>NC_081211.1:18521935-19166935 GCF_902713425.1 Acipenser ruthenus
CTGTAGTTCAGGTACTAGTTTCTGTCTGTACTGTGAACGCATTCACCACAAGCTGGGTGTGTTTGTTGGGGCTCTTGCTTAATTAATCCCTGTGGTTTGTTTTGTGTTATTGTGTTGTTTTAGGTTTCATTATCGTGTAGAACCCACACCAGGGTCGGGTTTAGGACCTAATGCCATTGGTAGCTGGGCTATGACATTGGTCGTTAGGGGGTGGAGTTAGGAGAGGGTAAATTCAGAGCCAATGGGAGAATGGACTGAAGAGGATCAACATACGCAAAATAAAGACTCAAATTAGTTCTGGTCTGGGGCTCTTTTATACTAGTTGAGTTGCTTTGAGAACTGGTTCTCCGGTAGATTCAAACTTTCCTTGCCGGTGGCTCAAAAGTCATTTTTTCTGCGTGTGTTACAGGCCCAGTTCTGTTTCGTGACATTACATAACTATGATTTGAAGAAATTTCAGGGAAAACATTTTCAGCCAAGTGCTACTGGGGTAAGCACCTAAGTCCTCTGTTAAAAATCTCAGCTGCAAAGGAATCGGGCTTGCATTCAGAATGCATAAAAAACAAGCACTCCAGAGTGATTTATCTGGCCCACCCTGACAGCAAGGTTTACGTGGTGTCGGAGTGGTTCACCAAGATTAAGTTAATGTGTTTTTAATTAAAGCAGCTGGATAAAGGGTCAATAGCTCTTGCAAAGATAACACAGTCAAGTACTCAGAGGGAATGAACCATATTAAATATACCAAGAACAGCACTGTGACACTATCCCTAAACCAGTTGAAGTTACAAGGACTTTTTTTATATGCGTGATGTTTCCAAGATATTTCAAATCAACAGAAATAACAACTGACTCAGGCTGCCTGACAGCAGATTTACTCTGCCTGCCATCTTTACTCTGACAGAATTGTGCTTTGTCATCAAAAATGAGCTGCATCAACTAAAAAAAGACATTTGATAAGCCCGTGACGCTGTAGTGCCCCAAAATCCTAATCGGTTTAATAAGAAAAAAAAAGAATCCTTGGTGTCTGTTATAGTTTTCCAAAGTTTAGCTTTTCATGCATTTTCCATCGTTGAGCAGCTGGTGTACATTTGAATCCAGCCTGAATGGCAGTTGACATGCCAGCACCATATCTGACTGAAACTTTCATGTGTATGAAATTCAATAGCATTGAAATATGAACGCAGTAACACACAATAGGGTGCTCAAATATGGTCCACTATCCACACGCCTAGGTGTGTTGTTTAGCAGGAGGCAAAGCCAAGGTGTGCGGATATTGGACTATATTTGAACACCTGAGATTGTGTTATTGCGTTTATTAAATGGCACCCCAACCCTTCTCGACCCCTCTCCTCCCAGAGCGAATTGGTTGTCAAGGGAATCAGTCAAAGTTCCAAGCTGTGCTGGTATGGCTACATACCTGCACCGTTTGGAACACTTCAGCCAATGAGATTACTCCTTCTAATCTTGTTGTTTTATACATTTCATTATCACAAGAGGCAACATGACAAAAATGTAGTAAGACTTGATTATAACATTCAGAAGTACAAAAACACTCAATAGTGGTACATTTAGAAATACCAAAATAAAATTTTAAAATTCAGTGACCAACATTTGTAGAAATACTCCAACTGCTGCCCAGGCTTACTGAATACAGCCAGCATCTTGGAGACATTGTGTGATATATATCCGAAAATACATATATACATAGATATTAAAACAATCCCATACAAATCTAAGTACAGACACAGAATATTATGGAGAACAGGAATGGACATACAGTGATGTAAGGTCTCCAGGGAAATTTAAGCACCAGGAATCCAGATGAAGGAAATAAGTACACATTAAATATTAAACAGAGTTATACTGTGGCGTGTGAGATCAATGAATTATGAAAGAAAAATAAATGACTGCTGAATCAGGGAACTGTGTTTGCACATCAAACCTTTATTAAGCATGCTGGTATTTTCCACCAGGGCTGAGTTATTAGCCCACTTAACTACATACAATACAAATACAGTTAAATTAGGTGCACAGGTTTATACATTTTAGGGTGCTAGTTTAGATTATTGAGATTTTCCCAACAATCAAGCCTCAAAGTGCACCGAGGAGAGGGATCAGTTCAGTATCCATACTCCATCCACCACGAGTCTTTAATTACAGCAACTCCTTTTTTTGAAAGGAGTAAAATTCACATTAATGTTACAAAATGAAAAAAAAACACCTTGAGACTGCTTAAGAGAACCTGGCTTATATTACTTAGTTGTTTGGTTCTAGTTTTTAAAATATGAGTATTATTATTATTATTATTATTATTATTATTATTATTATTATTATTATTATTATTATTATTATTATTATTTATTTATTTCTTAGCAGACATCCTTACCCAGGGCGACTTACAGTCATAAACAAAAAATAAATTTCAAGAATCACAGTACAAGTATTAATACAATTAAGAGCAAGATAAAATACAATGACTTCAGTTCTAATAAGTACATGTATATGACAAAATACAATTCAATATCTGAGCAGATAACAGTGTCAGTGACAGTTACATCAGGATACGATTAAATGCAAAATACTACAGATTGAATAACACTTGTGGCAGATTACAGTACAGTACTCTATAAAGTACAGGATTAAATGGAGTGAAATAGGGAGCAGATAAGTGCAAGTGCATTAAGAAAGAGTCATAAAGTGTCCAGATGGAAAAGAGGAGTTTCTACAGGTGCTGTTTGAAGAGGTGAGTCTTGAGGAGGCACCGGAAAGTGGTCAGGGACTGGGCAGTCCTGACATCTGTAGGAAGGTCATTCCACCACTGCGGGGCGAGGGTGGAGAAGGAGCGGGCTCTGGAGGCAGGGAAGCGTAGAGGCCAGTCTTCTAGTTCAGGAGGAGCGGAGAGGTCGAGTGGGTGTGTAGGGAGAGATGAGGGCCTGGAGGTAGCTGGGTGCAGTCTGGTCAAGGCATCTGTAGGCGAGTACAAGTATGTTTACCTTCCTATTATTTCCCTACTACAGCATATTATGATGTTTTCAATCATTCTTCGTGGGTCTGTGTGCTTTTGCTTCAATATTGTGTCCTTGTATTTGTTCTTTAATTCTGCCTTTAACTGGTTTTGAGCTAGCTTGGTAAGTCTCATGCGACATGCTGTGATTGTAACAGGAGTGACCAGGTTCTTAGTTTAGTTTATTCACTTTGTGCCCACAGGGCCTGCACAGGTGCCACTTACAACACATTGATAACTCAAGACAGCATATACTTTCACTGATTACTTCATCTAAGCAGTATTTGACCACAGGTCAAAGGACAGTGCTTCCAAAGTCCATGTTATTATCTTTTAGGGTTTCACTTTGCTGGGCTCAAATCTGTCCCCATGGCCACATCAGAAATCAATACATTGAGGATTGTCTTGGTACTTGAAGACCTGTCCTGGAAAATAATAATTTCTAAATACAAACATGTTGGTTTGTTTAAAACTGTTTAAGTTCACAATTCTCTCATAACAATACATTTCGAAGTATGAAAATCTGGAAGTCATTATTGTAACACCACTACCATTCCAAATGAAAGATATTTCCAAAGGAATTGTAACTTTTGACTTTCAAATGCCGTAATGACGCTGATTTGAGTGTGTTTGCATTTACCAGGACATTTTTTATAATACTAAGATGCTGGCTGTCGTAGGCATGGATATATCCAGGGTTTTAAATCAGCAAGCCACAGTTCATCTCAACATCAACATGCAAGATTACCTTCAACAATAATCTAGAAATACAACCATAAATGCCCTGTGTGTTGACATCTGCAATGTAAACACTGCATATGATGAGATGGTATGTAAAGATATTCCCCCCACACTGTCTGACCTCTGTAACCCTTGTTGCCAATAAATAAATCCTCCATATATACTAAATATATTGGATGCCGCTATGGGGGAGGGGTGGGGGACAGCCCCAATAACCAGGGAGTATTTGGTTTATTAACACCCACACATTATGTAGCCCTACTGAACTGCCTGCAGGTTGTATGGTGCACTGAAGCTCTATGAAATCTTTCTGAGCCTCCCCAGCCTTTTTGCTGATTTAAACTGTGAAAGACAGGATCCATACCTAAAAACCTACATGCCCAACCTAAAGTGACTGCAAATCAATTCAATAAAAGAATGTAAAACAGAGTCTATATTAGCAGGGGAACCTTCCCAATTAAATAATGGGAGAGTGTGCATTCAGGCTAGTTTGTAAATCCTCATAGTGTCCACGAAGGAAAGAAAGGCTTTTGTAGTTGTCATGATGCCTTTTAGAGCCTGTTTGTCAGTGTTGAGAAATATCCCTTGAATAGTTTTAGACCTTACCAGTTTAGTTGAAATAAAAGCTGTCATTATGACTTGCACGTAGCTGGTGTCCAAAGCCCAAGGATTGTTTTAGCTTTCTTTTATTAGATTTTAATTTGAAAGTAAAGGTGTTGCAGAGGTAATGAAACTTGAATTAATGTAATAATTATCGATCACAACTCTACAAAAGCCAACATTTCCATACAACAAGTTTAACTTACAGCAGCTAAAGGGCATTCAATGAAAGTTAGTTGATTTACAGACTCATCAAGTGTAAGACCTAGACTTGGTAGCGCAACAATAAAAAAAAGCAATCTACTTTATGTGCACAGCTTGTCAGTTTCTATTAAAAGTAATTCCTCCATTGTATCCCATGGAGGCCAAAATGCCCTACAGAACTTCATTAAGCTGCAAGTCTTTCCATTGAAAGTGTAAGTTGTCATGTACTACTGGACTTTAACCCCTAGCTTTAACTGAGAGCGGTCCAAACGGACTAAAAGAGCCATACTGGTGACCAGGGAGTATCTATAGTCATAAAAACAAATAAGATACTGCTTCAGTTTTTTTGTTTTCTTAAACATGTTTAATTAAGCACATGAGCATTTTGACTTTCCATGCTTCCAGCAAAGGCAAGCAATTGTCTTTTCAAACTTATTTACAGGGTATGTATGTTATTTTTATGAATAAAATACAGTTTTCATTTAGTAGCTAACAGTCTAGAACAGTTTCATGAATATACAGTATATGTGAAAAAAAAGACTTTTTGAAATATTTATGTCTTGTTCAGTGTTGGAGTTTCCTTTTATTTTTGGTCCAGCTCAGCATGTTTGTTGCTTGTCACAATACGCTGCACACATCTGTGGGCTTGATCTGTCATGAACCGCTTGTGACGTTGCCATGGCAGGAACACCTGGGAGACTGTCTAGATGGACAATTTGGTCAATGTAGCCACTGAGGTGAGGGAGAGCCAGTTGGACGGATTGCCCACTATCATGTCCTTTGTGAAATCACAGACATCCGGATGCTTTCTGCTGTAGGTGATTTTTTATATTTAAATGCTTTCGCCTGCTTTACAGTATACAATTATATGTGAGACAAGGACTGACTGTATAGAATACATGACCAGATCTCCCTGCTCTAGTGCATTTTATAGTCTACAATGCATGTGTAAGTTTCATGCCTCAATCAAACACAAATGGGTCTGCTCTAAACAGTACTAATACTGCAGTGCCTCCTAGACTAACAGTCGGATAACCCTGATCTAACCCCTTTGTCTCCCAACACATTCACATGGGTCGGGGTCTTTCTAAAGGAAAGTTTCCTCCTTAGCCCTTCGTTCTAGGTAATGTAAAACAAAGGTTTTGTTTTGAAAATGGCCAGGGTCACATTAACCTTCACCCCAGGGATAATGGGAAACCCAGATCTTAGGAACTGTGTAACAATTACTCCCAGATATAGAAGAGGGATTTCAGCTGCATTCTGAAAACAGGAAGGGAAATGATTCAATTATTTTTCACCCCAGGGGAAAGTTTAAAAATGAGTGTGTAGCAAGCCAGGATGTGCATTTTTACTTATTTTTTTGCAAGAATAGTTAAAGCTTCCGGTTAACGGTGGCGCATTTAATTGTGTTAATGTTTGTATGAGCGAATGTGAGTGTGTGTAGCTGCTGGACAGAGGGATATAAATAGAAAAGACCACATGAATTTGCCTGGTTATCAGATGCAGGCCCTGTCAGGTTGTTGACCTCCCAAAGGAGAGACATGGCTGCACTGACTCCAATCCAGCGCTGCGTGTGGAAGGAATCCACTTTGGTACCCATTCCTCCCCCTTTATCACAGCAATATGGAAAAGAAAAGCAAAACGACCAATGCAGCCTTTACCTTTTCTTCCTCTTTTCATTAATGTTGAAATAAATAAAGAGGAAGTGGCATAATTTGAAATATTTATATGTTTATGAGGGTCTTCTATCCCAGAACGTAGTTTTCCGATTCAGAGCATGACACCCCGGCACTTTTAATAGAGACAAAGGAAAGAAACAACCATAGAACAATAGGTCTGGTTCCCTATTCAATGCCAGAAGGCTGCATTGCAGACTGTATGACCAGTGCTTGCCTGCTTTCAGTCAAAAACTCTTCAAACTCATGCCTGGCTGGCTCCAGTATAAACCCTCGGCTGTCACTCCCCCTTGACCCACGTCATACTGTAGGCTTAGCATCCTGTAGCATTCAAGCCTAAAAAGCAATAATAAATATTAGAAATGCCTATTTTTATTATTATTATTTTTAAATTTGGAATCACCAATTATTTTTTCTTGTTTTCTCCCCAATTATTTTTTTATTTCAACCCGGCTCACCGCCGCCATCCCCGTGCTGACTCGGGAGAGACGAAGACGGACACACGCGTCCTCCGAAACGTGTGCCATCAGCCATCCGCTTCTTTTCACTTTACAGGCCCGCCACCTCAGAGCTACATTGTCGGAGGACCACGCAGCTCTGAGCAACTTACATGCAGGCCCACAGGCTCCCAGCCAGTCTACAGGAGTCGCTGGTGCGCGGTGAGCCAAAGACACCCTGGCCGACCTAGGCCCTCCCCACCCGGGCGGCACTTGGCCAATTGTGCACCGCCCCCTGAGAACTCCCGTCCATGGTCAGCACTGGAATAGCTTGGACAAACTGCCGATCTCCAGGATATAGGGCGCATCCTGGAAATATCTATTTTCAAACCATGATGTGTCGAGAAACAAATACAGCCCAGCCAATTGCCCCTAAAATTAGCCATAGCATTCTATCGGGTCTACCTTTTGTTTCGCTGCAGTATGTTTTTTCTTTTATGGAAGAGGATATAATTATTATACATTAAATGTTGTATATAAACTAAAATATTATATTCCAAAACATCTATATTTTTTAAATCTGTTCAATACTCTTTGGAGGGTATAAAATACAAGGAGGGGGGGTTGACAACGTTGCAGGGTGTGTGACCCCTCAGTATGTAAATCACATCAGTCTGGCTGGCCCTCTCCAAAACCTGAAAAAGATGAAAGCATGAATCATAATCTCACTGTCAGTCTGAAACAGCAATTTTGCTGGTGACTTGCAGTATCACAGCAGCAAAAGAAAGAAAATGAAGCCTTAAAAACTGCACTTCTGAGGGTGCAGATTGCCAATAGAGGATTGATGGTGCTCAAGTAGCAATTCAGCACTGTAGCAGCTGTCTACCTGCCTGCTGGCACCACACTCCTTAGTGATAAAGAGGTTTGGCTCAATCTTGCAATCTTTCTGTAGTCATAGAATTCCTCAACTTCTTTAAATCTTTACTGAAATGTATGGGAACAAGCGGCAAGCTCTTTATCAGCAAAGACATTTTGCTTTTTATCTGCTAATAGGCTGTCAATTGAAGGCACTTGTCCCAGGGGTCTAAAATGGCCATTTAGGAAACCTGGATGTAAAGTATTACTGTACCAGTTATAATAAGATGAGCCCCAGGGAGACACATCTGTGTAGATGAATGAATGTATTACTTGTGTTAGTGCTCTATTGAGCTTCAGGGGTAGCGTTTTGGCAGCTATTTGTTTGCTTTTTTATTACACTGCCAGCAATGTCAAGTAAGTTGGAGGAATATAAACGTCACATCATCATGTCATATCATGTTTTTACCAAGGGATTCTGCAATAATGTGCAGTAAAGCACAGTGAAAGCCTGGTAAAGCTTAGGAATAACTGGAAAAGCTAAATAATAATAATAATAATAATAATAATAATAATAATAATAATAATAATAATAATAATAATAATAATAAAACATATTTAAGCACAGTAATTGCACAAGAATGAAAATATATAACTGATCAACAATTTCAATAACAAATAAAAATAAATCCACCTGAAGTCAACAGAATCCTCTGCGAAGGCATTAGCCAATACACGTGTCTACTTTTTAGAAAAGCATTAAAAAAATGCAAATTTACTTGGCCTGTACCATTTGATTCTCTTTACTGAAAAGCAACCTTATAAGGGTGCTTTTATTTTGTCCAATGCAGCATGTCTAAGTTTTAAGTTTTGGTTGCGGTCTCATTTTCCTTGGCTCTTATTTCTAATTACCGACTCGCATGCGAGGGCTGAAACATGTTTGTGCAAAGAGAAAGAGCAGAGAACGGAATGTGACTGCTAGCACCAGAGGTGGATAGAAATGATTGCAAACACTTGTTTCAGCTGGGTCAGTTAGCGTTGGCCATGAATTAATAATGTTTCCTCATATGCTGTGCAGATCCTTTTTCTTTTTCTTTTTTACATATTAAAGGTGGTTAAACCCATGTTAAAAATATCAGTGTGTTAAATGTCCCTGTAAAAAAAACTACTAGAATAACAAAACCAGTATTTTAAGTGAAGATGAGTCACGTCCTGCAGTATTAGCAGAAGCAGACCTTTTTTGTAAGTGGAAAACGATGTTAGCTAAAACTTACTTTGGTGAATGTAAACTATAAAACACAGAGCCCAAGAATTTCAGTGAAAAATTGAATTAAGCTTGTGAGACACAGCAGTTTAATCAATCATTAACTAATGTGCTATGCTGGCTTAAAAAGACCATTTTTTTTGTGAACAACATAGCCTGTGTTTCCACTTTTCAGATGCAGAACCTAAGCAACAGATGTTTCCATACTACAGTACTGGAGGCCCATCCTGTCGAGTGCCTGACCAATAAAGATTGCTCAGTGAGACAATCTCTATCCAGACCATTTTCCTCCCAAACCCACAGGAACACCAAGTCATTTGAATTACACATGTTAAGTGAAAAACAATATATATATTGTTATGTATATTGAGGGACATAGCAGAAATTGTTAGGGATCTGTTTACCAACAAGTGTGTGGGAACTTTACAAACTGCTTAGTGTGCTTGTCTTTGGATAGGTAGGTATGAGGTGGTCACCATCTTTGGGATAAGCCTAAAAATAGGACAGTCTGAACATCTGCTAGTTTGTTGGTTGAAAAGGCTTTAGGTGGTAAGTAAAAACAGATGCTCAATTACATAGTTCTGAGATATGACAAGGCAGGACATAAACCCACAGAGACCCAGCATGTGAAACTTTGCATATGGAACCGGGCATGGGGATGACTAGTCAGGCAGACCTGAACTGTCAAATGGGAATTATGGCAGGTGGTGCATACTGTGCAAAGCTTGCTTTCCTCTGGTGGACTGTGAAGTATTTTCAGACTGCTTACCATGAGATGTATTGTCTTGTTACATTTCAAATAAATGCATTTGAGGATGCAGCATTACCCCCCCCCCCCCCCCCAAAAAAAAAAACCTACATTAAATTCATATCTCAACAAATATGCAACAATCGAATCTATGAAAAATATTTATCCATCTATCCATATTCACCCAGTAAAAAATGCTCAGGGAACATCCAGACACAAAGTGAACACTTACTGAAAGTATTTAAGCTACCTGTTCTTGGTGCATCCACACCTCCAGGAGCATCACAAACTGACAAAGTCAGGTCAGCTCCAGTGAAGCTGTGTACGGCACAATAAAAGAAGAAACACCAGACTAGGCTTCAACGTACACATTCACTTCATCCCGTTTTCTACCCTAAATCCTGTGATCACTTTAAGGAATGGACAAGCTTTTCATTGTTTAATATCCAAGGGCTTTGAAGAATGACTAACAAGCAAACCTGTCACTTTGCTAAGCAGCAGTGTGGGTCTCAACTACAAAAACGCATTCATTTCCCAAGGACAATGTCTTGCAACATCAAGTACAGGGAATATCCCCTCCCGCAGGGCCATTTTTAATACGTTTATCAGACACTAGCTTCACTCCTTAATGAAATCCTTGAATTGTGACAAGGTTAAGATTGCCTAACATGCCCTGGCTGCCCGTATAGCACTTAAATAACTCCTGACTCAATTAATCATGGGGTAATACATGCATATGCATTGATGATCATTAAAAGGACAGGATCAGATGCCTCATTATTGATTTCTAATTTCGTATCTAAGAGCAATGGAGCACGACCAGGTTTGATGAACAAATGCAATACTGTATGTCCCTGTATACCTCCAGTACCATTGTGTTTTTGGGAGGAAGGAAGGGACAGGAGAGATATACATGTGGTTGGCTATCTGAGGGTATTGCAGTAAACACCACTGCCTTGCTTTTTCTTATCCAAAGGAATGACTGATAGTAGTTCCTCATGATATATATATATATAGGAGTAACACACAAACATGCGTTGTTATTGGTTTCTTGAATTACGTCTACAGAAGCTCGAGAAGTCTTTTTTTATCCCAGTACATCTTTCCTGAAAACAAAACCCAATGAACTGAACAATGACAGTGCAAGAAAGATAATGAAAACTGTAACTTTATTGCAGTTTTCACTGTTTTTGGCATGTTGAAGTACATGCCGTCTTGAGTTGCCAGTGCTGAAAGTAAGTGGCTTAAGGGCACATTTGTTGAATTTTTATTTTATATTTATGAGCTGTAGAAAAAGAAAACAGTTACCCGTGTACTAACAGAGTTATCAGAAAACGTTTCTAAATATATATGAGTTGTGCATGTCTGTAATATGTTTTTTAACACACACCAGGGTACACAAGTATGAACCAGCAGTCCAGTAGGCAGACCGTTGCTAAAAGGATGCTCAGTAGCACAAAAGCAAAAATAGCCCAAAACAGAAAAGAAAAAGCACAGAAACGTTTTGTGTAAAGAAAGGTTTCCAGGGGAACAGACACCATGTTTGCTCCAGAATGGCTGGATGATTTGGCAAAGTCTCTGAAAGTTGTTGCACAATTAAAATGCTTTACGATGTTTCAGTCAATGAGTCAGCTCAAAACAAACACGTTCCCTGAAAGGGTGATGATTTATTAACATGTTTTGGCAAAAATATACATTGAAAACGTTGTTGCCAAACAAAGATATGGCTTGCACAATACTTTCACATATCTGCCATGGTTCACTTGCTAGAACTGGCAGGTTAACAATCTGTTTGATCAACTAATATGAGTTTCTTCAGCGATATTTGACCGCCTCTCACTCGCTAGATGCACATTCAGTCTCACTGAATGATCAAAAATTAGAATCATGTTTGGAACCCCAGTGATTTGGACACAGCAAGCAAGTTTCCGGTATCAAAAGCATATTCATAGTGTTAGCTGTTTCATAAGGCAAAGTATCAAATCTGTTAACTTTGACTGTGTAGAGTATTTAAAAATGTACAGCCTAAATATCAGTACTGTGCATTAGAAATGTAATGGGTTTCTCACTTACAGTATCGCCTACTACCACTAATGACTTCAACTGGAAGGACTCAACTACCATTCCTTGTGAATAATCGAGTTTTCACAAGAGTGTTCTACATGTTTCAGGTTCTATTATTTTGTACAACTCCAGCATATGTTCCAATGCAATTCAATGGACTTTACCTATTCTAAAGGACTTGTGTGTCACATCTGAGGCAGTGGTGTATATGAAAAGAAGCAGAGTGGAACCAATTGGGTTCTGTAGGCTTTGTCAACAGTGTGCAGTGTAGATTAATGCCTAGGATTAATGGATTTACAAACTTTGTTTCAGTGAATTGCAAATTAACTGCATTGCTCATTGTTTTTCACCCCTACAGCACTTTACAGTTTACGCTGTGAATATTTATTTATCGTACGTTTCAGCAAAGAAGCAAGGCCTCTTTTGGAACCTTTTTTTAGGTATGAGTTAATTTTGTGACTTTTGCAGTATTTTGAAACCTGTCATCATTTTTACACAAAGACAAGCATCAGAGAAATATTAATAAGTAATTATGTCAGACCTGTGTTCTAGTAACACAACGAATTTGTGAAAATCAGCCAATAAATTGTATATTTTATTTAAGCATGTAATGATAGCCAACTGACTAATATAATTGTACTGAAAAAGGTCAACACAAAGCAAATTTGCACATAAACTAAACAAGAGGACAGCCAGGAAATGACCACTGCATTAAGATTGCTTAGCAACCAGGACTCTACTATATTTACCATGTAGTTACTTGTGAAAGGTAAATAACGTGTTGGGGATAAATCACTGCCTTGTAAAATGGTTTATGAGTCCATATCATTTAGGTCAATGAGCTTTTTGAAGGTTATCACCATGGCTTAGCTACATGTTGAAAGAATGGATTAACACTACAGACCTACAAGTTCCATGGGAGAATCTATCAAGTTAATGGACAATGACATTCGCATAAAAGACATGTGCAATAAAGTTTCACAATGCAAACTAGACAAGATTGATGTTGAGCTGTTTGTTAAAAGCTTTACAAGAGACTAACACAATTGGTAAAGACTTAATTGAGCTTCACGGCCATAAAAACAAATACAGCACAATCCTAGTCACACAACCATTATATAGAATACACTTATATAACAAACAATACAATCTAATTGTTTAGAGCCTAGAGACTCGAATTGAGTTTGAAGTATTTTCAAGGTAATTACAGGATCTTTTAAAATTCTTGATACTTTGCAATGTGATACATTTCGTTTGAAGATAATTTCAAGGTCGGAAGAAACATAACCAAATGAACTGAAGGTGCGTTTGTTATTTAGGACTTCAGATAATTTATAGATATGAATATGTAAGGGATCATAATAGATTGTAGCAAACAAGCAGTTGGTATAGTAACACTGTAGGGCTAAAGACAAACGCAAACCAATGCATGCCTCCTGGTCACCAAGGCAGTCAAACCAACAAACGTGTCGAAATCTGAATGATAAACAAACAACTTTGCATTGAAAACAAGTATCTCAGTAACATACATTCCCACCACAACTTACAACATGCTGTGATGATAACATGCATATGTACACTGTGTAAAAATGAGTGTGAACGACTGTACACAAACCACAACTGCATGCTTTACTGTTTGTTTCTAAAACTATACAATATATTAAACTACAGTGTGTTCCACGTGCACTCCACAGATAGTTTAATGTAAGCAGTTTCCTCAAACAGAGTCCATGTGTTCACCAGCAACTTCAGTTGAAAGGCCCCAGAGATGGATAGTGGCTGCCACAAAGTCATCCAACACCTAGATAACCTAGATAAATAATATGAGCTTCATTTTCCTTTTCTAAGCTTGTTTCAAGAGCTTTCAACAACAAACAAAAAAAGAAATAGGTCACTGGAAATTAGGATAAATGTGAAATATGTACAGTATGCCTCCCTATATCTCTGGTGGTGAAGAGAGTGTTGAGGAGAAACAATACAGGACAGTATCATATGTGGTGTGGGTAGGGTCTCTCCCCTGAATACTTTCATTGTAAGGTGTAGTGCCCTCCCCTAAATACTTTCATTGTAAGGTGTAGTGCCCCATACAGCACTAAATATTTTTGTATCCACTTACAGTACAATAATTGTTACCTTATAAACTCACATTGACAATATCTGCTCTATTGGTGGGTCCTGCAAAATATCTGCAATGTATAAAAAGTCATAATAATAATTGCTTCCTGAACTTGACAAGCACATTAATAAGCTTATCCTGCTACAAGAAGGGTGTGTGCTGAATCCCTACAGAATAAAATACATAAAGGAAATATGAACACACAACAATGTAGACTGGCCAACATAGTCCAAGCTATGGTAAACAGTCACCAAGGCATTATGTTATGAACGGGATAGTGGAAAACTGGAACTTGAAAGTACCAGGAATTGCTCAACCAAGAACAAATGTAACTACAAAAAAAAACATTCCTCTGAGTCTTGTATGAAACATATTTGCAGGATAATCAGGAATGAAAAGGCTGAGTGCACAGTGTAAATGATGTGCAGAAACAAAAATACAATGCTGCATGGCTTTAATTTACAAACGGGAAAGAGTCACGCTGCCTACAATTCTGACAAGAACGGCAAATTAACCTGCTTCAAAGGGGAAGGAGCAAGCACTGTAATGCAAAACTAGGCTATGCATTCAGCTATATATGTACCACTCTGGTAGCTGTTTAAACACACATAGCTACCTCTGAACATTTTGTTTTCTCCAACTTTGCACACTAAAAGTTTAAAAGTTCTTTATGTATGGTACAATACATTGTTTTTTAAAAAGAAAATACATGTTTGCTACAAAAGGCATTTCTTTAAAAACTGAACACACAGTAATGGCTAGACAGGCACAACGATTTTTTTTAAATGCAGTTATAACCACTTTAAGATAATGGCTGTACTTTGCATACCTCCCAAAGGATCCACTGCCACCCACATGTGAATGCACGCACAGTCGTCTTCAAATAAAGGATTTGCAAAGTTTACACAAATTTTTCTTGGAAAAAAGATTGAAATTAGTATTAATGGTATAACAGCCACACGCTTCTTCTTTCTTTGAATTGTTCTATGGAACAGTTAAGTGAATAATTACAAACTTCAGTTTCTAACTTTTGCAAGAATGTCACTTACTGTATTTAACATTTCAAGAGCTGAAAAAAGAAAGTACTGGATTGTCCTATCTACACAATCTCATCAAACTCCAAAGTCAGATAGATTTGTTAAAAGTCTATTTGTGGCTTTTATGTAGGTTATTGAATAATAAAATAAACTACATAAAAAATATAATAATAATAATAATAATAATAATAATAATAATAATAATAATAATAATAATAATAATAATAATAATAATAAAATTGCTTTTTGGCAAGCTTCTTTGTTCAGTGCAAAATTTTGAAAAAATGTTAAAAAGTCTGAAAATGGCAGTACTTTTTTAAACCTGTTTGGCTACCACAGCCACTGCCTCCATGCTTCTGGTTTTCAGGCAGGAAATCTATAGCATCCTTAATACAAGTGCCTAGTGCATGTAATTGGTCAATCTACAAGCCAATTACCAGCAAGTTCCCATTAACCTATAAGGTACATAAACGTTCTTGGCAAACTCAGTCCTGCCGTGCTTTCGAATTACCACCTCAACCTCCCCAACCATCACCAGCTCACTCCCAGATTCGTCCTGAGGGGGGCAGTATACGATGCTCCTCTGCCTAATATTTTTCACTGGGATGAACACATCGCATTGATTTATTATTTTATTATTTGTTTTTTAACAGGTGGCACCAGGATGCTCCAAAGGATGAGGCTGTGCTCCAAGTATTTTTACCATACTTATTTTTCTTCAACCATTGTTTGGGTTCAATGTTTTTGGAAATCTGTAAGATTTTGCATTATAATATAGGTGGTTATTTAACGCAAGATTGTCCTGACTGAAATGAAGCTAATCACCTCACCCTCCCTCCGTCCTTGCGACTGTGTGGTTTGTGATTACATTTAATTAGCTCAGAACCTGCCTCCTGCAATAATACAATACAGGGATTAACTGACTGAGCTGTACTCAGTGATATGCAGTAGGCTGCTGGTTATTCCATGATCCAGTAAGATGTCTCTGTCAACTAAATCTGTTTTATAAATGGTTAAGTTGTCCTGGTGCTGAGATGTAATACCACCACCCCCAACGGTGTCCACTCTGCTTCTACACTTTCACAATCCAGTGGCATGGGTCACACGAATAAAAGAGCAAGCAGTTTCTTAGGTCCTCACAGCGATATCGAATTCTGTTCTGACAAACACTAAGGTTACTATCCAGGATTTAGCAGGGTTTCTTGTTTCAATTATTCCAGACATCCATAGTTACCGTTACTGATTGTGCTCTAGGGTTCATAACAAAGCACATTGCTGTTTGTTGCTGCCTGATATGCCTTTAATATCTTGTTGAACATAATTCTCAGAAATTAGGCTTTTGACATCTCAAAGGTTATCTCTTTGTATTTTTAAACACAAATTATGAAGAACAATTACCCTGAATGAGAAAGCAAATACAGTCACATAGTAGCTATTAGATAATATTCCATTTTGTTAATCTTCTATAACTGCTTTAAGTTCTGACTCTACATATTGTCTTGCACTCACTTCTTGCTCTCACGTTCAGGTCAGAGTGATGCCCGTACAATATCTGCCACCACACAGCAGTCAAGCCGAGTGGGCGAATGTTTCCAGAGCTGCTAGCTCTGCTCTTGCACATCAGTAGACCAGTCTACTGATTTACCCCTTCAAATTTTCTTCCAGCCAGAAGGCATTTCTACTTAATCTGGGAGCACAACTGTTTTTAGTTCGTTATTGTTTAGTAATGTGCTTGCGGGGCTGTAGTTAAATAGCCTAGGAAGCAACCATTATTCATTTTCTAAAACAGCAATATAGTGCCATTTGATTTCTCGTCAAAAGAACCTGCAATGCGATATACCTTTAACCCTTTCCATACCAGAATTGCAGAAATCATTAAACTCGTTGTATTGCTGTTGTAGACAGGGATAGAGGCATCTGGGATTTAAAGAGTTAAAGTACTTTTTTTTCACCACGTGTCTTGAATCTTACTATATGTAGGCCTACTTATGCAATTATCCTGATTTTAAGGTGCATTTTCCTACTTTGCATTTTTCAAAGTCAGCATTTTTTTTAAACAACTTCAGTCGTCTGCATGCTCATTAGCATTCAGTGATGTGATAAATATTAAAAGATTAGATCGAAATAAATATATAAATACAAAATTGGATGCAAAGTAGGAAGAATCCTGTCATATTTTCTCAGCTGGACCTCTTTGAATAGTCACCCATTCGTACAACCCTAATTACTTTAGCCTGTAACCTTTTCTTAGTAAAGAACTGAAGTATCAACACTTTATTGAAAATTATGAAACTTTAGTAAAGGCAGTACTAAGTAAACTGTCATGAGAACTGAGTTTTGAGTTTTGGATGCAGTTTTCTACACTGAAGAATTTTTTTAGCTCTATTTTTCTACACCTAATTATTTACACAGTTATTCGCCTGTTTCTATTATGTATTCTCTCCTCTTTGATGATACTTCACCCATCACTGGAAACTATGAGGGAACGTTAGCCTTTCTTTTACCACATTGGCAACTTGCCAACCCCTGCTAAGCACCAGCAACTGAGAAGACACCGTCAGATAAACACATTTTATTTAGTCCCATTATAAAAAAAAAAAATAGCAAAAGTCAACACAATTACATATTGTGTATTTTAATCTTGACAAGACCAAATTTATCATTCAGGTAACAGAGCACACTCCAAATGGATATCGGATTGCATATTTATAAATAAACTCTTGACTTTGAGTTTTATTAGCTTATATGTACTGTACCAAGTGATTTACGCACTAAAAGGAATAATTCATCAAAAAAGGAATGAAAAGGAGAGACAGTGTATTCTGATTTGTTATGATCCAAAGTGAACCTGAAAGAATAGTAATGTCATAACTTATAAAGAATGATTACTTTGTTCTGCCAGTTACATACAGGTCCCCTGACTTGTAGTTTGGCAAATTTGCAATTTAAGTTTATATGGGGAAATCTCTGAAGAGCCAGAGATTTGCTGTTGTTAATAGGACTTTTAAATAAATAACTTGTTATTTAATTATCTTTCTAACTGACCTAGACTGTGGGGCCACAAAAGTTACATTGAAACTTAAAAGAACAAGATTTATCCTGTATATGTTAGACGGTCAAAAGGCATGTTCAAAACAGCAGGTTTGACAGATTTCTAATAGATTATATGAAATATTCATGGAATATACCATTTTAAAATAACATTTAAATTATACATTTGAACATTAACTTTTAATATTTCTTTTAATTTTATTGTGCTCAGTTATTTTGCTCCACGATGTTCTACCAAATTCAGAATGTCCAATTTAAGCTCCCTCACCATAGTGAGTTCTCACGACTAAGCCAAAAGCCTCTTTACAGTTTTGACATAATCTGCCCCAGTTATGGTATCCCAGGGCTAGTGGGAATGCTCACGAAGATATCCTGGGGAACCATTGCATGAAAGCTAACTGCCTCCCCCTGAACTCCTTATGATTTATTTAAGCTTCAATGCTTGTTCAAATGTTAGTGTAATGTACAGCTCCGTGGATAAACAAGAAGCCCTGCCAGCTCCAATGGATTATCTCTGTCTTCAAGGGGGATTTGTTTATTTAAAGACTTTGAAATGGATGCATATTTTTATGTACTTAGAAAATGAAATGGAGATGACCTTAAGCCCAGGAAGCTTAAGATATCAAAAGCAGGAAATGTGTTCATCGTAAACAAAATGTCTTTCGCATGTGCTTTGGGACACAAGTTCCACTGGAGATTTTTGCTTTGGTAATTTCTGTCCTGGTTCCCACATCTTTCAGAGGCACAGTTACACAGGGGTAGAATTCCATATTCCCTATGGGTACAAATGTGTCACCCTCATACATCTCTTTGTACACAAAGGAAAGTAGTGTAAGACTCAAGACCACTGGAATATATACTGTACATCCTCACCAACATCCCTCTGAATTAGTTAGGTTTAATTTCTACAAAATAGACTTGAAACCTCTAACATTAACCTTAGAGCCTTGCTTCTGCTTGCTAGGCAGTATTAAAGAAGATTAATCGATAAAAAATAAGGAAAAACCTATGTTCTTCAGTTCAGTCTCTTACAGATTCTCTACAGGTATAGGCCAAAGGTGTTGCTTCACACTGTAGAATTAACTAATTTTGTTTCATAAAGTTGAATGAAACCTGATGAATAAATATTGCATTACATACCGCTTTGTAGTTTTCCATATTCTTAATGAAAAACTGACAACAATGGAAAAATGTGACATTTCGAAATGATGGCTAGTTCCCATAACATAAATATTCTGCAAGTGATTTGAGTGCCTTTGCCTATCTTTCTGTCACAACGCCTGTTTTCTTTGAGCAAAATGAAGGTTAAGATTTCTTGTAGTGTGGTTAGGATCACATCAGGGCTCAAGAAAGATACCGATTTATATTTTATATTTACCTTAGGGAAAGGTTAAATTACTTTTTATCATTAATAAAGAATCAGAGACAGACTGGGCATCAAGAGAAGAACCTAAAAGTCACATGACACAGCAAGGTTATTGCATAGGACTTTCCTCTAATGAGACCATACAACCATTGGTTGAGGGCCAAGGGATCTTCATTTCAAATCCTCAATTCAAATGCCTATTGGATAAAGTCACATGGCCTTTGTGCTTCCCTCAATTAGTTTTGGATGGCAAGGCTTCAAAAATAAATATATTTAAGGGCTTAAGTATTGTATAAATAAATATAACAGTAAAAGTATTTTGGACAAAGTAACTATTTATTGCAATAACATACTAGTTATGCTTTTCTGAGCAGTTTTACTGTAAGGACAGATATTGTATCTCTCATTTGCATGATACAGCTGTATGCATAGAAGAACATGGGGTAAAAATTCAATACACCACATGCATTTTCTGGGTATCTTGCTCCCATATTAGATCAGTACAGGCCACCAAAACAGACTAATTAAAGAATGTTGAGAAACATTTATTGAATAAATAAATAAAATAGTGTATTAAATAAATACAATTAAATACATAAACAAATTATTTGAAGTTAACCCCCCTACACACTAGTGCTGCACGAAGCGATGATTCAATTATTCAGACTGAGCCTTCCACTGAAATCAGGTGCTGACAATCAGGTGAGGGTCATTGGTGTGGATTGGGCTAATTTACCATTCAAAATGAAACAAGTGAAGAGACAGCTGCTTGGCTATGTGATGATGGCTGCTTTTCTTAGACTCTGTGGAGAACAGCAATCATCACATCTCCAAGCAGCTCTCTTCAGTGGTTTCCATTGAAATGGTAAATTAACTCAATCAACACCAATGACCCTCACCTGTGGAGAGCTTATCCGGATAATCAAATAATCTTTGTGCAGCTCTACTACTACTACACACACACACACACACGCACACACACACACATGCGCGCGCGCACGCACACACGCGCACACACGCACGCACACACGCACACGCTCACACACACACACATGCACACACACATGCTCACACACGCACACACACACGCACGCGCACGTATGCACACACACGCACACACACACACGCACGCACACACGCACACGCACACACACACACGCACACACGCACACACTCACACACGCACACACACATGATCACACATGCACACGCACACGCACACACACACACACTCACACACACGCACACGCGCACACGCACACACATGCTCACACACACGCACGCACACACACACACACACATGCACACACACACACACACACGCACACACACACGCACGCACACACACACACGCACACACACACGCACACACACACACACACATGCACACACACGCACACACACGCACACACACACACACGCACACACACACACGCACGCACACACACACACACGCACGCACACACACACGCACACACACACACATGCACACACACACACGCACGCACACACACGCACACACACACGCACACACACACACACATGCACACACACGCACACACGCACACACACAGTCCATCTCCCTCAATATGTGCTGGAGTGGCAAAAAGGAAACCATTTCTCATCAAGTTTTAATAAAGCCCTGGGAACGCTATTTTAGGATTTAGAAAATACTTGGCATTTGATACACCGTGCCCAAATATCAAATATCATATCATATCAAAATAAACAGAACAAAAGTATGCTTCCAAGGATATACTGGCTGTGAGATTTATGCTGGGAATGCGTCATGTCAAAGACATCCTTGTTTCCTGATATTTCACACAGTGTAGAATACTCCTCCTTTGTGTCACTGAGGCAAGTTTTCATGTCTCATTCCTGCCAATTGCCTCATAGTCAAAACATCAAAGTATTCAGAAACTCCTGAGCTGTGTTGTAGGTATTTCTGAGGTTCACAGGAGTACAAAGTAAATGTTTGTCTTTTTTGTGTCTGTAAGCAAGCCAATATCACTGCCCACAGGGAAGAGCTCATACACTGTACTTTATCAAGGTTTTCCTGGATAAAATAACCTTTTCTCAATACAATTTGCTGACTCCAGATCTGTATTTTTCTGATGTACTTTGCACAACATGGGCAATGATCCTTACACTATCAGCTATATTACATTAAGACTACTACTACGACTACTACTACTATTACTATTACTACTACTACTACTAATAATAATAATAATAATTATTATTATTATTATTAAACACATAAATGTATAAATAATGAAAAAATAAATACTGTACCTTGGCTATTAGTCATCGTTTCTGTTAATTTCTTTTGTGTTTGGGGTAGCTACTATATTTTTTGTAACCCCGCTACTTACTCTTTAAAATGATATTATGGTTTCTGACCCCAGTCGGTGAAATAAGATCAGGTTAAAAGCTCTCTAACTATGAATGCAGACACTCCCGGCTCTTTTGCATAGTGGTTAAGATGCTCGCTTGCGGTGAGCAGGCTCGCCGATTCCACAATTACACTGACTACCATAGCAATTCAGAATTAGTGACTGCAACAGGGGATTTGTTACATGTGTGGATCGCCACTGGATAATAGTCAGACACCCAAATCAGTCAGATTTTAGACTTTAAATATCTGCTGCTGTGCTAGTATACTGCTCAAAAGGGGACAGAAAAGTATAAAGTTGTTACATTTACAGTGTACATTATACAGGTGAAACATGTGCAACATCCAGCAGAGCTAAAACAAGAGAAGGTATGACACCCATTTTCATATATTTGTGATTTGATTGACAAGCATGCCAAAACCTTGGTCCTAATTGCTTTAAAGGGAAATGTATTTTCCGGGAGAATGGAAATCTAAATATAACTGTGCCAATGGTCAAGTAGACTTTACCCCTTTGTTTTTCAGATGCAAATATACAATTATACTGTATGTCAATCCATTGCACCCAAGCCAAATTGTTTCATATCAGCTAGATAGCATGAAACTATGAAAGCCCATTCTAGTTTTCAGTTTGTCCTTTGACACCTGGAAAAGCTTTTTGAAAGGAAATGATGCTTCTTTTTATTTGATCTCAAGTTTGTCATAGTAAGAGGCTTGGAAAAAACAAATACATGTGGGAAAGCTGAAATTAAATCAGCATGAAGCCTCTGTAAGAAAATGAAGGGACATCAATCAGCATTAGCACCAGTGTTGAAACGTACATTACTTGCAAACCTCATCATGTTATTCTCACTCCCTAATGTTGCTAAAAATAAATCTCAGATGCCTACCAGGAAGGGCAGGAGACACATGTACCAATATTTTCTTTTTAGAAAAAGAGGCTATAGCTGATGAGATCATTTCACACAAACAGAGCCACCACTGTCTTGGTATATATTTAAAAATGAGAAATAGAAAATCTGCTTGGTGAAAAAAAAGCTGAATACATGAATCCATAAATCTCCTAGCGAAGAGAAAGACAGGGCACATTTATGGTATTCAGCTTTTTTTTCCCACCAAGCAGATTTTCAGATTTAAAACCATATGAAATGTAATTAAAGCTAACAAACTAATTCTATATAGCTTACCGGTTTTGCAATTTTGAAACAAACAGATGTTATAGCAAGCATATATTTTCATGTTAAACTTAATGTCTGATACTACTTTTACACCTTATTCCCAGGGATATTTGTTTCACTTGCACTTCCTACGTCAATTCGCCTCAGTGGGGTATTTTGGATCGAAGCATGTTACGGGCTGAAAGCATGTCAGTCAATAGGGGAGGCAGCCAGCTGATTGACAGAAAAGAATCCACGAAAGGGGTGGGGACAATTTAAAACATTTAAAACATTTAAAACATATGTGTTTGTTACAAAACTGCATTTATGGAATTATTTTATTAGCTGCAATCAATTTAAGGTTGGTACTGTGCTAGAAAAAATGATGCTTTGTTTATACAGTACCCTTACTGTGTATTCCTGTTAAACTGCAATGTTTCCACTGAACTGTATATCAACCAGAAGGGCATTCTGTGACAAACATTGTTTTATGTGTTAAAAACTGATTCTTTGTGTTTGATTATAAATACAAGTGTGCTTAAAAGGCCCTTAGATTCAGACGCCAGAACTTGCTTGTGTTGCTGTATTTAAACTTGGCTCTAGAACTTGCTTGTGTTGCTGCATTTAAACTTGGCTCTAGAACGTGCGTGTGTTGCTGCATTTAAACTTGGCTCTGCCAACCCACCACCTAACCAGTCCAAGGACTCAATGGCTGATCAGTTTACCCCAAGAACATTAGCAGGGAGGAAGAGTGAGTATTTGTGCTTGATGCCGACAGTGACACAGTCGTTCTTGTAATTTGCTCTGTGAAATTCAGATTCCAAAAATGAAAATGAAAGTTGATATTGAGAAACCTGTCTGATTTAACATACTTCAGTTCTGAGATTAAACAAAATTGCTTCTTGCTAAGCAAAGTAATCAAATTGAGTCTCTGATTTATATGTTGAATTGAGTGGTGTTCTGGAAAAGTAATTTCCTTTAGATGAATCCTTCCTATTACCAACCAAACACAATTCTCTGAAAACTAATGCGTGTGATATATCAAGTTTTTTTCCCAGATAAAACCTCAATTGTGCACCGCAGGTGGGAGATTCCAAGATTAAAGCTCATTGGATTTGATTTTAATCATAATGGGATTCACCAAGCTTTTTCAATTAAGTCTCTGACTAAAATGAATACCAAGATACAGCAAATTGAATGAAATCTGGTCCAATGAAGTTCAAAATTGAAATGCAAGTATTCCAATGAAAAACACCCCAGATAATAAGTTCCATTGAATTCTGATATGGTGAATGACCCATACAAAGGAAGGAATGCAAGGCTTTGTGATAAGAGAGCTCTGGGGTTGCTTCTCTGCCTTGCTTTCATGAAAACAGTCAGATCATTGACATACCCAGTTGCCTCATGAGCAATGTGTGGTCTATAACCATGGTTCCCTTTAATACACATCAATAATGGTAAATGACCTATGGGCATACAAATTACCCTTTTCAATTCTCTTGATTTTTTTTCTTTCATAAACATTATGCCTGGAACTGGAACCAATCACAGAGAGATATTACACAATTCAAAAGCTGGTTATTCCAATAATATACCAGCTTTAATCAAAAGTGACTAATTAAAATGTGGTCGTTTCATTCTGTGCCACTCTTGTCTTGTCAAGACAAATGTGATACGGATTTTGGCATATCTTTTCATGAACTGAACCTTCTTAATTTAAGGATTCCATTTTGGTTTTACCTTTGTTGGCATCATTCTGAGGGATTCCGAGTCCTGTTACTCCAATGGTCCACTTCATACAATGGGTTTTAACATGATTTTATAACTCAGTTCACTGCCTGCTTTGGACGTGACGGCTCAGTCTTTCATTTTCTAATTTAAAAACTGTATTGCTATTCTCTGACCTTGTAACTCCATGCTATGGTAAAATTAAAGCAGGTGAATCCAATTGTGTATAAAAAGTCAAATCACATGACATTGTGGAATGAGGACAAAAAGCTGGGCAGGCACTTACAACAGTGAACAGAACTCTAATGGTTGCTGTGGCAGGATAGCGTCAGAAATGAGACTAAGAGGCAGGAAGCTGCAGTGAAAGTGCTGTTGTGAATGTTTATTTACAAAACAATAATAAACAAAGCAAATAAACAGAGGCCAAAATAAAAGGTTCAAACAAAACAACATACACGCAGTGCCTGGACTGGACTGGACTGGACTGGACTGGACTGGACTGGACTGGATCCCACTCCTTCCAAACTGCTGCAACAAACACAGGCTTTATCCTCCCTATATACAAGTGGCCATTCCCCAATTAGCACTCAATTGCCTAGTTAGGGAATTTGCACATTCCCGACGCAGTTGTTGGCAAGGGATGGATTTAACCCCATACCTGCCAAACTTACATTCAAAATGAATACATTTCTATTTACCACAAAACACCTGCCACAGTTATTAAAGAACCGTAAGGAAGATTATTCTGAAGATTTTATCATTCATTAATTAATGTGGCATTTGCAAGTTATTTGCCCTTTAAAATGTAAATCCTGAAGAACACTGCCAACTTGTTTTAAATATATGCAGAGTCTGATGGCAAAGAGACAGACCTTTGACATTAGTTAATCCGCAGAAGCTCTATTAATATGTGCATTGTGCTAGGTCAGCACATTTGAGGATGATGTGTTGATGTTCCTGTCAGTGGCATGTTCACCCATATGACCAAGGTAATCCCTTAAGCACTGATCTCAATGCACAGCAAATACCATCAGAGCAAAGGTGAGCCTGAACTGTGAATTGAGGAAAAGAAAAAAAAAATTGCAGACATGATTAGTGCTGTGAAGGCTTTCAGATCAAAGTTGGATTATTGGGTGCAACAGATGCAGAAGAAAAAAATCCAGCATTTTCTGTTGTGCAAGAAACATTTGAGGGAAATGAAGCCGCTGAACTTTTGGACCCCAGTAAATACTGTCATTTCTTGACCAGATTGAGGCAAAAATTTTATGACTGATTTTATGATTTTCAGCAGCTGTAACCTTGTATAATGTTTGCTTCGAATCCCTTTATGGATGTGGATGTAAGTGACATTTCTGAACAAGTGGGGTCATTGTTTAATCTGGATTGTGTTGAACTGGAAATGGAGATTCTTAATCTTCAAAATGATATTCAGTTGAAAGCAAGATACCCAGTGTCTGACTTCTGAACTTTAGTGGACAAGGACAAGTACAGAAATCTCTGCACAGCAGCAGTGAAAGTGGCATCCTTATTTGATTCCACTTATCCATGTGACGCTGCCTTTTCAGACATGAACTTTATCAAATCAAAATTTCGAACCTGCCTGAGTGACGAGCATCTGAATGACTCCATCAGGGTTGTGCTTTCTAATTACAAACCAGATTTTGCTGGGTTGGTATACAGCATACTGAAATCTAGGTAAAAATAAAATATTTCTTTATTTTTAGCTTGGAGTTCTTTGAGGAGTGGCTCACAAATGTTTTTGCAAATCAGAAATAGCTCTTCACAGTAAAAAGGTTGGAGACCCCTGACCTACTCTCTGTAAATCGCCTTAGATTAAGCTGTCTGCTAAATAATATAAAAAATAAAAAATGTAACAAAAATATTTATTAAAAAAAAGAAAAGCCAGGCAAAGTGTGATAAAGCAGAAACAGGTGACAGCCAAGAACAGGGATGATAAATTGGAGTATATCTACAAGGGATTATCTATACATGCTTTATCTTTTGCCTAAAATTCATATTTAGATCAATTGCGAAAGTAATGATAAATTAAGGTAATTTCAAAGAGACAGTTACGGCTGAACCAAACTATAAAAGTTGGGTATGAGTTTGGAGTGTAGTCTCAGAATTTACAGCACTCTCTAAGATGAGGAATTGTGAGAAGAATTTAAAAGAACAATGAAATGAAAAACTAGGAGAGTTTTCATGATTCGACTTCCGTGTTAGAGATCCATGCTATGGTTTTAAGTAATTGTGGCAAGCCAGTGATAAACAAGTCTGAAGCAGCAAGTCCTGAAAAGGCTCTTTGGGCATACTATGCTTTTGAGAGCTTCCTTTCAGATGAGAATGAACTACGAAACTGTTTTCCCCATATCAGCTCACTAGACTTAGAATTGGCCATAGAGCTTGAATATAGAGCTTGCTGATGTATTCTCAGCTGTCAGATAAAAAAACTAGTACTGGTACTGAAACTTGTTCTAATCACATATTTCATTAAGAAGAGACCAGTGAAGGTTATGGATGGGGCATTGCTTGATTAAACATGGAACGAGACAGTAATGGAAAAGACACTATGTTCTGTAAGCTTTAAATGGCAGTAACATCACCGCATTTACAAATGTAGCTATGCAGCGTACAAATACTTAACTACTGGGGCGCAGCAAAGCAATCCACAAAGAGATTAAACATCCATCTGCTTTCATAATGTCATAATGCACAATCATTGATGTACAGCCATGCCTTGACATTAATGTAATGGTGATGATGACATTTCACCCCAATAGTTAATTAAATGTCCCTTTAAATACAAATTCAAATACATTATCTGATAGATGTGAGCAAGCTGAGATTTATCATTAACTGTTAACCGTATTCACTTATTTTTATTAAATAGTTTTTGCATATTTATTTATTTATTTATTTTTACTTGAACAAGACAATCAAGTACATGCCACTGCAAATACAGAAATGGGGAAGGTAGAGGGAATTTATTTACAGTTTTGGTTGGTGAATTTGTTGGGGGCTGTACTTCTTAAAACTAGGCGAGTTGCCAGTTAACAATAAAAATCGTCAAATGGGGAATGGGGAACAGGGGTCTATGAGATGGGAATTTTGACAATAGGTGATAATCAAAAATGAAAACGTTGTTTCACCTTTAATGGAACCACCATACTTCCATATTTGGCTAATTTTAAGGTAATTTTCCTGACTTTGCATCTATTTTTGTAATGTGAACACCATCTTTAGCCATCGTTAATGTTAACCATATCTCATAATGCTAAACAACACAATGATGGTGCTCTGTGGCACGGTAGTCACTGTCAAAGCAAAGTAAGGAATTTGAATTTGAAGATTGCCTCACAAAAACAGAAGACATAGAACTCTGAATGCATCCACACTTTTAATCTTTCCTGAGAAGGTTGGAAGAACAGTATTAGCCTGTCTTTCTTATCTATTATCTTTAATCCATCATTTACTATTACACAGACATCCTCACTGTGTGGCATGTTCTTTATTGCGTGGCCTTCTACTCTATAATGGATATTTATCATTCTCTAAATGAGTTGCTGAACTCCATACATTTTACTGTAGAGCTGTAGACTACTTTGAATGTAATGATGTTTAGTGCTTAATATAAAGAACAATGACCCACAATCTAACAACATTTGCAAAACTGAAAATCTTTAAAAGGCAATTATCTGATGATTTTGTCACATCAGTTTAATGGCAAGGATCATCAAGGTGATCAGATCGAACAGAAGTCATGTGCACACCAATAAACATTTGCAAGAATCCAAATATTAATTAGAAATCTCAGAACTTTTCATCCACCAATCAGCATTGCAGGAAAGGACCACACTATTATTGACTGTAGAACTTTCGGATAGAACGTCTATAGGGCCTGTTTACTGGTTTATACAGTCATCACAATAAAACCTGAATAGTCAGGCATTACCTTGGTAGTTGACCTTTTTTGTGTGGCAGTGCCCACGCCTTCCAAGTCAACTATAGACTTCAATGCCCTCTAATAAGGGCTCTATTGCAGTCTCAGTTCTTCAATCTTTTGAAGTACTCTACTGTCCTTGAGCTAAATAACACAAATAATAATAATAATTAAAAAAAACAGTTCACGTTTCTTCCTCAGAATCTACTTTCCCATGAATCATTCTTATTGCACTTTGCCCATGGAACAGCGAACACCCTGTCATTTGAAGCTTTTTCTTTTTTAACCTGATCTTATTCAACTGAAAGGAACCCCACACTCATATTCTGAATGGATCAGAAGAACTGAAATATGTTAGCCTGAATTTTACAACAGGGTTCAAAGATAACAATGATTAGAACCAGTCCAACTTGGCAGCTACCAGGCCCAGTTTCGAGATCTTATTAGCAGCTGTATCAACAGGAAGATATTCTTTCGCATTTCCTGCAAAGGACCATGATATGATGTTGCTTTTTTTTAGCTAACGCCTCATTGCACCCTTGTGCTAAGCTGATCCTCGGTAAATTGAAGTGACCTTCTTGTCAAACAATCTGGCATGCTACTGTAAATCAAACTGCTGTTCCTACCCTGAACAGAACGTAATCACATGCATAAGCTGCAGGTCAGATCTGGAGCAAACAAAGCTGCAGGTCAAACCCTACAGGACTATAGATAGAAATATAATGAGCAAAGAAATACAAGTTTACAGAGGTTAATATACAGGATGGGCCACCCGGGAGCCCCCTTTGGAAACATTGACAATAACAAAATGGTACGGTTTGTAATGCACTTCATTATTTTTAAAACGAATTCACGATAAGATATTAGATGACAAATATGATTTGATAAAGAATGGATTTTAGTCCAAGACCTTTAGGTTCTTGTTTGAGGTGCTTGGAGAGGTTAAAAGGTTACGTTTAGGTCTTTCTCATGTGAATGTGGAAGTAAAAACCCACTCAAATAACATGACAAAGTGATGCCTCACGCTGCAGGTTGATCTGTGCTCAGTGTTATGGTTGGGGTTTCTGTACTGGAATGTTTGTGTTTTCTTTAAGACAGATACAGTGTTTTTCCATTCAGGAGGCTGTACATTTCATTGGCAGTTATACATGTCATCTACCTTTGTTTAGTGTGTTAGTGTTTGTGCTATACTGAGAGGACAGTGAATTGACATGTCATGTTTAACATGAAACTGAAACACAACCTATTGACTTGTTTTCCTGAAAATACTACTTTATTAACATTACTGGGTCTTTATCTAGCAGAAAGAAAGATGTCATATGACTCAAATAAAAATAATGTCCTTGTACCAAAGTCGAATAGAATTTTGGGTACCGTATTTTTATCTTCAAAAAAATGCAAATTGCCAACAGAATGATATCCATCACAATCATTGACAAGATATTCCATGTTCCAAAAAGCTCTCTGCTGGGACAAACGTACACCTAAAGAGTAGGAATCAATATCGCTTGATTCAGCATAGAATAAAATTCAATTTCAATTGAAATTGTAAAATATACATATACATACATGATATTCTGTCATGTCTTCTGAAAGTGTTTACATGATTTTTGAAATCTGAGCAGTAAACATATAAATGACTTTTGCTGATCACGAAATATGCTCTCGTCTTCCAGTCTATGAATAAGCCGTTCAATCAAGCTCTGATCCCACTCTGATCCTGCTCTGAAGCAAGACTGAAGTTGAATCAGATTTTGAGCCAAGAATGAGCTCAGGATCAGCACTGATCTGTTTAGTACAACCCAATACGTCACAGGAGCAGGATCAGAGCCTGGATCCCTTCAGTACAACTGACCCCAGGGGATTGATCGGACATCGCATGGCAGTGCTGTGCGTCAGTGCAATAGCGAGTCATTGCACAAGCTCCTCCCTCCTTGCTCGAGGTAAGCAAACCAATGCAGGGTCTAGCGTTGCCAAAATATTTATAGGTATTCTAACACATTTTTTTTGTTAATCCGACTGGTCAAAAACTTTGGCGACCCACCTGAGCATGGCTTGCGACCCACTGCTGAGTCCAGACCCACAGTTGGAAAACCCTGGTTCAGACAACTAAATTAATTTAAATGTCTATAATTTGTTTTCTAGTAAAGTCTAGAGGAATGTGGGGTGGGTGGTTTATTGGGGAGGGGGGGGGGGGCATCTTAGAGTGGGAGGACAGTATTGTATGTCATATAAATATTCTTAAAAAAAGGGGGAAATAATAATGCTTGCAATCAATTTCTTGCAATGTCCATTAAATCCTGAGGCAGGAACAAAACCTGTGGTGTTATTAGTCCAATGTATAAGTGCTCCCTGCTGAAACTATTGATTTTGATCTAAAACAAATGGTTTTGATCTTGACTTGATCAGGATATACCAAGTCTATTTCAGGAATTAAAGTCAATCATCTGAAATTAAATTGGAATTAAAGCTTTATATACTGGAGATACTTGATGGAGTGACTGATGTAGATACATATAGCTGGCTATACACATGTTTACTGCTCTTTAATAAAAGGTAGAGACTTTGCTTAAACATCAGTGTTGCTCCATTACAATTCTTTCTATCCAGAAGCAATTTGTAACATATAGTCAGTCACCTAATAACCATTGACGTCTTACATGAGAACCACTAGCTGCGTTTTATGTTGTCCCTGAGGTATTTTTAATTTAAAAGCAGTTTATGGAAAAATAAATGATGGCAGAACAACGATTTCTGGCACAACGTCATGGAAAATTGCACTTGCCTAATTCACAACTGCACATTATAAAAACCACAAATAGCCAACAAGGGCAATAATAAAATGCATGAAAAGAAACAGAGTCTCCTGTGGAAATAATATCTTATTATATAATTACTTTCTGGTACACAGTTTCTAAAAAATGTGAAAAATGTGCTTGTTTGAAAACTGATTAAGGCTACCATAGATGGTCAGGCAATCAGTCCAGGAGCATTTAATGTAAATAGCTGTCATACAAATGCACTATAAAACAGTGACTTGCATATTCCATTTAAGTTCTGAGGTGAAACGTCAGTTTTATTGTACTAGTTTTCCATTACACGAGAGTAAGTGTTAAAACTTCATGCTGATATTGGACTCAGCTCTCGCCAAGATAAGCACCAACTAAGACATAGCTTCTTTTACTGTAAACTAATGTGATCCATCTGCGCTTCCTTCCATCTGGTGATGTAGATATCCTTCTGCCTGGTGTTGATGGCTGAAGTGTAATGCTGGCTCCAGGGATCAGCCTGTTTTGACTCCCTGGCACATCAGCACACACAACTGCTGCGATGCTGGCTCCGGGGATCAACACATTTTAAAAAGGCTCGACAGTGATTCTGGCATCCCAGCATCACCCCCCTCCGTCCTCCACTCAAATTATAGTTTTACCTCAGACTGTATAATCAGAGTGGTTGAAGTTTAAATACATAAATTACCAAGTTTCTCTGTCAAAATAATGTATTTTAACTCCCTCTACTTTCATATATATATATATATATGTTATATACTGTATATAGTTATCAGATTGTGGTCAATATTTTGTTTGAACAAAGTACTGTTGTTTAGCATTATGCGATGCGGTAAGTGTAAATTATGATATTACACATGGGGGAAAAAAAGAATGTGACAAGAGACAAGTTTGTTTCCACACATACTGTATTTTTAAGGGCAGTTCCATTAAAGGTGAAACATCCATTGTAAATATTTCATTTTTCCCTGCTGTGTGTAGGCATAACAAAATGCAGGAGAATGTCAGCCCTTTGTCGAGAAATCAAAGGAAACTGTACCCAAGTGAATGTACTTTTAAAATCAAGGGATCTGAACAGCATGCATTGATATGGGTTTGGGTTCAAGCCATAACCCTAGCTTTTCAACCTGCTATTTTAAAATACACTATCATCATCACTCTCCCCCCACTCCAGGTCCAACGTTTTGAAAACTGTGTTAGCGGTTGATAATTCCACATCTGTATTACCTGCGGCATTGTGATGATGTTGCACTGGTTCAGTGGTAAAGGAATTAAATGCTCCAGCATGCTGAAAATCTAAATGCAAAAGAATCTGCCATTAAACAGTAAGAAAAGGATTCCAGACAACACCCAGTTTTACCATTGTGTTTTATTTCCATTGTGGACTCTACAATGGCCTTCAACATAATATAACCAAATATTTATTATATACACAGTACATAAATTGTGGTCCAAATAACAAATCAATTCAAATAAACAAATTGTGAGAAGAAAAGAAAAAGCAATTAAATAAAACACTCAAGAAATCATCATCATCATCATCATCATCATCATCATAATAATAAATAAATAATAATATACACACACTTTTGTCACCCGTGACACTTTGATCACATTCAGGTGATTTCTTTGTTACAGCCATTTACTTGAGTGGTACATCTACTTGTGATGCCAGAGGTGGGGGCAATATCAGTGTGTTTTTAGTAAGGCGATGTCCCCACTCATGCCTTATGCAATATCTCAATACACTGATTTTAATCCAATAGTAAGTGTATTTCTGTTTTTAATCTTAATGGGACCTTGATGTTTGATGAGATCACCGTTTTATTTTTAAATGTCCATTTCCTTAACTAGTCATATTTGCTTTGCTTTAAAGCTGTGTAGCTAGAGACTGCCAGCCAAGGGTTGTCTGTATAAATGTAATTTATAGACAGTGCTAATGGAATAAGAATGTCTGTTTGGAATCAGAGCTGTCCTTATCTTTGCAAAGGTGTACACCACTTTCTGTAAGCAGAACAGCAGTGTTTAAACAATGGGAAGGCAAAAACAAATCCATTATCTAACAGTTAGGTATTACATGAATAAATCAGTGTTCACTTAGTACTTCAATTTTAATGATAAGTAGTACAGTATGTAGTACCCTTTTCAGATCCAATCTCTTCATATGTTTAAATGTTTTAATTCAATTCACACATTCTTTGTCTTTCGACATTATTTAGCAAGCTGCAAACACATTAAGCAAGGTGTATAAAATCATATTGTGAGTCACTGCAGTTGCTCACATCCTAGCATTTTATAAACATACTGTATTACATTGCGAATGTGTCCCATAGTATGTGCAGTAATATGAGCGCGAGGCTCAGGTAGTGAATTCACAGAGCTTGGCAAGATAAATTAGTTTCCCACAAAATCACATTTAAAATAAAGTTTGCAAAGCTTTGGTGAAATGGTAAGTGACATTTTTGAATGCATTAAAGCATTCAAGCCTCTTGGAGATGCAGGGCTATATGTGGAATGAATAGTGATGTCAAAACATAAATAAAACAGTTTCACACACCCACGTGAACATTCCCAGCTCCTGTTGGAAACATCATAATTTAATTATACCACAAGCTATAAAACGCAAAGGCTTAATCCAAACAAATACCACCATTTCTTTAAAAATATCAATACAAATAAACAGTTATAATTCAGATGGGAGTTTATAACTGAACAAAACAAGCCAGACTAGAGAGATTTTCCGCCTGGTACTCGACTTTGTCGAGAAGGTATGAGGCAAAATAACGTCAACTACCAAGGTACAGTTAAAGCCAGTTGATCAGTTTTATTGTAAACCCCTAAACAGTGCCTTTGTTCTGAGACCATCTACCATGTGCTACTGCCCTTTAATGAAGATTGTTGATTGGTGGATGGAAGTTCTGAGATGTCACATGACTACTCTATTTTACGCATATCCATCTGATTGTCAATCTTTACATGGTATACTTCACCACACATTAGCCTTGTATTGATGTTATGGTTGTAAATATTTGTAAGCTTTCAGGTACTGTATGATTATTTCAAGATGAGGGCCCTTTTCTATACACGTGCGCTGGGTTCCGTAAAACAAACTTCATGGATCTCCTTGAGTGATGTCTTGTTTTACCCTGTGTTTGTGGAGTGTTTCTGAAGTTATGTGTACTTATATTATTATTCTTACTCCACACTGTTTTGTGTGTCTATATTCTTTTACACTTTTGTGCTTCAATACAAAAAGCATGTTCCACTAAGTAATTAAATCATTCTGACAGACAAACCAAAGACGTTTGGTTTGAGTTTCTAGTTTCTTGAGTTTTTCCTGCAAACAAATGCAACCTTCTTCCTCTGAGTATCCTTAAGGGTCCCTGTGAAATATAAGATACCCACGCATTTCAGTGGATATTAGCCTTCTCTTGGGTATAAAGAAAAAGATTGTGGTGGGCTATTAAATCTTATTGCTTCAATATGTTTGCTATTTTTATTTGGTTGCTGATATTTCCCCCTGTTGATATTTGATACCAAGGGTAAATAAATATTTTCACTCGCTGTTTATTAGTCATAAGGGAGTGTGTAACCTGGAGAGCTGAATTAGAATGTTTTTTTTTCTATAACCGCTGGTGTTTGAGGTTTTTGCCACATGTAGTTTTGTGATTCACATATACTGTAAACCTTTTCATGTCTGCAGCCTTATATTTTTAAGCAATTTATTTAAACATGACATGCCATATATTTGACGATGAAGCACAAAGAGCAAAACTGTTGTAAACAGTGTAATACAACTGCAGTGAACACTGATTGAGTGATGATACCTTTAAGAGAATAAGCATGTTGACAGCCCTCCTTGGTAAACACACCGAGGGGATGTGAGCAGCATGAGCAGCATGGCAGTGGATGATATTTTATAATTTACAGTTTTTTTGCTAATAATAAAATCATTATGTTGCTGTACTATATTCTACAATCTCTGTCTAGATTGTGACGACTCGTGTAACCTGCTTGAGGAATGGAACACACATAACAGGGCCTTTAATCTAATCAATTGATTTAAATGGTGATGCATTTCAGTGCTGTTCAGATGATTACAATTTGGGCCAATGTGCTATGAACCAACATGTTTAACAGTATCCATTGTTCTCACGTGTGTACTGTTGTGTCTAAATGCAGGCTGGCTAGATTCCTCTTCAGCTTTTCAGGTGATTTAGGTGCTTTGGATCTAAACCGAGGTCGGATGTTCTTGTACATTGCCTGGCAGAACAGTGCATGTTTGGTACACTCAGCTGCCTCCTCCTGACAACTGCAAGCCTGGGCGGCCATCCTGCGGCTGCAAGTCACAACATCATTAAAATTATTGTGTTATATTACAGACATTTCCATTAGTTTCAATTCATTTTGTATTCCGCAACCAAGATATGAAAGGGACTGGGACTGTGTTTAAAACAGGGGTTCCCAGAGTTTTGTTCAAGGAGGGCCGCTTAGCAGGTGGAATGTTGGGTGGTGGGCCGCATAATACAATGCACCTACAGACGTGCTCAAATTTGTTGGTACCCCTCCACAAAAAACGAAGAATGCACACTTTTCTCTGAAATAACTTGAAACTGACAAAAGTCATTGGCATCCACCATTGTTTATTCCATATTTAATAGAAATCAGTCTTTGCTTTTGATTGTTTATTCAACATAATATTGTAAATAATAAAACAAATGAAAATGGCATGGACAAAAATGATGGGACCGCTAACCTAATATTTTGTTGCACAACCTTTAGAGGCAATCACTGCAATCAAACATTTTCTGTGGCTCTCAATGAGACTTCTGCACCTGTTAACAGGTAGTTTGGCTCACTCTTCCTGAGCAAACTGCTCCAGCTGTCTCAGGTTTGATGGGTGCCTTCTCCAGACTGCAAGTTTCAGCTCTTTCCATAGATGTTCGATAGGATTCAGATCAGGACTCATAGAAGGCCACTTCAGAATAGTTCAATGTTTTGATCTTATCCATTCTTGGGTGCTTTTAGCTGTGTGTTTTGGGTCATTATCCTGTTGGAGGACTGTCACAAAGATGGCCGGAGTGGGTGGCGTCAGACCAGAAGCAGGAAATAAACAGACAGAGATGTGTGGTTTGGTGAAGCTGAGCGAATGCTTTCGCTCAGCATTTAATAAACACAACAGAAAATAAAAGGTTTGAAACAACAAAACACAGCACACGGCACTTGAGGCCAAAATAAATAGACGAACAAAACGGACTAGACAGTGCACAGACAGACGAACAAAACACGGTGAGCAGATTTTAACTATTATTCTTTACACAAATACCTCCGTCTCCATTCCCGTTCTCCACTCACCGAACACCCAACCCTGAGTGAAAGAAACGTGCATCTATATATACTGTTCAATTACTAATTAATTACTCACTTGAATCCCAGCAGGTGAATTACTTAAGTGTACTCCCGTGACCACATATTACATTTAACCAGCACGTGAAGTGATTTGTGCTCTCCTCGTGCCTAAATACAAATCTACACTTTTTAAAAACACGTGAAACACAGACCTGTTTATATCCCGTGTACCAATGACTATACACCAACATTAACACACGCAACATACAACACATAACACACAAATGCACACAGGGGCGGGGCGCATTGCCACATATACCCCCCCCTTGTGCGCAGCACACATGGCCTCAACGGCCACCTCCCCCCTTAAATATCCAGCAGTCCAGGACAAAGTCTCGGGCTGGGAAGGGAGGCTTCAGTGGGCCCATGGCTGGCCATGCTGTCAGCACCCCTGCCGGTAGTGGCACGGCTGACAGCCTGCTGGTCCACGCCTGCAGCGAAATTGCTGCGGGGGATGCTGGTCTCCTGACCTCTCCCCCGATCTCCGGCAGCGAAACTGCTGCAGTGGGAGCAGGTCTCCTGACCTCCCCCACGATCTCCGGCAGCGAAACTGCTGCAGTGGGAGCAGGTCTCCAGACCTCCTCCCCCTTCTTCGTGGCCGACAGCTCCCCTTTCTGGGGCTCCAGCCACCGTACTCCCTGTCGTGGAGGTACGGGAGGCAGAGAAAGCTCCTGCTGTTCTGCTTCTGGCAGTGGCGGAGGCAGAGGCAGCTCCTGCTCCTCTGCTCCTGGAAGTGGCAGAGGCAGCTCCTGCTCCTCTGCTCCTGGCAGTGGTGGTGGCGGAGGCAGAGGCAGCTCCTGCTGCTCTGCTCCTGGTGGTGGTGGAGGCAGAGGCAGCTCCTGCTCCTCTGCTCCTGGAAGTGGCAGAGGCAGCTCCTGCTCCTCTGCTCCTGGTGGTGGTGGTGGCGGAGGCAGAGGCAGCTCCTGCTGCTCTGCTCCTGCCGGTGAAGATGGTGGAGGCAGAGGCAGCTCCTGCTGCTCTGCTCCTGGCGGTGGTGGTGGCGGAGGCAGAGGCAGCTCCTGCTGCTCTGCTCCTGGCAGTGGTGGAGGCAGAGGCAGCTCCTGCTCCTCTGCTCCTAGTGGAGGAAGCGGTGGAGGTGGCGGAGGCAGAGGCAGCTCCTGCTGCTCTGCTCCTTGCGGTGGAGGCAGAGGCCATGGGGCTGATGCTGGCCACTCAGAGGGAGGCTGTGGCGGTGCTGGCTATTTGCTATTTGTATTTATACTTTATTGGCTAGTTTCACAGACCCAGATTAGCACTAATCTTGGTTTACCTTACCTAAATTAACATTGGGTAGTCCAGCACTAGTACTAATCAGAGTGAAACCAGTCATTTATGTGTATGTTTATGGGGACATCCTAAAACAGTTACTGTAGCTTAATGTGCTTAAATGGAAAACAAATGCTTACAGACTTTGCCAATATCAGGCTTAACACTTCCCAATACTATCCTAAAATAAGTCGTGGTTTTCATTAACATTATAACGTTAAACCCTAAAAATAACCTGGTAATGTGAACTGCTCAGTGGGAAAAGCGATTAATGTGCAAAATGAAGTTATTCATTATGTTTACCGCAATTTAGTGACATCTGTTGGGATTCCTTATTTAAAAAAAAAATGCATACACGTTTTCAAATAATTAAAGATAAAATGCCGTTTTTAATTTCAGTTATCTGAATTTATTATAAACCAGTGCCAAAATAAATAAACACAGAACACTGTATATCACAATCAAGGCGACTCTCCCCATTTTTACCTGTGCAGTTTAATTACAAAAGTATAATTTATTTTAGGATAGTATTATAGCTTGCAAAGTTTGAAAGCATTTGTTTTGTATTTCAGCACATTAAGCCACGTTAAGCGATTTTCACATTACACACAGTTCACATTATTAAGTTCAAAGTTATTTTTAGGGCTTAACGTGATCATTATAGTGTGTATGTTAATGAAACCCACGACTAATTAGTGTTATTAGATTTTAAGAAACTTACCTAGTTTCTCAACTCCCCTCCCCCCTGGTTGCACGTGTCTCTTGTTGTCATGTTCTTAAAGCTACAGTAGCGCCGCGCTGCAATGTGCGCTGCTTATACCGATATTGAGCAGAAAATTAACTTGTAATGGCCCAGGTCTTTTCTTTCCAAGAAAATACAGACAAATCTTAGAAATGTTTGACAAGGGCCGCAAAAAGTGCCATCTTTGGGAACCCCTGGATTAAAATGATCAATCCCTCATGATTGGTTTTAGCAGACTAAATTCCATTGCAATACTAATCAATCTATACAACTGCTCCATTTATATCTGCTACTTATTAATACATAAAATAGACTCTCTGATCACAGTTTTATTTACTGTTTTTGTATAACAATGTGCTCTGATATTATTTTTTTAAACATTATTATTTCATTTAAATGAATACATTTGCAACAGCATTGAAACACATTGAGATAATAAAACAAAAAAGATATAACAACATGTCATTTACTGTCAGGATCCTGTGCAGTAAGAGACTTACAATTGGTGAGATCAGAGAAAGCCCATTAACATTCAATTCTCTGTTGTGGAGAGTTGCTGCATTAAGGGAATATAATTGGAAATTATGTTAGGGAGAAATGTACAATAATTGGACACAAACACGCACATAAAATATAATTAAATAGGATTGCACTTAGCAAGAATAGTCAATTCCTTTCTGTTCATTACTCCTAATGCCCCCCCCCGCCCCCCCGTCCCCATTGGTGTGTCTGATTAAGTTTTAATGGCTACGTATGTGTAGATACATTACTGTGTTGTAGGCAGCATATAAATTAAGGATGAGGGCATTAAGCTTTATTAGCATTATATACAAATATACAAGTATTGAAAAAAGATGGATGGGTTGATGCTGGCAGAAAAATGTTTTTCATTCAACAGGAAATAATAAGAGCACCGCTACCTGTAATATAGACTGACTTACATTTCAGGCACATATTAATGGCCTGTATCTATTCGTAATCTATGTTCATATGGATTCTTAAAAAAAAAAATACCCATTAACCAAGATCAGCTAAAAAGATGATAATTCACAACTATTGCTGTAACCCAAAACACACTGAAGGGCCAGGGGACACATCAGCTGCCAAAACAGCCATCATCAATTTGTGTTTGAATGTTTCACCAGCTCTACTGGATGTACCGGGGTCCCCCAAGTTCCTTCAGTTGGAATTTGATTGATGGCAAAATCAAGAATTATCTACTGCATGCCAATAGGTCAGAGAACTTTCTATAAGGGCACTGCTTGAATGCATTACACTTTCAACTAATACTTTCTTCAACACCATGACCCCCCCCCCCCCCCCCCCAGTAACCTTTCTCACCTCGCAAATACATGACACTCGTTAGGCATATATAAAAATATAATTGGAAATTCATTACATTCTGAACATATTTCTATTGGTCAAGTTTTAGTATGGTGAAAAAGTCACGTGGCCTTCATTCAAATAACCTCTAATTTCTGCTTTGGAATGTCTTTGTCTTAATATGTTTTATGTGGATCTCCCTTAATCACCCTAAATATTTTTCAATGGTGCATGCTTAATGTTGTGTAAATAAGCCATTAATCATACTGAATTGGCAAGGCTAAAACAGGAAATACCATAAAAACACATTATTCCAAAAAACGTTTTATCATTATTTGACCATTAATTTTAGCACTGAACAGTATTTGTACCATTGGAAGCCATGAAAATGAGTAAGAGTAATAAGCTTTGTACTTAAAAAAAAACTCATTATAACCATTATGGCTACTTGTTCGCACTCGTTACTCGGCACAACCCGACCAGCGACATACGCAGAGACAAGAAAATGAACAATCCATAGGATCCACCATCTCACAGTTAGCCCTTAAATAAAGTGGCTGTCACACTAATGGGGGAGACCATTTATTTAGCAATCAGTAACTGTGTAAAGCAACAAACTGTTCATGTCCCCCTTGTTCCTGGGGCTTAATATACAGCTTTGCATCACCTAGAATTTTAGGATTGAGATATAATTTAAAGAAAAAAACTATATAGACATAATTTAGATATTTTATTAAACATCATGTAATCAAATAAACTACTGAATGTTATCACAAGTGTACCGGAAGCAAAAATAGTAGTACAGTATTTCATGTTAGATTTTGAAATGTCACATTTTTAAATTTGTCAGTTTTCCACTAAGTATACAGAAAACTACAAAGTAGTATGTAATTCAATATGTTAACGTAACATTATTCATCAGGTTTCATTCGAAATTTGTTAATTCTGTAGGTTGATGCAAAACTTTTGGCCATAACGGTATATACTGTATACACAAAAGCATCTACCCTTACCATAAACACTAGATGTTAAACACCATTATTAATATTGCAACAGAGATCTTTTAAGGATTTGTGTAAGATTATATATGATAAAGATCAGAAATATTTATACTTTGCAAGGATGTGGTTTGAAACCCCAGGAGCATTCTGTGTTGAATTTCTTTGCAGAGGCAAGTTTGTTGAAACAACAACAAGGACCCTCTAGACAGGGCAGCAGGTCATGTAAAAATATGTGCTGAATTATATAACGGAACAAGAGTGTGGAAAGATCATTTACTTTGTACTGGGGTACAATAAAATAACATTTTCACGAGTTGTTCTGACCTTTTTAATTTTCAGGCTCACTTTGAGCTAATTTTTTTTTTTAATTTGTAGTCTGCATTTGTTTTTTTTATCATTTTCTCCCAATTTAGAATAGCCAATTATTTTTAGGCTCAGCTCACCGCTACCACCCCCGCGCTGACTCGGGAGGACGAAGACGAACACGTGCTGTCCTCCGAAGCGTATGCTGTCAGCTGACTGCTTCTTTTCACACTACAGACCCACCATGCAGCCGCCTCAGAGCTACAGCATCGGAGGACAATGCAGCTCTGGGCATCTTACAGGTAAAAAAAAATTATTAAAAAAATCATAAAAAAAAAAAAAAGCTGAAGACCTGCGCTTTCTACTTTCATAATCTCAGATTCATACAGAGGCATTAGAAGAAGTATTATGCAGGTTGTATTAAAAATGATAAGCTAATGAAGTGGCTCACACGAACTGAGAGCAAGCACAGATTTAAAGCAAAGGCTTTTCTTTTTCAACTAATTAAATGCCATGTTTGTTTTATCAGAGCAGATACCCTTGTTATAAGTTTTATTAAATGGCCTACTTTAGCATTGTTACACAAGTGATTTCCTGTATTATAACAATGATATGCAGTGCTTACAATAACAGGGGGCTTTCTGAAAACAGCTTCTCCTTCCTATTTTAAAAATGACAAAAATAAAAGAATGAAAAAATCTAGTTACAGTACTACTGAACCTAAGCAACAGATTTGACCCTGGATGTAGCCCAGGATGTACAGACCCAGCCTAGGAAATCTCTGTCTTGATTTTTGGGGCTCCGTACCAGAAAAGTTTCACTATCAGGAGCTTAAATGCCAATTTGCTCTATATGGGCCTCCTGCAACAATTCTCAACTCAGCACTACCAGGATTCGATCCAGAGAGCACCTGATCATGTGACTTGCCCTGCATGAGCTCCTCAATACACATGCTTTAAGTTAGTGGGACAAAAGTATGCATTTGTCAGTTTTATTGTGGGTTTTTTTCCCCTTTCCTTTCTTAAACACAGCACTTAAATCAAAGTTAATTACTGTGAAATAATCATTTTACTTAAATATAGAATAAACTACCCGACAACAGTGAGTTGAGCCTGCCAAATTATTCAAAACATGTGCAGCGAATGATAAATGAGATGAAAGTTGAATGCAGAGTACTGTAGTTTAAAAAAAAAAAAAAAAAAATTGCAAATCACCACCTCTAAGGCAGGCACATAGAAATATCATAATTATATAACATATATTTAAAAATATGTTTATCTTGAATAAATTCTGCTATTGGAAAATCATTTTCAAGTAACAATGCAACAGCTCAATTAAAATTATGTTTCCTCTTGGCCCAGGGGCCTGCATGTGGATCTGCCCACACATAAAATCGGAGATCTGGCAGCTGGTGAACAGAGACTGGGTGGCAAGCTCTGAGGAGGGGCTGTGGAGGACAGAACATTTACCTGCTGCCACTTATCTTAAACTGTCACGGAGAATGGCTGTTTAATTTAGTTTATTCAGATACAGGTACATGCGCATTTGAAACACAGTGACCCAATATCTGACATCAACAAAAACAATAACATGAACATCTTTGTATATCTTTGTAAATATAAACAGAAGAAATGTTCACGGTACACTTTCTGATCTTGTCTTGTACAGAACCCTTCGATCTTAATACTGCACCACCAGTTCTGACTCCCTCTGAAATGAGACAATGGGCATGTTGCTGCTGTGATGGCAGGAATACCCACTACACTCTGACAGCAATGGTCTATTAAGAAGAAGTAAAGGAACTGAATTGCGAGTGGTTATGTTTACCAGTGTTTCACTGCATATTGTACATAGAGGAAAATCTGGAGAAATCTATTTTACGATAATCTAAACATATACAATACCAAATATCCTTATTTTTTTTAAAAAAGAACTAGAGCAGACATGTCTTTATTCACTGATCCTCATCATAGGATTATGATATTATTATAAAATGCATAATTGACTACATGACATTACAGCTATCAGGTAAATAATTCAATTTTTGGAAAGCATTTTCAGCTGAAATAGGTAAAAACACTAAAATAAGAATCATATTACTTCTTCTGTTAATGGAAAAAATGGGGTTTGGCTGGTGGAGAACAGAGATCAACCCTGCTTTTTATCCACTCTGAATGTGCTCTGTTCCCTGCTTTTTATCCACTCTGAATGTGTTCTGTGCCTGGCCAGTATGGTTCGCAGTTGCGCAATGAGGAGAAGCAATCCCTGCTGGTTTCCCATCCCTCACCCCGGGAGCATCTGAGCCAATGTGACGCCCCCCTCGGGGTCCCCAGGGAAGTTCCGCCTCTTTGCACAGCCTGGATGCGAACTGGCGCCGTCCAAGCTGTGTGACTCATCCTGCGCTCCCCGCGGCAGTGCTTTAACTGGATGAGCCACTCAGGGACCCTAATACATGTGTCGATTTTAATTATGCAGTATATCAATATAAGGCTTTGTTTGCTTATTTCTTTCTTGCTTTGGCCTCCTACGGGACACTACCCTATGTATATTTCTGGGATCCTCTTAAGATTTATAGCCCTCATTATATCATGGTTCACACATCATTTTACAGTCCACTGACATGGGAAGAAGAGTCCATTTTCTGAGCTCATGAACCTCATAAAAACAGCTATTGCCTGCCAATTTGCCAGTAAAAAATCCTACATTTCCCTTAAACGCATTGTGTATGTCCCCTGAGTCCTGCTTCCAAGACTATCAAGTGATGTCTTTCTCCAGTGCAGTGTCCCACAATCTCATTCAGTTTCATACAAACCTTTTGAAAGTTTACTGTGGTATATCACGGTAAAGAATAGTGAGGTTTAGTATTGTAAAGCAAAGTAAAAGTTTAGTAAAAGATATTAACCCGAGGGGAATTCCAGTGATGATCAGCACTGGTGTACGCTGGTCAGAGCAGGTAATTTACTGGGTTTCAGCTGGTCGGGCTGGTTCAGGAGACTTGGTACTAGATGAGAAGCTGATTAACAAAAAAACAGGTCCATTAGAATGTTCTTTATCAAGTTCTTTATCAAAATGACCCACAAAAGGTAAAATCTGAGTTTGGTCAGCAAATATTACAACAGAGAATAGGCAATAACCAAGAAACATCTATAGAAGAATAGAATAATGCAACCCATGAAAGGAATACAATAATGCAATTCACCTGTTCTAAAATAAATGGGTATGAATGGGTATGGCTGCAACAGAAATAGAGGTAACACACTTTGATGAGAACCCTATTCCTCATATATGTTCTGTACATGCATATAACAGACTGAGACAGTTATTGTTTTGGAACCAGTAGTTCTTGTGGATTTTATAGCAAAATTATCTCTTTTTTTTGTTGGACTCCGATCTAATTACATTTTCTGTCAGTGTCTGTCTGTATGTGTGTAAGCATGCACTATGTACTGTATGTATGTATGCATGTATATATGTATTTGTGTATGTGTGTGTATTGTAAAATTAATTTCCATCAGACTTTCTTAGCATAAATTTAACTACGAATATTTTATTTCAAGCCCTACTCCACTGCAACTACATTTTATACAGCATGGTCCCTTGTGTCATATAATCATTTCAGACTAAAAATACAATTACGCCATGGACCGTATGCATTGTAAGTTTCAATCCAGTTACCTATCCACCAAGCTGCTCACACTGTGCTGAGGAATCCACATCTAAAAATAGAAATAAGTCAGTTTCAAATAAAGCTGCAACCACTTTTGACAATGGTAGTTGCATGCCTGTCATGTGAATGACACAGCGATGCCCTGTTGTCACAACTGCAGCCCACACATGATGGGAACCTCAGGATGGTTCAGACTCCCTTTCAAGCTGCAGGGAAATCTGAAACTATTTATCCCAAACAAGGACAGCATGCGTTTTCTTATGGAGGCCCCTTTCATAAACAGGCCCCATGATTCAGTTTGTTTACAGTACAACCGGATGCAAGCAATAATAAAGAAGTCAATACAATGGAGTTTTTGGTTTTCATGGTGATGAATCCATCCCAACATGTGTTGTTGATTGTCCTTTATAAGTGTCCTATCTCAGGTCTTGAGAAATGCAATGTCAGACAAAACGGGTGAGTTGAAAAGGTTATTATGCAATAACTAGAGCTGGTTATGTGTACGAGGAAATAAACCGACTCCCGTGTGAATAAACTCCTGAGACCTTATCGATGTTATTCACAATTTCTGACTTGGCTGGAATTTAATGCTTTGGGTTTCAAGTAAAAATATGTGAACACAATACAATGTTGTATTTAATATTTTAAATAAAGTATTTTTTTTTCAAACAAGAATAGTGCAATATCAAATCAAAGTATGGATAAAGTATGATGATGATGATGATGATGATTATCAAATTCTATAGACTGCTATTTTGAAAGTGCAGGTCTGTGTCAGTTTCACCGACATGGTAAACTGGCCATTTTAAAGTACAGGTTACTCTCAGTTTACTTCAGTGCCTGGAAGCTGAGCTATGCAGAGGTTTAAGTTTATGGCAGTATATACCTATTCTTTATAGAGTTGTTATATCATTGACTTGGAAGCCTTATAGAAGTAAGTAGGGTAGTCAATTCCAATGTCGTATAATTATGAAACAACTACATACTTTATAAAATGTACTGAGACAATTATACTATTATCCTGTTATACATATTCCAAGATACCTGGTATAAGTGACTGGAGGATGTATTCAAAACAGAAATGGCATTCTTCTTGCATGACTGAGTCACCTACCGGTCCCCATCCCATTTTAGTTGCTGTAAAAGAAAACTGTGCACATCAGTACTGTTCTTAAACACATACCCGTCGCCCAGAGTTTATATTAGGTGCTGATGAACAAAGTTATATATGCAATTACTCCAAATTATATAACCGTCTCAGTAAGCCTCCTTACAGCCCCCCAGATTCATCACAAGATTGTTTTGAGTTTTTAGCTACTTTGACTTTTTCTGCATCTAATTTAGTCTTCCTTCTTTTCCTTCTTGCTTTTCAAGAGCTCTGTTTGACAGAGCATTTCCTGCTTGGATGTCATGTGAAGCACATGAAACTCCAACACTGCCAATGTATCTAATTCTGGATGTGTATGTTACAGACACAGTATGAATGTCATGACTTTAAAGAAGTTATGAATCCCGTTACCAATCCACTCCTTTGGGATGAACGGCATGCTGTTGATTTACAGACCAGTTTCATTTCCCATGGGTCCCATGAGAATCAGGCAGTAAGTCTTGTGTTCAAACCAGGATCACTAGCCTAAATGTACTGCTGCCCTTCTTAGCATTTACAGCATTACACTGTTATATCAAAAATGAAAGGAGTATGGTAGGATCAAAAATAACACACAAGAGACAAATAGTAAAGCAAGGGCTGTAATACATAGGGAAGGGCTTCATGCCTGCCTTGCACAAAAGTGATTTGAAGTGTTACAGAAGCCCCAGCAGTGTTTGTAAGAAACACGTTATATTATCTTTACTTTATCCTGTGTTGTCCATATTGCACCAGTATATTTACTATTTGTAGCCGGCGTATTATTTTTGATGCTATTGTGGCAAGTTTTACAATATGAAGAGATAATATAATAGTCTAATTATACCAGAATGGAAACACCGCTTAACGCGTACAGGGGCAATTACCCAACTGTGACAGGCTCTTTTCTTTGGCACTGGAATGGGCTTAGTAACAACTCATGCAAGGGAAACAGGACAGCTGAATGGGCTGATTTGAATAATTTATTACAGGCCGTTAACAACTCTAAATATACAAAGCACTGTCATAAAAATATTGAATAAAATCAGATAGTATAAAAATGGAAGCTTTGCATATTAAAAGAAAATACAATAACAATGTTTGAAACCAAAAATAAATATACAGAGCACTATCAATCTTTAGCTTGATAGTATAAAATAAACGGGAGCTTTGTGTATTAAAATAAAATAAATAAAACAATAGATGCAAAAATAAACAATACAGGATACACAGATCAATAAGTATTAAAAAAAAAAACAAAGAACCAAATAATACTGAAATTCTAAAAACTAAATTAAATGGCAACACAGAGTTAAACAATATAAAACCCACGGTCTTATACTAAAACACACAGTAAAGATGATAATCACACTACCAGGTAATATTAAATCCAGTCTCATTTAAACTGTACATACAATCTTTCTACCATACACAGGAGTAAGCCAAAGCGGTGAGGTTAAAGTCCAGATTCCAGATTCAAGCCACTTTGGCATGATCATCTTTGGCAAGATTGGTGACTGGTGCAACGCTGTCATTCTGGTAGCGTGATTCAGTGCTGTACCCTTAAAATAAAACAGACAGCAGCTGCATCAGTATCTATGTAGCACTGTTAGCTGCATCTACAAATCCGACTTTTAAACCCACCCCATGATCGATCAACAGGTGAATCTCGTTAATTAATAGATATGCTTGTTAGGGAAGGGGGAGGAATGGCTGTGACAAACAGTGCAAACTACTTTAATTTACCAAACGTGCAAATTATATCAATCAAATCAACAAACAAGTGCACAACTTGAATTTCACATTCATCCCTTCAGTTTGGGAAGCTGGCAGGTGTAGGGATTCAATTAACTTTTTTAACTTTATAGACTCATTTCAAAATGGAGGTTACACCAGAAGCACATTAAATATGGAGACACAGTTAATTTATGAATGTCATGCAGCTAAAAACTTCTTCTCTTGACGTGACTTGAATACTACTTCATCATCTTCTACATCACTGCATGGATAAATAATGGGCTGATGCATGTTTTATTAAATTAGAATGCTGATACAATCAAAACAATCTGGAAGCAACTACTTATGTTATAGATAATAAACTTCAGGCACTGCAAATTAATTGAAGTTCACAAAACTAGGGAACAGCTCTGATAAAGAATTCGATTTATTAAGTAAAGTGGGAGCCACTCTTCACAAATGGTGGGATCAAACTAATGAGATAACCAATGAGGGAGCTATATACATAATGTGCCCCAGTGTACGTAATAGTGAACATTGTTTTCCATTGTTTATTACTGTTTCCTAAGAAGCCTGAGAAGAAGAAATAATAATAATAATAATAATAATAATAATAATAATGATAATAATGATAGCCAGTACACAAGACAACTATGTAGACACCTTTAAAAACTTTAAAAGTTTTCAAAAATAAATTGTAAGTGCTTTTAAACTGGAAACAAAGTGTTGATCTTTGAAGGCTCAGACACCAGTAAGTTAGGCACTTCCTTCTGGTTAGTGCATCTGTAGTTATATGATTAGCTTAGAATCATCCAAAAGTAGAAGCACCAATATATCTATAGTTATGGAGTAGCCTTGCAGATTTGTGCTGGATATCTTAAAGAGGAACTTGAATTCTGAGAGACAATTGTATCTGACAAGAACATGACAGTAAGGCGGGGTGGATTTAGTGGATAAACAAGTTTTTTTTTTTTTGTGAATCATTATTGCTCACAGATGCTACCCTTCTGTGTCCTCACATTCTTGTTCAAGAGGTTACGGGAAGATATACAGTCGACATTGAAAACATGCGATTCAGAGGAAAAGCAGCCACTGGTTAATAGGCACAAGGCTCCTGGGGAGTTCCAGCGCTTGTAAAGGGAAGAAATGGCAGAAATGCAAAATGCTCTTGGTGAGATGTACGATCATACATTTTAAGTAGGATTTACTGGAACTATTTAGTGGCTCTGTGTCCTTTAATGCTTTCAAATCTATATTAGTACTAAACCTGATGAAAAGACGGATCTATAGCATATTGAGGCTGTGAGTACAAATAGCCAACCTATTGTTCAGTTGATGAGGTTTAGACAACATTGAGCCAGTGATCAATAACAGAATAATCATTTGTACCCTTACTGCAAATCTAGTTCCGGCCAGTTCAGAACACAATCCAATAGAAATAGTCATCAATTCCACATACTGCACAACAATTACACTGTCATGCTCAGGATTTTTAAAACAAGCCCTTTTCATCAACGGTATGTTTAAATAGGGATGGAAATATGTTGCTGTCTAATAAAAAGCTTTATTAATCTGCATAAATTACACTAACAATGTTTCAAGAAATACAATATTTTTTTAAAACATACAGTCCATATTAAAAACCCATAGTGGTACTCTAATTTAATAATGTCAAGTAACTCTTTAAGCATTTAGCATCTCAGGCTGAATGCTGATGTTCAGACCAAAAAAAACTGTTCAATAACTGTCACTTTCCTACTGCGTGAGAGCAGTGAGTCAACAATGAAACTGTTATTATTGTTCTAAGAAAAGAAAGAACCTAGTCTGTAATATTTATGGTGGAGGAGAAGCGAAGAATTGACTTGTCACATTGGCCTTTCTAATAATTGTTCTTACAGAGTCAGTGTGCATTAACTCAGTTTGATTGATCTGAAACTTCTGAGTAATTACCACACTTTATCATGATGGGAAAATTGGGTTTAGTTTAGTTAGAAATGCATTTATGAGTCATGGTTATGTTTTAACAGTTAATATAGTTATAAAGGAGAAACAAATGAATTTAGACTTTCAGCTGGACTTTCTTCAACTGTGAATTGTTGTAAGGCAGCAAAGTCTGAAATACCAGCCAATTTTAGTGTGGGCGATTCCAGTAGAAAAGAGTTAATCTGATCAAAACTAGGGAACAACTTTTTAAAAGTGTGTTCCAGGCAGTCTCCAGCAATGTATTACTGCAAGAGTGAGGTAAGAAAACAGAAAAAAATCTCTCACCAGATAAAACTTGCACGTCCATAACTTCAAAATGCTCAAAAAAACTTTTGTCAAGTAGACAAACATTTAAGTCAGCAGATGTAGCTCCCTTTAGTTATTAAATGAAATCAACCAATCGCTGTTAAGGATTTGTATAAAATCTAGCCCATCTTGTGATTCACCAATATATAATCTAAGCTTGGGAAATTTAAGGACAGATGATCAATAATCGATGCATCGATTAATTGTTGCACCCATATTGTATTGTGGTGATGAAAAAAGCAATCACTTACAGCAACATGCTGTTTAAAGTCTCAGAGGCCGTCTGTAAGTGCTGATTATATGCAGGGGAAAAAAATGTACGTTTAAAATGTTTGGTTCTTGGTTGAAACAAACACCTGGACCGCCTGGACCGTTGTGGGTTACAAACATGGCTGTAATTAGCTATGAGGACACTGGGGTCGTGTCCTCAGTTGTTTTTTTGCATCAGTCCTGATGGTTATGTAAAAAATCTGGTAAAGTACAAAAGTGGTAATCTTCTGTGTTGGTTTGCCATGTAACATAGATTTAGAGGTTGAATAGTAAATACCAAGCAGTCCTATAAATACTGCCAGCTATAGCAAACCTAAGTTTGACCTCGTAGAATGTCAGCTCTGGTTACAACGCTACAACGTTACAAATATTAGAATATAAATATGCACAAAAGACAGATTGGGGTTTTTAAAGAAACAAAAAACAGATTAAAAAAAACAGAATTACAAAACATGAAATAGACAGCATCGTTATGGAAAAACATTTTGCCTTTAGCCAATCAGGAGAGAGACTGTGAGCATGAGTCATCAATCTTGTGACTATGCAAGACGGTGACCTCTACAGAAGATGACATGGTTTGGAATCCTGCCACAATCAATCGTTTTATTGAGATGTACGCTGATGCATGTAGTGCCATTTCAGGTTATTCGCGGTCCTACATGCCTCAGCAGATTCTGTGTTCGAATCCACACAAACAAAATTGCGATAACTTAAGTGTAGCTCATTTAAAAGATATGACATGCTCCTCTCTCCTCATGATTAGGGATACACTCCACTGTCCATACGACTCTGTTCCTATGCGTTCCCTCCAAAGTTTAAGTGCAATTATAAGTGCAGCACAGCTCAGTGCAATAAGGCTTTCCTCCACTTTTGGAGCGTGCAGCAGGAATCATCACATGCTGTTTAAAAAAAATGTCCAACAATGTTTCCTGACATTTTTTGAAGAAACATGTTTCTTTTTGTATGCAGGGCTTAAGGCTTGAAAAATCATCAACATATTGAGTGCATAAATCAGGATGACCGTACTTGTTAAATAAATGTTAAACTTGTATCAACACATCATATTAAAATGGTACTCATCATTAACACTCCAACAACTGGAATACAATTATTCAACATTAAAATGAAGTATGAGTATAGAGATTATCTTTAAGATAGTTATTTATAAGCCCTGCATATATATATATATATATATATATATATATATATATATATATATATATATATATATATATATATATATATATCCCATGCAGACTAATAAATCATCTGACTGGGTCCATATTTTATTAAAACAGCGTTGTATGATCCAATCAGCGTGAGCTGCATCTCAATAAGATTCATACTATAAATGTTATGGGTAAACTGTTTATTGCCAAAAGTGCATCAGACTCAATATAAAATTCACAACTAGTGTCTTAGATTATCAATCAATTGTCAACTATTTATGGCAGATCAACGACATAGTCTTAAAAAATGTTTGTTACGATTAGAAGCATTTCTACTTAAACAAAGCTTCTTCGCTATTTAATGCTGACATTTTCTAGCATTCCTTACAAGACAATATTAGCGGATCCACTTCTTTCATGGGAGGTGTGATGCACAATCTTTACTATGTAATACAATTCATATAGACAATCTTCTGTATTGATCTAAGGTTCACATTTAAATGCATTGTGGATTACTATGTTTAAGGAAAAACAGGATAAAAGGTACAGTTGCTGTTGCACAGTTTAGGGTAACTAAAGCTGAAAGTCAATCATTTAAGAGCTCAGGTCAATACAAATGTCTCCCAGACATATAGATTACATTAGCTATCCAGACGGGAAGTGGAAGTCTTTGTAGATGACTGAATGATTTTATTTTGTCCTTGTTGAGTAAATTGATGTATACTGTCTAGATAACAGCAACAACAAAAACGTTGTACATGCAGAATTTACTTTGGTCAGGTATCCAGCTATTGCTAAGTATATTGTCTGATTACTGATTAAATAATAGAATATTTCTGAAGCAGATTCTGCAGGGGAATTTTTAACACAGTGGTGTAGAGGTTTAAAGACTACACAGTAATGATGAAGGCTCCCATTTTTAAATAAAGGGACACAATTAATGTTTTGCTTTATTAAATAAAGTCACTATGCCAAGCTGTCTAGTCCGTATTGTAGCGTCAGAGTGGGTCATAATATCATTCTGTGTATGAAATTCACAGAACTGAAATATACAGAGGGGGATCCTAAGCCATTCTCATAATTATTCTGTGAAATAAGTATAAAGTATGAGGGGTTTAGATACAGCCCTTTGCAATAAATAAATACATAAATAAATAATTAAGCTTTTTGCAAAGCACAGAAAGATTTTCTTTTCATCCTTTGTAATTTTGTTATCTTTGTGTTTGGCCATTGAATAGCTGATTGCTTTAGGACTAGACTTTTCTGTCCCTTAGCAATAAGATGGACTTACTGCACCGGTGCATCGATCACGGGTACCTACCAAGGACAAAAAGTCATGTTTCAACACCAACATTTATTAAACTATCATAGCTGAGAATTCGTGCCAGAGGTCTCCTGTATTATTGCTGCAGGCTAGCTACAGCACCAGACTTGGCAAACACCTATAAAGTTGACTTAAATCTCTTAACCCTAAATCATTGAGATGTGTTTTATAACATGTGGGAAAAAAAACTGTTGGTTCCATGAATTTGTTCAAAATGACAAATACAGGGCTTAACATCAGCTTGCTGCAAGATTTACAGAACAAAGTTCCAGAAAGTTACAAAAGTGCCCTAGTGGATTAGCATCTACTGAGAAATGTGTTGATCTCGTGTGGACTACCTCTATACTGGAGCCTTGCACTGTCCCTGCAGAATTCGGATTCAGGTATTTTTTATTATTATTATTATTATTATTATTATCATTATTATTAGAATATTATATAGTGGAAAATGTGGGCGAGTAGGGTAGCCTAATGTAGATTTACTACCAGTATTTTGACACATGTTCTGTACTAAACATTTTGATTGGATTTAAGTGCTGGATCTTAGCTCTGTTCGTATACTACCATCAGGATCAGAACTGTTGAAGCTGCACTTTTGGAGCGTGCAGCAGGAATCATCACATGCTGTTTAAAAAAAATGTCCAACAATGTTTCCTGACATTTTCTGAAGAAACATGTTTCTTTTTGTATGCAGGGCTTAAGCTCGAAAAATCATCAACATATTGAGTGCATGAATCAGGATGACCGTACTTGTTAAATAAATGTTAAACTTGTATCAACACATCATATTAAAATGGTATTCATCATTAACACTCCAACAACAGGAATACAATTATTCAACATTAAAATGAAGTATGAGTATAGAGATTATCTTTAAGCTAGTTATTTATAAGCCCTGCATATATATATATATATATATATATATATATATATATATATATATATATATATATATATATATATATAATATTTGTATGTGTAAAACATAGAGAATAATGCATGGGGTAGTGTGTGATATGAGAATTTAATGCCCACCCGAGGGGTAGGATGTCGGGTAAACCCCGAGGGTTGGGCATTAGATTCTCATGTATCACACACTACCCCATGCAGCATTTATTATAATCTCTGGTGAGCAATTTTTTTTCCAGCTGAAAAGTGAGCGAGAGAAGACACCAGCTATGTGGAATTCCTCTCAGTCTGATGGCTAGTGCTCTGTTACTGTTGCCCTGTATTACGAGCCCATTGAAAAAAATGCTCACCAGTTATTATAAGTTCATAATAAATATATACGCAGTCAAAAAATGGTTAGCAAACAATACATGGATAGTAGCGAAGTAGCGTTATCTTATGAAATGTTGAGATTATATATTTTTTTTTTGTAACACCATGTCCTGGTTTTTGTTTTCTTTTAGTTGCTTATTTATTTTATATATATATATATATATATATATATATATATATATATATATATTTGGTGGCCAAATGAGACAGGCTGCACTTGCTGTTCAACACAACCTAAAATCTTTGTGAAGCTGCAAAGTCATTGCGTAAGGGCAAATTAGAACACAGACAGAAACATTTAAAATAGACCCTCGCACATTTTCATATTAGGTCAATTATATTAATATTAGGTCATTTGCATTTGGAAGGAGAATTGCTGTCCTTAACAGAAAATTACACGGAAACCCAAATTAGATGAGACTTATTTTTATTTTTCCCATCGAAACCCTGCCACTGACACCATTAGACCAAAACATAATTCCAGAAATAGCTGGAAAAGCTATCCAAAACTAATTATGTGAGGAAGGAGAAAGCAAGATTGCCCTGAAGATCTGAAGAGCATGATTGAGTCAGATGTAGCGATGTGACCTGGCTTCATGTGTCTATATTGCCAAGTAGACCTGAGTTCAGAGACCTAATGTAATTACAATCTACATTTTAAATCTGCATGATGGAAATACAATGAGACGAAGATCAATGGACTTTCTCTAAAGGGATCTTCAGCCTCATCCCTCCTTTACACCCTCTTGATACTCTTTTACTCTATGAGCTAAACAGACACACTCCTGCTGATTCCTACAGCAGCAGGGGGGTCCACATTAGAGCGGCAAGCGCCATTGAAGCTCAGAGAAGTAAAACAAAAATGTAAGCACATAAAACCAGTGCTTACATATACAGAGAGTCCTCATAACATCTTGCACTATGAGCTCTTTCATGTTCTTAATGTTAGGAACAGAGTTTCACTGTATACAAGGTTAGATAAATATACTGTAGAATATAGCAAAGAATGGATTGTGGTTGCTGCTGGAAAAGTTTACCATAGTAGAAGCATAGCAAAGTATAATAAAGCATAGTGAAAGCATGGCAAAACATAGGTAAGCACTGTAAAGGATAGTGAGGTATCATGAAGTGTAAAAGGGTGGACATATTAATAAATCTGGCCAACAAGGGGCAGCAGTGTGGAGTAGTGGTCAGGGCTCTGGACTCTTGAACGGAGGGTCGTGGGTTCAGTCCCAGATAGGGGGGGACAATGCTGCTGTACCCTTGAGCAAGGTACTTTACCTAGATTGCTCCAGTAAAAACCCAACTGTATGAATGGGTAATTGTATGTAAAAATAGTGTGATATCTTGTAACAATTGTAAGTCGCCCTGGATAAGGGCGTCTGCTAAGAAATAATAATAATAATAACAAGGGTAAACTATGGAAAATGCATTGCATAACCGTGGGAAAAGCAAGGTAAGACTGAAAACATACAGTGGTAAACCTTTATAAGGGAAGTGTAAACAACAATTTATTAAAAATATGAGGACCCTAAAAAAGGTGAGCTGGAATTTTCAATATAAACCATTTAATAAATACCATTCAACTGCATTCATTTACTTGGATTTCTACTAATGGCACACCATCAGTTACAGTTGGGACTTTAACACTCTTCCTGCAAAATGTAAATGACAGGAACTGATTTGTCTGGCATGTCAGACAAGCATGACAGAGTTTCAAGTGACAGTGCAGGACACTCATTATAATTAGTATCCATTGCCTGTTCATTTTCTTTTCAGATTTGCTAATCTACACAAGCCTTATGCACTGAGATGCAAAATTGAATTTCCAAACATGTTAGGTCTCCTATCATTGTAACTTGGTGAAGTGAAGAATGCTAGCGTTAGCTAAGCCAGCAATAGGTTTAACTTGTACTTGGTTGGAAATCTACAATAACCAAGGTTACTACCCTTTCTTATCTTCACCATAGTACTAGAAGCACCTAGGTGTATTAATTCATTCAAAACTAACCCATCACACACAAATACAGCTCTACAAAGTCAGTCTATTGAATCCTAGACTAAGTAAAGAAAAGAATATTGAAAATCTAAGTCAACTACATATGAATAGCAGACTGGACTTATCTACTATTGTGTTGCCTACCCCTTGCTAATCTAATTCTCCAAACAAAATTACAGGTGCTACCATGTTTATGCAGCTCCCTAAACTATGGGTTAAAATGAAACAAACACACTAAACACTGTACTCATGTGCAATTTTCAAGAATCTGTTGATCATGTGCACAGTTGGCAACTGTAGGTAAAGGGTTCCCTCAATACTGCGCTGCAATTCTGCTAATGGCTTATTATCCATTCTAATGGCTCCTTTGCTGTCGTTGTCCCATAGTACAGAACCATTGCATTGCGAACAGACACCATTCACAAGGGTTACCTAAAGCACAGATCCCTCATGCACTTATCTTGAACCATGCATTCTTGTTGTTTAAATTGCAAATAACAAAAATAATAAATTGGTTTAGTGATATTCCATACTCCTACCATGTTCTCCTTTAAAAACCATTATTACCATTATATAAATAATTTGGGACCATATTTGAACACCCTGGAATGTGTCTTTGAGCTTATTGAATGGCACCTGCATCCAACCTCCCCCTACCAGAAGGAATTGGTTGTTAAAGGATAATGAGGCACAGCAGTTCTAAAAGTTCCAAGGTGCTCCATGCAGTGTATTTGAAAATAAAGATTTGATGAATGCCTGCTTGACATTTATGTTAATGTTGTTGTTTTGTGCCAGTATTATTTAGTGCAAGTAACTGTACCACCTGCTATTTTAGAGAAATCGAATATTTACAAAACATTGGTATGCAAGTAGTCTGCTATTCCTATGTAGCTGTTACTATTAATTAAGGAGAAATTCAGGGTTCATAAATATTCAGCCACTGTTTGAGACATCTTGCATTCTTTTGTATCTTTAATTAGGGTGAGCTATCTGAACCCGACACACAAGAGACCTGCAACTCTAAAGACGTATTACAATGTGACCACACACACACTTCCTGGGAGTCAGTATACAGTCTTCATTATGGCAGGCATACATTCAGATGCATGTGTGTTTACATGCATGCTTACAGAACAACAGCAGCAAAAATATGCCTGTCGCTCACCATTTTATATGTCATTTTTATTCATTTAAAAAATGTGAACTTTTGAAAAAACATATATGCATTATAAATGATGGCATAGATAGGAAACATGGTACTGCATGCAGTGACCAATGGAGATACACAACTATTGTGTTATTTTCTCTCAAGAACTAAACTGCTTTGAAATCCAAACCTTGACAAAAACAGTAAATACTGTACATATAAAACACTTTCCTACAAAATCTTAATAAACATGGCTATGTTCTTGTGGCTGAAGGTGTTTTAAAGAGCGAAGGCAGTAAATTCTGCAAATTCTGGGAACTGGGTCAATTTATGACAAGTGGAAGACCACAAAATACTGCCAAACAGGAAACTAGTAACCATGCTAAGGAAACCAGATATGGGAATGGATACAAAAACACTTTTTTCTAGTCTTGATATGTGGGCATAAGGAAGACACAAATGCATGATGACCTCATATGGGGATAAAGCAATGGGAAAAAAAAGTTCAATAAAAAAATATTTATTGTGTGTGCAAAACTGCTTTTTTTCAGCTATTTTCAATATTTCATGCATGAAAGAGTTACGTTTTTCAACTTCTACAGTTTTGAAAATGATCACAGGTGTGTAAACATTTCCGAATGAATGTACATTCAGGGGGTCTACATATGACAGGATGCCCACACAGCCTGTTGTATGCTATGACACTTAAATAATACTTTCCATACACATATTCTTTTGTATTCTTCTGCCATCATGTGGCCATCATTTAATGGAGCATAATACTCTGAATAGAAAAATACAAACAACAATAATAATAATAATAATAATAATAATAATAATAATAATAAAAAAAGAATATTAATTGACTTACTTTAGTTACTTTTAAGTTTTACCTTAGTTATAATCTATAACCAAGTGTATTGTAATTTATAAGTAAATGATTAGCAAGAATGAACTTGAGGCAGTTTTGGGTGAAACAATTTAGCTGCAATATCTTCATACAATTGGCTTGAAAGTTTGGTGAGCAATCATGTACGGATTTAATGGAGCCTTCTTGTTTTTCCGAATCAGTCTCTTCTTCACTGTGAAAATGATGACGTTTAGTAGGAGCTCTAGAAACTCGGCCACTGTGCAGATTGACACTCCGATCCACAGACCAACCAGACCGCCGATACTGGACACGAGATCGATCGCCTGGGGGGGTTCAAGAGACATGTAAGAGGTAATGCATACAGAAACCAGACACCAATCACAGCAGCTGTATACTGGCATAGATAGGAAAAGTCAATGTGCTTTCTGCATAGCATTCTTTCGGAAATGTAATGCAGGGAATTAAAGAATAAAGAGTCAATGGTTGCCTGCTTGATATATACTGTATGAGAATGAATAACGTTGCCGGCACGTATTTGCAGTGGAAACAGGTGTGTGTTCTCCAGTGTCGAAGGTTTCTGTAATGTGGGCATTGTTGCACCTCTATTGCTTGTGACCGGAGTAGTGGTTTCCGGTGGTGATTTTCAGCAAACATTGCCATTCCAGGGACATAAGGGAGACTGTCTTAATGGACATGTTGGTCAATGCAAGCCACTTCATTGAGATGAGCTGATTCCATGGGCAACAACTATCAAGCCCCTTGTGAAGTATCTGATTTCTCATGGTTGTTGCTGAATAGTTGCGCACAACTGTCAAACAGTTTTTCTAGGGCAATTAGATCACAGGACACATCACATAATACTTCACGTGACCTCACAACTTTGCATACATTTCAGGACACATTCTTCCATTTTTGGCCAGACACTGCATGGTAAATTTACACTGTATTTGTTTACTAGTCCTTTCTTTTGTATTTAGCGTAGTGTTCCATAGTTCAACACGCTTTATCATTCTTCACTGTTCTTAACCATGCTTGTCTATGTTAACTTTTACAATGCTTTACAAAATTGTGGTATGCTTTACCTTAGTAAACATTTATAAGAGTGGTCAGATTAAGACAAATCTTGAATTGGGTGTTAGGTCAATACCCCCAGAAACATTTTTAGGCTTTATTTTCAGAAATCTGGGTTATGCAATTATTAACTTGCAGTTCAAATATGTGAAACACATACACAAGTCCACAGTGAAATATAAATTACATAATACAACAACACAGTACTGTATCTGCCACTAAAAAAACTAAACACTTACTACAACAGGAAATAAATGAATTCCAGACTGTCCAGGCATGGATGGGCTCAATCATAGAACTAAAATTAACATCCAGCCAATGCGAAATTGAACTGATTAAGGTAAACTGGCCTACAAGTGACGATCCAACCACTGACCCTCCAGTTAGCAATCTAACTTCATTATAAGGGGGCTAAAATAACAGTTACACAAATCCTGTATCGTGGTAGGGTTGTCTCTATTCCAAACTAATTCAGTAGCTTCACAATGCATTTGAATGCTTCCATATGATTTACTTGGGTAGTTCTGATTGAAATGTTGCCTCAGTAAAACTGCATACTCTACTTTCTAGACATTTTGTTCTATGTTCAAATTATCTCCAAAACTTGAAACACTTAAAATTAGACAAATAACACCAACTGCAATTATTTCAAACCATCTGTGTTGAAAAAACTAAGCAATTTTGCCAGAGGGACTTGCAAGGGTGCAACAGCAAACCAGCAATACAAAAATAAAAAAGGTAGCCTGTGTCATTTAAAATATTATCCAGGAATATGAAAAATATATTCTGGCACAGGGACCTTTAATAACTCTTTAAATACGTTTTAAAAACAATCGTCAGGCTGGCAGACTGTGGCAGCTGTTGCTAACAATCTGCAAGATATACTGTACACTATGCCACTATATTTTTAGTTGGGTTTCATGACAGCTTGATTAAAAGCAGACACCAAATTCTGGAATGTTCAATGACATTGCTGGTTCAGCTGGCTATTTTGGAGCATGCATACCCTTATATGTCCAGCAGAGGATAATTGGTATACACATAGAATATCAGAAGTTTTGAATTTGGCTGTGTTACAAAAATTGCAGCTGTTTTTAATTAAAGGTGTTGGTTGTGTGGATAACGTGTTTTAAAGAACATATTTTTTTTTTATGTTATTGATAAGCTGGTAAATCACTCCTCTGATGCTCCTCCTCATTTCAAATCCTCAACTTTTAAATGTGAAGAATTTCTTAATTACTTTCAAAATAAGATTATTAATATTATGAATCAAATTTCCACAGATGGCTCTCTTTTGAATATGCAGTGTAATCAGATTCGTTTTGCTATGGAATCTTTCTCTCAGATTACAGTATAAGAGCTCAATAAATTCCTAATACCAATGAATTCTTCCACTGGCTTGTTGGATCCAATTCCAACCAACATTCTAAAAGCAGTTTTCAATGATTTGAGTAAAATTATCTTGGCTATAATAAACAGTAAACTGACATCAGGAGTAGTTCCCTCTGCCTTAAAAATGGCCATGGTTAAACCTCTGCTTAAGAAACTAAACCTAGACCCTGCTGCTTTAAACAATTATAGACCTATTTCAAATCTGCCATGTCTGGCTAAGGTTCTAGAAAAAGTGGCAGCAAACCAGCTGAATTCATTTCTTGAAGGTAGCAAAGTGCTTGAAAAGTTTCAGTGGGGTTTCCGTTGTGCGCACAGTACAGAGACTGCGCTCGTCAGAGTGGTGAATGATGTTCTGTTAAGTGCAGAGTCTAGCTGTGTATCTATTCTTGTTATTTTAGATTTAGTGCTGCATTTGATACAGTGGAACATACCGCTTTAACTGATCATCTCAGAAGTTGGGTTAGATTGTCCGGTATTGTCTTAAAATGGTTCAAGTCATATTGCACTAACAGACAGCAATTTGTTTCATTAGGAGACTGTGTGTCTAGATTTTCATTGGTTGTCTGTGGCATTCCCCAAGGCTCTATACTGGGACCCATTCTTTTCTCTTTGTACATGTTACCGCTGGGTGAGATAATCTGTAAACATGGTGTTAACTTTCACTGCTATGCCGATGACACACAGCTCTACATCTCTGTAAAACCTGCTGATACCCTGGCTTATCAGCCTTAGCTGAATGTTTTACTGATGTGAAGAGGTGGATGTTCCAAACACTTTTGCAGTTAAACTCTGATAAGACAGGGTTCTGTTATTAGGTTCTCAGCAGGGACTAGAAGCAACAAAATCTCTAAAAATAGATCTGGGCAATTTGACCACAAACATAAAAATGGAAGTGAAAAAGCCAGGCGTCTTTATTTCACTCTGATTTATGTTTTGAGTCGAATATCCGCAATGTCACCAAAGTGTCCTTTTACCATTTGCGCGACATTGCTAAAATTAGGTCATTTCTCTCTTCGTCTGATGCTAAGAAACTAATTCATGCTTTTGTGTCTTCCCAACTTGACTACTGCAATGATCTGTCCGCTGGGTTTCCGGGTCACACCATAAAACGCCTGCAGCTGATAAAGAATGCAGCTGCTAGGCTTCTCAGCACAATGAAAAAAGGAGACCATGTAACTCCTGTGCCGGCTTCACTGCACTGGCTCCCAGTGAAGTTCAGAGTGGATTTAAAAATGTTACTTCTGATTTATAAAGCGCTTAAAGGTATGAAATCAGATGATATAAAGCAGCTTCTCGTCACATATATACCTTCTCGTGATTTGAGATCAGCTGATGCAGGCCTGCTGTGCCTCCCACAAGTGTGCACAAAACGGAGGGGAGAGAGAGCTTTTCAACACTATGCTCTCAGACTGTGGACTGCACTGCCACCTCATATCAGAAGTGCTACATCAGTTGATGACTAAGTCAACATTGAAAACTTATTTTTTTTATATGAGCTTTTTAAAACTGAATTCTAAACTCTCTTTTTCTTTAATTTCTATACACTTGAATTGTATGTATGATTTTCTTCTGTTTTGTCCATACAGCGCTTTGATCTACTTTTAGTATGACAGGTGCTATATAAATAAAGTACTGTTTGATTGATTGATTACCCGGATGGCTGGGGCTTCCTCAATCAGCTCATAGTTAAGTTGCTGGTAGTTGATAAAAATTTTCACAAGATTATCCCTGAAAAACAAAAGAAAAAAATCCATTTACTGTAAATGTATTTTGGTATTATAAATAATATACTTTTTTTGTGCCAGGACCTAGAACGTGCATTCTTGGTTCCAGAAAACCCTACAGTATTGGATTTATAAATGACCAATGTTATGGGACTGAGGTAAATATACCCATCTGATAGGATTTTCATATTGTGGGGGTTACCTCACTCTTTCACTTTATGAATCGAGTTATAAACTGTTTGAGTAACATTTGGCAATGCTTAAGAAATATTAAAACCATGATAAAGGTGGAGTCTATTTAATAGCTCTTAAAACTCTTGTAGATCGAAATACCACAATTGCTTCGATTTTGGGATGTTTGTATTTTAGTCCTAACAGAAACACAGTAACTTGCATGCACTGTTAGACGTTTGATTTTCAAAACTTTGGTACATAAATAAAAAAATGATTTTCATTACATGAGAGTAGATGTTAAAACTTCAAGCTAATTTGAACTCGGCTCTCGCTAAGGGTCACATATGGCCAAATTACCAAAAAAATCAAAAGACCAAATAAATCAAGCACTTTCTCAGTTAAATGTCTGTTAATATTTGTCTAGTAAGAGCAGCAAATGGAAATGAGATCATCATGGCTTACCTGATACTGTTGCTAGCTACTTGTGCTAGCTTCCCATCGGAGATCTTGAGTTGTCTTGCAAATTCATCCTGCAAGAGGGAACACAGAGGGTCACTGCAAAAACTGAAGATTCATCCTGCAAGAAGGAACACACAGGGTCACTGCAAAAACTGAAGATTCACCCTGCAAGAGGGAACACAGAGGGTCACTGCAAAGACTGAAGATTCATCCTGCAAGAAGGAACACACAGGGTCACTGCAAAAACTGAAGATTCATCCTGCAAGAGGGAACACACAGAGTCACTGCAAAGACTGAAGATTCATCCTGCAAGAGGGAACACACAGGATCACTGCAAAGACTGAAGATTCATCCTGCAAGAGGGAACACAGAGGGTCACTGCAAAGACTGAAGATTCACCCTGCAAGAGGGAACACACAGGGTCACTGCAAAGACTGAAGATTCACCCTGCAAGAGGGAACACACAGGGTCACTGCAAAAACTGAAGATTCATCCTGCAAGAGGGAACACACAGGGTCACTGCAAAGACTGAAGATTCATCCTGCAAGAGGGAACACACAGGGTCACTGCAAAGACTGAAGATTCATCCTGCAAGAGGGAACACACAGGGTCACTGCAAAGACTGAAGATTCACCCTGCAAGAGGGAACACACAGGGTCACTGCAAAGACTGAAGATTCATCCTGCAAGAGGGAACACAGAGGGTCACTGCAAAGACTGAAGATTCACCCTGCAAGAGGGAACACACAGGGTCACTGCAAAGACTGAAGATTCATCCTGCAAGAAGGAACACACAGGGTCACTGCAAAAACTGAAGATTCATCCTGCAAGAGGGAACACACAGGATCACTGCAAAGACTGAAGATTCATCCTGCAAGAGGGAACACACAGGGTCACTGCAAAGACTGAAGATTCATCCTGCAAGAGGGAACACACAGGATCACTGCAAAGACTGAAGATTCATCCTGCAAGAGGGAACACACAGGGTCACTGCAAAGACTGAAGATTCACCCTGCAAGAGGGAACACACAGGGTCACTGCAAAGACTGAAGATTCACCCTGCAAGAGGGAACACACAGGGTCACTGCAAAGACTGAAGATTCACCCTGCAAGAGGGAACACACAGGGTCACTGCAAAGACTGAAGATTCATCCTGCAAGAGGGAACACAGAGGGTCACTGCAAAGACTGAAGATTCACCCTGCAAGAGGGAACACACAGGGTCACTGCAAAGACTGAAGATTCATCCTGCAAGAAGGAACACACAGGGTCACTGCAAAAACTGAAGATTCATCCTGCAAGAGGGAACACACAGGATCACTGCAAAGACTGAAGATTCATCCTGCAAGAGGGAACACACAGGGTCACTGCAAAGACTGAAGATTCATCCTGCAAGAGGGAACACACAGGATCACTGCAAAGACTGAAGATTCATCCTGCAAGAGGGAACACACAGGGTCACTGCAAAGACTGAAGATTCACCCTGCAAGAGGGAACACACAGGGTCACTGCAAAGACTGAAGATTCACCCTGCAAGAGGGAACACACAGGGTCACTGCAAAGACTGAAGATTCACCCTGCAAGAGGGAACACACAGGGTCACTGCAAAGACTGAAGATTCATCCTGCAAGAGGGAACACAGAGGGTCACTGCAAAGACTGAAGATTCATCCTGAAAGAGGGAACACACAGGGTCACTGCAAAGACTGAAGATTCATCTTGAAAGAGGGAACACACAGGGTCACTGCAAAGACTGAAGATTCATCCTGCAAGAGGGAACACACAGGATCACTGCAAAGACTGAAGATTCACCCTGCAAGAGGGAACACACAGGGTCACTGCAAAGACTGAAGGCCTGAATTACTCTTTCTAGAATACCAGCTGACATCACTTAGCCCCTGCAGTGCTTGAGCTTGATTACTAAGTCCCAATGCCTCTCGCTTGTCTGCCTATTTATAATACATTGACATTTTATTTTTCCTATTGGATCTGAGACATTGCTTTTAAAATCAAGTGATAGTGCTGCATCTGCCATTACAATACTACAAGTACTGTATACAGCCCTTTCATGAGAGAAAAAAACATTACAAGGAGCAAATGTTACAAGGTGATTCGTTTCAGTACTAATTACAAATTTAAGTATGTATTATAAACAGTAAATACAATGCATATATAAATATAGCATTTACAGGCTCTTTTTCTGTGTGTTCTTAAGTGACAGGCCAGACTCTGTGAGACCCAACAGAAGATATATGTCACAAATTACATTTTGAAATAACTTTCAAAAGCATTTGATGTACTGGTTCTCTCAGGCCAAGTGGCTGGCAGTCAAAATACATATTAATACACTGTACCAAAAATGATAATGCAAGTACATGACAGTATTTACTAAGAGTATCTGTCATTCTTACCATGTAGACAGCACTGGGCCACTGGGATGAAGACAGAGTCAGTTCAAATATCTCCTCCCTGTTAAATGAACATGATTGCATGGTGAGTTTACAGGCACTTTACCATTATTATTTACCATACTGTTCTTATCTGTGATTTAACTCTTCACCTTGCTTTCATTATGCTTTGCTGCACTTTGGAGAGCTTAGCTTTTACCATGATATGCCACGGTACACATTTATAAAGAGATGTGATGAACATGTTCTGAAGATCCTAAAGATGTTAAATAGAATAACTATTTACTAAAGAAGGAGGCAGTACACACAACATCAAATCCTGAACACTATACAGTAGATTAGGTATCACTAGTGAAATGGCATAGTTTACCAGGTGAAGTAGTTATATAAAAATCATTAAGACCATTAAGAAACCTTTAGATAAGGAATTACATTCCATTAGAGGCAAATAGTGTGCCAGGAAGGAATGGGCCCAACAGCTTCATGTCATTCACAACATTTTCTGATGCCATCACGTTTTAAAATATGCAATGTATTTTTATTAAAAGATGATCCTTCGGAAAACTACAGCACAAGTAAAAGTAAAATTATCATTGAACTGACGAGAGCTGGACAACGTTGTTCACTCACTTGCACTGCAGTGGGCAGCCACAGTCCAACTCATCGTGAGCAAACATGTCTTCGAAGATCTGCACACAGCGATCTAGAGAATAGCATAGCATCATTAGCCGTTCAGTGGTCAAGGCAGCAATTCAGTGTGGTTTGAATGTAGGAAAGGTATAGAGCTAGAAGATCAGGGGCAGTATTCACAAAGCTTTTATTTCTAGTCTACACCTGTTCTTTCTGAATAGAAATCAAAACATTTCAGAGCTTCAGATAGATCATTTTAGAATGCCTTCATGCATGTTTGCCTTGCTTCGTGTCGCACATCAGCAGCTTGATTTTTGTTTATACATGTGAATAAAAGCTCTTCAGGTCTGTTCAGTATGAAGAGGGCGATCACACAGTAACAGGCTATTTCACTTGAACTGATGCCTTCATGGATTATCTACTTACTAATATCCTTGTTAGTAATGTTGCAGAAAGGTACGTTCATCTCTTTGGGAACAGGGAACTCCCACATCCCACAGCCACAGTTGTTAATGATGTGCATCTGCCCACACGTCTTCTTACAGGCCTGGGTTAAAACAGTTTGTTTACAGCAATATCGTATATGTCGAAGGCAGGAAAATTGCTAGCTTGAAGAAAGGATAAATGAGCTACTTATCCCAGCTGGATCAATAAAATGAATACAAAAATAAAGCAGAAATAAAAATACAGATTCCTTATCTTCACTGACAAATAATCGCAAAAAAAGTACCCTCCTCCCGTTACACCTCGGGCACACCATAGCCCTTGTTAATACCTCACGTCAGGTACCATATAATACTGCTTGTTACTGACCTCCCGGTGTACCCAACTTTGTATGCATCTCGGTAGTAGTTTTGGATCCCATCTCCATTACTGCATTTGCTAGCATAGGGGCCTTCAGTCGATGCACGTGAAGCTGTCAATAATAGGACCTACCTTATATTATTGTCTATTAACATAATTTGACCTATACGTTATTTATTTTTAATACTGTATATAATCATTTCCTGTAAACATAGTTTAATAGTGTTATTGTTCAGTAGGTTTGCAACAACTTAGATAACAGTAGATATTAAGGCTTCAGACACTTAGCTTTAATTAACATTGCCATCAAACCTGCAACAAGAGTTTGGGATGAACTTGAATTTCATCAAATGTAGGAATACGTTCTAGAGCTTTGCAAAAATAATCTCATGGTGTAATTTTGTATTTTCAGTACATTTATTCTTATGGATACTGTTACAGTTTGTTAAGTGATTGTGTGAATGTACACCTGGGACCTCATGGTGTTGCACCTGAAGAGCATTCTCAGTATGGACTATTTTAAATACAATTTCTTACACATCTGCTCATGTTTGACCAGCAGCAGAACTCCAATAGAATGATGACAGACTAGTACATTAGCTGTTCTTGAGGAGTACTTTTAAACTTTTGTCTGTTTGCTCAGCCAGGCTGTTGAGAACATTACATTCCTTATCAAGTTTAATCTGTGAATTATCAATAAGTTATATCTATAGCTATTTTGTTTCTCGGACGTCTATTTTGATAATTAACAGTTAACCAGTTAATATTTATGGGTGTGTTGCTACAGTGAAAGGATATACACTTGTGTTTTGCAACATAAAAAATTACATTTTAAAGGTTTTTGTCCAACATTGTGGCATCCCACTTTTCTTTTTATCCTTGACGGCACCTCTGACATATTTCTGCTAAAGATTGCTCTGTCCAGTTAGTGTTTACATGTTTAAATCGACCAGCCTGGCACCCTGGAGACAGGCTTCAAGCAGAAGCATATTTCACTGATTAGGGGCTTTCCATGAATCGGATTAGGAGGCAAGAAATGATGTGAATCATTTTATTAGAAACATATTTCTCTACTTTACCTTCACAATGGAGAGGTCAGACTCCTGCCCAGGAGGGATGTTCACTCCATCGTCTTCAGGAAACGGCATGTCCTTCTGGTCATGGATGATAAAACGTAGTCCTGCCGCATGACTCAGCAGCTCCAAATACTCATCCTGTTCTATGAATAGCTCCAAGACTAGACCTAGTAGAAGCGAAACAAAATCCCTACCCTTAGCTGAAGCCAATTGAATTTCCCAACAACAGCGCTAGTTTTTGCTTATTTGCAATGCAACTGAAACTTATTCGCTTCATCAACCTTTTCCCTCTTTCCAATGAAACTGACAATGGACTAAAGAGTGGGAATGATTAAAAGAATACAGCTATAGTTGTATCATTAATAAACCAGCATATAATAGTTATAGGACAGTGAAGTCTGTTATATTGACACTCATATTGCTTAAATGGACCTCAGCTTTCAGCCTCATTCGCTTCTTCTTGTGGTGAGGATATTTTCAAGTATATGGCCAGTGCAAATAGGAAATATAATGCCCTTGAAACAATTACATTATTACTCAGGTTTGTTACAGCATTCAGTGACAGCATTAAAAACACCCTCCTTACCTTAACTTTGTCGATGGCATTAAAAAAACAAAAAGAAAAAAAAACTACAAAGCGAAACAAGGTAATGGGAGTGATTATTTTAAAAAAGGGATGAAATTGTTAACAATGACACAGCACTCACCGTAACTGAATCCTGCCTTGGTGGCATTCAGAACTTCCCGTCTCATCAGCTGCCCACGGCTTCCCATTTTCGTCAAGCTATTGAACGTGTAACAGTTTCCAAACTTGTGATGCAAGAAGGTACTGAAGAAACTGTAAGCATTTAACAAAAATTATTAGACAAAACACACAGGGATTTTAAACACATACAAATTTAAATATTCTGAAAACATTGATGAATAAAACAGGGGTGTACAAATCCAGTCATAAAGATCCTCCAGGTTTTAAAGGTATCATTAAATAATGAATTGATGAGGACCTGGAAGATGGTTAAATTGGTTGTATTAAATAATTCAGGGTACAGGTGGAACAAAGACCAGGAGTAGTTCGGACCTCAAAGACTGGAATTGTGTGCCCCTGGCATGAAGTCTCAATGGGTGCTGTCAGAGTTGATATCCCTACCTCTTGTTACATCTGCTTCCATGGAATTTACAAGACAGGAGCATGTCTTCCAGCAGATGCCCAGCCTCTGCCTGATTCTCAATGCTCAGTTTGGACAGCGCATAATCCAGGCTGTAGGAATACTCATGATCGTTCTCCAAGCTCCTCGTCAAGTTAGAGCCAAAGTCATTGTCCAGAAATGGCAACTCCTTCTTCAGGAAGCTGTACTTGGAGTTCAGAAGGGATTTGCGAACCTGGTTGAGGTCGCAGAAGGTCACAGCGGGAAACTTCAGCTTGGAATTGTTGACCAAGGTGGTCCTCTCTTGCGAGGGATACTGGAAGAAGGCAATGATGAGTTCACTGCATTGCCACAACATGCATGTTATAACAAAGATGACAAAGACGATCCAGCAGTTCTTCTGAAATGTGGACTTGGAACGCAAAATGCTGGAGATGCCGTGTGCTGTTGTGTGAGTCATGGTCTCTCTACAAATCCTTCGCAAAGATGCTTTCTGGCAAGAAGACATGTTGGCAAGATTTCCTTGGATACAGCTGTGGTACCACGTTACCAAACAGCTGGTCTTATTGATGGAGAATATAAGGACAATTCTTTATATTCTCTTCACTCACACACCTGCAACTCCAATAGCTCATGGTTTACTACAGGGAGAACAACATGTAATACACCCTGGTTAATTCAGTGCTAATGAGCTATGTGTCGCTTTGCTCATTGCATTTATATAGCATGTATGGTTGTAGAAATTACCATCAATTGATTTCCTGTTTTTTATCAGAAAATGAGCTACACTCATTACTTGAGTTAATTGTGCCTCAAGAGAGGTTTAACATATTAACCAAATAAGATTATGTAGTCCTCACTGTATTGAAAAAGGGATTGTTTGAATAATACTTTTTTAAGTATTCAAATCCTCAACATGGAATATACCTCATTCCAGTTTATAAATCCTGTATATCATAATGATGGCAATGGCACTCAGCAGAAGTATTTATTTACATAAAATTGATTTTATTTTAATGATCTAAACAGTAGTAAATCTAAATTCCACCACCTTTTAACTATAGTATTATTTCTCATGGTGTTGCTCCATTGGCTTCCACTTTTTGTCCCACTCCAGACACTGCAGGATATAAAATAATCACATGACTTTAATTAACTCCTATTTCTTGAAAGGAGATTCCTCTGTAAACATCTTGAGTGCTTAAAGTGTTACACAACACCCTGTAAAGATGACATGAACTGCATTACGTTACCTTGCCCTGACTGTCTGTACTGTAATGTTATATTTTTAAACATATCGCTGACTCATTTGAAATTTGTAATCACACATCATGGGTCATAATCAATAGGGCAATACATTACCTCTGGAGTGTTCGCCAGGAGAAAAGGCTTCTAAGGATCGAGCCCTAGCAATGCAGCTGATGGGAGCATGAACTGGATGCACTGCAAGGTTTAGAAGAAGAAATCTCTGCAGGTGAAATATGCACAGCACAGGATACAGCAAAGATAAAGCCATGTGTTTCTTGTAAGCATTGCACAGGGTTATGTAACACTTTAAAGGGTTTTTTAAAAAAAAATTATATTTCATAGTAATTTAGTTTCATGTCTGTAAAATAACAGATGTTTCTCTCCTTCAATAAATATAAGTCAAGCAGACAAACTTTTAGGAAGTGCTTTTTTCAGTGTACATGTACCTTAGAATTCTACCTTAGAGTATTTTTGAAGATATAGATAATAAACGTAAGTTATTAAAGGCTTAATAGTGCTGAATTTAGAAACACTGAAACACACTTTGTATTTCTAAATAAATATAAGTAAACTAAAGAGTAATCTTTTTAAAATATCCCCTGTACTTTTACAAAGTGTAGTTCAGCAGAGTCTGAATTCAACCTTGATTTTGCTTCCTTAAAAAATTAATAAATTGCATTTGCTAAAAAGAAAAGAAAACTACCGAGTTCCAATAGCTAAAACACATACAGCATTACATTACAGTGTGTATTACAAACTAGGGAATGCAAAAGTTAAGGTACTTATAAAGAGAGGTTGGATAGCTTTGGCAGAGCAATTTTTTTTTTGTTATATGAAGTGTCATCCAAAATTATTATCCTGCTTGATCCGTGATTCATAACTGACGTCAGCTCTTCAAAGAGTTTGAGTGTTGCAAATGACAATTATTTCGTATCATTGTTTGAAAGAACTAATGCTCCTAAATTCTCCACGGGAAAATATGAAATTATACCTCTAAAGTGTCCAAACATTGGCAATCACAAATTACCTTCATGTTCCATTGTTTAAAGAAGCTGAGAAGGGATATACACAGGATGTCAGTTTCATATAAATACACTTGTGAACCTACCAGTATGAGATATTATATCTGCACATTTAGGAACTCAAGCTTTTAATATGTTCAGTGGCTTAATTTATGCATCAATGTTATCAATGTAAATAAGTAAAAAAAACCAAATCTAAATAAATTGCTATGCACGGAAACAACAAAACACACACACACACACACACACACAGCTTCCATTATACCAACATTGCATCTGCACTGAGCCTTGTGAAAGAGAAGACGTGGTGGCATTTGTAGGATTGCGCTGATGTGGGGTGCAACACCTTTTGCCATGTACCCCCATCCCCATAGACAGTATGCTGGCCGGGTCAATTCAATCAGTTAATAACTCTTTGGGGTTTACCACAGAAAATAAGTGGTTGATGTAGTACAGGCAATGCAACTAATCCAGCCATAGATATTTCAGCTACGCTTCAAACTTCAGGTGGTATAACCTTAACTGGTACCAATTAAGAAAAGAAAAACACTCATCTTTAAAACAGAGGCTATTAAAACATGTCTCAAATCAATCTGGATTTGCTTATAGAACATTTTAATATATTTACAAGTAAACATTAATAATATAATGTTTTTTTGGAGTTGATGCTTCAAATAAGTTTAATTTGCACAAGAGAGACCTCTGCTGGCCATTCTGATAACATTAAAAAAAAATGCTCTAGTTGGACAGACATGAAAAACTGAATTAGCATTAGTAAGTAATTCAAGAGTTTACATCAATTTATAGATGAGATTGTTTTAAGTGATGTGTCTTAACTGCAGACTGACCCCTGTGATGTAAAGGAGTAATAATTCATTAAGTACAAATACAAACATATGCTTTTCAGTCTCCAATTTCAGAGCCCTCTTCTCAGTGTTCAGTTCAGATATTAATTTTTTAAGCTTTCCTCTTTCAGGGTCTCATTCTTTACTTCAATGACATGCCAGCTAATTCATGACAAGAGTCTGCCTTTTGACTTCTAAAATAGGGAGATACCAATTGGACTGTCAGACACTCTATTTATTACAAGGTCTTTAAAAAGGTCAAGTACCAGTACGATACCACAAATGTGGAGAGTCGTCAATGGAATACTGCAATTTCCTTACCAAAAAGAGTTGTGATTAAAGAGGTCTTATTTCATGTTAAATCGTGACATGACTGCTTTACATTCTGTCAAAACAAAAAAATGACCTTTGCATACCAGTTGTTACACACAGTGGAAGATACTAGAAGAATATTGTATTTATTCACCAGAGGAAGCTTTCTCTGACAAAAAAAATGCATCTCCGTAGAAACCTGTATTTTCCCCATGATTTGCTAAGTTATTATGGGCTACATCTTAGAAGCTGCTTGCCCTGAATTTCAGCTGCTATAAACAAGATGTGTAAACTCTAAGATGGATGCTAATTATGGAACCCAGGGATTGAGGATTAAGTCAGGCAGCGAATGAGACACTCAAGCAGTTAGTTATTAGTATGTTTAAGGCATTGGGGGAGCTTCTAATTTCCACATTTGGGAATTCAAAAAAGAGAGTGGTTTAAAAATGTATGAACTGTGGATTAACCATTTATTTCATAGTCCAACCTCCCACCAGACTCATATTCATGACTCATAATCCTGCTTTGATTTACTGATTAGCAGGTGTAAGTGAACACTGGGAGCTTCTGCATCCCTACCTGGTTAGCCATACAAAAGGATATGAGAATCCAGGGTCAGGATTAGACTGTTCAGGAAGGAAAATGTATAATTGTTATACTCATGCCAAACCACTATCTTTAATAGTGGTGTGTTCGAGCAATTCTTAAAATTAGTAAAAATGATCCAAAAGTGTGCACACAATAGTAGCTAAACTGAACAGACTCTCCACAGGGGGTGTTCACAACACCAAAGCATGAACCCCATTCAGAATTTCAGATGCATGTGGGTAGTGAGAGAGCATGCATACATCATGCACCCATTACAAAACACATTTCTCAATAAATACAATCATCAATGAGCACATTATTTGCTATCACTGGTTTATTCTGAAATGGAAACACCACCCCACCCCACCCCCGTCCCCGTCCCCGTCCCCGTCCTGTCCCGTTACCTGTAGGCAAGGAGGACACTGATTTAAATAAGACACACAAGAATAAATTGTAGAATTCAGATTTTCATTTACAAAATACAACCAGCGACTATAAAATCTACAGTATTTTAAGACTCATCAAAAAAAAAAGAGGAGACCAACAAAGTGAAAGATGTAACAGAGCTTTTATTGTTGACTTTTGTCAGATACATTGAGTTCTACAACCATGTATACAATGTAATGCTATTAAAATAATATAGTCATTGATACAAAGTACAGTCTAACCCTAATTATTATTTATTTCTTAGCAGACGCCCTTATCCAGGACAACTTACAATTGTTACAAGATATTACATTATTTTTTACATACAATTACCCATTTATACAGTTGGGGGTACAGCAGCAGTATCCCCCATCTGGGATTGAACCCACAACCCTCCGGTCAAGAGTTCAGAGCCCTAACCACTACTCCACACTGCTGCCCCTAATGCAATCACATGGTCAAAAAAGAACAAATCATATTTACTTACTACTGACATTACAGGAATGATACTACTAGTAATACTTGTACTTGATAACCAAAACTGTTGAAATGTTACCTTTCCCAAAAAAATATTATAGCACCGTTTAAAAAATAAAGAGACTAAACAAGACTGCTCTTGAGTTTTGTGCAGTCTTTGAATTGTGTGACTGCAATGTCTGACAATATTGTATTATGAACACCCCAAAAAAACACCCATCATGTTGTATTAGTATTGCTAAGATGACATATATTTGAATATTTTAACTTTGAAGTTGATAGAAAAATGGTTACTGTAGACAGACAATTTCAATATGTTCAAATTTAGCCCAATAAATGTGTGAGCAAGTTGAAAAATGTCGGATCATTGAGCCCGAGATGAATTAGACTGTTTGCCATGGAGGTGCCTGCTATTAGGTACAGTTTATCATAAAGTCGGTCAGCCACAAATCAGATCTGAACTGTACAGCTGCCTCTATTGACCTTTCACTTATTCTATTGCTATGAGGGACTCATCAGTTATCCTGTCGACTGACACACTAGAGACCTTGATGGCTCATATGATTACAAAAGGCACAGCACTGATGAAGCTATCAAAGGTAATATGTAACTATTAAACTCAACTGGGATTCCCTGGGGATCGTTCGTCTAAATTATGAACTGGGAGATTTTAGAAGTATAATAGCTAATCTGCAGCAGTCTTGTTGCATTTCTGAAAACAAAATTGACTTTTTGTAAGTTGATGAATACTTTTTTGTGTTAATTCATGCTGCCACCCACTTATCGATCCGCAGGACTGAAGATCAGCGGACAACTTCCGTTCTAGTCGTCAAGTCAACTGCCTTCCTTCACCCACAGATTCTAAGGCAAGGGAGTTTCTGACTGACCAGTAGAGGTCGCTAAAGCAAACCTGCCCAAGATAACTTTTTTCCCCTTAACCCTGCAGAGAACAAAGGCAACTGCAGCGTTCTGTAGTTCCCAGCCAAGAATATTGGAAACCTGGCACCCTTTTTCAGTTCCTGCTTTTTCTTTTTATTAATGTTATAGCACAATACAAACAATCATAAAAAAGAAAACATACACTTTCCTATTTAACAAATGTCTAAAAAAAACTACCTGCCATTCACAACCACAGGAGAATCAATTGGTTCTTTTGTATACAAACATGCCTTTGGCTGGGATCCTGTTAAAACAGTGTGCAGTCAAACTAGTAAAGATTGATCAAATAACATTGAAAAACAAATCTACTCTGTAACCCATCACCTAAAGCTGTGTGCTTTTCTGCCTCTCAAGTCCGCGGAGGGTCAGCACAGGGGTGGCTGTTGGGCTCTCATCCAGATAGGCAATGGCTGGGTTCTCATAAGCTAGCTTGTCTTTCCCCTGGGGAGACTTCTCTGGGAATGCACACAAGTCTTGGGTGTCACTCTCCTTTGAGAAGCTGCAATGGTCTGTGCAGCACAGCGTGGCGTTGGTGATGAATGTGTCCATTGGCTTCAGAGAATGCATCCATCCGGGGAGGAAGTCCCAGCTCTGCAGTTTCTTTGGCAGGTGGTCTGGGCTTCTGGTCTGAAGGCAGTTGATGAAGCCGATGAAAACCAAGATCCCTGCAAAGGGAGCTCCTACTCCCACCATGACCTGCCACCCAGCCATGGAGAGCCCGAAGACCAGCGAAGGCAGAAGGAGGAAACAAATGATCAGGTAGAGCACTGCGAACCAGCGGTACTTGGCGGTGCGCTCCCCAAGGGTCTTGGCCATACGGATGGGCAAGCGTGTGCAAGGGATGGGGTACCACAGGAGGATACCAAAGATGTTGAAGAAGAAATGGCAGAGAGCAATCTAAAATAGCATAAAATAGGGGGTTTATTCAATTAGGATATACAAGGACTGGAGAACCACTTCTGTGAACTGCAGTAATACCCTAATAATACTATCATGTCAAATGAGACTGATCAAAACAGGTGACAATGGGGGGGTGGGTGTTATCAGGAGTTCACCAATACCCTAGCAAAATAGGTATTACAAACATACTGTTTTGCTATGCAACTCAAAATATAGTGCTATGTATTTGCATTGATTTAAAATGATGTATTAATGAAGACTATTGTATTCAGAAAAGAATGCAGGACATGCAAATTAGTGTTGACATGATAGTCAGAAATGTAATACTTTACCTGAACCTAAATTACATATAATTCCTATCATGCTTCACAGTGAGACATTTCAGTGAGATAATGTGGAGATGGTGGAGAGAAGATGACACTAGCAGATATTGAAAGTGTTAACAGTTTGCAATGTTTCTTAGACTTCTCATTCTTAGACTTATCGCTATACTGCTTTGTGCTTTACTACGCAATTTTATGCTTTTTTTTAGATGGCACACTGTTGAACATTTATAAGGGATCAAACCTGGCAAATGAGGTAACAAAAAAAAAAAGATATCAAATAAGTATCACCACTCCAGTAGCTGTTACCTGAAAAGCTGCTGCCAGCTTGTCCCCCGGACTGGCCAGGGCAGCGAGAATGGCAGTGGTGGTGGTGCCAATATTGGAGCCGAGAGTGAGTGGATAGGCACGTTCAATACTAATCACACCAATACCTGAAACCAAAAGAAACAGGAGCTAAATCCTACATTTCCCTTTCTAACGTCATCTTAATGATTAACAGTTCAATGATGTAGCTCAGCTGCTCTGAACCAGGTGGTTTGAACTTAAGCTGCTTGTTAATTACAGGAGTCAGGGAATGAGAATTATTAAATACAGATGAGTCACCTGCTAGTTAATTATCAGCAAGGTAATTAAGCTATTGGGATGCTGCAAATTTCCTCCATTGGGAATTAGAAGAGAACTGTAATAAAGTTATGAAGATTAGACAAATCCTTATCTGCACATATTAGGCAGTTTCCACTTGACTTAAATTGTGATTTTGTACAGCTAATTAAAGGAACATTTCAGCAGGATTTTTTTTTCTTTTTAAATTCTGTAAATCTATAATTGAGGACTTAATTCAATCTAGACATTACATATCCAAGTCATGGCTAATCATCACCACAGTGGAAATGAGGACAGACAACAGAGTTTAAAATAGCGGACGTGGAAAAATTTTCAATTTTAAAAAGGAGCAACATAGTAACTCATGGATGAACTATTTGTAGGTCATGAAAGCAGTTCACTGAGTGCAAAGCATGTCCAGTACATTGGGTAAGCAATTAGAAAGGTGTCGTTGAATGGGTGGAGACACACTGGAGGACCTAGGAAGCGCATGACAGGTAAGATTATTATTATTATTATTATTTATTTCTTAGCAGACACCCTTATCCAGGGCGATTTACAATTGTTACAAGATCACGTTATTTTTACATACAATTATCCATTCATACAGTTGGGTTTTTATTAGAGCAATCTAGGTAAAGTACCTTGCTCAAGGGTACAGCAGCTGTGTCCCCCACCTGGGATTGAACCCACAACCCTCTGGTCAAGAGTCCACAGCCCTAACCACTACTCCACACTGCTGCCCATTGGAGCTGCCAACTGATTAAAGAAAACTACCCCACTAAATAAAGTGACTATTTTAAAGTAGACTGGTTTAATGGTATTTCAAATGTTATGTATGTTTAAAAGTGACGCCATGTTTATAGTTTAATGGTCTTTGCTTCTGAATTGGAACCAAAACACTTCCCTTAGACCCACAAGGCCTAAAAAACCCTGCTGAGTCTTACCAATAAGTGGGGTGATGGCAGACGTGAACACTGAGCTGCTTTGAACGATGAATGTCATCCCTGCTCCTACAACCATGGCCAGGTATCCTGTCAGCCACCCAAATGGATATGGAAAATCTGCGGAAGACAACAATTCAACAACTTTGCTCATCTTAAATTCACTTACCAAAGAAATGGATGGCAGCATGCCGCAACAATCCACTGAGAGTTAAATTGTTTACTTGGGATGACTTAAAAAGAAAACCTGTTACAATTCAAAAGTATATTTATGGTAAAACTTATGAGGAATGGATGAACAAAATTTAAGGGGTAAACATTTAGGAAATCAAAAGGAAGAATGAAATAAAATCCTTCAAAAATATGTACATTTTGTACTATACAAATCCCTCCAGTACTGATACTTTACACATAAATATAGACTTTTACTCATATGGTGTAATACATTACAAACTAAAAAACTAATACATTGAATTTGAAATAAATGACCTTAAACCAGGGGTGGCCAACGCTGGCCCTGGAGAGCCACAAGGTCTTCTGGTTTTCGTTCCACCCAAGTTCTCAGTTGAACCTATTTTCTTAATTGGTCAACACATTAATATTTTCCAGGTGTTTAGCCACTGATGATTTAAAAAGATACCTAGAAACCCTGCAGGATTATGGCTCTCCAGGACCAGGGTTGGCCACCCCTGCCTTATACTGTACAATTGCTATTGTATAAATAATAAGGCTAACACTTGTATTTGATGTTTTTCACAACTGTTAGGCAACATTCAAAATGTTTATAGTCATCAAACATTAACTGCTAGTTTCACATACAATGATTAGCACTCATTTTGGACTGCGATTGGTATCATTTGGTAGTCCAAGATTAGTTCTAAATTGGGTCTGTGAAACCACCCGTGAAGCCTTTAAATGGTACACCAGTGATGGGATACTGAGTGACTCACCTGTGTTGATGACTTTCTGGATCACTTTAGCAACCTGCCCCTTCAGGACAGAGTTGAGCAGCTTGACCAGCAGCAGCAGGCAGGTGCAGAGAACCACCAGTGAGGCAGCTAACAGAATGAGCCCCACCACCAAGTCTGGCATGCCGGAATTCACAAAGAGGTGATTACCTGGAAATGGACACAATGACAACAGGGTTGAAGGGCTGACACAGTATGGTTAAACAAGGTTTGGTTATTCAAGTTGTGGTTATGAATAAAAATGATATTCATGTGAGTTATATACTATTGCAACAGGGAATTCTTAATGAGAAATAAAGCAAATATGACTAACTCAATCTCTTTCTTTAAAAGTACATGGTTCTGTGACAGGGTAGATGATTTCCCTGCACTGAAAAGTTCACCTCCCACCAGCAGAGGGAACAGGAGGAATCTGTCCATCCTGCAGGCTCTGGCAACTACGGGGTTAATTTTCCGTAGGCGTTGGCTTGATAGGAGGCTGGTGGAGGGGAATGACATGCACCTGCCTCCAATCCCAGGTAATGGGGAGGGGGCGGAGCTAAGGTGTACAAAAGGAGCAGTTCTCCACTGTTCAGGGCAGTGTTCATGAAAATAAATGGAAAACATCTGGAAATGGTTTCAGGTTTAAAAAAAATAACAAAAAGAAATAAAAACCCTCAAAAAAGACATTCAGATTTCATTTGTTTCCCCTACAAACTCTCAGAAGCAAATTGTGTGTTGGATGCATTCCTTCAATGGGAAGTGCAGCATGTAAAAGTCTGCAAAGGGCAGTTGCCAGTTGTATGGATTACAAATGCTATGAAAAATACCATAACAATCCAAAAATATGTTACAGTTATGGTTTTCATCGCTACTCACAACATCTATTTTGAAGAAACTAAGGAGACATTTACAGTGCACATAATCTAATCATCAAGAATAAATAGGCAGCATAGTTTATAATCTGGCAACATATTCCCAGCTGTCCAGTGCAAAACAATCAAGCAAGAAACAGGTTAAAAACTGCAACTGAATATGTTTCAGGGCTCCTCCAGTCTGGTGGGCTGTCATTTTTTTTTTTTTAATACAATTCTTTATTTTTTTTTCATAAATGTGTTTATTAGCTATAATATTCATGCTAGTGCCTTTGCATATTCCCATAGCAACATCTAGCAATTTAAAACATATTTTAAATTTTAAGCTTGGAGTTGATCAGCCTATAACACCCCCTGGAACAATCCATGGCTGGATTTGTTAGAGCATTAAACAGCCCTGGGGAATCATGTGGTTATCACAGGATTAGCCCTAAAAAGAGGTGCTTAATGCAATCCAGGTGGATTCCCTGGAACTGTAGAATGTTCTTATTAAGATTGGGCTTATCCAGGGAGACATAAAATTGATCAATGCTGGGTATTGATTAATTTCACCACTCAGTAACTTTTCAAAAATACAACTATTAATAATCAAATAATGTCAGACTCTTAAGAAAATATGATATAGGGTTATACTGGTACCCAACTGTTGATGCAACACTAAGGAAAGGACAATAAAACTTCTGTTCTACAGAATTGCCCACAGAGAGAGAGAGAGCTAGACATTATTGTACACAGTTTCATTCTAATATAAAAGTGGGAGGTTATAGACCTACATTTATCAGTATGGGTATCCAGTGTCTGGTTAACCGTGGTCCAGGTTGTGTCTCCCTCTGTCCAGCAGAGTTCAGATGAGGTGCAGTTCAAGGGAGTGCTCACTGTGACATTCAGAGAGGACTAAGGATGGATAGAAAAAAAAGGGAATTGGGGTTACACTTCCAATAGATAACCATTACATGTACAGTATGTTGAGGACATAGCCTCGATTTACTAGGAAGCAAAAAAAGGGGGGGGCATTGCATGTATCACTAAACTAAAGCAGAGAATATCTATGTGAAAAGGTAGCAATGCTACACATGTCTGTTCTACATGGGGTTAAGCAATGGTCTTCAGTGTTCTATGGAAGTAAGGTGCTGGCTCTGTGTGTGGCTGCAGAGACTCTTACCACAGAGACGCTGGTCCTACACCACACCTTCACCAGACTCTTATTCCTCAGACTCTCGTCTCCAGTCGCAATGCCTGTGATCACAGATTTGTCCAGCTGTATAAAATAAATAAAAAAGAACAGATTCACTACTGTATATGAAAATGTATTTCTTGTCCATCATAATCAACCCTTTAAGTACAGAACACTGTAGCAGTGCTCTCTGTTGGATGCTAAGAGGGAAACGTTTTTTTGTTTTAATCTGCAGTGTTTATCAGAATTTGGACATTGCTGACAGTACGCACTGACAGCAGTAGGATGTTGTGGGCCTTTTTTGTTTTGTTTTGTTTACATTTAAAACAGGAAATTCCATAACTGACATTTTCTAATGCAACAAACATCTACTTAAATATACACTAAACCTACAGTGCCAATACTATAAATGAAAGCAACATTTACTAGGCTTTGACAGAAGTTAACTCTGTTTCAATTTAAGGGAAACTTCAAGCACCCTGCCAGTTATTTTTAACATGTTCTAGAACATTACCAGTTTAACAACAGCGACACAATTTGCACTAGAGTAAGAGCCTAGTAAATCTTTAGTTTCTGCACACTTGGCATGTCCCCGAGTAGGAGGCATTACTTGTATGATGAGTTTTGTGAAAGGCTCAGTGATGATCTTCAGCAGCTCAGGAGCGTCCTCTCCGCTCCGGATCTGGAAAGTCTCCACTACAATCACAGTGAGGTGATACAGGAGCCCGCTGGCAACCTCGAGGGGCAGCAGCACCAGCACAGAGAGCCAGTTGAAGCAGTCGTGGACTGTGGCACCAGCAAACGCACTGCAAGGAAAAAGAAAAAACTCAGCAAGGAACAACTGAACTTAAAATATATATATTTTTTTTTTTAAATCCCTCTATGTCCTTAATGAGTCATGATACCAACAGTTATTGGAAGATTTATAGAACACAAGAAGCACTATTTTGGATGAAAAGCAAAAGGCACATTTTCTTAGAGAAATTAAAATTAACACATTATCACACTTGCATGAAATTACTTTGAACTGTTACTTAATGCAACTAAATGTAAGTTGTTCCTTGCTAGATTTATTCCATTGCGATTGTTTTTTTTCTCTTAGAAAATGTACTGTTAGCCTTTGCCTTAGGTTGTTGATTTGTTTACTGCTAAATGCTCCAGGAACATCCAGACTTTGAAATAGTATTTCTCTATGCAATAAATGCTGTTTAATTGTCAGGGTTGAGCAACCCACAAAGAACCCTGAAAAGCTGCTTACCGCTTAAATTCATTCCTATCTCCAGCCTGCATTAGCGCTACTATGGTATTTGTGACTGAGGTCCCAATGTTTGAGCCCATGATAATAGGAATGGCAGCTTCTACTGAAAATACTGCAGGACAAAAATAAAACAATACAGGCATAAGAGGTCATTGGCAAGACATTTTAATATGCCGATACAAGGTGGTTATACTGTAAAGTGAAATATGGTTTTGGAAAAAAAGCCTAAAAACTGCAACAGTATTAAGTAGTTAACGTAAGGCTATAAACTCACAATGTAACCTGTACTATATTGTATTTTTTTTAAATGACCAGGTGCTAGGAATATGAGCAACCAGACCCCTGCTAAAGCTAACCATGTGTTAAATCTGAATTGATCGTACTTATCACAGAATATTTACTATGATCTTCTTTATGATTCATCATTTGGTACCTGTCAAAAAACAAAACATGCTGTACCATAAATAAAGCGCTTTAAGAATTAGTCAATATCTTTTCCACCTTAAGCCCTTTCTATGAATCATAAAAAGGCTTACATCCTGAGGATACCATGCTGACAATGATAGACGTTGATGTGCTGGAGCTCTGAACCAGAACAGTCACCAGGATCCCCACCACTAGCCCAGCAACTGGGTTTGACAGAATAGCGTTGTCCTTGAAAATATCTCCAGCGACTTTGCCTGCAGGAAGAAAGTGGTAATACTTAATAAATGAAAGATGCTCATTCACAACACACCTGCACAAATCCTGACAGTTTCTTTATTAATTTTCTCAGTTTGTTGCAAAGGGTCAGTTAGGCATCCTACCGCTGCCACCATATGTAAAGCGATAACAACTGAAACCAAGTTGCAAGGTTTCATGAACAAACTGATTTGAATTCAAACCCTTCTGACTTGTGAGCTTCTACTCTACTGGGTCAGGTGACGCGAAGCTCCTTCAGTTTGTTAGACTAGCTGTCCATTTCATTTTAGTACCCTATCACACTGCAACATGGGAGCATAGCCCTTTGCTAAGCCTACGGTACTTTGTCATAAATGAACATACAAATTACCTCCTGCCAACTGGAAGGCTGAGCTAAGGACATCCAGGGAGCACACAAACATGTAGAGAAATAAAAGCAGCATTGGGACCTTCATGAAGGAGATGAACCGGGACTTTATTGTCCATGTCTCTTCTTGTCTTGGCTCTGAAAGGAAACCCAACACGTTACCAACCTAACACACAAGTGATATTCTAAAAGCCCCGAAGCAGGCAGATTTAAATTTAGTTTACAAATTGCTTGTGTAAGCTTCATAAGCAGTGCTTCAATTTTTCTTCATGGCCTTAGCCTACAATATCTTGAGCAGCATATGGCCCTATCAATGTGACCACTCACCTTGCACCTTAGGCAGTCTCTGGCATTCCCATGCTTTGGGCAAGTGAGGCTCTGGTTCGAATCGGTCCACACTGCCAACAAGATCTCCTGCTGACCCTGGGCAGAGGTATCCATGGTCAGCAACTGGGAAGGGGTAGGGATGGGTTCCTGGAAGCCTCATGCCTGAAATAGCAGCAGAGTATAATCTTGTTAGATTTGTGAAGGTTAACAAGGTTGGGCCTGGTCAGTACTGCATAGAGCACCTTTGAAGTGCTTCAGGAAGTGGTGCTGGTGATGCTCTTTAATCCAAGCCAGAGTTACACCAACTCCCCAGCAGAGTGTAGGGGGACAGTGCAATGAACATTCAAGACCTCATGATTCATCCATATTTATAAAACACTCAAATATGTAGCAATACTAAGAAGCTTTCTATAACAAACCACATTTCTTAAAGACCTTGATAAATCTGTCCCCTTGTCTCAAAGAGGCCAGGGATTAAATAAACCTTGAGACTGAACTACTCTTGGGTCCCTCCAGGGCAGATTCGACGTGTGTGGACGTGACAGTAGCAATGCAACTGTTTTCACGAAACCTTTAAAGTGAATATATTTACTGATGGTTACCATTGCAGTTAGCCAGTGGGCAGGGTGCTCCTTTGTGGAGGGCCGTCTGAATTCTGGACACATGCGGACTGGAGGTTTCAAGAGAACGGGAAGCCATAACCCCTTGAGTCTGGGAGACTAAACAGAAATTCACAATGACATCCTATTAAACATTAAAGTGATACTTTACAGAATCCACATTTTCCTGTTTGTTCTCCTATGATGTGTGTTCAGTATGGATTCCGCTTGAATCATTATTTGCCATGCTTACTAAGCCACATTGTTGGGAAGTGAGGTGGGGAAGCAGATCAGTCATGCACAGGCTTCAGTGGACAAAGCTTCACTGGACTTCATTTGGAAAGTGCAACAATAATATTCTTCCCCCACAATCAGCCTTTAAGAGTTTTTTTCTGAGGCAATTTATGCAGGAATAGCATGGTAAATAATAATTTTACTAGAATCACAAACCACACAGAACACATTTAACAATATATTAAACTGGCAAGAAATGAAAATATAAGTCCCTTTACATGGGGCAAAATGAGGTACATTATTAAATTATATAATATGACCATTTTAAAAGATGATCTTTAAATTAAAAAAAAAAAACACACACACATTATACTGATAATTGATTCAATTAATTTAAATTACTAATTTTACAATAGATCCAATCCCAAAATATCCAATTGTTCCCATTGTCAAATGTATTATTACTGTATACTGTTATTGGATTATAAAAAAAAATACATCATTTAACCCTATTCTTAAATTGAAAAGCCTCCAATGTGTTACTTTGAAAGCAAGTATACAGTCATTCATTGCAGATACTGTAAAAAGTGTAATGTTGGTAACATCCATAACTATTAAACACTTTATAGGGCTGAATTTAGAAATACTAAAAGAAACAAAACATATTCTGACAAACATTTGAACGAGAAGTCTCTCAATGTTACACTGTGGTGATCCACATGAACATTAGACAGCATGTCCTATTACTTCCTGTGGCGGAGTGTCCCGCCCCTATTTATTATTATTTGTATTTTTGTTTGCGGCGCGGGTAAAAGCGCCGCGTCTTTTGTTATTATATTTAAAAACCCCGTGAGGATGCATGGCTGATCAGCTACTGATTATTTAACTAGCTGACAGTCATGCATCCTTACCAAACGCGTGCAGACTCTGGCCGAGGGATAATAAGATAATTACCAACTAGTTAATCCCTCGGCCAGAGTATATAAACCAGCAGCACTCTGCACTCGGGGTTGAGAGTGTAGAGGAGAGTACGGGAGAGCGGAGAGCGAAAGCCATATTTAGAAAAACAATTGCTAAGACGTGCTGGATTTCCCAGCACATCACTTACTTGTTTGTTTGTTCATTCGTTTGGCCCTCGTGCCCTTTTGTTTTGTGTTTTGGTGTTTTGTTAAATCTTTTGTTTTTGTTTTGTTTATTAAATACGCTGAGTGCACCAGCACTCAGCTTCAACCGCCCATCCACTGTTTTGGTTTCTACTTCCTGGTCCGTGACGTCACCACTGCGAGCCAGACTGTCACATATGGTGTCCTGCGTGGGACAAACAACGCCTCCAACAGCCGGACCAGGATTGAAAAGTGCGTTTTTTTTTTGTTTGTTCGTGTTTTTTTTTCAAATTAAAAATGGGGAAAAGTAGCCGGAGGAGAAAGCAGCAGCAGCAGCAACAACAGCAGCATCAGCCTTACCTTGCCACACTGGATATCTGCCTCACCTGCCTGAAGGGTGAGGAGTGGTGCTTCGCGGTTGGTGAGGTTGGGCACGTGGCACCAGACCAACCCCCTCCATGGCAGGAGAAAGAGGAGCCAGAGCGTCCAGTGAGGGAGGACCTGCATCCTCCAAAGAGGACGAATGCACTCTCCTCTGAGGGAGTCTGGGACTGGCTGGTGGAGCCGGGGAGGGATTATGAGGAAGCCCTCCCTGCAGTGATCAACCTCCTGTGGGCAAGAGATGGGGAGCGCTGGGAGGCCTGGGAACAGCAACACCACCCAGCTTCCCTCCCAGACATCGCAGCCATGGTGTTCAACTACCTGGCTGCGGATATGGGAGAGACTCTGCTGCTGCCATCTCCAGCATCAGAGGGAGAGGAGCCATCGCTGCCGTCTCCAGCATCAGAGGGAGAGGAGCCATCGCTGCCGTCTCCAGCATCAGAGGGAGAGGAGCCATCGCTACCGTCTCCAGCATCAGAGGGAGAGGAGCCATCGCTGCCATCTCCAGCATCAGAGGGAGAGGAGCCATCGCTACCGTCTCCAGCATCAGAGGGAGAGGAGCCATCGCTACTGTCTCCACCAGCAGAGGGAGAATGCCTGCTGGTTTCGCCTCCACAGCCTGGGGAGGAGCCCGAACGTCCTACGCCCGAGTGGGAGGAGCCCGAACGTCCTACGCCCGAGTGGGAGGAGCCCGAACGTCCTACGCCCGAGTGGGAGGAGCCCGAACGTCCTACGCCCGAGTGGGAGGAGCCCGAACGTCCTACGCCCAAGAGGGGGGAGTCGGTGCGTCCACAGCCCAAGAGGGAGGAGTCGGTGCGTCCACAGCCCAAGAGGGAGGAGTCGGTGCGTCCACAGCCCAAAGAGGGGGGAGTCGGTGCGTCCATAGCCCAAGAGGTGGAAGTCTGCGCTTCCACAGCCTTAGGACCCAAACTGCAGTCCCAAGAGCCAGAAGGGGAGGAGTTACAGGCTCAACCCCCTGAATTTTTCTGGGGGGGAGAAGGGCAGGATGCTGGTGTTCCCCAGCAGCCTCTATTTATGCTGCTGAAGGGAGCACGGCACACACCAGCCCAGCCGCCACAGCAGAGGGAGCCAGCACCGCCACAGCCTCCCTCTGAGTGGCCAGCATCCGCCCCATCGCCTCTGCCTCCACCACCACCAGGAGCAGAGCAGCAGGAGCTGCCTCTGTCTCCACCACCACCAGGAGCAGGGCAGCAGGAGCTGCTTCTGTCTCCACCATCACCAGGAGCAGAGCAGCAAGAGCTGCCTCTGCCTCCGCCACCTGCACCAGCAGAGGGTGAATGCCTGCTGGTTCCACATCCACCGTCGTGGGAGGACTGCTTGCCCCTCCCACCTCCACCAGCAGAGGGTGAATGCCTGCTGGTTCCGCCTCCACCGTCGTGGGAGGACTGCTTGCCCCTCCCACCTCCACCAGCAGAGGATGAATGCCTGCTGGTTCTGCCTCAACCGTCGTGGGAGGACTGCTTGCCCCTCCCACCTCCACCAGCAGAGGATGAATACCTGCTGGTTCCGCCTCAGCCGCCGTGGGAGGACTGCTTGCCACTCCCAGCTCCACCAGCAGAGGGTGAATACCTGCTGGTTCCGTCTCAGCCGCTGTGGGAGGACTGCTTTCCCCTCCCACCTCCACCAGCAGAGGGTGAATACCTGCTGGTTCCACATCCACCGTCATGGGAAGGACTGCTCCTGCCCTGCCTCGCACCACCCAGGGATGCCTGCCTCGCATCGCCTGGGGCTGCCTGTTCCACATCGCCTGGGGTCGCCAGGGATCCTGCTTCGCCTGGGGTCGCCAGGGATCCTGCTTCGCCTGGGGTCGCCAGGGATCCTGCTTCGCCTGGGGTCGCCAGGGATCCTGCTTCGCCTGGGGTCGCCAGGGATCCTGCTTTGCCTGGGGTCGCCAGGGATCCTGCTTCGCCTGGGGTCACTACACTGTGGTCGGAGCCCCACGGAGGGGAGCTGCCGGCCATGAAGAAAGGGGGGGAGGTCAGGAGACCAGCTCCCCCAGCCGCACTTTCGCGGCCGGAGATCATGTGGTCAGAGCCCCACGAAGGGGAGCTGCCAGCCATGGAAAAGGGGGGGGAGGTCAGGAGACCAGCTCCCCCAGCCGCACTTTCGCGGCAGGAAATACTGTGGCTGGAGCCCCGTGAAGGGCAGCTGTCAGCCATGAAGAAGGGGGGGGAGGTCAGGAGACCAGCTTCCCCCGCAGCAATTTCGCTGCAGGAGAAAGGGTGGCCAGAGCCCCACGGAGGGGAGCTGTCGGCCATGAAGAAGGGGGGGCAGGTCTGGAGACCACCCCCAAAAATTTTTTGGCCAGAGGAGCTGGCCGGTGCGCGGGCCATTGGAACACTACGGCTGTTTGGGTGGGAGGAGGACATCCCACCGTGGCCGCCACCTTTGGCCCGTTGCTGCCCCTGTTCCTGCGCCGGGACTGCTGACCGGGACTTTGGGGACTAAGGGGGGAGGTGGCCGAAAAGGCCATGTGTGCTGCGCACAAGGGGGGGCATGTGTGGCGGAGTGTCCCGCCCCTATTTATTATTATTTGTATTTTTGTTTGCGGCGCGGGTAAAAGCGCCGCGTCTTTTGTTATTATATTTAAAAACCCCGTGAGGATGCATGGCTGATCAGCTACTGATTATTTAACTAGCTGACAGTCATGCATCCTTACCAAACGCGTGCAGACTCTGGCCGAGGGATAATAAGATAATTACCAACTAGTTAATCCCTCGGCCAGAGTATATAAACCAGCAGCACTCTGCACTCGGGGTTGAGAGTGTAGAGGAGAGTACGGGAGAGCGGAGAGCGAAAGCCATATTTAGAAAAACAATTGCTAAGACGTGCTGGATTTCCCAGCACATCACTTACTTGTTTGTTTGTTCATTCGTTTGGCCCTCGTGCCCTTTTGTTTTGTGTTTTGGTGTTTTGTTAAATCTTTTGTTTTTGTTTTGTTTATTAAATACGCTGAGTGCACCAGCACTCAGCTTCAACCGCCCATCCACTGTTTTGGTTTCTACTTCCTGGTCCGTGACGTCACCACTGCGAGCCAGACTGTCACACTTCCTCTTACAAATTGTTCATGTACAGAAACGTTTGATCAAATACATTTTGGCTGCAAGGCATTGTTTTAATGGAACTACAGTACCACAGGGCAGGGGTTCCCAGACTTTCTTGACTCAAGGCCCCCCCCCCCCCCCCGCCATAACATTATGCATCTTGTCCCATTTACAAATAAGGCACTATAGGTTCATTTCCAGGAGCCTCCAAAATTGATGGTAAAAAATATCAAAATTCATTAAAATTCGCTGTGCAGCAAAGCTACTACTACTACTACTACTAATAATAATAATAATAATAATAATAATAATAATAATATTTCAAACATTGACAGAGGCAGATTTGGTAGATGGATATAAATACAATCCAAGCAACTGGGTTCTTAAGATATAGTCTTAATTAGCCCAATAGATAATAAGCATTAGAATTAGGAGGTGGAGTTTGAAATTGTGAAGAGTATAAAAATACTGTACTGGTCGGGATGCTGAATAAACTGGAGTCGCTTCTCTAAGCTCCACTTAAACCCAGCATTACTAAAGCCTGTCGCCCTTCCTTCTTTACTGTTGTCTTCCATAAAGCAATACATTCTGTATTTGAGACTGCAGTCAACAATAATTTGTATAGCCGTACTGGTTAAATAAGGATAGTGAAGAGGCACTATAATTCAACAGAAATAATATAAATAAATCAAAGTAAATAAATGTTCCTTACCAAGTTCAAATGAATGCTTCTGTTGTTACATTCACACATGCTCGCCTGAACCAAACCATAGACAGAGAATAACTTTGCAAATATGTTTTTTTATATATACCAGAGTCCAGTACCAAAGTCTGAGAAGCATTCTGTGCTGTTCCACACTAATTAACTTATCATTGATTACAAATTAACAAACTGGAATTTGATTAAGTGAGCTAGAGTTTACAAGAAAATGACTAAACATTTATAGCTGAAAATTCAGTTTGGTACATAATGTAGGTTAGTGCTGTGTGTATGCAAAAATGTGCTTGCATGTTTTTTTTTCCATGAACAGCTTTTGCTTTTTCCAATACCAAAATGTGTTCTATATAAATATGTTTATATAAATGTACTTTATAAACCAAATGCTCCAAAGCATTCATAGAGTGCCTTGGTTATGAGGACAGCCCTTCAGTGACGTACTCAATCAACAGCAACACTGTACATGGGATATTCTATAGATTTCTTAAGATACATCTGTTACCATTTTGTACTTATTAATCAAAGTCCAATTCATGCAATTCCTAAACATTCCACGCAATAGAAAGGTACCAATATTGTAGCTAGTTCTACAACTGGAAGTGTATCCATATTGGATTCATTCTAAAAAAGGACCAGCCTGCCATTCAAAGGCTTCCAAAAATCCATGTACCTGTGGGACTATGACCTCCGTGACTATCTTGATTGCACGATAAGACAGATGGACAAACAAATAGACAGCTACAATTTAGTATTCTGCGTCTTTTACAATGAGACATGGTTACCTGTGTACAGTACCTTGTTAGTGTTTACTTAAAGTAAATCCCTATATTTAGACTCATAATATGCATGTTCCTAGAATCTGCCTTTAATCATTCTCTAATGGTTGACACAATGCAATCAAAGTCTAAAGAGTATGTTTATTGACCCTAGATTTTTTTTTATGTATGGTCCACTTGCTTTAAGGTGCGTGGTACATCAACAAAATATTAAAAAGTGTATTTATAAGTTCACCCTTTGAATTGATATGGAACTGCATAAAGGACAAGGTATCAACAAGTGACTGCCAAAAACACCACATTTACTGTAAAATAAACCCTATGGAAGGGGATCCCAAACTGGGGGCCGCGAGAGGATTTCAAGGGGACCATAGCACATACAAAAATGTTCTCTCCCAAATGACCCAGACCGGGGGGCATCAATTAATGTACACAAATGCTGCTGTTATTTTTTTTTTTTTTTTAATGTAACATTGTTTGTAGCACTATGCAAACATCTGAGAAATAACACTGAAAGCAGTAGCACTTCTACCTGTACCAACAAACAGCCTCTCTCACTAAAGGTATCAAAATCTAAATTTCAGGTGGGGGTCCTCAATGACAATGCCTTATGTTATGGAGGGGCTTGGAGCCAAAAATGTTTGGTCACCCCTGCCCTGTGGTACAGTAGTTGTGCAATATAATGTAGGCAGAATTCCTCATCTTACAGACCCTTGTCCTTTAATGTTTGTGTACATTTTATTTAGAAAGGGTACTTAACCCAGTATACTACAGAATGTACATCATGGTTGTTGACCTTGGTGGTAAGCCATGGTCAAAAGTATCATGACTGGACCATGGTCCACCATGGTAATTTCTTTGTATTTGCACATTCCCCAAAATATAAATAACAATGATTTGGGCATTCTTTTAATTGAAAAGGTTTTTTTTATTATTATCTAAATGTTGTTTCTTTATTCTCTTTACATATTGACCATTTAAATAAAAAAAAAAAAGCCAGTCAATTTCAAAATATGATCGTAAAACTACATTACATGTCTGTACTTAGTACAAGACTACTTTTTAATAAAACACATTTCATGGTTTCCGAGTGGCGCATCCAGTAAAAGCACTCGCTAGAGTGCAGGATGCGCTCTATAGCCTGGACGTCTCCGGTTCGAGTCCGGTCCGACCACGGACGGGAGTTCCCAGGGGGCGGCACTCAATTGGCCGAGCGTCGTCCGGGGGGAGGGAGGGTTAGGTTGGCCAGGGTGTCCTTGGCTCACCGCGCACCAGCGACCCCTGTAAGCCTGTAAGCTGCCCAGAGCTGCGTTGTCCTCCAACGCTGTAGCTCTGAGGCGGCTGCACGGTGAGTCTGCAGAGTGTAAAGAAGCTGACGGCACATGCTTCGGAGGACAGCATGTGTTCATCTTCGCCCCTCCCGAGTCAGCACAGGGGTGGTAGTGGTGAGCTGAGCCTAAAAATAATTGGGCATTTCAAATTGGGGAGAAAATAATAAAAAACTAATTGGCAACGACTAAATTTAAAAAACAAAAAACAAAAAAAAACAAAACACACATTTCGGTTCCTGAGGCTGCAGCTTATTTTGCAGGTCATCAACAAGTGTTAAACCTTAACTGATCCATTCTGGGAATATGTGGTCAAGCCTGATTGATCATGATTACTCACAACACCAGCAACCATTGTCAGGTACTGAAACAACCACTGTAAACAATTTCCTGCCTGGTTTTGAATATGGTACCATGGCCTGCTGTTGACTAATGTCAGTGACACCATTTCTCAATGTTAGGTCAACTGTGATTTAAAAAATAAATAAATAAAAAAGCAGTTGGCTTATTTATGGAGGTGTTCTTCGACATTGCTCCATAAATGTATTTATTTTATAACAAATAACTGATAGCCCCAAGCTCAGCTATTTGATCATCTGAAACTCCCTTTAGGAATGGAAATAAGTTGCAATATTATTTCGTCAATAGATTATTTTGGAAGAATATACTAAAACAGAAATCAGGAAACAGTTTTAGTGTCCAATTATTTCATTGTGCCATAATGCAGCCTGAAACACAAAAGGCTACGATCAAAACAACCGATCTCCAGTCCTCCTGCTCCGTAAGTTACTTTAGTTTGTAGCAGTTAAACAAACAAGCAAAACAAGTGTCTCCTTTGGGTTCCATCTTGGGACCCATTCTTTCCAGTGACACATGCTGTCCCAGTCACTTCTGGAGGTTAGTATTTGAGATCCCAGTACACTGCCCCAATCTGTTCTACCTTGACCTGTCAGGTAAGGAATGGAGTTAGCGCTCTTCTTTGTGCCCGTCCTCACTGGAGAGTTCATCGCGCATACCTCCCCGAGGTATTTTGTGGAGGTTAAAACACGCTTCACAGCACAACAAACTCAATTTCTCCATCTGCTCTGGAGGAAAACATCTAAAAAACCATTGTTACCATATCCCCAGCAAGAAAGGTTTTATCTGAACCAGTTGTTAGGTAAAGCACATTGTACATGAGACACATAGTATGAGACTACAGAGGGAACTTGTACGTGCTGTCCTCTGAAGACCAGGGCGAGTTCAGCAGAATGCCTCCAAGGTGAATCGCTTCATGGTCTTGAAACCTATTTCACGCTCCCTGAAGCACAGAATCTGAACTCCATGCCACTGGACTTACAAAACTGGATGGGTGCCTGGCATGTTTTGCTTCAATAAAGGAAAAGTGTGCAATCATTCAGCTCATTGTTGTGCTTTTTTAGAGAGAATAAAATAAACTTTTAAAAATGTATAAATCAAAATGATGCTAAAAACCTCAAATTAAGTAAGGTTCAAAATAAATACACTGGAGATGCTTGCTCTTTGGCATAAGTTGCAAATCTCTAGCACTTTGCAAAGGCGACTATGGCCATTTTGGTAAAAGTATTTTCACTCTTGGATAGCAAGAGTAGTTGTGGGCTTGACATGTCATCACACAATGTTTTTTTTTTTAATAGTAAATTAAGCAAACTATTATTACAGGGGTGCAAATCATTTTGAAAATTAGTGCTAAACTGTTTTGAAAGTTTATCACCAGAGAGCCTACAATAAAGCATTTTATTGATATGTACGCTGGAGCAATTACTCAAGATGGCTTTGGCAGCATGATATAGTACAATGGGGATATTGTTGTGTGTTTCTCCAGTCTATATTATAACAAGCTCCTGATGATGAAACACATGGAATGTGTTCGGTAGCATTCCCAGGGTACGAGAAAAAAAAAGTACAGTAGGGATTCAATATCTATATTGCCAACACTAATCAATTAATAAAACAAAACAATCTTGAGTAGTAAAAGGCATATTTAAGGATATTTCAAGTTGCAGTCACAAAAGGTTTTTCCAGAACCTAAATTAGTAAATTATTAAACACCTGATAGCAATGTCAGCATTTTCTAAAGTTACTTTCAAACGCTGTGCTTGGTATTTGTGCCTGCAGCATAGCTGCGCTGTTTGCCAGTTTACCTTGGGATTAATGGTTTACTGCAATTATACAATATATTCAAAGTAATACAAGACCAGCAAGTTTCTAATAAAAATAAAATTACTTATTACAAGTCTGTCCCCAGTCTGACTCTTTCATTCCAAATGGTACATACAGTACACAATTACCAATACAACCCACATCCAGCTTCCCTTGCCTATATGAGGAAACAGAGCATTGCCATTGTGATTAGGATCATACTGTTGACATGGTGTCATGATTGCAATAATTTATTAAAATTTGCTCATGGTTTCTTAACAGCTAAAAACAGCCTTGTCTGGCAGGACTGAGTGTCTTAAAGATGAACAGGGTTCATGATGTTTCAATACTATATACACACACTGTCAACATCCCGGTCTGTACGCACCAGTGAAGTCAACTCTTTTGTCATAATAAGAAGCGAGCGCTGTGTAACTGCCTCCAATACGAAAATCATTTTATGTTGCAACAAAGCTCGAAACTATATTGATCTTTTGAAAAAAAGCAGTAACGCCATGAATATAGGTTGTCACAAAGCATTCTTTTTTGGCTTGTTCAGCAACCATTCGGCAAAGCAAAATTGATTAAAGAAAAAAGAAAGTTGATGATCTCATTAACTTTTCATAATCTGGATGATTTGGAATAAAAGCACAGTTTGGGTTTCTTGCATGTTGGATTAAGATTTGTCTTTTACAGTTGGTGGTTTTAAAAATGCACTTGATTCAAGGTACACTACCTATGAAACATTTTGAGGCCTGGAGAGAAGTGTTAAATGTGTCAAGTTGAGAGCTTGGGTGGAACAAAAGCCAGAAGACACTGTGGCCCTCCAGGAACTGAGTTTGACACCCCTGCGCTTTAACGAACAAGACAAAAATAAATTGCAGGTGTAAGAGACCAATTCTGTTATATTAGTTGTTTGGCTATATTTAGTTTAATATGTTTTCCTCCTTCCATAGACTGAAGTAAAAACTTTGAAAATATGCCCCCACATAATGTTACCCATCAATTCTGTCTGCTTTGTTCGTGCTGGTTTGTCTTGGCCAGGCATACAGTACCGTAGTTGTTCTTAGAAGTTTAGTTTCAGGATCAAGACAAAACACCACGATATTTAGTAGAACATGATTGTATTCTACAGATTTGTGAATACAATGAAAGTGACAACAGTGTATTGATACAGTATTTGGCCTCTTGCCTGCTGGGCTTCTTGAGAAAGTCGTCCAATAGGTATTTTAGGGTGACTGGAGACCCCCACATATATAAGACAGGGCTGCTGTAGAGGTGGAGAGGCGAGAAATGAAGAGATGTTGATGCTGGCACGGACGCTGTTGGATGAATAGAATACTAGGAATGTATTCCCTGAGGGAAGTGGCGTAAAACACTGAGAAAGTGACGTCTCTCCTCCTGAAATCAGGATAACAATTATCATTTGGTGGAAACTTATTATTGAATCTTCAAATTATTGCAGCACAGAAAAGACAATGCCTGGCACACTGATCAAGTTGGACTGAAAGGAATCCCCAGGAGAATAAACACTAAAACAACATTGGGCACCAGGTTCTGGAATCTATCCAGCATTCCACTGTAGCAATGGCTGGACTGCTTTGGAATGCCAATTGAGAATTGGCAGGAAAACCATATAGTATGGTTGCAACTAAACCAAGGTTACAGCCAATTTGTTTAAGCAGATTATCTCACATTACATCATTTCAATGGAGAAGTCCAAAGCACATACTAAGGTGCCAAGCAATGAGTTACAACAGCAGCAAAGAAGTATTCAAACAACAATTATTCTTGTTCCTGACCTGCCCATTGTTTTTGTTTAAAACACAGAATGTAACTTGGTTTCTGGACAGTTCAGAAATTCCAGGACAGTGGCTAGTTGCCTTGTGAACTCTCCAGCTTGCTTATTTATTTAGTAAAAATGAGATACAACAGATACAGACACTTTGTGTTTTACTCTTTTGTTTTAGTGATTAAATGTTCCACAACTTATTTGGTCATCCCAGCTCTAGCGAACAATATGAGGAGGGTGTTTCCTCCATTTGTGGTTGATGATTCTAAAACCCGACATGCGATTGAGAAACTGATGCTGGTGTTCTGTGTAGAAGAGCTGTGTAACGAATGGCCTGAAGGTGGTAAAAATGGCTATTTTGGACACCTTTGACCTCCTTTTTATCCAATGTGAGGAGATGACCCATTATGTTATTTTTCAGGTCAGACGGTCAAGTAAAGTAAAGTATCATAATTCATGTAAAGAGCATTGGTTTGGAAACATTACGCAACAAGCATCAAGGACCAATTAGCAAGTCATCTCACATGCCGTGGACAGAATGTAAAATAATGTACGTGACCCTGCACAATTATGCATTTCAAAATTGAATTTAACATAAGCAAGCGTTCATATTGTGAATGTCATTTTAGATGACACAGCAAAGGCAAGGAAACAAACATTTCAGTTATGTTAAGGACAACAAAAAATGTGTGCAACGCAGCTAGAAACAGGTCCTTCCAAATTTCCAAGTAAGATTGGTGTGCATGATGGCAACAGCTACAGGGTTAGAACACACATTTAATTGCCTATAGTCAGGGTCAATAGTTGAAAAGGTCTTGCCATGGGATGAAGCATGTGACCCCTATATCGTACAGTGGCGATCACATGCAGGTTTGTGTTGCCACCAATCAGAACCTTTAGAAGCATTTTAGATTCTGTTTAGAATACTGAAATGTAAAAAATAAAATCCATATAAAACAGAATCTGTGCTGTATGCAGAATAGTAAGTGCATGTAAATGTATTGAATACCTATTGCTGTCCAGACCAGTTGTGCAACATGCAGAAGTCAGACAGCCCGGTCCACGCTCTGCTGCCTCCCTTATTAGAACATGTGTACTGGAAGAGGGCAGATTTTTGCTTAGTACATAAAAAAAATAAAAACAATTCAAAGTAATAATTTTAAACTTAGAACTGACCCAAGGACCTTGGCTGAGGAACAAGTCCAGTTAACCATTACAACAGTAGGTCACCGTTTATAAAAGTTATCATGTGTTTTAGTTTCAACTGTACCTTTTTATTTGTGGCTGACTGTGGCAATGTGCCCCGCCCCTGTGTGCATGTGTGTGTTATATGTTGTATGTTGCGTATGGTGTGTTAAATGTTGGTGTATAGAGATTGGTACACGGGATTTAAACGGGTCTGTGTTTCACGTGTGATTTAAATTGTATAATTATATATAGGCACGGGATTGCACATGACTGCACGTGCATTTAAAGTATAGTATGTGAGCACGGGGTTGCACAGAATTAATTCACGTGCTGGGATTCAAGTGAATAATTAATTAGTAATTGAATCCCAGCACAACAGTATATATAGATGCACATTTCTTTCACTCGGGGTTGAGTGTTTGGTGAGTGGAGAACGAGTGTGGCGAAGGAGAAACTAAATAGTAAAAGAAAGTAAGAACGTAAATATAAGTGTTTCACTCACCGTGTTTGTTTTGTTTGTCTCTTTATTTTGGCGTATAGTGCCGTGTCCTGTTTTGTGCTTGTGTTTTGTGTTTAAAACCTTTCATTTTCTGTTCTGTTTATTAAATGCTGAGCGAAACCATTCGATCAGCTCCACCAAACCACACATCTCTGTTGTTTTATTTCCTGCATCTGGTCTGACGCCACCCACTCCGGCCGTCTTTGTGACACTGACTTATTAAAAAGATATTAAAAAGATATTAGTATCTTGATATATTTGTCAGCAGCAAACATGGTTGTACATATGTAATAACACGGATTTAATAACCACATTTAGTGCTTGCTAACTTGTATTATGAATTTATTTACATTTGCCTTACTATTGTATGCCGTTTGCAATCGATCCGAGTAGCTCTGGGTTATCTTGTTCCAGTATGTAGTTTATCATCATGTTTGCCTTTAACTGGCTTTGCACATGTCTGGCAAATCGTTATTGCCACGACTGTGACAATGTGACCTTACCTTTGCCAGACCCTCATAATCTATAAATATATAGACAGGGGAGGCTGGCAGAGTTGAAGGTAGATCCATGTTTTTTTTAAAAAAGCAATAAAATGACATTTGAAGCCAACTACTTTCATACCCATTGTTGTAGCGAATACTTTTCCACTCTCGGTAGAATATTGTGTTTAAAATGCAGGGCTCAAAAGCCACCATCATCATAAGCAATACATTTTTTCTAAAGTAGCAGGGTCAACATGAATGATTCTACCCTTAGAGATATTCAGAATAAGACATTGGCTTTATAAGATGCAGCCAAGCAGACGGCTAATATTATTTTACTGGTAATACAAAGTCATGAGGATAATTCTTGAAAATAAAAAAAAAGGTCATCATCTGTGCGAATTATAATTTTTCTGGACAGCAGACAGCTGAAAGCCATGCCTATATACTGTACATACAGAGAACATAATTTTGCTGGAAATGTGAATATTGTCATGAAAATTCCAAATGCTAAAGTGTTTGATTCTGCACCTGATCAATCTAACATCACAAGCAAACAGCTACTTGTTTCATTATACAACAATAACAAAAATCCAGGAGATGGCAGTAATGTATTGTATGAATTGTGTTACTGCACTATGTTTGTAAGGAAAAAAAAAGGGGGTTGGGGGGTTATTTTCTGCATGGTAAAAATTATAATTTGTTTTCTAAAGACTTCGAGTCATAATTTTTGTCAAAGAATGTTAATAGTTTTTAAAACACCCACCCACACACAAACACACACAAAAATGAAGATAATCTTTCCTCATAGCAAACAAAAATAGTAACGGTGCTGATGTCCATTTCAATGAATTAGCAAAATACCCCAAACAACCTCAAAAGAGGCTGTGTGGTCCAGTGGTTAAAGAAATGGGCTTGTAACCAGCAGGTCCCCGGTTCAAATCCCACCTCAGCCACTGACTCATTGTGTGATCCTAAGCAAGTCATTTGTGCTCCGTCTTTCAGGTGAGACGTAATTGTAAGTGACTCTGCAGCTGATGCATAGTTCACACACCCTAGTCTCTGTAAGTCACCTTGGATAAAGGCGTCTGCTAAATAAAAAATACAAAAAAAGAATGGCACTTATCTTCAGAAATCCAGGGCTTGATCCTCCTCATGGATAGGCTCCACAGGTATGCCCTTCAATTGCAAATCCCTCCCTTCACAAGAGGTAACAAGGTTGAACAATATTTATTTTTGTTCCCTTTAGAGATCCTTCCAGGAGGCCTTTTACCAAACATTCTCTCGCCAAAGAACCCCCACCAGCTGACTTTCATTGCTTAATTGATCATAATTGGTTAAAAGACCAATTCTCTCATCTCAGTAACAAATAAAGTGACAGGGGGTGCAGAAACTCTCTGGTATTTTTTTTTCTACAAAATGAGGCCAGCACTTTTCTTTTAATCCATATCTGGCACAAAAATAAACTGAGACTGAAGTTGCATATACATTTCTTAACAGACAATGACAGATAAACCAGAACACACGTTATACAAACAAGACAGGGAATCATCCTTTTTGTATAACATAATACAGTAGCCTAATACATTTTGTGTTTCTGAAGAACCTTACTGTATCTCACTATACATCCCATTGTTCAATTAGGTAGATTTGATGTGGGAAATGGCACTAAACAGTATCAGCTTGTATCTTTTTTCATGTATTAGTCAGTAAATTTACTACAAAATATGTTGGAATCGCAGCAATCCTTTTAACCCCTGCAGATTACAAAGCAATTGTTAGCAGGGCAGTTGAAGGCAAGACAGTCATTTCAGTCACACCGAGTAATTGTGTATTGTCGGTATTCTGTGAAAATGGTGTAAGTAATAACAACCACTTAAAAAGAAACACTATTCCATTCCCAATAAAAAGCAGAGCATGTTGCTTCATAATACGTTTAATTGATAGTTTTACAAAAATAATCCACACAGCACACAGCAATAAACCATATACACTGACATCACAGAATTAAGAGAGCTACGCTTTGGATGGATTGGCTGAACTTCAGATATTAAAACAACGCTGCCTGGAAATAGAATTAATAAAACACCAATACTGCAACATGCTGCAATTAAACCAATACTGTAAAGTGAAAAAGGAAAAGTAATGTAATACATGTTTTCATTTAACAAAGCAGAAGCAAAATATATACACCTGTGGCCAAACGTTTAACATCACCCTATAGAATTCACAAATTTAGCTTCATAAAGTCAGATGAAACCTGCTGAATAATGTTACGTTAACATACTGAATTACACACCGCTTTGTAGTTTTCCATATACTTAACGAAAAATACGACATTTCAAAATCTAACATGAAATACTGTACTACTATTATGGCTTCTGGTAGACTTTTGCAATATCATTTAGTAGTTTCTTTGATTACATGATAAAATATCTAAATTATGTTCATATAGTTTTTCTTTATTTATTTTTTTAAATTATTTCTCTATCCTAAAATTCTAGGTAATACAAAACTTTTGACCATAGCCGTCTATATATATATATATATATATATATATATATATATATATATATATATATATATATATATATATATTGTAAGGTAGTGTAGTCCTGGGGGAATGGGACTACATCTCCCAGAGGGAAAAACCTTTAGTTTGGTTAATTGTTTAATTTAATTTGTTAATTGGTTTATTGTTAATGATCCCCTGCACCTGGTAGTGATTGTAAATTAGGACCAGGTGCAGGGTATATAAGAGGTGCAGTCAGTCTGCACAGGGCCGCTGTCTAGAAGGAGACAGGTAGAGTGTTCTGTGTCCAAGCAGCCACTGGAAAAAGTAAGGGTTTTGTAAAAATACTGTGTGTTTTTGCTTTGTGTTGTGGGGAAACGGCTTAGCCGTCCCACTTTATAGTCAGGGTGTTCCTGAGGTTTAGTTAGCGCTCCGAAGGAGCTAGGTGTTGTTTTGTGTTTGTTTATTTTTGTGCTTATTAAAAATAGCGCAACCGCGCTGAAAACTCAATTTCTGTCTGCTGGGTCAATTTGTAAAGGGGCTAGAACCGAGTGAGTTGCAGCTTTATTACAACGTGGTGTCAGAAAGTGTGGGCGCCCCTACGACCCTAGGAATGGAAACCATTGAGGAGTTGGTTGCAAGGATCAACCAGAATACCGCTGCTCAAAAGGAACAGACCGAAAGGTGGAGACTGGAGCTGGGACTGCCGGATCCGGAGCCAAATAGGCTGGTGCTGCTGCTCCAAAAGTGGGAGCAGGCAAGAGAGGCACCGCTGGCTGCAGCCCTAGAGGGGGTGGAGCTACCATCCCGAGAGCCAGAGGGGGTGGAGCTGTCACAGGAACCACCGGATGCAGTCAAGGGGGAGGAGGTGAGCAACCCACCTCCAACAGAGCCTCAGCAACAGGCCGAGGGAGACACTCCGCCACTTTCAAGTGCGGTCCCGTGCTCCAGCTACATGGACACCAGTCCGGAATGCCCCGACCTCCCTCCACTCGACCTTATGCCCAGGTCGCAGCACTGCCAGGCACAACTGTGTGCACGGTCCCCAGCTCCGCTCCTCCCGGAACCTGAGACGTCACGCCGTGGGCGTCAGACGTCGCGTGCGCTCCCCCTTCCTTCCACTTTGTTCCCCTCAGGGTCCCAGACGTCGCTGCGCCGGTCCCGAGCGACCCACTTCTGCCTGTCACAGCTCACTCCCGGTCAAAGGCCTGCGTTTCGGTCACCCAGGACAAGCCGTCCTGGTCCCTTCTGGCTGGTGCGTGGTCCCTTCCTGAGTGTGCCGGAGGAAGGACCGACCCACCCTCAAGCACGCCTGTGGAAGAGGCTGAAAACCAAAGACTTGGGACTTGAGGGTGGGTGGGCTTTTAAGGGTGGGGGGGGGGGAGATGGCCGTTAAATGGCCGGTGTCTTGTAAAGACAAGGGGGAGGAAGTGTAAGGTAGTGTAGTCCTGGGGGAATGGGACTACATCTCCCAGAGGGAAAAACCTTTAGTTTCGTTAATTGTTTAATTTAATTTGTTAATTGGTTTATTGTTAATGATCCCCTGCACCTGGTAGTGATTGTAAATTAGGACCAGGTGCAGGGTATATAAGAGGTGCAGTCAGTCTGCACAGGGCTGCTGTCTAGAAGGAGACAGGTAGAGTGTTCTGTGTCCAAGCAGCCACTGGAAAAAGTAAGGGTTTTGTAAAAATACTGTGTGTTTTTGCTTTGTGTTGTGGGGAAACGGCTTAGCCGTCCCACTTTATAGTCAGGGTGTTCCTGAGGTTTAGTTAGCGCTCCGAAGGAGCTAGGTGTTGTTTTGTGTTTGTTTATTTTTGTGCTTATTAAAAATAGCGCAACCGCGCTGAAAACTCAATTTCTGTCTGCTGGGTCTATTTTTAAAGGGGCAACGAACCCGAGTGAGTTGTGCTTTGTCACAATATATATATATATATATATATATATATTGAACAAGCATGTTTTAGTCATGAGAAAATATCCACATTTTAAACACATATTCCACATACAAGGCATGTACAGTTGCTCAGATGCAAGGATGTGTTTTGAATTGGCATAGTAAACTGGTTTTAAAAGGTACTGTAAATAATGGCAACTTCAAACTAGTTCATACAGTTGGACTTTGTTCTACATTAGAGCACAATGGTACACCAAATAAAAGTAAGCAAGGCTTTAAACACCCATCTTCCAAACTGCCTCTACCAGTACAGCTTGTACTGACCCATTCTCGTTTAGTTTACCTTCGCTTTGAAACATTTCTGTAGCTACAACCCTACAGAGCAGCCCTCTCTCTCGTTCTCTGGGTTAGATAGTTGGTCCATTTTCATGATCTAATCAATTACAGATCTAAATAACACTACTCTTCAACTTCAACGTAATCCTGCAGGTGTTGTCACCAGGTGTCATTTATTTACCGTATTCCTTCGAATTTAAGACACCCTCGAATTTAAGAGGCAGCCCAAATTTCCCACCCTCAATCTGAGGAAAAAATAAATCATCAAATAAATATTAGGGCTGTCACTTGATTAAAAAGGTAACAATCTTATAGTGGCTGTCCTGCATATTAATACATAAAAAAATCAATAGAATCTAAAATAACATAAGCCCAATGGGAATTTGGTCATTTTAAAAGCGTTTTTATTTCAGTAAATGTAACACATTTTCACAGAACAACGTCAATCCATGAAAGAGTTTAATAGCAAAATATAATGCACAAGAACTGAGAATGGGCTTATTTTGTTTGTCTTTGATGCAACCATACCATATATAACACTTATGCCTCCTTATGAACATCTTTATTTTACTAATTTTTTACATTATATTTAGGGCTTCCGGACAAAAGAAATAAAATAATTCAGGACCATGAAACAGGTAAACATCAGTTAAAACAACTCTACTACCCATGTTCCACAATATAAACTAGTAAAAATCGATATACATGAACAACTTGAACAGTAATGTAATATTAACAGTACTAACATCAATAAAACAAAACGTTATAGTCGCAGCTTGTGACACTAGTAAAATACATTTACTCTTGTGTGTGTGTGTGTAGCAACAAAAAAACAGACACGAACTGCCACGGGAAGCCTTCTCACTCGCATTCTTTCTCAGCTGGGTGTGTTGGGAAATGGAGTTCAAAATGCCCAGCCAAAAAAAAAACTGCCCAATTAAATTGTAACATAAATTAATCTGCGATCAACTATTTAGTTGATTAATCGGTCTGAATAATCTGTTAATTGGAGCAGCCCTAAAAAATATGCATTTACAAAGGTACAACCTCAATTACGCATATGGAGGCAGTCTGCGGCCGTCTGCTATCACACAGAGCATTACAGTTATGTGCTGCTTCTCATTTCCAGTCGTGATTACTCACACCTGTTTTTCTCCCTTTTTGTGAACTGCTATTGCTTGGCATGTCGAAAAATACGGGGGTCTGATCAGCATTTCTGATCTGTCAAAGCTGGTACTGTTTGTTAGAATGGAGCCTAATAACAAAACGCTGAAATTGTAAAAGCTTCTCTTCGAATTCCTCAGGAAGCTAAATGATGCTTCTTTGAAAATGGCTGCCTGTATGTCATGGATGATTCGAGATCAGGCAATAACATTTGTGTTCATCTTTTCTCGGCAGTAAGTCATGTTGCTGTTTGTGTACTTGGGTAATCATGTCTTTTGTTGGCGATTTTAATACATGCATCACTATACTCGAATTTAAGACGCAGGCCATTTTTTAGAAGAAAAAATTGTTTAAAAAGTGCATCTTTAATTCAAAGGAATACGGTATTTCAGAGCAAAATGGAGCTATGCCCATGTTTTATCTTCCAAGACTTCCAAATGACTAAAATGATAAGGGCAGCAATAAAAAGGTACAGACAACATATTTAAGGGTTTGAAAAATCCATTCAACAACACAGAATAAGACTTGGCTAGTAAGATGTCACCCATTCAAGCACTCATGCCAACTCATGGCAAGACTTCACATGAACAATGCCAAGTCATTTTACTGTTAATGTACATTCAGTACAGGTGAACTGGCATTGCAATGGCATTACATCAGCGTTTGTAATATGATAGCAAGAATGAAAAAGGCAAAGCCCTACTACCACACCCGCAATATGGTACCCTGGTCCATTTTGACTGGATTAAGAGAGAAATAAGTTTGCAAAGATTCCTTGGTTTCTGGAAAAAATAATGAACCCATTGAGGGGAAAAAGTAGCCAAGCCAGTTGCTTGTGGTCTTTCAGTTCTCTTCTGCTCCAGTTAATTCCTCAGTTGAAGACGATGTCTCCAAGACTTCACTGGTCTCCTGAAGTGGAAAAGAAATTAAACCAAAAACAGTAAGCAATGCGACCTCAAGCAGGGATAGATACGCCATACATTTGGCATAGATTCGCCACTGTATGTCTCAATTTTGCCTAACCTTAAAAACACTTTGAAGCATTAGATTCCCAATACTGTATCTCTGGAAATCCACTGGAATTTAGGAGATGAACTGACCTTCAGTTTCTCCAGTTCCGTTTTGCCCGGCAGGGACTTCTGTGGTGTGTGGAAAGCCTGCAAACAAGCAAAGGAAATACAATAAAAAAAGATCCTTCTATAATAACTTTCAGGTACATTGCAAGAGTTTCAGGGTCTTTTCAAACAGGGCTTAACTGGACCATTGCATCAATTAAAGACATCTAGGCAGTTTGTTCTACAAACACAACAGGAGATATCAGGTCATTACATGGGGCAGCATATAAATAAGTGTCTGCAAATATCAATAAGCAACCGGGTGGGTGATCAAATCATATAGGTAAATTAGCAGTGTAACATTTAATTATGCAGAGAAATTGTGGCTGCGTATCAGCCACACTGCACCTTATTCCCAAAACTTTAAGACAGTTTTAAGAAATGTTTAAATAAGAATACATTTCTAAACATTTCTGAAACAGTTCACGAAACTTGATTAGATAAAAAATGGTTTTAAAAAAACTGTCCTTAAAATAATTGTTATGTTTTGAGAACAGGGCCCATTGTTTCAATATGTACCTCGAGTTATTCTATATTAATTTGTACGGGTGGAATGAATGGCTGACTGACGTCGGCTTCATTGCAAGGAAGTGTAAATAATGATAAGAAATAAATAGAACTGTACAGCTACTGTTTGTAAAAAATAAATACATATGTAAACAAAATCTGTAAAATATGGTCATTACTATAAAAAGAACAAAGTTCTAACCAATGATTTAGTCATATTCAGACAGTGAATTATAACATGTATTTTGGGGATTTACTTATTTCATGCCAATCCCAACCAAAGTGGAATATATTTGTACTTCACAGATAATATTTCAGTAGAGTAATTCCAGCTTAAGTGGACTGGACTTGCTCCACTTCATTATTTTTTGTTGAAAAGCACTTGAAGCAAGCTTAAAATTATACCAACATAGTGTCTGTCTCTTCCCACATAGATACAAAATCAGGGCAAAGCTCTTTTTTGGATATCATGGAAATCATTTTTTTTGTATCAAAACAAATGGAAAAAAATAGTCAATTTGAGCATGAACATTCCTCATAATTTACGAGTTAAAAGGATACTTTATGTAATCTTCCTACTATATAATGTCTTACCTGTTTGATATCCTGTTATGTGTTTTCTATATGATTACATATTGTTATTTCTCCTTAGATCATTGTTTGCCATGCTTACTAGCTATCCCAGCAACATTGTTTCTGAAAAGACTCGAAGACTAATTGTGTGGAGGCTTTATACAGACCTGTGTTAGCTACACAAACGATATTACCTTCTTCGCTTGCTGGACCTCATCAGTGGATTTGGATCGATTCTTCACTGTTTGTTTCTGAGGGGAAGATGACTGGCACTGAGACAGAGAGAGACAGAGAGGCAAACAAGAATTTCAGACCTTTAAAAAACATCCCTGCTTGATTTAAACACTACCCTCCACGTTGACTCATGCTGAAAGGAAAATACGAAATGCCAAATTAAAAATGAGCAATTTTTGGCATTTACAGAATTTGACCCAAGGTGTGATAAGCATTGATAATATTCTGCAAAAAAAGTTTTGAAGTTTCAGTGCAGTTCTTCATAACTCATTTACATTTTACAACTCAACAAATGTTTCCTGTCAAATCATTTCCTAAACCACACATTTATTTATTCACCTCATTGTATTTGACTAATACATGGGTAAATCACTGAGCAGCTCCTCACTATCAAAGGTGTCTTCCACTACAGTATTTTAAAGAGGCTGCCTTTTTGTAAACACAGACTGGTTATAATCTGGTTATAATACAAGTCTTTTTTGTAAAAGGAAAATCATTAGTGTTACAAAACTACTGACAAAAACGCATAATACATTATATTAGTTTTACAACACAACAGGCCATTTGAACTACAGTGCTCCCTCGTTGTAAGCTGGCCCTTTATACCAGGAAACTAGTTATAATGCAGTTTGGTCGTGACTCAATTTGCTCAATAATGGCATTCCAATAGCACTCTTACAATAAGGCAGAATAAAAATAGTACCCTCTCATAATGGCTCCTGACTGCTGTGTTATAAAACGGGAAGCACTGTATATATTGAGCTAGGAAAATAAGACTGAGACATGGATACAACTGGCCACATACAGTAAACTCCTTTTATTGTGGTCACACATTAAGCAGCTTGTCCAAAATAAACAAACTTGCAAGAAATAGACTCATGTGATGCATCACATCCAATCAGAAGCACAGCAGCAGCCATGGGGCATTTTTCTTTCTTTTCTTCCTGTTCAACTCAAACACACTCTACAATCATAAACCACAAGAGGTAATAAAGCTCTTGCACAGAGCTGTATAAGTACATAACATTTTTGTTTAATTAAAAAGCACCAGGAAACCCCTTTACAGGTTTTATTGATGCGCATACAGCACCACACAACACACAGAGGCATAAAAACTTGCCAGCGTGTTTGTTCAGCAAATTGTCCACATATTGTAAAGCAGTGTATATATGTAGTCATTTTGCTTTTGCCCGTAAGTGGAGTGCACTCAATTTGCATGTTCAGAAACTGCAAACAGAGTAGGACAGAAACTCAAAAAGAGCAGACAGAAGAACCATGTGTCTATAAAATCATTTCAAATCAAGATATTCGACCCATTACTGTGATCTGGGTGAACTGGCTGTCTGGTCATTGCTGTCCTCTCATAGAATGAATTCAACTGTTCTAATCCACTGATTCCACTTGCTGTTTTTAAATTGTTGCATCGTCGTTACCCTCGCAGTTGGAACAGTTAATGAGTGTTGTAAAAAATCTGACACCTCCTTCACTCACATACGGTACACTAATTCCAACCCAATATGGCTTGGTAAAAATGCCATTACCTACAAACTGCAAGTTAACGAGAACAGGAGCAGTCTGTGTGTATCTGTTAACAAGAGGTGTACTGTTGAAACAGTGGTAACACTGTAAAATATTTACAACATTGATTTAAGAAGTGTGATGTTCAATCAATTTCAGTACTGTTGCTAGGTTTTGTGCACTCCATGGTAAATTCTACTTACCTTGGGGTCCATAGCTACTTCCTTTAGAGATTCAAGGTGCTATGAAATGTGTTGGCTTCCTCTGCAGAGCTGACAGATTTAAAACGACCTGTGGAAGCATAAAATGTATCATTATCGTTTGTGTCCTGCAGAATAACAGTAATGCCTGCTGGAAGAGGTTCACTGAAATGTAAGCATCTTAAATAGACTGATCTGTGGATTAGGTATTGTTTCCTGTTCAGAATGGAATATATCCCAATTATTTTAATGCATTTCCCACATTGTTATTAGAAAGCCCTAGAACTGTAAAACAATTGCTCTAGAACTCAGTCCAGTTATACGGCAAGGTTCTGGAAAGAAGTAGAACTCTGTAAGGTAGTATTTGCTTGTTTTGTCCCAATAAATGCAGTTAGTGGCACATGCCAGTACATGTACAATCTTTAGAAATTGCTGGTGAATTCTACTCAGAAGTACTGTATTCAGGAGTACGTGTTGGCAGTAGTGTAGAGAGAACAGTAAAGGGTCAGTCTGGATGTGAAAGGAGGATTGTGGGTATCCGCAGGAAGTTGATGTTGAAATGATGAGTTGGCACCCAGGATTTATTTACAGGACCATTTGATGTTACCAACAATGGTAGATCACAGGTGTGCATACAAAAATGTACAAAAAGGGGAAGAGAAAATTAAACACTGAAAACAGCTTAAAACAAAAAATGCCATGAAGACTGCTCCCGCTATAAAGGGAGATCCTGCTGACACACTTCACTGTACTTTGCGGGATTTAAAAATCCCTAAACTCATTTGAAAAACCTTGCTCCCAGTTCCACACATGGTGGTCAGAGGTTTGGTTATTGTTTCACCAACTGTAAACAAGAAAGAAAGGCTTGTTGTCTGGGGTTAGCATGGACTTGGTTGGCTCATCAGCCTCGATGTGTGTCAGCATCCTCCTTATATAGCGAGATGCTCTGCCGGTCAAGGAACCGCAGCTGTCCAATCATCGGTTGCGATTCTCTGTAAAAACTGCTGGTGTCTGTTTGGCTATAAATATTGAGAGAATAGTTACAAAAAAAATAAAATACAAAACACATTCTTATTCCCATGTGCGTGGCCTCAGCTCTGCCACACTGGATAATTCAGGTAAACCATGCAAGTGAGAATACTGATGTTGAAGTTAATAAAAAGTAATTTTGTTTTATTTTGCAGTCTTGTTCAACATTGTAAATCACCTCCTGTCCATGCAAGCACTAACGTATTTATTCCTGGTTACTGGAGTTGATAAAAGGACATCCCCTGTTGCCTATCAGTTAATGTACACTGTTCTTAGCTGTGAGCAATAATAACCTTAAATTTCACGAGTCCGTAAATTTAACAAGCCTGTGCTTTTTTAGGTCATGTTTAACAGTGATTAATTCCCCCTGGCATTTAACCCCCTGAACCTTTAGGTTTGGCAAGTTAGCTGAAATTAAATTAGACGCCTCAAGAGAGAGCACAGCACATAGCTGCACCAGCCTTATATTATGACTATTCAAACTGTGGTTATAAAGCATGCACTTTGGAGGTGTTCCATGTTAAACTTCATTCAGCTCAAATAAAGGACAAGGGCATATAAAAGGAATTTAACCTACAAATGATGGCCAAACATATTTATTGTGGAGTTGTTTCACCTTGGTACAGTATATCTGCGGAAATGCAGTATGTGACTCTGCAGCTGATGCATAGTTCACACACCCCAGTCTCTGTAAGTCGCCTTGGATAAAGGCGTCTGCTAAATAAACAAATAAATAAATAAAGCATGTAATAATAGGTACTATAAGGTAGGGTTTCCCAATCCTGGTCATGTGCTTAATTAGACCTTTTTAATTGTTCTCGGCTCCTAAAAAGTTGCCGATTTCAAGTTACTTACAAAATTCTATAGTTAACTTGAAATCTTCAACTGTTTAAAAGCTGAAAACAATTAAAAAGGACTAATTAAGCTAATTAAGTTACATTAAGGGTTCAATTAGGTAATTGAGAACTCAGTTGGCATGAAAACCAGCAGACACAGGGGTCCCCCAAGACCAGGATTGGGAAACCCTGCTATAAGGCATAAAACAATGCCAAAATATAATGTTTGGAATCACAGTACCTAGAAAGGGATGCTGTTTTCAATGAATTTTTGGCTGCATCTCTTACATATCCTCACTATTAATACCTTTCTAGATTAGGACTGTTTTATCTTCCTCATCGGCATTACAGATTTCTTACCCTGTATTGCAGTCTGGAATCCTCTAAAGTAAACTCCCTTGATGTACTAGCTAATCATCGAACAGCTCAAGGGAGTGAGGACTTGTCCCCTTTCACTGGCTCTGCACATTATCCGAATATTAATGTGCTCTGAGATACTGCAAAATACAGTACTTATGCATTTTTTATTAATTTGCTGCTGTGAAATGACAATCCCATTTCATTTAATGTTTATATTGATTTCTGAGCTTTGTCAGCAATACTGGTAATGTGCGTTATATATGAGCTTGCCAGACATTTCTTATTTTTACACTTTTCTTTTTTTTTATCCGTCTGGAAGAAAGTGCAAAGGGACATTTTCAGAGACAGGTTTTGACAAGAAATCAAATTTCTTCAAGACAATGAAAACGGCTTGTAGTCAAAACATTTCTCATTGAATTTATGATGTTTTTTTTAGTAATTCTTTTTTTCATTGTATTACTTAACCTATTAAGTACCAAATACAAGCTGTATTTATGAAATTTGATACATTCTAAATCAATATTTCTGCACAGAGAAAAAATGAAATCCTTTTGATTTGGCTAAAAACAATTGTGTCAAATTAGACGTGTCTGTAAACAGACCAGTGAAATTACACACCGGCTGTTAAGCTCAGCACATAGAAAATTGAGCTTTATCATCACTATGGGTAGGAAAACACCAAGAAATGTATCATTTTTCCAGTATCTTATTTTATATTGCGATATCAATTACATTTAGATTTAACTTTTGCGGTTAACAATATAATTAAATAGAAAAAAAAAACAAAAAAAAAACAGGTAGATGCCAGTTAAAAATTCTCAAAAAAATTACAAAGTTAATGAACAACAGTATACATCACAGTAAATTCCTAAAACCTGTCTGGCTCACTGTGCTGAAAAAGAAAGTCTTGATTTTACACTTCAAGCTGCTCTGCAAGATCCTGAGTCTGAGCTGTTGCAAGGTACCATACTATTTACTGTGGTACTGGGGCCCTTCTTTATGGGACCCACTGTAAGTATTAACACCTGTACATTTCAGACACATCCTCTGATCCTGTGAGTAAAGTGAAAACTGTGTATTGCTCAACTATCCCTTTTCCTGGTTATAGCCAAAACTTCAATTTGTTCTTACTTCAACTCATAGTCCAGCTATCCGTCAAGTTTGATTGTCGACGTCCAAGTCAGATTAACTGAAAACACAATTTAGTAAAAGGTAAAACTGATTTCATTCCATTTCCAGTTGAACATTTACGCATGGGTTTAACACTTAGTTCTTCATACTGCATAAGAAGCACTGGAGTCCTTATAAAGCAAAAACAGAAGTAAAATCTGCACTGGATGTGGATTATATTTCACTTGAGATCAACAATAGATTCACAACAGGCCTCCGAAAGCATAGCAGTTGTCAAATAAAACTGCATAGGACGAAATATTGGTATATTGTGGTGATTATTTTAACAACAACAAGGACCACAAAACAAAAAACAACATCACAAAAACAAACATTTTGTCACAGATTTATTTCCTTGTACACTTAACCAGTCCTAAAGTTGCTTGAGGGCAAGACAAACAATCAAGTTGTGAACCTGCATCCCAATCCCCAGACTCGATGATAGTCCCAGACGCGCCGCATAGGTGATATTTCACAGCGCAGTGAGCACAGCGTGGCGCATGAATGAGTTTGTATAAGGAAAGTGTTTGTGCCTTGGAGATTTATTTAATTTAGTAAAAGCAGAAGTGTAACTGTTGCGTGGTGTATTTTTCAAAACAGCAATGAAGCCTTCTGGTAAACACTTGTATATAATAATTGCGAATACGCTCTTCATAGAAAATCATATACATTTCTTTTTTTATTAAAAGCCAGCTGTAGACCTATGAAAAGAACTAATTGAGCCTTCATAGATGTTTATGTAATAAATAGCAGGGTATGTTTTAATTAAGCCTGCCTGGTAATGAGTCCCCTCTTTGCAATTGAAAGAGGATGATGTCTCAAGAGGGGTGCGGAAGGGCCCTGCAGGGGTTGTGGGTGCCACAGTTGCAGCTGCTGTTCTGGTTCCTCTTGTCTAGAACAGCAGTGCCCATCAATAATGAATACAACTCATTGGAAATACTAAGAAAAATGTCAACAGGGCAGGCAGAGCTACGGTATTGAGAGACCCCATGGAGAGAAAGCCTTTCTCAGTCGACTGTACATGCAACATTAGCATTCCCCTGAGAAGGTTCATTTTTAGTCATTAAAGCAAAAGAAGGGGCGATGTTTTAGTGTGTGCCTCCTCCAAGGATGAGCTGACTTGGGATGAGCTGTATTTTTAAATGAATCTATGAAATAGTGGGTTCTATAAATGTTTTTTTTCAAAGCATTGGAAACAAATAGAAATAGTATGATTTTCCTGAAGCTTTTTATATTCACGTTGGCTTCTTTAACAGGTAAATGTGAGTAGTCTGATTCAAATGGGACTTAAACAGCATGCAACACAGCCTACCACCTGAGAAACTGAATCAAACATATGAAGAATCCCCCCCCCCTCCCCCTCCCCCCTCCCCCCTCCCCCTCCCCCACAACAACATTATCTGCTGATAGATTCCCCCTGCAACGCTACCTCAATGGATGTAAGAATCGCCACATTTGTTCAAGGTGTTATTTCTTACTGACCACAGTTCTTGACTACGGTACTGTGGTGGGAGTCATTGATAGAGTTGGAACTGCAATGTTATGTCAGGGTAATTCCTTGCAATTATAATAGAATCCCAATAGCACTGTAAAGTAAAACTCCCATTCCCTAATTCAATCTAAGGGAGTGACCACAAATACAGGACAATGAGCTCTGAATAAGTAGTTCAAGCAGGGAAGATGCAGCATGAAGTGGCAAGCCTGGTTGCTATGCAATTTTAATACCAAACAGACAAAGAGAAAATTCTGGGATGTACAGTAGCAATCCTTAAGGCCTATATCATCAAATTAATGTTGTCTCCCCCTCAGTTTTTTCATCCCAATACTTGTTTCCTCATTGTTTTTTAGGAAAGAGTTAAAAAATGGCACAGTGGCACAGTGTTCCTGGTGCTGCTACTGCAACCCACTATTCCTGCAGGCCAGTCACGAAGATATGTCACCATAGCAACCATGAAGATGCACTGTGTATCCAGTCTGCAGAACTTGACAGCTTGCTTTGGGTGAGTATGATTGTGGGACTCCTGTCAAACTCACACATGACAAAGTGCTTTAAACAAAGAAGGTGGAAATGAATAGAGGGTTGAACCAATCTTGAAGGATTCTTTTGGCATTTGTGTCTAAAAAAAAAAAAAAAAAGTGAAGCAAATGTATATTATATTAGAGTTGCTATGGTGTCATCTTCCCTTCTTTTACTTCAGGTTACAGTTTCTAGTAGAATCCCAAGTCTCTAATTTGTTGGATAGTAAAAATAAAATCTTCAGCATAAAGATTTGGTAGGTCAGTTTATAAAACTACTGTATAGTGCTCACACTACACTACACTATTACATCTAGGAATAGCACAACCATGTGGTGGGCAGGGAGAGCATACATTCGCTGGGGATTCCACTCATCTCATTGGCTCTGGCGCTCCCAGGGGATACCAATGCAAAATAAGCAGGAACCATTTCTCCTTACCACATAGCAGCACACCCTACTGGACAGGCAATTTGCTTGGAGGTGGGATCGGAGGATGCTCACTGACTTTCAGTTCTCCTAAGCGGTTATGAGGAATTGCTATGGTAAGGAAACATAAATGGACATTCTAAAACCATTGTAAAAAACATTGGGCACTCTTATTATCTATTGGACATGCTATTTGAAAATCTGTGGTTTCCAGGACCCATTTTGTAAATGAGGCCTCAGTCTCAGTGAGCAAATCTCCTGGTTAAATAAACAAATAAATACAAACAACTAATAATAAATACCACGTGACAGTGCCACTTAATTGGTTTATGAAAGTTCTGGGGTTTCTTATTAATTTTATTCATTACATTTTAAACTGGGACTGCATTGGTGGATATCTTTTTAGAGGACATTAAAAAAATGATTCCAAAAAGTTGTAAAGCACGGGGAAGTATGGTAAATAAATATGGCACCCCGCGGTCAACAAAATTTACCTTGAAAAACATTTATAAGGGTACCATCTGGTAGTTGACCAGTCGTGAAGGTCAGGTAAACAGTGTTTGTAGTGTTATTTTAAACATTTTATATCTCCAATTTACATGTTTTTTTTTTATTTACATTTTGCTTTCCATCCGCTCAGCTCTTTTAAAGTGAGATATTCTTTTTGAAAGTGTTGTGGTTAACAACTCTGTGGCAGTGACTTGCTATGGAATTTGATTAGTGGATAAGAGTTCTCAGTTTTGTTATTCATTATTTATTCTCTGTGCATTAGAACAACCCAATTGTCACATGGATCTAATGTGGAAAATGCAATTATTTATTAACCATTTTAGTTTAAAAACATTACAATCCCCTAAAGATAAAAATATAGTTTGCAATAACCTGAACCCATGCGTTTCCGTTTCCATTTAAAAGGTTGCTTTCTCCATACATCAAGCTCACAATAGACATTTTTAAATGTTTATAAACTTTAAAAGGTTAATTGCCAATAGATAGCCCTTGAACAGCAAAAGAGCTAATGGTCAACGCTAATTGGCCCTTTTTTCTTTGTGCTTATTGATGATGCATCAATAGTAAATCATATTTTAACATATGAATAAAATGAGTAAGTATGAATTACTACATATTAATTTAGTAGGAAATATGTTAGTTTTAACATAGTTATATTTTAATTTGACACTTGTTCAAAAAAGTTTAACAGAAAATTGCCCTAAAATACACAAGATTTCAGGAATGTCAAAATTGGTCATGGCTCAGTAGCTTTTATACATGAGACAGGTGTACAAGACCATATCAAGATGGCTGCTAGCAAAGTCATATTGCCCAAGGGCACTTTTGCTATGGCATGCTTGCACATGGTTCTGCATCCTACTCCAAAGCTGCAAAGCTGTCACTGTGGTCAAACTAGCCAGTAATGCAATCTGCTCCAGATAACCTTTTTTATTCCCTGGACTACTTAATATGTATTGTACGATTCTCATTACATAGCAGAGTAGAGTACGCAAAAAATCATAGATCAAAAATCAGTGAAAACCCATCCTGAATATGTTTATTTAACCAGATGTAGTGCCTGCAGTATATTAGATTAAAGCATATTCAATACATTATTGAAAGGTAACAGTAGATCTTTTTTTTATTCTCACCAATGTGTTACAGGAATATGATCTACCTCAGTGACTCATTTTAATAGCAGCCATTAATGACTCTTATAACCTTACAATAAACGGGTAACACTTTACACAAGGTGTCTCAGATTACTGTGTATTTACATACTAGTTGCTTGGTAAATACATATGCACTTGTCATTACAATGTGGTATGCATACTTACAATGTACTCAATGTGTAAACTTTTTGCACCATATATGCAAGTACACAATTGTATCATAAAAGGGTTTGAGTTAGGGTAATATGCAAAAAATGTACACATTAAGTACATTATAACTATGCACAATAACAGTGTAATAACAAGTACACATGTTTACTAAGTTACTACTACATTTCACCTCCCTATATTAGGATTTGTTCACAATTTTATAAAAACTGGATATCTGCTACTAAATTAGATTAAAGAAGGTATGTTCTAGATTATGTTTACAAACAGAAAGCCACAAACAACTCATCGTCATCATCGATTTTGGGGGGTGAGATTTGGCTTTGATGTGGTAGGCAATTTTACTGATATTTAAATCGAGCAGCTTTTGAGCTCAGACCTTGAGTACTGTGTGGGTGGCACAGACTGGTATCTCTGTGAATGTATATTGTGTTTGCCTTCTAATTTATATTCATGTGAATATTAATTTGAATTAAATTAGTTTCAAATGAATCACAATGTCATTATTCTGAATCTTTAAGGACCGGTACCATGATGCAGTACATTCGCTGTTCTTTGATTAAATCTGCCGCGGTACACATAACACACACCTGACTAAAATACAAAATAACTCCCTCTCTATAATGCATATAGTGAAGCAAAAATGTAACTTTCTGTGAATTAACCATGCATAAAGCACCATGTAATCAACGCTAGATTTTTTACAAAAAAAAAGGGGGTGGGGGGTAACATTTCCACTCATGGATCATTTTAATTAGCAATTTTTAAACTTTAAATAGACTGGCTAAACGGCGTTCGAAGCGACAGACAAGCAAACCAAGTGCAAGAAGGAGAGCGGGTCGGGAGAGGGGAAGAGGGAATGGGCTCGCCCCAGGTTCGGCTGCCGGAGCAGGGCTGAAGCGAAGCTGAAGCGTCTCGTCTCCCGGAGAAACCCGCAGCTCCTCTCACAGCAAAAAAAGTAAATGCATTAGGAAAGATAACCACGTAATAGGCCTAATATTTATTTAGTTATAAAACGAATGCTGAATAAGATGTATGTGTTATAAAGTCCCAGCTTTTCTTCAGTTCAGACACTATCAAAAGGGAGAGACAGAAATTAGACTTAGAAGTTGTTTATAGTTTGAACAACACCGGTACTGTATTTACTGTAGAAATATTGCATGAATCACTAGTATAGGGAATTGGGGGACATGCGGTAGGTGTGTTATATCCGAGGTGCATTATAATCGAGAGCCTTATAGCGTGGGTGCACTGTATTACATATTTATTTCTTAGCAGATGCCCTTATCCAGGGCGACCTACAATTGTTACAAGATATCACATTATTTTTACATACAATTACCCATTTAAACAATTGGGTTTTTACTGGTTTTTACTCTAGGTAAAGTACCTTGCTTAAGGGTACAGCAGCAGTGTCCCCCCACCTGGGATTGAACCCACGACCCTACGGTCAAGAGTCCAGAGCCCTAACCACTACTCCACACTGCTGCCCCTACATAGCAAGAAACAACGTCCTGGATTACTTAAAGCTTTAAAACATCAATGTTTTATTCAGCTGCTCTAATTATTTTTCTCCCCGCCCCCCACCCCCTTGTAAGGAACACATCTTCAAACAAATCACACATCCACACATAATTGCACAGATTAACACTGAAATTAATGGTTTGCAAAATGGCAGTCAGCAAAGCCTCAGCTACTGTATAACAGGACCAAAAATCAATGAGATATTAAATCAATCATTTATACACTTTTCATTCATTACATCATTAAAATATTTGTGAATGCTGTTTCAAGACCAAAGTGCAAAATAAGGGTCCATTTTCACCAATTTCATTGCAAACATCAGGGACTTCAAAGTTCAAAGCATGGACAAATCACTGCTGGAAACCAGCAAACAATTAGGGTAATGTGGTAATTAATCTAATTATTATTATTATTATTTATTTCTTAGCAGACGCCCTTATCCAGGGCGACCTACAATCGTAAGCAATTACATTTCAAGTATTACAGTACAAGTAATAATACAATTAAGAGCAAGATAAATACAATGACTTCATAAACAAAGCTGCACCAATATTTACACAAGGATAAACATATCAATTTACTACTACTCCTACTACTACTAATACTACATGAAATACTCTGTACACTTTTTTAATAAGACTCTAACCATTCCACTGGAGCAAATTCCAAAAAAGACATGCAGTCCCACATACTGCTCACGCTCACACATGCATGCATACTGTACACACATGACCTCCCTCGACCAGTTGCTGGTCAGCAGTAGCCTCCAGTGTTTCAGCAGCAAAGACTCTGATTATTTCAAACGTCTCTTTCATCATACCTTCCCCGAAGGCAACCTCTAATTGGACTGTACCACTATCACAAGCAATCAATTCACAAAGGAGAGAAACCCTGTAAAAACACACCACTGCACTACAAAAACACACTGTGAACACAGTGCTACACACATATATACTTACATACACATTTACACACACACATACATACAATGCAATACACACACACAACCCAAAAACTGGACAAATTAGGTCATATTCAATACATTATAAACAATAGGTAAGTCTAACATAGAAATCTATAGAATGAATGTCTTATTTCATGTATGCATTTCTTGAATGTTATGTAGCATTATTATAAATGAATCCCATATTGAATGTTCAGCTCTTATTTGAGTAGTCTGAGGGATAAAACCATTTTTCTTCCAATCTCATCATAACCTTCTGTGGGATATATTAATGTAAAAAAAACACACAAATGCACCTGACTAAAAGCACACCATTAATAATCCAGTAAATAACCCTTATGAAAAGCAATACATCAAGGTATATACATAGTTTTCATGCTAAAGTTTTACAATATTCCTCATATACATATTTTTGGCTACTTTAATACTTTTAAAACATATTCTAAACACATATAAAACTGATTCTGTAGGTGTAATTTACTTCAAATCAATGTATTCATTCAAAATATGTTTGAAGTGAGCAAAACAATTCCAAGTACATTGGAACAATTAAATACCTTTACAGTGTTTTTCAGAACACTAATTTTTCACACGAGGCGTTGCTGCCGATTACATTAACAGACAATCAAACCCTCTTACTGTTTGATTATGTAGGTTTCAGTCTCCTTAAATTCATATCTTCATATTCAAGGAAACAAATCGTTACATTGCAGAACGTCAACCAGCTTCTAAATTAACATTCTTAACCTCCCTTTTAAAACCATGTATACCGTTCTAGTTAGGTTATACTGTGTAACACAAGTCAAACATTCTAGGTATCTGTTAAATCAATTTAGCAAGGTTACTGTATACAACAGTCCGGTGTCAAGGTTGAACTGTCAAGGTTTGTTTTTATTAAGAAAGAACACATTAATATCTAATCCATTAAATAATTCATTTTCTATTCCATTATATCTATTAAAGAGTGGAATCTAAAATGCTGCTTCAGTATGTCTTTCAGCATTCAGTATGAATTTATATACAGTCCACCGATCTCTTGCTGTGCACCACCAACCAAAAACTGTAGCCCTGGAGAAACAAGTGAATCAAAGCAACAGATTATTTGACATATACTGTATTAAGTGAGATGAATGCCATATGGCTGTGATGGAATGTCATTCATTAATAGAATGAAGCAGCAGCTGCCACAGAAGCAGGATAAGATAGGAGGCTTTTACCTTTTTCTGCTGAAAGGAGGATGTGCAGCTCACAGACTTGCAGTTTTTATTGTCATGCTAGTCTCACTTCTTTAGCACTCCCGGCAGCCTGTTCATAATTCCAGTGACATTCCAACCAGCATCGCTCCAGCTAGCACAGCCAGGGGGTGTCAGGTGGTCACCGGTCCACCAATCAGAAGGAGGCAGGGAGCACTAGCATCTATTCCTCTACTAGCATGAATCCAACCTTTTCATGTATATGCTGCATGCATCTTTAAAGGATATAGCAATACATGCAATTTAAATAGGTTTTATTGAGATCGCTATGGCTGCCATTTTGATGCCCTCTGCTTCTATTCTGTACCATGAAGCAAGTGTGATGCTGGTTGGAACTGATGGCTTGCTGGTTTTCAGCTGGTTGTGCTGGCCCAGGAAAACAGTGTTTTTCATACTCCTGAATTCCTCTATTTGCTTTAAACCTTATGCGTCAATTGCAGTGTTACCACATTTAGTCCACTTGATTAGTTATTCTAGATAGAAGAAGAAGAAGAAGAAGAAGAAGAAGAAGAAGAAGAAGAAGAATGCTGAAGGAGTAAAAATACAATTACACACAGGGACTCAATAATCAGTGTACTAGATGCCTGAGCTGCTCTCAATAATCACACATTAGTTTTCTTTCACACTTTTGACAGGCACAGAACTAAAGGTGGATTTAAGTACTCACTTCCCACTCACATTGAGAAGAACATTACAAGTTAAATTGTCGGCAATTAGTTAAAAAAAACAAAACAGTTGCCCATAAGCTTTTTAATTTGAAGCTGGCCTGGTTTTATAGCGTTACCATATCTATCTATCTATCTATCTATATATACATACACACACACACACACACATACATACACATACTGCTGTGCAAAAGTCTTAGACATGTTGCATTTTTCTACTCTGATGCATTATGAGCATCAACAATTTACTCAAAGCCTCCATGTTTTCTACTGTTATAACAACCTTGACTTGCATAAAGAAGAAAAAACATTGAGTGAAATGGCTTGCATCACTTGATTTTCAAGGTGTGGTATCTGAAGCATAATCAACAAGTACAGAGAAACATCATCTGTAATTGACAAACCCAGGACTGGAACACCCAAAAAGCTGTCTAACAAGGATGAGCAATACTTGAAGATAATATCCTTAAGGAATAGAAAGAAGACAGGTGTTGAAAATTGACAACAGAGCTGGTAGAAGGCAAAGGTGTCGTTGTCCATTAAATCAACAGTACGAAGATCACTCTTGAAATCAGGACTTAAAGGATGTGTTGCAGTAACAATACCTCTGGTAAGAAAGGGGAACAAGACTAAAAGGCTAAAATATGCACAAGAACACAGACATTGGACTATGGAACAAGGGCCAAAGGTGCTTTGGACTGTTGATGGATGGACAATGACTACTTTGTTTCAGTATATATGCTTTTCTCCTAATTATGGAGCTTCCTAACTTATTTTTCTTCTACCACAACTGTCTTTACAAAGCATTTTCCAACTGTTTTCATTTAAAAAAAATGTAGGTACTGTCCCGCATGACCTTTAACATTGTACTCTGTGTGCTTGCTTCATGTAGTTCAGACAGAACCTGTTCATGGGTACTGCTTATAAACTAACTCAAATGAACATGTCTGTATTTGAAGGGAAATGGTTTTCTATGTGAAAATAACCAATGTCTGTAATTTTGTGCACTGAATTCTGCACCCTTGTGTGAATTCTGTATTGATTGAGCAATCAGAGGGACTGGTTAGAATTGTTAGCTGATTGAAAATGGAATACAAATTGTGTAGTGTTCAATGTAAAAATGCAATTCAAATATGTGAGTAGAAAACTTTCACGTGTACATGCTAATATTGTGATAATTAAGTACTGAACACGGATTGGGGCCAACCTTTAGTAATGATCAGTTTATGGATTAATACTTGTAGAAATGGTGTAAACGTCTCTGTTTAATTGATTTCCAATTCTGCAATCTACAATAAAACTAGCACTCGGCATCTTGCAGGACTGAATAATTTATTCTGGATGTTTTTATACAGGTTTGCAATCACAAACTGACAATTCCATTCGGGTCCATCGTTAAGGCGCCCTCTTTCTTGTATATACAGTGCAAGTCTTTGTCAATGCACTGTGCTCTAGGCATGCATATGCAATTAAAGAAAGTGTGGAAGAGGCCCACCGATATTATTGCCTTACTGTTGATGCTGTTGAAGTCTAATTTGGAGTTTTAATGATGATTGCATAAGAAAGGGAGCCCCTTTTTGACAAAATACTGTTTGATATTGTTTATTTTACTTGTGTAAGTTACCTATACTTTCCCAGAGTCATTGTCCTCATTCTGCAGAATGAAAGAGTTAATAAAAGTAAAGACAGTCGTTTGCATAAGCGCGCACTATGTGCAATTCACTGCTGGCACAATTTACACAGCTTTAGAATTCTTTTTATATAAATTGTATTATATCCTTCTCAGACAAGTAGACTGCCTGCAGTTTGCACCTGTCAATAAGAATTAGCAACAGTTTATTTTATCTTTTTTTTTTTTTGTCAGTCTGGAGTAGCATGGCTGGAGGATGCCCCTTTACATTTTCACAACCAGATGTACGATGAACCTTTTACAGTAGCTCTTGGTGCCAGTCTAGAGCTATAGTGTCATTATTGGTGGTGTAAGTAACGAAAATAGTGGGTAAAACATTTGAACCGCTGCAGGGTTCGCCATGAGCTTTGGAGTCAACCAATTTAAAAAAAAAAAAAAAATGTTAACAGCTAAAGCTTACTGAGATCCACAGAATGGATCTAACTTGTAATCCTGTATGCAACTACAGTAAGACACCCTGGACAATGGTTTATAAAATGTGTTAAAGACACAGCTTCAGTTGTTTTGGGATAGTGAGGTTGGGTGTGGGCTTGAACAGACAAGAGTTCAAATTACATTTATTTCACAGTTCACAATTCTTGTTAATGATTCTGCAATTACTCAAATATATACATACATATAAATACACACAGTATGCAGTTCCAGGTTGAGGCAATGCATAACCTGGAAAATGACCTACCTCATTTCCATATGTTTGCCATGTTATACAGCACGGTATAAACCATTTAATGACAATAGTGACAACACAGTGAAAAAAGAAATGCAAGTCAGAAACCACCAGAACAGCTCTGCAGGCAATGGTCAACGTAACCGTTAACCTAGCAGAGATATATTGCATTGCAGTTTGAACGTAGTAATCAGCTACTGTACCACAATTATTCTTATTTGAAGTTAAAAGTACAGTTCATGATAGCCTATGTTGCTATTATTGCTAGGTCACCTACAAGATAAGCCACATAAAACTGAGAAAACAAACTATTAAATTGGTAGATTTTGGCTGCATTTCCTTTGACATTGCTGTTTTCACACAGAGACAATTATTCATGTCAGAGATTAGCAACTCACACTCAGATCAATGAATGGCTTCTTGAAAAAAGAAAAACTCCAGCACAAGTTTGCTGGCATAATGACCCACATGGTTTTGAAATGAGTTCCTCCATATTTTAGAAATGTTGCACTTCATGCAACCATACTAAAACTCAGATTTGTGGGTGTTGATTGTAAATTACAACACATACAACAAATGCATTATATGCAATTAGTTGCAATATTGCCAACAGTAGATTCAGCAGTCAGATTAATAGTGTGTAATTTGCAATTCAAGTGGACCACATCCTGGAGAGTTGTATCTTGGATTGGTGGCTGATGATTCATAAACCACATGTGATTGATAAAATGGTACCAGGGCAGAGGTTGTGTGAATGTTACCTTTCTGCAATCATATTTCAAGGGCTTTCTAATGAAAAATATAAAATTAAAATGGTTTGATGCACAAAAAAGGGAAATCATTTTAACTGCAGTATTCTGCTTGTTGCATGCCTCCGAATCACAAATGGTATCCCGGTCAGGCTAACAGTATGAGTCAGAGTCCTGCTCCTGTCAGCACACTCATCTGGTCACAAACATCCACCAGCGCTGAATCAGACAGAAGACAACGCATCCTGCATGGTGGGGGATGACGAATTATTAAACTGGGAACTGCTGATTGAAAATTCTGATAACTAATAAAACAGCAAGAAAAAGTATACGACTGACAGTATTTGAACCTTTTACCCCACTCAGACCTCCTGCTTATTTAGAGAGTACGTATCTTCTAGCTCTTTTTACCTGTACCATCCCCTTACGTTGTATGATGCTTGCCATCATTCCCATAGGTTCTTATTACAATTTCTAGAACATTGTGGGTTTGTCTTGTGTGTGTCAAGCTGCTTTGACGGAGTTCAGCTGCAGCTTTTTGTCTTGCCTAAATCATGTAACAGTCAGCTACATCAGCCAAAGTGTCATCATAGAAGTAAGCACCAGCCGCGTTTAGTGAAAAGCAGTGTATTGCCAACAAGTCAAAAAAAGCAGCAAATGGCAAAACACATCTTTTCATTGTCAGTTTACAGCCTCTGTATGCCAGTACGACAGTAAAAAAGTCAGCGCCCCGGATGAAATATTCTGCCAATAAAACCTTCTTAAAAGACAATTAGAATACAAGTAATACATTTGTGCACACCTTTAATTCTTACATATATAGAATATGTGATCACAGCTTGCAATAAAGGTCACATAACGTTAACAAGTTAGTGATGCAAACTACTGTACACATCTGAAGTACAATGGGAAGAGTTTGAACTTAACAAATCTAGCTGTTGAGCGCTCACACAAATCATTTTTATAGCCTCATTGTATGGACTGCAATCTCCTGGGAGGCTCAAAGCCATTGATTTGCAAAGTTCAACACATTCCTTCCAGTTGATACACATAGCAAGCACCTTACCACTAGTCTTCTGCAGTATGCATGCCTTGACCCATTTCCACACCAGGAATATTCATTCTCAAACCATTCTCATGCTGTACCATTATAAGGTGAATAGTGCGCAAAAAGGCAGCTGATTTAAAAATATATCAATATTCAGTTTCTAATAAATTCCAACATGGTGTCTACTCTAGTCCCAACAATTAATCTTATGTCAATTTATGTATTTTTGCATTTCTTCTAAATACCTTTGCATCTGTTTTGAATGCATTTTGACTTAGTGCTTTTATGAATGTAAAGAACTGAGTTGTCATCAACTAAATGCTACATTTTTGGTGGGACAGTATACTGCCATACCTTGCACATTGGATTATTAAAGATTAGCTAGAATAACTATATACGTCAATACAATGACAAAAAGATCGCAAATTCAATTTGCTACTTTGCTGCACTGTTTGCATTTCTAATTTCTATTGCCACAATGTTCTAGAACTGACATCTACTGAAGATGTGTGACAAGTGCAGAAAGCCAAGAAATTAAGTCAATCCTACCTTGAATTCAGCACTATGGGTTATGTTGGTCTCAGATTCACAATTATCAACAACTTCCCCAAAATCAAGTCTCCATTGAACTGCCTTTTAGTGGAGTAACAAAGGGATTACATAACCAGATATTTGCTGTAATTGACAGATTATATAATATTTAGCATCCCTGGAGACTGGGTAACCAGCACTCACATAATACAGAAAACAGCTCTGCAAAAGGCTAAATCTTATACTTCCAGTTATCTGTAATGTTATGTAATTATAGTCGGCATTGTGTTAATGTGATTCACCCGCAGTAAGCTATGGATGGTATAAACTCCCACACAATAACCTGACATTCAAAATGTCCCCCAATCACCAGTACAGTAATCATGCATGTATGAAGGGAACAATCTTTATTAAGACACTCATTACACTAATAAAGATGTATTAAAGCATATGAATGTAATAAAAATAATGCAAGTACAGAAATGTACAGTACAGGTAGGCTACATTACTGCACATTGTTTCCAGTTGCAATTATGGACGGCAAACTCCCAATTCAGCTCTATATCCGGATGCTGCTCCATAGCACGCCAGTGTTACAAGCACACCATGCACACTTACTTCAATCGGTGTCTGTTTCAGGCAAAGCGTCCTGGTCGCCAAGGTAACACAGCTGAGAATTCTTCCTCGGAGATCCTGTCTGGTGTGGTTTTGGTTGTATTTTCGTAAGCACGCCCCTCCTCAACTACAGAAACCCCAGCTTTTTTGAAGCAACGTTGCATTGTTTGCTGACTGAGAGTTCAAGCATGCTTTAGCACAGCATCTAACACATTTTATTAGCACTTTTCTCTTTCCAGCCATGCTTGCTTGCTGTTGCAGTCAGTGCTGTTTTTTGACACTGCATACAGAGATTAAAATAGCCAAGGTACATTACAGGGGTAATCGCTCAGTAACGAGGAGCAAACAGCTGATCGATTGATCTGTCAAGCTTTTACTACAGTAAAGTGCTACCTTTTGTATTGAAATGTATGTGAATGGAAAGTTAACAAGGTGAAAATTAGTGGATTAGTAAGAGTGATTACTACAGTAATAAACAGTGTGTTATTTAAATCTATGTGAACGGCACATAACGAGATCCAAACAGCTGAGTTTGCCCAAAATATGGCATGCTTAACAAGGTATAAACAATGCCTTTGTTGTTGAAATCAATGGGAATGGCAAACGGAAATAGCTATTTGTCCGATGTAAACGGCTGCCCGAAATAACCCTGTACAAGTGGTAGATACTGCATCTCCTTTTACATTTTATACACCATGTAGAGATAAACCAGTTTAACATTTTACAGTATCAGTGAACCCTCCTGTATTGCATCAACAACCTATATTTAGGGGATGACAATATAAACATTTAAATCATGTGTCAAACATTTGGAATTATTATTTGTTTATTAAGCAGGTGCCTTCATCCAAGGCGACTTAGAGACTAGGGTGTGTGAACTATGCATCAGCTGCAGAGTCACTTACAACAACATCTCACCCAAAAGACAGCGCACAAGGAGGTTAAGTGACTTGCTCAGGGTCACACAGTAAGTAAGCCGGGATTTGAACCGGGGACCTCCTGGTTACAAGCCCTTTTCTTTAACCACCGGGCACATCTAATTACAACATATCTGATTTACACACCAGATCAAAACCATTCTGGAAAGTTTACAAAATTAATAACATTAAGTGGACGTGAAAGGGTACAAAAAGGTCTAAAGTTTCCCTTTCCCAGATTTGCCTAAAATTAAGAAAATTGCAAGTGAACCTCAGGCTAATTAGAACACTAGTTCTCTTATTACGTTCTAATGAAATCTTAATTCATATACTAAAGTGCAGGGGAAAAAAACACTTGCACAATACTACAAAACAAATTTTACTGTAAGCAATACAATGCGCCCTTCAGTGTTTTCCGAAGCAGATTCCACATCTATTTTAAACCCCACTGCTTAACTTGAGCTGCTACCCCCAGCTTCCAAGATAACAAATGGCCAACAATAATAAAACAATACCCCATTCAACCAGAAAGTGGCAGTGGATTATTTTATCCCCCCACCCCCAAGAGAACACTTACAGGTTGCACACTGTTACGACTTTTATTTAACACATGCATGTTATTAGCACATTAGATTTCGACAGGATGAGACTGCAACAAAATACAACTCGAGTGTGCATCACAGATTTTAGCATAGGGAGAGGAATTACAGAAGCCCATCATAGGTTGCCTTCAAAATAGAACAAATCTGCTTGTTGAATGGACCCAATTTAATGCTAATCTTGGTCCACCTTACTTGATGTGGAAGTACAGTCAGATTAGTGCTAAAATTGGACTGATAAGATGGCTTTAAAAATCACACTGCTTTTATGTGCCCAAATGCTTATGTTCAGGATTTTAATTTACAACAGTATCAGCAGTACAACACAAGAAGTGTGTCTCCTTGATTTAGAAAATGGGGCAATTTCCTACGAAATGTATCAAATTTCAGGATTCTGACTGCCTTACATTCTAGGAGTATTCTTCTCCTTCTGCCTTTGCGCAGTTCATTATCTTTGGAATTCAGATTCTACACAAAACCCCTGTTGTGGGTGAAAAGGCATACATAATTTAAACCTAGTTTCACCTGTCATATCTTCCAAAGTATGCACAATAGTCTTGCCATTTTTTAACACTGTAAAAATGTTATTCTAGTTTAATGACCTGACAAATGGACCTTGGTTATTGTCCTACCCTGCCAACAAGCCAGCCCCCTGTGGTCACTGGTATCAAGTGGAGCCACCTGCTGCAGTCCATCACACTTAGAAGGGGCTCCCAAGGCATAGCATCCTGCACCATTACATTTCAAAGCCTCATACTGAACATGCAGACAGTGCCGTATGCTTGCTGAGGTTGCCTTGGCTGGGGATCTTGGTGAAGTTCCCATGCCATAAGGCATTCATTGAATTGATATCTAGCAATTAGACACTTACCTCTTCACACAGGAACTGTGCAAATACAAAAATTGCATTACATAAAGCCGACATATTTGATGCACTAGCAAGCTGCTTGTCATGTCATAGTCAGAAAATCCCTTCATTATGCAACAGTAAAAGTGTCCACTATTTCCTGTAAAAGTTAGCTTTTCAAATAGAAAATTGGTGTTATTTAAGCTGGTTTTGCCCCAGACCCCCTCAAAGAATATCAAGTATTCAAAGCACAGTATGTAGCGAGGTAGGAACATATAGTGGCCGAGAACAAACTGGGAATGCCAGAGGAAAGCAAAGCATGACTGCATTCTCTTAATTCTAAAATAAATACACATTGGTAGCAAACTTACACATAGGAACAAATCACATACACAATAAGAGAAATGTAAATTAATGAAAGAACAAAACAAGAACAATACTAGAAATATATTATTTAGTGAGTCCACATGCATCTTGCAGTACTTTCTCCTGGTGCTCCTTGGTTCATTCTTGACACCGCTGTGGTCGATGTGGGAATACACCGAAACTAAATCAGATTCATGCTTTGCTAATATTTTTTGCTGGTGTGTTATTTGAGAAGTTGAAAAGGGTGCTTTATTTGAGTGAATAATACAATGTGATATTTCCTGTTGTGGTACGCCAAAGCATATCAAATTCCAAAGTAAGGTAATGTACAAATCTATGCAAATGTATTATGGCAAACTTTTGAAAACATTCTGAAGGTGGTGCTTGAGTAGTGTAAACTATAATAAAAGTATGGCACCTGTCTAAATTTAACAGACTGCCCAACTAAAAATGCCAATTACATTTAATTTTCTTTGCACTCCCACATTAAGCAACATCCTCTATAGGTTAGATAGTTTATAATACAAGTGTTAAGAAAACAATATTAATGATTAATTGAATTTTGATGGATAAAACTAGACATGCAAGATGTACACGTTAATTTTTTTCTTTCAAATTGGTTGCATTTAAATCTAAATGCTATATTACAATGGTACAACAGAAAGAAACAATACAAGTGCTTGAACAATCTTTTAAGTTCTTAAACACAAGCCAAGTGCAAACTAAAAAAAGGTAAACCAAAAAAATATATATATATTTGCAGTGTCAGTTGGGAATTGTGTGGAATGCAAGTTTACGGTAGATTCCCCAACTGAAGAGTGACAACAACAAAAAATACCCAATTGCGTTACTGTTGGCTACACATGTGAATTTAATTGAATCACATGTCTAATAGTGTCAACATAGAAGATGTGAATGAGTCATGTTGCATTGTGTTCACATTGAACAATAAATTAACATGGCCCAGTCCACATGCATGTATTTCTTACCACATTCTTCAATTACAGTAGTTAATCTTCCAATACATTAACGACTCATGTTTTCCTATTAAAAGGACACTGCACTTCACTTACCTTCAGGTTGGGATTTTGATCAATTTTGACAATTTGTGCTATTTTGCATCGATAAGTAAAAAAAGGAGTCCAAGAGTTGCTATCTGGCAATACGGACCAAGAATTCCTGGACATAGAAACTGGTCTTCGTGTGTTGGCAGGTCTGCCTCGAATTAAAATAAGAAGGTTTAAAGTGTGGTTGGTTCTGGGGGTGTATCTTCCTACAGTACATGGATTAAATAAATAGAAATATAAATAAAAACTCAACACTGTCCTCTCACTGCTGCTGTCCTTCCCTGTGCAACTCAGGATCATTCAAATACAATTCACTGGTCAACATTTAAAACGGCTGGATATCTTCCAGTCAAAGCAAAAATGAAAGTGAAACCCATCAACATTCAAATGAAATCTATATTTATTAAGGTGCATCCAAGTTCCATCTGTCTCTCCGGTCATGGAACGCTTTCAGTACCAGATTCTGTTTTTGCACAGCGAGCCAGTGTTGAGGGTCCATTGCTGTCTGCCGTTTCGCTACTTGGTTGCTTTTGCGAGAGTTGACAGTCTGAATCACTGTCTGCTCCAGCACTGTGGTTTAGTAGCTCATTTGTATGCAGTTCCTTGGAAGGAGCCTCTTTAGACCGTGAAGATGCAGAGATGGTTTCTGCGTTCGCTTCAGTGTGCGGCCTGCAGCCCTCACCCGTGACCATGCTGCTGGCAGGTCCCGGACTAATCAACGTCTCTTCTGCTGTGGTGCCTTCATCTTCATCTGGTTCCTCTTCCTTCACAGGCAGCTGCAGGAACTGGGGGATAACCAAGTACTCCTTATTCAGAAGTCCCCGCTGGTCATCCACTCGGCAGCTCTGCACTTTCGAAAGCAGATCGATCAGTCCTGTAGGCACAAGAAGCAACAATAAGACCCCTGGAGAAACCTGCTCTGAAATTAAAACACCATGAATAAGTAGGTTTACTCTTTAGAGTACAGCTGCATGAAGAGTTGGAGCCATTTAACAGGGGCTTGATTGCTCAGCGCCTGATCATTTAAATATACTCAAGGGTTTTGTGGGGCAAAGATACCAAAAGACAAGGGTCATAAATGTCTATGAAGCAGACTAATGAGTGCAGCACCGGCTTGATGTGGGCACCTTTTGCAATGAGGAAAGGATTTGTTGGGATTAAATTAAAAACACTCTTGGTCAGGACAGCATCAGTTCACAGTGGTATGCAGAATCACCCTGTAGTATTTATTGTTGTATAAAATTTGTACCGATTTATCTGTAAACCGCTTATTTCTTCCATATGGCTTTCAAGGACAGCTTCCCTCTATAAATAATCATTGTATTAAATGTGGCCTGAATCCAGCATGTCATTGTAGAAATCAACGCCAATCCTCTTTTTCACTTTTATTAAAAGGTTATTTAAAAGCACATAACATAGGAGACAGTGCCAAATACATAAAAATTCTGTAAATGCCGTTTATTATCCCTACCGGGTGATAATAGTTAGTGTACCCACCTATGTGTATGACCAGCTTACAGAGCTGTATCTTGAGGGGAAAAATCATTGAACTTGACATGGAATACTTAAATGATCCGATTGGCCCAGATTTAAAATCGAGACTAGGCAATATCTAGGCTATAAACTGCTTATACATAGTAGGGTTAATCTTTGCATGGACATTTGTTACATAAGTTGATCAACAGATTGTGAATTGTCCAGTTTTGATTAAACTGTAGGCAATATAACTGGACAAGGATTGTTCCATAATTTTTTGCTCCTTCATGGGATCGTAAAAAAAAGCCCAACACAAATACCGTCCACTTCGTAAGTTCTCCTCTGCATAGCATTTCTGGCTTTGGTGTTCCCTCTGATTTGGTTTCTGGCCAGCAAGGGCATTTCTGCCTTCTTCACATCCACAGCTGCTGCTGATCTCGCCTATACAAAGTTTATACAAAAGATTTCTTAAGCAAACACATGCTTACTGTACACACACCAATATACTGCAATAAGTTCCCTTCTCAATATACTAACACAGAGATTGTAACATTTTAACCACTCTGTGGTAAGAGCACCTTTTACTTACAGTTCATTATTTAATTTGCCTATGAAAACTTATCTTGGAACTTGCTTCAAAATGTGGCTTCACTGACAGCCAGTTATGTATTAAAACAACATTGTGGTTGTATTGCGTTATCTTCATGCAAGTCTTATAGTCATGGTGACCATATTGCTCAGTGTTCAGCAGGACAGTTCAGGCATTTCAACTCACAACCCAATGCATTCTGGTATGTTTCATCTGTCTCTGGTACCAGTTAAGAGAAGCAGGACTACGCATTCCAGAATGTATTGGTTTGTGAGTTTTTTACATTTGTCAAATAACTTTACAAAAATATTACCTTTATTATATAGTTGGGTGTATAGCTTTACTGTAAAAAAATGGTGAACAAAGATTATCTTCCCTATACTGTTTAGAGGGAAGGCAGTACTTACATTAACCTGGATCACTGGAGCACAGGGTGGGGTTGTGTTATCTTTACCTGTGAATTTTAAACACCAATATCAGACCAGAATATGTAGGCTTGTTCTCTAAAGACCACTCCCATTACAATGTGGACACACAAACAAAAAGCACTGCTTATACTATACGGACATGCAGCCTGCTGCTGTTTGATTCGGTAAATGCTGTTCCATTTTTGTTTGGTTTAAAACACCAAAAAAAAACAACCACACACCTTTTACTCTGTCCAGAACCACTTTCTTGTTGGCCAGGGACGTGACTGGCATGTTCATTTTTAAAGGATGTGTTTCTCCACTCTGGATTAAAAATACGGAAATATGATCAGTAAAGCAAAAAGTAAAAGAATCTTTACACCATTTAAATGATGCAACATCCATGGTTTAAGTCACTCGCTTAACAGTTTATCCATCTTTCAAAAGCATTTCATTGTGCCCACAGTGTGTCTGAAACCTTGTGCAACAGCAGGTGTGCTCTTGGTGTAAGAAGCTACAGTTTGTATGTAGTGATAATATTTTAATGTTTTGAAAAAAAAAAGCTGGGGGTGAGGGTCAGGAGCCTACACAAGACAGAGGACCACAACAGCATTGTTAGCAAAGAACACTGCAGCACAAGAGGTCAGAGGTAAGTAAGTAATCCATTTCTTTTTTAAAAAGTGTTGTTAGGATGATCCCTGTTCCTGGGGTTGGCTAAACACTGGATATTGAGATCAATAACCTGCTAAAGAATGTCCTATGAATTGGATAAGACTTGCTCTAGCTATACTGTATGTGAAGTGTTACTACAGCCATTATATGCAGTTCCAGTAATGTACAGAAAGAGCCAGAAAAAATAATCAAAACTGTATGTTGCATATTACATTTCTTTGACAATATAATCTAAGGGACAATAATCCACCACCCCATTACACTATACAGATTCTGAAGTCTCAGAACACTGAATGTAAAAGTAGCCTACAATTCACCACATGTGAAGTCTTCAAAACACAAGCCAATGAAGAAATAATTCTGTTATAAAACTGATTTATAATGCTGTCAAAATTGCACTTAAATTGCCTAACATAACAGCAAGGGAAACAAAAGAAATTAACTTACAATTGTAGCTTCCATATCCTGCAACTTCAGGCCATTCTTCCCCAGGATGGGTTCCAGAGCTTCAAGCAAGCTTTTACTGGATTTAGCTGCAATTCCTATGGTTTTATTGAGAGGCACCATTTCTAACCTAAAATTGCACACACACAAAAAAATAAAAAATAAATAAAATCAATGTCACCAGATCCTCAGGATGCAATTATTTATAATATAACATGGGTGTGATTGTTGTAATTGAACGTGCCACCAATTGAAAAGTGCTGCTTTTTCAGACGACAACCTCAATACATTGATAATTAAATGATCCACATGAATCTGAGCCTGAGTGAGTACATCTAGCTGGAAAGAGTATCATATAATGGCAGACACTCTCCAGCCAAATTTAAACTTAAGGATTTTTCTGCAAGTTCTTGCAAGTGAACTTGGTCAGGTTTGTGTGTTGGAGTGTTTTGCCTGCAGCATATGTTTGCTCCTTGTTAAAAACAATGCTTGGGGTTAGACTTTATTGAAAAGTTAGTGCATGTGCGGTTTCATTAAGATGTTTTATTAGGACACCATACGTTGAGAGACTCTCAATTTATATATTAAATACAGTAAGTCGCCCTAGAAATAAGTAATAATAATAATGTATTGTATGTTAAATTTACCTGAAAAAAATTAACAGTAGGTAAAATTAAACATTAACAATTTATTTTCTTTTGACCACTGAAACACAGAAAGCATTTTGTGCAAAATCCTGTCCACTTTACCTTGCCATAGATGAATAAAAACACAGACTCACGCAAATGTTATCCTGGTCTCCAACAGCACCTGCTTGTCCATCAGGACAGAGCTGTCTTGGTCAAGCGAAAGAGGCTTTTACAAAGAGGAAAAAAAATTAAAAAGAGAAACATGGTTATAAAAGTAGAAATAGACTCCTGTCTTGATGCATGACAGGACTTAGAATTCCCTAATAGATAGCAGTAGGAAGCATGCCTGGGTAAATACATACCAATAAAGCCAGCCATTCTATTTCATGTAAATGCCCTTTTGCATTTAAATTAGTCACACACGGCTTAAAAAAAAAAAACACACTTGTAGGAGTGCTACGGTACAACAATTGTTGTTCTCGGGTGTTCTGTTACAGTATTCTCTAATCATGCCACAGGAGATCCTGTACCTTGTCCTTGTCCTGCAGATAGATCTTGACTCCAGACAATGGGATTCCTCTCTTCTCACAGATTCCAGACAGCATGTCCCGGACGGTGAGCCCGAAGCGTGCTGGGGCCAGGGAAGCAGTGCCATCAGGGAGGTAAACACAGCAGTACTTCACAGTGCGGCCCTCCTTCTCTGCATCCTGACAGCGAGGGCTGGACCTGCCGTTCTGTTACAAAAACACAGCCCCCAGGCACACCTTGAGAGCTTCGACACAATATTACAGCAAACAGATGACCATGAAATATTATCATAGGCATAATTGTTAATATTGGTTGTCTGCTTCTTTTAGGTGTGAAGTGTCGATAAGCAGAGAGGGACAAATTCAGATTTTGATGTGAATGTAAGCATGCAAAAAAACGATGCTTCATTTGACTGATATTCTACATATAATTTAAAACTTATTTGTTATATGATTTTTTTTATTTCATCCACTACTTAGATATTTTTAAGTGGTCCTCTCCAGCTGGGGAGTAGAAGACAGGTGTACCTCAGATTTGTTGGTAAGGGACCCAAGTTGTCCTAGCTCCAGGCTGGCAGCTGAATGGACTGAGGACTGGGACTCACGGCGCCCCACCATCGCTTGACTGTGGTCAGAGAATTCTGCCATAGAAACAGGTGTTAATACAGCAGTCCATCTTTAGTGACTGAATGCTGTTAGCCAAATGTATGATGTCTAAAAAACAGCTGGAGTGACAAAGCTTTTCTTTATGAAAAGACTGCTTTGAGAACCTCGAAGTGCCGTGATATTCTCACACCTCACTGTGACTGTGTACCACCTATTTCAGAGATTTTACACAATTCAGTGGGTACATCAAAACAGCAAAACATGTTAGCTAGTATATATGTGGTAACCCCTGAAGGTTAAGCAGAAATATCCATTGACCTTAAAAACTGAAAGTGAATTTATTTAAAAACATAATACAAATAAGATGGTTGTTGTTGTCTCCCTCTGTGTTTTGTCTTCTGTCACTCATTGATTGTGTGTGTTACCCACATCACTCAACTGTTAATGGAGAACAGGATTTTGTGGTATGAACCTTGTGGTTATAAATAAATAAATAAATAAATAAATAAATACTAGAATATATAGCAGGTGTACAGTAATGCGGATCATATTAATGTTAAAGAGGTGTTTAGAGACTCTGCAAAAGTCCTGTCTCCTGTTCTCTGTTCCTACCTCCCCAGGAGCCTCGCTTCTCTCTCCTCTTGTCTCTTTTGCTGGATTTCTCTGGACCCTGTCGACTGTCCAGTGTTGCTCTTTTTCTGGATGCAAAGTCTTCCGAGTCAAATGGAAGAGATACCCCCACTTTCAGTTTTTTCTTCTGCAAAAACACAAAACAAGAAAATTTCATATATATATATATATATATATATATATATATATATATATATATATATATATATATATATATATATATATATATATATATATGCCAGGTGTCAGCACTTCATCATGCTCCAATTATCAAATTATCTAAATACAGTAGTCTCCACATATAGGAACACCTCCTAAGAGAACACTTCGCCTAAGGGAACACCCTTCTGGTGAAACAGATTCTTCCCATAGTAAATGCTCCGACAAAAAGGAACAGGAACTTTGCTTAAAAGTACATCTTCTTGGCACCGATAGCAATTTGTTCACAATGGATACAGAACTGTTTTGTAACCTGATAACTCAAACTTAAATTAAAATGGTTTATTCAGTCTTTTCAAAAGCTACATGTCATCACGAGAGTGTCTAGAGGCACACGGATTGGTTTATTCAATCTTTCCAGAACCGCTGTCATATCATTGCCTCGTTGTGTATTCTGATTTCCTCATCGCTACGAATTGGCATTTAAACAAACGGCGAAACATGCTGCTGTTTCTCTGGCTACAAAAAGTTAGAAATTGTTCGAGCACCTGAAAAAAAACCTGAATCAGAACAAACCTGAACAAGGTCGCAGAACAATTTGGTGTTCTCCGTTCTGGTGAGTTGCTTCACCATTCTGTTAAATAATGTGCATATCTTGTATATTGCCACTGCATTTTTTTAAGTGTGTAGGGTTGCTGTGTAAAATTTAGTTTGACTGTTTATTTTGTCTGTTACTTTATTATTATAGTTTATTAACATACACTTGCCTATTGCTTTTCTTTTACTTATTCAGTTCATTTCATATGTTGATGCACATGCATCATGACAAGTAATACATATTTATTTATATTGTGTCTAGTGGCTCTCCATCTTAGCCGGAGACTACTGTATTTATTATTATTATTATTTATTTCTTAGCAGACACCCTTATCCAGGGCGATTTACAATTGTTACAAGATCACATTATTTTTACATACAATTACCCATTTATACAGTTGGGTTTTTATTAGAGCAATCTAGGTAAAGTACCTTGCTCAAGGGTACAGCAGCTGTGTCCCCCACCTGGGATTGAACCCACAACCCTCCAGTCAAGAGTCCAGAGCCCTAACCACTACTCCACACAAAGCCGTACTCATACTCTTAATATGAATGTGTTTATGACACACTTTTCAGCCAGCAACCATTTACTGAAAAGACATACCTTCTTGGAGGAGTCACTCAATGCTGGGCTGTGATTGACTGGGCTTTTTATAGAACCTGGGCTCCTGGAGCTAGGGCAAAGGTCAGGCAGGGATCCTCCTTCCACATTGGCAAGCATGCAGCTCTGGTACAGCTGGGACTTTACAAAGCGGGTATAGCTGTCGAACTTCATGAGTTTAAAGATCTGAGGAAGGAGGAGAAGTAAAAATAAAAGGGTGTCTGCAGTTCAATGCACACAGACGTGGTGACGCATGATAGAATTTAAACAACTAGCTTCATTACATTTTTTGTTTTTTAAACGTATCCTTAACTTTATTTGCAATTGTTCCGAGTGCTTGAGTACCTTTTCTTGAATACTTATTATTGTCCCCCCCCCCCCCCCTCCCCCCAATACCACCAGAAATTGTAATTTGTCTTGCACTTTTGTGAATTTTTATGTCTACCTCTTCATGTCTAAGATAAACCAAGCTCTTTAAAAGAAAAGTTTTTTTTGCAGGAAGGAAGAAGCCTTTGCCACAATGGACCACTCCACTCCAGTACCTGCTGCTGTGGTTTTGCAAACATATCTGTCTTGGGGTCCCTCAGCTCACTCTCCTCCATCCGGGCCGTGTCATCAATGTTAATGGCGTTGAACGCACTGATTGACAGGTAGGTGTCGTAAATCATCCGAGCTTCCCTGGCAAGCTGCACCAAGCAAAAGAAACACAAATCAGGACAAAAAACAGACCCACAAGCAATATAGTATCAAATACATCTTACTGCCGTTACTAGGTTTCATTATACATTTTGAGAAATTATTACAGCAAACTAATTTTATATAGATATAAATATCCATTGATCACTACATATGAATGTAATCCCCCACTCTCATTTGAAGGAACAGATTCCATTTTGTTGGGCTATATTTGATAAAATTGCTTGAATTAGCCAACCAAAAAATACATTTAAAAAAGAATGCAATACCTCATCTTTGCGATCTGCCGGGATCTGTCTGAATTTCTCACACGCCTGCCAGAATAGTATATTCTCAGCACTAACTTCGGATTTCAAGAACTCCTGCAAGACAACAGAATCATGTGTCAATGATGTGGACTTGCACAGGCCTGAGGTCTCATTACCAGAGCTGGAAGCAACATCCATTTAAAAGAGCACAGGGAAATTTAGTTATTTTTACAGAGCTACTTCCCAGATGCTGAAGAACATGAAAGAACATCAAAAGTAACAGCAGAAATGAAATCCGTCGACATACAAATCACAATATTAAACTGGTTTCACAATTCTGGGTGTAATCGCGTTAAATCATTTAAAAATGTAAGGTGTTCCATTGAAAATTATTAAATTAAAACACGCACTACATATATTGATGAGTTAAAATAAAATGTAGGGTTTTATAGAAATGTTTATAGTGATATTAAGAGTGATTTTTTTAAAATCAATTTTAAACTAAATACAGTAGAGTACCTTTTAAAATAAGGGATGTATAGGGCAGTGTTGCTGTTACCACAAGTGGAGCCATTTCCATTGCAAGCCTACAGCAGCAAAGACAACAAAAACCAAAATACCACACAAACGCTTCACCTCATCAAGACATTTCTCAAGTTGGTTTAGCTGATCTTTTTCGGCAGGGAGCTGGGTCAGAGTCTTGCCTTGAATTACATTGCTGGCCATTCACTGTATGTACTGCACCCCCCCAAATATCATCTTTGCATTTTGCAGAGAAACACACACTGCTTCATTACAATAGTCTTTGGTTTCAATGGTCCCTTCAGATTGTTATTCCGAGTTAGGCAATTGCATCATTTCAACACACCCAAACTGAATCTGCTGCATGTCACAGAACACATGATCTATGCTACCTGTTGAAAAATGCATCTTAGGAGTTTTCACAGTTGCTGCTCTGAGCTTCTTACCGTAAAGTAGCGGACCCCAGTGGGATCCTCAAGGAGCCTTTCAAAGGAGACCGCCCAGCTGGCCACTGACCCCTCAACACCACGATGACCCCCACTCTTCACACTGGGCCTGCTGGCGTTGCTGTTCAGGCTCTGACTGCTGCCACGCCGCCCATCCACCTCAGGGCTGTTCAAGTCTGTGCACAAAACAAAGCCTGCTCATAGATCTACAGTAAATCAGACAACAGGTGCTATAGAGGGGTGCAAACAGCCCCCCAGCCAAGATACTACTGCCCAGTTTGTTTGTACACTGGTGGCCATGGACATTGTGCCACATTTTCTCTTCAGACAAACAAAACAAAATGCATTCCATGCAAACCTGAGGTCAGAAAGGGTTCTTAGTACAGACGGCTTATTTTATTATACACCATGCCTTATGTAATGTGGTGTCCAACTAGACTGTTTCATGAGAAGTTAGAAAGAAGGTGATTTATCAACATATGTAACTTGAAAATTTTAGCAAAAAGAACGTTTTAGGATTTCAACAGTGATAGCCAAACTGGGCTAACAGCCAATATATATTCTAAACTCTTGAACGAGTGCATCATTTTACGTGCTAAATTCTAGCAGCATTTTAGAAGATATAATGAGGAGTAACAATAAGGGATCAGAGTCATTAATACAGAGGTGAGGAAATCAACTTGCACTTGTTAGGAAACAGCACATGTGCAAGCAGTATGAACAATCAGACTCCTTGCTAAATATGCTACTGTCAATTAATTGGGAACGGCCATTTTAGGGCTTGAGAAACTGAAACCACAAAGTTTCTTCAGCCTACCTATGTTCAGTTTAGTGGGGGAAAAAAAAGGAAAGCCCTGCATTTTGAATTTCGTCACTGCCTTATCAGAAATAGAAAAAACACACAAGTCATGGCTCCTGGCTTTCAAAGCTGTTTGATTCAATATTTAGAAAAATCATCAGGAGCCAGGAGTTCGAGAAGTTAGCCATCTGTTAAATTGTTCCACCCCAAGAGCTGCTAGGACAGGAAGTCTCCTAATAGTAAACCTAGAGACTCAGGTGAGACTTATTTATGATAAAGAGGAGAGTTCTGAAACTCATCACTAGCTGACTTTTTAAACACATTCCTGAACAGGCAGCTTTTATTACAAGAGCATGTAGCTCTATAAGAGACACTGCTGGTTTTTAATTGTTTACTGACCGGACAAGATGAAATCCTGGTAAACATGTTTCTAGTTTAGAGCCGATGTAGCCTGGGCCTTCGCTGACATGAGAAGGGTTATCAAACTCAGAATATCAGAGCTGGTCAAGTGGATGTCCATAGCCCTGCAACACTGATCAGCTTCTCACTCACCGTGTTTCTCTGGATCCCCCTGCAACTCATAGAAACCGCTGCGCCATGGACACAAGGTGTAAATCTCAGATAATAGAAACATGTTCCTCAGCCAAATACACTCAGAAGCAGTTCTACTGTACAGACACTGGGAATGAACCTTCTATTCCATGCACCAAGCAGAGGAAGTTCAAAAACAATATGAGGGAAGCTAACAAAACATCTGAATTAATTAGATCGCACTGAAGCAGCAACAGGTGAAGTACTGGAAATTGCGGTCATTATTTTGAAAGTTAAACGAGAGCACTTTTTATAGTGCTTAAACATTCAACAGATTTAACACTTAGATAATGCCTTTACTGGGCTTGAAACTCGTACTATCCCTGCACCCAGCCCTGGGTTTCAAACTTCCCTGTTCAGGTTTACTATTGAAATGGCCAGGCACTTGGTGTTTGAACAATCAAGCCCCAGGTAATGCTGCTGTGAACCGATTGCACAGAATGAATAACTATTTTAGTCTGTATGTTAACTGATAGGAGTTATTGATGAAATACATTAAACAAACTCCTGATCATTTAAAATACACTTATTACAAGGTAGGACTTAAACCCAGGAATGGGTACACCACCAATGAAAGTTAAGTTACAGATGTGTATTAATTAGGGCTTGAACCTTTCGGATTATATTTTCCAAATCTCTACCTCCCTTTAAATGTTAATTAGTAGTTGTTAAGCTGTCTCTGCATCCCAATAAATTAATATTTGTTACAAACTGGGTTAAGATTATTTTTGTCTTTGCTACGAATCAATGAGATTTTAAATGATGGACTTGCTATCAGTGTACACTCCATGCTGGGTATTGTAGGGTGAAAAGAATGTGCCAGGGCAACTATTAAACAAGTACAAATAACAAAAGCACAACGATAAAACTAGGCGACTTCAAGAATGAAATGCAATTAGGATCAGGGATGAGCAATTAACATCATTTGTCCTCTGTTGGAAATACAAATAAAGCGAAACAGAATCAGGCCAAGATATAAAAGGTAAAAACAAGGATATTGTTTTGTAATTAACAGCTTTTTCTGAGTTTAATTAGAAAAAATAAATCTGCTCAAAATAAGTTCAAAGGGACACCATAGAATCAAAAATAAAACCCTGGTAAATTCAAGCCCCAATTAAATGGGGTGTACTGTTGTGTACTATTCCTAAACCCTAACTGGATCAACGCACACCAAAAATGGATAAACCGAAACGGTTTGATTTTAAAAATACTAAAGCATCAACCTAAAAAATGGCAAGAAAGAAAGCATGTCACTGTACATGCTAACATAATACATACATGTAACCTGTGATTCATTAAATCATTTGTCATATGGCAGTAATTTGTTAAAAGAAATCATGTTACTTCAGTATTAAGTGCATCCCTATTAAATGGTCAATTAAAAAAATTAAAACCCAAACACTTTTGGCCTTAAAATGTGTCAAAACACATAACCTACATGCTTAAGTAACCTACATGCTTAAGTAACCTGCTTGCATAACCCACATCACTTGCACATGTGTTTTGTTAAATCAATTGACAGAACAGTTTCCACAGCCTACAGCACATGGAAGATCTCTTGTTGGACACCAGGCATGTTGCATGAGATTTGTCAAATGGCTCTCAATTGGCTCTGTACTGACATTTAAAAACTATGTATGCATGTTATGTATTGATTTTTCCAAATTCATATCACTTTCCATTCCATCTTTTAAATGTGGGTATTAACAATGCCTTAAGTATTAAGAAATGCAATTGAAAGAATGAACCAACTGTGTCAACATACATATGCAACAAACATACAACATTAGGCATGCAAAATACATAACCTACTTACAGAACATACGCAATCTAAATTACTACCGTATGTTTAAAAAGTATAGCCAATTTATCTGGTTAACATTTTATTGAATAGTTTAACATGTATTTATATGATTTAATCTAAGTCAGTTTTAGGGTTCAATATACTGCATAGTTTTTTTCTAAAATGAAAATGAGTTACATCACGCATCCAGGTTTTGAGGCTTTTCAAACAAATGGTAGTTTATAACATGGTTAACTTTTTAGGGAGGTGTGAAACTCTTCATACTGAATACAATGGTGGCCTTAATATTGACTCTGACTTTACATCACTGTCAACAGAAGCAAAATCGGCACTCATTGTGTGGCTTCAAGTTTGGCACAGGGATGAGAAACTTCAAGAAAGTAGCCGAATCAAAGTTTCTGGAGCCCCAGTTCACTGTCCAGTACTCAAAACCTTTCAAATTGAAAAGGCTACCATGGTGTATTAGGTTAGAAGCTTGTGTATGCACAATACAAACTATACCAAACAGTACTTGCTCAATATGTGTTTGAAAGAAATGTTACAACACCTACCTCCATCTGAGACTGCCAGGGACTGTAAGAAAACAAAAGAAATATCAGCCATCTTGAATACATTTTATTTATATAATTATATATATATATATATATATATATATATATATATATATATATATATATATATATATATATATATATATATATATATAAACAAACAAACAATGAAAAGAATGTACATCTCCAGACTACTTATTTGAATACAAAGGTCAAGTTGATTGAATACATATCTGTGGGGAAACTTGCAATGAAGATAGATACTGTGAATGCAAAGGGCTCAAAAAAGTTTTTAGTTTAATATAAAACTCCAATATGGGGGTCAGAGATATGGATTCTGTGCTTTTACATCTATCCAGGGTCTGGACATACTTTAGCCTGTGTGTTTGGAGAGGCACCTGTCTGCCTATATGGTAAACTTACATTTTTCCATGTGTCAGTGCAATCTACTTTTCACATTAATGAGAGCTCTAGTTTGATCATTTTCAGCTGTGGCTTTCTGTTAGACCCCTGCACATAGTGGCCAATATGCACGCTGAACACACTTAAGGCCAGAGTCACTGTGACCAGTTTCTCATCATTCCCTCATCTAGCCAACAGAGGATACACATAAAAAAATCTAATAAACTTTTCATAGGAGACGGGAGCAACGCAGGGTCAAAAGTTAAAAAATAACCACACAAGTGCTCCGTCCAAAAAAACACAACAATACACTTTACAAAAAAAGGGGAGGCTGCAGAAGTACACACTGCATGTTTCACACAAATTTTTATACAAATACAAATGTTCAAATACAATACTTGCCAAATTAAACCCCCCTCCCTCATAATAAAACATGATCCAGGTCATTAGTTATCGTTATATTGAATTCCTAACAAGTCAATATGGAAGACTATAGATGTACAGGTTGCTATCTTTACTTTTGGATAATGCACTGAACATGAACGAAACAAGCCCATTGAACAACACTAAAATAAGCTGTTAGCATACAAGGGACTATACTCAAAGCATTTGCCACTGTGCTGTTAAAACCATGCAAAAAGTGGATGTTTATCTTCAAATACACTAATTAAGAGATTAAGTAAAGATATTCCACACGCAGTGGTTATGTGTTAGTTATGTAACTTTAGTAATTTCCAAAATTTGCATAGTACTGAATGTTCAGATAACAATATTGATAAGAGATTAATACAACAAAGCAAAACATGAACAAATCACAACAGCTTGCATTTACTTGCACATCTGATATGACCCTTGCCATGATTACACACAGACAGGATATAGGTGTGTCCATGTCTGCTGCATGTTCCATAGTTATACACGGCTACACCCATCAGCAACCCTAACCTGAAGAAACAAAACCCAACACCATTTCTGTTTTACAACTCACTGGGTATGAAAATACAAATTAACAAAAACTGTACAGCGACGAGATTAGGTTAACCTTAAGGTACAGGTTTTAGGCATTCTAAACTCCCAAAAATAAGACTAACAAACTGTTGATATTAATTGTATTTCAATATAAATGGTTAATATGGTGAACTATTCGCTCTGGATTTGGGCAGCAGTGTGGAGTAGTGGTTAGGGCTCTGGACTCTTGACCGGAGGGTCGTGGGTTCAGGTGGGGGACACTGCTGTTGTACCCTTGAGCAAGGTATTTTACCTAGATTGCTGCAGTAAAAACCCAACTGTATAAATGGGTAATTGTATGTAAAGATAATGTGATATCTGTATAATGTGTACAATGTGATATCTTGTAACAATTGTAAGTCTCCCTGGATAAGGGTGTCTGCTAATAAATAAATAATAATAATTTAAAAAACAATCTATAAAAGGATAGCAGAAGTGCCCAATCATGTATGTTAAAACACATTTTTGTTCTGCTTAAGATCAATTTCCTTCTATCAATTGAATTTACATTTCTATCATTTTTGTTAATGTGAATTCTGTGGGATACAAAAACAAACATAAGGTGTTGCGTAAGATACAGGTAAATGATATAATTATACGAGGGGATAGTGTAGTAGACAGGCCACGTGGGAGGAGGTTTTCAAAACAAAAAAGGGTGCATCATTGTTGAGGGATTTTCCCTTCAAATGTGTCATTTGTTAATGTAGACTGACCATCACCACAAGAGACACCTTGCCTCAAATGTGGCTGGGACTGATGGCTGCTAAAGTACAGTAAGCAATTGTGATTTGTCAGGACCAGCACATATTTGTTTGAAAAATACCAAACTCGTCCAAATGTTTTGTACTGTACTACTAAACAAAACAGCTAAAGGTCCGCACTCAAGTTCTTTATTTTCATTTAATTTAAAACAAATAAAAAAAAAATGAACATATTTAGGTCCTACAGATTGTCCTCAGCGTGTTTAACACTAAAACTTATTTGTTAGCTTAGATTTCCATAATGTTGCAAAAGTTACCTCCATAACTTATAATGGCTCAAACCTCAGAGACCTTTCATTCTCTAGAGATGCAAAATCCACTGATACGGCACAATGTCTTTGCTGGTTTGCTTCAAGTATTTAATGTTGATAACATGGTTTTGTTTTTTTAAATAAAGTATTTTTTAAAATGCTTAACATGTCAACACAACATTTACTCAATACAGAACAGTTTAAATAGAAACTTGAGTTCACGTATGTGGGATGCCTTCCGCCTTCAGTGTGAGCTCAATTATTGGCACAGACTAAAGCCTTAACGGTACCGATCATGCATCCAATTTTAACGTGCGTCTAAAAAAAACTAATGATCATGTGCATTTCCTATTGCACCTTGTACACTGAGTCCGGAGTTGTCGTACGACGGTGATGCCTCAATTTTGGAATCGAAACAAGTTTGATTTGATCCGATTTGATGTGCGTTAAAAATTACAACAACTGGGAAGACATGTGGACTCCTGCAGTTCCCTGAACAAAATGGAATTGTGTGTGTCGCCAAACAGAAATTACAGTATGATAAATCCAACAAAGACTTTGGGGGGTAAAAAAGAACACATATGGAAAGACATTGCCGTGGACTTGGGTGTGAATGATATGGATTATAAAACATGACATTATGAACTGATCGCATACATGAACACGTGGATTTTGTGCAGTATAGGTTATTACAAGCAGATACTTTGTATTTCAATTGTAGTTGAGGAATTAAAGAAACAATGGCCTAACCTGTGAGACATAACAGGGCAAGAGCAGTCAGGGCCTAACAGTCAGAAAAGAAGGGCAGTACATGAAAGTGATGGAATTTCTGGCTCCATACACAGAGAGTAGAAGGTCATTATGGTAAAGTATTTTTGGCAGCTCATTGCTAGCTTCCCAACTTTTAGATGTATTTATTACAGGAGCAATTGTTTGAAATAAAACATTGGTCATATGGTTTCTGACTGTATGCAGTTGCGTAATATGTTTTGGGTTTTTTTGTATTGTGTATTGCATAACATTATTGTAGTTAATAGAAACGTAATAATTAGGAAATGTTTTAACTTCCATCTTAGTGCACTAAAGAATAAAGTGGTTTTGTTCCAGATTGAATGTGTTTAAAAAATATGATTGGTAGTTACGATTGGTAGTTACCTAGCAATGCATGCAAGTACATTTCTAAAGGGAAAGGTACACTATTTACATAATATTGATTATAAATTGTACTGAACAATGTGTAATTGTGTTTGACTCATCTAAAGCTTAAAAAAAGCAGCACCACTGCTAGCTAAATGTTTTGTTCCCTTTACCCTGTAGGCAACCAATCTGTCAGTCAAGAGATGCTGGGGTTGGCGGTGGTTGTTACAATTAAACAGTATCATAAGATTTCTTGAATTCAGTCCCCCTCTTATGGGAATGAACAGTGGTATGGTTTAATTATATATAAAAAAAAAACACCACATGAAAAGAGAAAGAGTACGAGAGGAGAACTACCAACTCAGGAGAAAGTCCATACGAATGGGAATTGTATCATCATCCAGCCCCAGATAAGCTACAGACCTTTCTGTTTTTAATTTGACATCCTACCTCCTCAGAATGGAAATCACCAGAAGTGGGAACAGCACGCAGTACCTCGCTTCAGTTAAGGCATCCTCATAAACACACATTTGACATTTACTAAGCCACAATCCTGCCCACTGCGTTTCCACTACATGACCTTGCTGTAGAAATACGCAGCCTTTATCAAAGGACATTTCCCATCACCATTGAGGTAAAAAAGAAACTGCATTTCAGCTCAGAACTTAAAGTTATCATTCAAACCACAGAAATAATCACTGGGAAAGTAGTTTAATCTCGGGGCTGTGGTGGGATAATTGACTAGGAACTGTGATTTCACAGATCAATGCAGAACTTTAAAATGTATAAATCATCCCAATATTGGAGGAAGGTAATATCCAACCACATCAAAGACACGATCTGGATGCCACCTAATTTAAAGCAGAAATGTTTTTGAATGTCCCAATGTTTGAAGATGCAGCACATTGTGTGGTTTCCAGTCTCTAAGCACCACCCTTACTGTATGTGTAATATTTGGTTTTGCAACCAATCGTCTTTTTTGTTTCATTAAAACTGCAGTGTCCTACACTCGTATTAGATTTTGACACAAAGCATCATTGGTGTCAGTTTACCACAGTTTCCCAGGCGAAACTTGTTCATATTCCAGTTTGTGTAGATTCCCCAAGGTAGTTTTTAATTATAGCGGCACTTCCTTTCCCCGCATGACATCACAATTTGCAGCACTTGGAGGTGATTGTCTTGTTTTCACTAAACCATGCGGACATTGTGCAAAAATATGATTAGATCCAAGATCTTCCACCATCCATACTCTGCACAGAAATATTATATTAAGGATCCAATTATACGGTTTATTTGATAAAATGTCTGTGGAAGCTGAACATACAGTATCTATGTTAAGATTTACGGTATCTTAAATAGTATTGTTTGCACATATCATGATAACTATTTAATAGTTCTTTCTGAATGATTGAATCACTAATTAACTAATTGAGGTGTTAATGTATTTACTGGAGAGCGCTGTGACCACAGCTTGATGAAGGCTGTCTGGACGAAACGTTGCTCGGTTTTTAACTGTTCTTTTTAAATAATAAAATAAATTGAAATTTGATCTACAAGCTACTCTTATGGTGTCGCACCTCTGCTTGCATGAATCGTGAACAATATTGAGATATTTGGGTAACTGATCCTGGAGGTAGTACCCAAAAAAGAAAATACTGGTGATCCTCAAACACAGAATTATAGAACATAATGGTTTACCAAGAACAATCCGTGCCAACACTCCATTTTAATTTTATTTTCACATTACAAAATCAGTTACCTTTGCAATTCCAATGTAACTGTTCAAAACAATTCTCACAGAAATACCAAGTTAGGCTGTATTATTATTTGTTTATTTAGCAGACGCCTTCATCCAAGGCGACTTACAGAGACTAGGGTGTGTGAACTATACATCAGCTGCAGAGTCACTTACAACTACGTCTCACCCGAAAGACAGAGCACAACGAGGTTAAGTGACCCTTGCTCAGAGTCACTCAATGAGTCAGTGGCTGAGGTGGGATTTGAACCAAGAATCTCCTAGTTCCAAGCCTGTTTCTTTAACCACTGGACCACACAGCCTATATAAATTGACAATCTCCCCCCCCCCCCCCCCCCACGATTTGGAATCGTTCTAACATTCGACTCACATAAAACAAAACCATCTCAAGACTCACCAGGTGGCCATTTGGAACGCCAAGATGTTTCATTTTTTTAGACATATCCCAAGTTTAGGGCATCAGTTGTTTCTAAAGTCCCAAACTGTGAAGCGGGTTGTATGAAAGCACCATGTAGGTATGAGGCACTTTTCATAGAGACACTTCATCACATCCTTTTATTCTAAAGTCACTACCATTTCCTGCCACCACAGGAAGTTTTACCATAGCAACGGGCCACAAAAGGAAGTGTGGTTTCTGCAAGAAAAGCTTTCTTCCTTTATTCATCCATAACTTCAAAAATACTCATAAGAAACGGTTTTACCTAATGCCATCAGCTGTGTAAAGGTACACAGTTACACCAATGAGGCAAATAGCTCAAGCATTTATCATCTTCACATTTTTTTTATTTAAAAAATATATATATATGTTTTTGAAAGTGTATTGATCTTAGGTGCTCACAGTAATAAAAGATAGCTAACAAAAGCTTTGTTTTACCATTTTATTTCTCAAAAGGACAACACATGTATTCATATTAATTTCTAGCAAGCAAACAAGTTACGGCCTATTGATTTCCCAGCAAACTCAAACAGACAACTTTTGTGGTGGTGCTATGCCCCCCTATCCTTGGACTTCAATAAAATGGCTCCCATTGTTTAGGAATGCATTCAGCACATCTGGGAAGGGAGCTAGGTTAGCAGACAGAGGCACAATGGATTAAAACACAAAAACTAATTTAGCCAACTATTAATATTTACACAAAGGACCAAGTGGTAAAAAAAAGTTAAGACACAGTTGGGATTATCTTGTGGGGCACCAATCAAATGAAACCAAAACTAAGTCCACCTAACCACTGTTGGGTGCAACTGAAATCGGATGTAAAGTCAACTCTGAGGTAAAGCCAGTCAGCACATTGATAATCACAATCTAAATCAAATTCAACAACCTCTACTGTATAAAGGCAGCAAGCAAATTTATTTAAACTGTATGCAGTATGTGTTGTGTTGGACTGCATGCAACCAATACTTCAATCACAATAATATATTTGTATAAACTAAAGCCCTATGACTATCAACTTCAAAATTCCCCACTATTTGACCCGTTAACAAGTATCCTGTTTCAAATCGCTGTATGCTGCATATTACTATTGTCATAGTAGTATGAAGATGTCTGGTCGTGGAAAGGGAGGTAAAGGATTCGGAAAAGTGGGCGCTAAGCATTATCGTAAAGTGCTCCGTGATAACATCCAGGGCATCACCAAGCCCGCTATCCGCCGCTTGGCTCGCTGCGGAGGAGTGAAGTGAATCTCCGGGCTGATCTATGAAGAGACCCGCGGGGTGCTGAAGGTTTTCCGTGAGAATGTGATCCGGAATGCCGTTACCTACACTGAGCACGCCAAGAGAAAGACCGTCACCGCTATGGATGTGGTGTACGCTCTGAAGCGCCAGGGTCGCACTCTGTAAGGATACGGAGGTTAAAGATTTGGACACAAGAACACTACTACTACTCCTGCTAGTACTACATATTAATAGAACTAGTTTTGGGCCAGTTTGACTTGGCAACCCATTTCATTCTTAAACCCAAACATGCAAGCTTTTGGAAACGAGTGCAGTTAAGCGTTTACTGAACTTTATAAGGTTTGAAATAAACATGCAATATTGTATTCTGCGTACAGATATGCATTTGGAAGGAGTCCAATGTGAACCTGGTGTTAGCGTGTATGAGAGTTTCCTATTGCAGGGACTTAAGGGGTTAAATGCTTCTTGAAATGTATTTGTTTATGACTTTAAGTCGCCCTGGATAAGGGTGTCTAAGAAATATAATAATAATAATAATAATAATGCTGAGAGGGTGAAATGATATACTATTGCATGGGTCCATTATATGTGAAAGTACTGTATCCACTAATGTGAAACAAAACAAGATGTTAGGAGTATGGAATTCCATAACATTAAGACTGCAGATGTTCAGAGCCAAATGAACTGCAAAACTGTATAAAGCTTAGAGGAGACTATTTACTTCTGGACCTGTTCTGAAAGGGTGTTCCTAGTGGAAGGTAATGAATAATTCCTATTTTTAGGCGACTACCATTATTAGACCAGAAGAACGGGTTGCAATATTATTATTTGTTTGTTTAGCAGACGCCTTTATCCAAGGCGACTTACAGAGACTAGGGTGCGTGAATATGCATCAGCTGCAGATTCACTTACAATTACATCTCACCCGAAAGACTGAGCACAAGGAGGTTAAGTGACTTGCTCAAGGTCACACAGAGTCAGTAGCTGAGGTTGGATTTGAACCGGGGACCTCCTGGTTACAAGCCCTTTTCTTTAACCACTGGACCACACAGCCTCCTTGTGATGTTTCTGTATCTTGAATAACCAATGACTGTAAAAAATGTAATCATGTATTTATCTTAATAATCTTTCAGTAAAATCAATAAACTGTGTAATTCGAATAATTATAAAAGTAGAATTGTCCGATTCATTAATAAATAATAAAGTTAACACAACCCTACACCTCGCACTCTGTTTCATTAAAATTGGGGGCTCTTATTTCTTTAAGTGGTCAGTATATGCATTACGATACATAGATTTGGTTTCACAATGTAATGGCGTTGAGATTTGTCCATGATGCACCTCCAGATAATCCCTAAGCCTTCTTAAACTTAAAATTGTGCTTCCCACTCCGGGAAACTGGAACCAGCACACGCAATCACAAACCGTACAGCAGAGGCCAGGGGTGTGCATGCATGCCTCTGCTTACTGCATCTTAACACTCACCTTCGTATCAGCCAATGGGCGGTTCACAATAAACGTGTTGTAGCTCCCGAACTTCCGTCGAAATGAAGCTCGTGGAGTAAATGAACTGAATCCTTTTGAAAACTCCTGGAAATTGATCATCCTCTGTGAAACAAAAACATCACATTATCATACAATCGTGTACACAGTGCTGGAAGTACATGCAAGCAGTCCCAATGTTGAACCGCTCCCGGCCTGTATCACATCAGAAACCTCCGAAATGTAATCCACCAATCAAGATCAGGACCGGTGTTGTGCCAAATAGTGTGGCATGGCAGGATCTGGCACCTCAGGGGCCAAATAGCGTCGCACAATTGTAAAAAATAAAATAATAAAAAACTTACAATATATTGTGTAACCGTAGTGATTTGATATTTTAAATCATTTAAAAATTTTTTTTTTGATCTGCTAATTAGCGCATTTACTACTGTAGCGGAGCAGAACACGGTCTTCATTTACTTCAATGTGTGCAATCTGTGCTGAGGATACAAAAAAGTTCTGACACTTTTTTGAAATACATTTTTATTTAAAAAACAAATAGACTAAAGTTAAGATTGGATACTCAGCAACAGGTTCTTACAATAATTAAAACGTGTACTGTATACGTTAGGAGCATAGCTTATTTAAAACAGCAGTGTCCTCAACCAAGTTCAATGTTACAGTATAATTAATTTGTACCTGTTTAATAATGCATTCTTCAAAAGTTTAGCCTTCAGTACACACTACTGTCCAGAGAAACCAGTTCTTTCGTTGACTTTCATTATTACATTTCAATACAAAACCGTTGAAATGCAACAATTTTTTGCAGACAAGATTCAAAAGATAGCAAAAAAAATTAACTAGGCATGTGAAAATGAATTCTCATGTGCATGGCTACAAAGGCGACACGTCCTATGACACTAGTATTTGGCATAACACCACAGGTACAGGAAATTCAGAACCTGGGTCCCTTTGAAGTTCATAACTTTATTGTATTCCAATATTCGTTATTGTTCTGTACATATTAAATTAATAATCTTTGTTCCAGTTCATTATAGTTAGAATTTGTATATATGTTTATTTATTTCATAACTTCAAAACATTGAGTTAGAATTCCGGGTTCTTCAAACAAGACAGGTAGGCATTTCCGATTGTGATCTTTATATTAATAAAAAAAACCCTGATCCTAATTTCCAAGCTGTGATTTATTCCCATTACAAATCAAATGTTTGCATTCCAATAACAAATTGAAGTTGGAAGAGATTCTTTGTTTTTTGTTAAAGAAATTGTAAGCCACCATTAAATTAAGTATCCGGACTGAAATATGAAAAACTCATTTAAATGCCACCTACTTTACAGGAGATTCTTTATGAGGCGTCATTCAGGAAATAATGAATTGCTTAATTTATAAATATGGTTAATTTATTTAAGATGCTTAATTTACCAACACTACGGCTAATTTATTTTCAGGACAGTTAATTTACAAACAGTATGGTTTATTTATGTTCAAGATTTATAATTTATAAACAGTATGGTTGGAACATTAAATGGCAATGTGAAGGACACACTTGGGGTCCTTACTGTCATACCATATAGATGCATAAATACATGGTCTTATAATTGGATGCTTCTCCTTTTCCAAGCAAATGACTAAAATCAGTATTTCACATTTGCCATCTCAGTATTAACACACTCCAGTGACGAAGATAGGCATACACTTTCCACGAAAAGGCTCAAATGATGATGCATTTTAATACAGAGAAGAAGAAGTAGTATGTATGTAATATAAAATAAGTAGCTTGAAATCTAAAGGGCTTGCTCATGCGCCACAATTCTTGGCCAATTAAAATGGACAAAGTTGATAACTTAAGTAGCAGTGCATCACGTTTTGGGCCGGGATGAATACATATGGGGGACGTAGAGGGGTTCCCCCTCTGTGAGAATCAACTTTGAAATAAGTGGCCCAAAGCAAGTTTAACCCTGAAATACCCCAGTTACTTATTCAATTTGTGTTACATTTGCGGGATGCAAATAAGAAGCTGTTCAAATAAGCAGCCAACTTCAGTATCGTGTTGTTTGGTGTGGCACATCAAAAGCTGGGGTCAGCCTTGATGATCGTTCACCGAAATTAAAAATACTCCTGACTATCTTCAATGTAATTTGAGGACCGGTGTGTTGGGGACACACTGTTAAGATTATTGTCCAATGCATCCGATATTGCCTTTTGCAAATCAGGATTCGGCAGCAAGTTCGAAAGAAAGCTACTATTAGCTGTTGTGTTCTCCATTTTGATTGGCCACACATTTTCTGGACAATCTGTGAAGCAGGAAAAAAATATTATGGCGAATGAGCAAGCCCTCCAAAATGATTTCAAGCTACCTTTTATTACAGACGTACTTTAGAGAATTATTATTATTGGTATTAAATAAAGCAATTAGCTTTCTTATCATTCAAATCCATAAAACACTATAGTTTTAATTTAATGCCTCATCAAAGTTTGCCTATCTTCGTCATCGGCGTGTTTTAACACTGAGATGGCAAATGTGAGATTCTAAAGCAGTCATTTTCTTGGAAAAGGACGAGCATCCAAGTTTAAGACTATGTGTTTACTTGTGTGTCTATATGGTATGACAGTAAGGACCCTTAAATGGCAGTGTCCTTCACAGTGCCATTTAATGGCCCAACCATGCTGTTTATAAATTAACAAATTATTTCCTGAACAGCACCTTATAGAAATTATCAACATTAGTAAGAAATTAGCAAAAATACTACTGCCAGTAGGTGAAGTTTAGGGAAAGGGAAATGCTTAGTTTCTTTGAGTGTGTGTTTTGCGAGTTGGTTTTACAGCTGTCGTAGTGCCACTAAAACTACTTGCTACTGGTACGATTTTTCTACACAAATTAATAATTACAAAAACTAAAATAAATAAATACAAGATGCCTATGAAAAGTTAGAATTTCAATATACACAAGAACTTAACAAAGTTAGTATGGTACTTAAGATACACTTCCAAAATCTTACCATTTTCAACGGCATGACCTGTGTAATCCACCCAAAGGCGTGCAAGTGAAAAAACATACACATCTGAGAAAATGCACGTTTGGGTCCCAAAAAAGGAACCCCCAATAATATCAAAAATAAATCAAACCAGTTGTGTAACCAAAATATACAAGGGTAATAACAAGGGGTCGCATTGATGTGAGAAACAGAACAACCAACAACTCTTTCTTTTATCACAGGTGTGTGTGGTTTAATTGCCCCTTCAGATTATTAATGAGCAAGAGTTTTGTCTATTAGAGTTAATTGTGGTTATACACAGAAGAATGGAATCGCATAAGTGGAGGTCATTTGTTAATTAAGCAGGTTAACTACCAAATTTGAGTCAGAGTTGTGTTAATGAGCAGTATGCAATAGTTGCTGAGTGTTGTGTTATTTAATAGAGTTTCTGTTATAAAAAATGAAAATAAAATGAAATGCTCTGTCACAGCTAAATGTCATTGTTTTTCCCTCCCTCATTGGGATTGTGCTTTGAACCCGCTACACCTGTAGACATAGGGAGGAGTAATGATATCCTCACCAGTCTATGCCATCTTGTCACTGCTTCTCCTTTCGCTCTCACCTGTGCAATAAACCTTGTCTTTCTGAAGCAGCTACCTGCTCTTTCCAGCCAGTGAACTTGAAAAGGCAGGTCCTATTGTAAGTCACTCTGCAACAGCACTTGTGATGCATAGTTCACCCCCAAGTCTCTGTAAGTCACTTTGGATAGTCTGCTAAATGACTAAATAATAATAATAATAATAATAATAATAATAATAATAATAATAATAATAATAATAATATAGCTTCAAATAAAACAACACATAAACACCATCTTCAGCTTAGTTGTTTCTTTCTAATTCTATATACACAATCACACATTGAAGGTATTTCTAGCTACAGTAGTTTTTTTTTTTTTTGTATTAATTATTAAAGCACATTTTTAAATTAGGGTTATTACCCTTTCAGCATCTCAACGTGATTCATTCCCTCCAGTTCAGGTTTTTCTGTCTCAGCACCGTGGGTCAGAGAAGTAGAACCATAGCAACCATGATTTATTCCTACTCCAAACTGTTTATTTCCTGTAATTTATCTCTATGTGCCAAATGATGTCCAGGTTTTCCACAGGCTAGCTATAAACTGCAGATCCTTTTAACCAATCGGAAACAGAGCCTGTTTATCTATTTAACAGATAAACGACAAACGCTTGCAGTCCCCCCGTCCCCCCCCCCCCAATCACACAATATCCCATAGCGACGGTCTTTCATCATATATCTGTATGTGTGCAGCATACAAGACCAAAGGAGTTGGACACGAAGGCTTGCAGCAGCTATAGCTACATAGAGGGACTGGATAGAAAATGAGAAACACCGGAGATATGTAGCACACACTTGTATTCAAATTGTCCGTCCTTCACATAACTGGTTAGTTTGTTATGCAACTAGAATCGATAACATGTACAGTATGTTGTCATATAAAAAGCTCTCCCACTGTAAGTCAGTTACAGTTATGACTGACAAGACAGATAACTAACTTGTAGTAGAGGCTTGGTTGGCAGGTGCTTCCTTGCCTACTCATTCCTTTCGTGAATCACGTATGGTTGACGTAGAGGGGTTCTTGACAAGTCCTTGACATTCAATGTGGTCGAACCACACACGGTTTTTCCAGAGTTTAGTTATTTATGTTTTTTTTTGTTTTTACAATGACTGATTATCTGCCTACTGTGATACAGGGGACCAATCAGATTGTTTAATATTTGCACAATCCTGTTGCCTTGACGACCAGGACTCTCCCACGTCAAACTCGGTTTGTTCATTATGAGCCTCCTTAGTGCTATCCGTATCATAGGAAACTCTCTTGTTAAAGGGACTTCTATTTTCCATCTAACAAAACATTATAAACCACCATACAGCTTATGTGTCTCGTGTTTTTTTGTTTTTTTTTACCTGGAAGGTTTGAAGTTGATGCTTTTTTTCCTAAAGAGATTACAAAAATTAATAATAATAATAATAATAATAATAATAATAATAATAATAATAATAATAATAATTTAGTTAAAAAAACATTCACATCCAAGTTAGACTAACAGGGGTGGAACACAAAGTATTTATAATGTAAGTATGGCTTGCAAACTGAGCTTTCTTGAACCTAGCATGGTCCCGGATATCATTTTTCTTTTTTAATGAAAATAAATGTTCAGTCAAAACTTCATTCAAAACTGTATGTGTGAGATCAATATAGTGAATGGGTTTATTTTATTATACACTGTAGAACCACAGTAAGAGGAGTTTTAATTAATAACCCCATTGTGAAAAACGCGTATCCTGTAAAATGCTACCTGTGTTTAAATGTTTGCTTCCCTGAGCTATTGAAAATACAATATGTGATTGCACAGCATGTCATACTTTAAGTGATGTATATTCAGGGCACAGACTGGTCGTAAGTGGTTGTCCTGATCAAACCCTTTCCTCTTTATACAGCTTGAATAAGCAGACATCATGCTCAGTACCTGGTGTGACCGGGTGAATCCAGTTTCACAGGACTTTTGAACACTAATAAATTCCCCTGTTTCTGTATATACAAGTGCTGCCAGTCTGCCATCGCCTTTTTGCATATCTATATAAAATAGGTCAATATACTTTATATGTTAACATGGGTTCATATAAAAACAGTCATCCAGAAACTAATATTGATTCAAATATATTATCATACATTAACAGATGTGGGTCTATTTTAATGACTTAAAGAGTGACAGTATTTTATTGCAGGCAGTTATGTAAATGAGTCTATGAATAAACCCCTGCAGGATTAATATAATGTTAAAGAGTAGCAGTAGGTGTTTCTCTTGACCCGTCCCCCTCTGCTACTCTCAACACATCTCCCTGACACCCACCTGCCGCTTCTTTCTTAGCAACCTGCTGAATCCGTCCTTTTCTCACTACTTATGCCACTCAACTCCTGGTCCAAGCTCTTGTACTCCCCAGACTGCTCTACTGTAACACTCTCCTTGCTGGTCTCCCTGCTTCAGCTGACCGCCCCCCCTTCAGCTCATTCACAATTCTGCAGCACATCTTGTATTCACCCAACCTCGCTACTCTCACCCCTCTGCTTCACACTCTCCACTGACTAGCTATCTCTGCTTGCATTCAATTCAAGACCCTTGTTCTTGTCTACTGCTCTCTTCAGCACACTGCCCCCTCCTATCTCCAATCGCTCGCGTCTCATACGCTGTATTTAAGTATTGTTTTTGCACTGTAACCTTGTATTGGCCTGTAACACATGTAAGTCTCCTTAGAAAAGGTGTCTGCCGAATAAACTAATAATAATAATAATCCAGAAAAATATGAGGGACTGAGAAGTAAGTTAAATATTAGTACTTAGGAGATAAATGTTAAGATCTAATATTTGTGTTCATTTTTGAGTCAAACAGTTCTGTATAGGAGGCTGTGTGGTCCAGTGGTTAAAGAAAAGGCCTTGTAACCAGGAGGTCCCTGGTTCAAATCCCACCTCAGCCACTGACTCATTGTGTGACCCTGAGCAAGTCACTTAACCTCCTTGTGCTCCGTCTTTCGGGTGAGACGTAATTGTAAGTGACTCTGCAGCTGATGCATACTTCACACACCCTAGTCTCTGTAAGTCGCCTTGGATAAAGTCTTCTAAATAAACAAATAATAATAATAATGTGGTTGAATTGTCAGCAAGTGGTAGTTATGTTGGCTAGCAGCTGACCTAAAATGGTACCCACAAAAACTCATGCTGCCCTTGCTATAAACCTTGGTGCATTTCTAGCCAGCTCTGCCCTTTAGAACATAATCTATAACAAAAAAAAATAATAGAAATTGACCTGGCCTATAAACAGAATCAATCAGACTTGCCTTCCATCATGAAGAAAGGCCTGTAAAGTTAATACACTGTGTTCAAGTTTTATATTCTCATTCAGTGTGGGCTCTGGTGGCACCCTACATTCAACATATTACATTATTATAAATCACAAATCAAAGTCCATGCTCAGGAACTGCTACCAAAGATATAGATGCACATCAGATGCTCTGAAATGTGTAGGAATCTGTCATTTCTTATACGTTACTTGTAATAATAACTCATGTCTCGAACTCACAGCAACTGAATAAGCCTTCCCTCACTTGTGGTGCAAAGTCTGAGCCCCACTTTGTATACCCTGTGCTGTGTAGACATTTATGCAGCTCAATACAGTGCACTAGTCACTGCAAAGACTGGACATCTGTGGCTGCTCAAGGTGCCTGTCAACCACTTGTATTCACCAAAATATTAGTACTTTGTTTATTAAGACAGGTGACTTGTCAGTTCAGATAATACATGTTTCTATCTCCAGCATACTGTGCATACAGTGTGTGCTATGCATTTGTTTCTCTACAGAAATGATCTGTGTTTTACCACCGAAACCCACTACAGAAGATACAAGCAAATGATATTCCTTCCCCATTCATCAAACCCTTATGTGAACCATTTGCACAGTCATCATATTTGCCCCAGCTCTGCCTGCAGTGTTTGATTTTGAAGAGCTTTCTTTCAGGGCATAAAAGAAGTAGGGGGTCTTCGTTACAAGTCCCTGTGATACGTGAAGAGCACTCAGCATTTACCCTGCTTTTATCCACAGCCTTAAGCATTAAACCATACAAACAGACAAACAGATCTATGATTAAATTACCTTTGCCTTGGATTCACAAAGCATCGTAGATTCCAGCTACAGAGAAGAGACACCACCTGGAGAGCGAGTGGCAGGCATCTGACCGTCATGTGGGGTTTACTAATGCTGGATAAACAAGGATGGTGATGTTGACACAGAGGCCTAGACACCAGCACTGATCGCTGACTGAAGAGTAAACACTTCAGGATAATAAACCTCAGTTCTCATGAAAAAAAAGAACTGGATTTTCACATCTGATGCACCCAGGGACCCGGACAGTGTGTCTCTCCGTAGTTTCATAAAGGATTACATCATGCTGATAAGTTAAGGAGTAGGTAGCTTCATTTTTTTTATATAAAAAAGATTTTTTTGTTGTTGTTGTTTTTTGTCTTTGACTGTGAGTTCAGGAGCTGCCTTGCAGTTCTAGTTGCCATAGACATCTGGAACTCAGGCTAGGCTGTTTATATGAGTAATCACCGGGACTGCACGACAGTGTATTACTGGAAAAACTAAAGGAAACTTGATCTAAAGATCCACAGCACTACATGGCACTGGCTCATAATTTACCTTATGTAGCAGATGTTACAGATATCTGTGGCAGACAGCTAGTAGTGAAAAGGAGTTCCTGAACTGAAAGTACCTTAATAAGTAGCAGGGTTCTGAAAAATATAGCGTTACGTGTTGCTACAACTGTTTAAATAATGTACCTGTAATTTTTCTTTTAATTTTTAACATCCTGACAACTTTTTTTACACTTATAATTTTAAAGTCTGTTTCAAAGCTCTTTTCAAAATGTCCACTGTAGTGCACTGATAGTGTAAGGATTATTGCCCACACTTTGTCAAGCAGGTAACACAGCAATAACGATCCACGATGTGGTACGGAACAGAAAAGCCAGAGCACTTGTTGTTATGAGGTTTTTTTTGTTTGTTTTTTTTCGCTCTTCCTGCAGTGATTTAGAGAACAGATCTCAAACCCCAGTGCACTAGAGTGGACATTTTGAAAAGAGCTTTGAAACAGACTTTGAAGTTATAAGTGTAAAAAAGTTGTCAGGATACGCTGTATTTTTCAGAACCCCGCTACTTATTCTTTAAGACATGCTACCAAACACACATACACACACACAAGTTGTTAGTATATGCAATTGAAATCACTGAGAATGATTGAAAACATTACAGTACATCTTATGACGAGTACATAAATAAATAAATAACACATTTGAACTGCCAAATTATTTTAGGTTCTCAATATGGTTGTCTCAAATTCAATATATAGTATATAAATAGCAAAGATTGCATCGCACATTTATATTAAAGACTTTAAAAGAAGAAAAATAAATAAAATGTGATGCTTCAGACATGAAAGTCCTTTATCAGAAAACACTCCACATAGCGCTGCCCAGAGTTTTAATCATCAAGTTCTTGTGATGCGAGAAACGTCTTTAAAAAAGGTTACCCAGTTTCAGTTCAACATGCTATTTTTGTTTCATGACACTGTCTGTTCCATATCATTGACACCTTCCACAAGCAGTAATGCTGGTAAGGGGGAGTCAGTATAGTGCTTTATAAGTTTTCTACAAAACTGTTTGTTTGTTTTTTTCGCTCCAATGTCCAGCAGGTACATTTTTTTGCAGCAGATGCAGTGAACAAAAAAAAAATCCTAATAATTCAGAAAAAAATATTACAGAAGGATTTGAATGGCTCTCAAGCATGTGGGAATTTGAACAAAACTATCAGCAAGGTCATGTGCCTTGACCTCAGCTGTTGTAATAACACCACACCTATGATCTGCAGACACAAACACCAAGTCCACACGTCCATCAACATTACATGTGTTCCTGTCCACCGTCACTGGCTTCTCATAAATCTGAAACAAAATGAAAAAGTCTTTTAAAATGTTTTAAACTTAATGCTGAGACCTATATGAGCGTATCACATCGTTAATCAGCTATGAAATACATAATGTGGCTACAGCTTTATATTTAGAATGGTTTGATTAAGTCTAAAGACAATACAATAGGTGTGTGTAACCTTTATATTATACATGTTCTTCTTACACAACTGCAGGCTGGTAAAGTGGTTGCTAAAGGGGATGTTGCAGTAACACATGCACTCCTCCAGCAGCAAGTTACACATTATATTTTTAATAACACTTTATAATGTACTACGTAAAAACACATTCATTTTGTGTTTTGTTTATTGCTTCTTTCTCTCACCCAACATCATTATGCAGTGCTAGTTCTGCAAAACTAAGCTGTAAGTACAACGTTCTCATACAACTCATGTTTTAAAAAACACAGGTTGCTAAATGTTCATGGCTTGCCGTCATTTCCTTTTGTCACAAATAATAAAAAAAAAACAGATAACACCCTCTGCGCTGCCACATGCAGACCTTATCAACTGTAAACATTGTAAAAGTGTGCCATCCACAAGCAAACGACAAGTTAGTCAAAATCTCTTCTACAAAATGTGAGATTTTCCTATCATGTGTAGCGGGCAGTGTGATGTGATTCACTGCCGTTACAGATTCTGTCTCCTGTCAGTGAGATGAGATGAGGTTAGCTCTAAAATCGTACATTTAATTTTCTTTTTTTTTTTCTTCTTTACTGTCACATTGTGACATTGTATAATACAGTATAAATACACTTTGGCTAATCAAGCCTGCATCACAGAGGTCTGTGGAAGGGAGCCTGAGTGGAAGAGCAGCTGGTGAACTCAGTCAAACAATATTTGACCAACTGAGTGCCTAAAACCTTCAAATGTATTGCTCAGTTGTTTGGTTCTAGGTTTTTATTTTCCTGGAGTAAACAGAAAATATGCCCCATAGTATTTAATGAAGTAATATTTTGTAAATATGGCCCACGGTTTTCTGTCCTTTATGGAAAGTACACAGGAAATTATAACACAGACAAATACGAACTTCAACTCTATGAATGAATATCAGAAAATATCCCCCTCCTTTTCTCACAAGAGATGGCATTTTTGCTCAGCACAGAGACGATAAGTTGAAAGACTGAATCTCCCACACATGTTGTGCGGTGGAACCCTTTACTAAAGACAAATCCTGTTGACCTTTTAGGGCTGAATTTATCATGACAACAAAAAAAAAAAAAAAAAAAAGAGAAGTGGTCAACAGAACAGGATCTTCAGCTTGCAGCCTGCTCACATTTGTTATGCATTTTGACTTTAGTTTATGAACTGTATAAAAGTCGCTATTTTATAGCATGTCTTGGTGTGTGCCTAATGTAACGAGGTTAGCTTGAGTTTAGAAAAAGGTTATTGAGAAAAGGTGTTAGCTCTATGGTTTTCAATCTCTTTCCTTTCTTCTGTTGACAAGGACAGACAAGTTAACAAGTTTGCAAACCTGAAGGGAACTTTTTTGTATGATATATTTTTACAGCTGAAACACAGTGTGGTAATTAAAGAAAAACACAAAGAGCTTAAACTCACAGGGAGGCTTTACAATAAAACCATCTGTACTGAATGGAAACACATGCAACATATAGCACACACTTTGTTGAAAGAAATAACGTGTACTGCTTGTGTTCTACAATCTATAAATGTTGCATCTCCCTGTCAGCTTCAGTCAGATGGGCAGGACAGCAGATATGACAGACAGTGGTAAACTAAATACATTTCCTCTCTCAAAACGTTTATGAAATGGAAGCATACCACATTCCAGTGTAAAGCTTGCAATTTGTTCCTAAGAGTATGTTAAATTCCTGGTATCGTGTGCTTCATAATACAACAAAACCACTGCAGTATTAGACAACAGTATTTGTTGTTTGGAAATGATTTAAGAAAAAAAAAAGCAAAACTGCAATCCTTATTGTGTTTAAGGATGAACGCCCTAGAAACCTGAGCTGGCATCTGAATTGCCTTGTTTGCATTGTCTAATGCTTTTGAGTGAGTTGGTGTCCAACTGTTGCTATAGCTACCATGGGAGAGCTTTTAGTAAAGACAACAAACCAGTGGAGAGCAGCATGGCAGTGACTGACTGAGAGAGACTGTGTGTACTTCATTATCCACCTCTTAAGGAACAGAACGGGGTGACAGACTGAGATCAGGCCACAGGTTTCGGGTGAGACTTCAACTCCACTGGGTGGTTCATAGGATCTGGTAAAGCTCAGCTGTCTTTTATTGGATTTAGCGTGCTCATGGGGCTAAGGGGCAAACTCTGATCCTAACAGCAATACGAAAGAAAATCCCCACTGGCAGCTTCAATATAAATGATCAATTTACATGTAAGCACAATCAGGGGTCAAACACACACAGAGAAACACTGTAAAGAATCTTTGCTACAGGACTGCATGCAGGAAGCGTGTTGTAGGCAGCGTGTAAGAGCCAACATTGTATGTTCATCCTATTTAAATATACGTGTTGTAGTTTAAATACTGGTATACAGTAGTTTTGCCAGACCTGCTTGAAGCAATGTATTTGAAATGCAGGACTTGGTATATACTGAAGAAATGGAGTCACAATTCCCTCTTTCTTTCAGGATGTGAAGATAAGACATGCCAGCGGGGGTGCTGAGTGACTTTGATGAACAATGTCGATGCAGAAGCAGCTGTCTGTCAGGGATGACTGTCGCTCCATCACCGCTCTGGGGTACCACCCTGCACGGAGGGAGGCACTCACAGGCTGCACAGATACTCTACATGCAGGGCGGGTGGAAACAAAGGGCCAGGTTTATCAACGGCTTTATGCTAAAATGCAATTGGCAGCTTTGTGAAAGGAAAATAAAACTGGCAATGTTACAAAACTAGTACCAAACAATCCACAAGATTAAGGATTTTCAACTGTGTTTTTTTTTGTTTGTTTTTATTGTTGTTGTGTAACATTTGAAAGTGTCTAAATACCGTAATTAGCTGAAATAAATAAATAAATAAATAAATAAATAAATAAAGATTTAAAAAATGGGTAAAAACCATCTAATCATTTACTCCAAAACAAAGTTTGAATTAAATAAACAAATTTAAATAAAAAACAAATAAAGGCTTTTCATCCTTTTTAAAATGAAACTCTAAATACCAGGACTGTTTAATGGAAATGCTGTAATGGACATTGTGTTTATTTTATTCCACTGAACTCTGTATTAAAATCTATAACCATGCATCACAATAGGACACCATCACAATTCTTCACAGACTGGAACTTATAATAAGGACAGGCCACACAATTAGCTCACTGAACCTAAAGCATAGCTCATGGAGACAACAGGCAGAATAGTGCAGCAGCAGATATACAGTCAAGCACAGCCCAACAGATATAATACAGATAGACTGCATGTAACAGGCATTAACATAACAGACATGCTTAATACAAGTGAGAGAGTTCAACCAGCTGGGAGTAATTATAGAACGTCATCAGAGATACCGGTATACCTTTTTCTGGTGGGCTTCTCACTAGACGAGGCCCCTGAAAGTGACGACCCAGTTACCCCCATCCCATTTCCTTCCCTAACCCTGTGGTAACACAAAGGCCAATGCTTAGATCCCTGTGGTGCGCACATAATTCAAACCATCTTGTATGACTCCCTAAGCATGTCAGCATACCAAGCAAGGGGTTTACTTATTATTATTATTTATTTCTTAGCAGGGCGACTTACAATTGTTACAAGATATCACATTATACATTATTGCACATAGAATTACCCATTTATACAGTTGGGTTTTTACTGGAGCAATCTAGGTAAAGTACCTTGCTAAAGGGTACAACAGCAGTGTCCCCCCACCAGGGATTGAACCCACAACCCTCCGGTCAAGAGTCCAGAGCCCTAACCACTACTCCACACTGATGCCCTGTTCAGCCACTGAGTACCCCGAAAACATTGAGGAATGAATCTGTTAATAAATAAGAATAAAAACAAAAAATATATATATTGTGCAAAACTTGCATCTAAGAACCCTCCAACTAAGCTGTTTATGTGTCATTTTGTCACATGGACAGAACTAAAGCTTAGAAAGTTGGCTTAGAAAAAGAAATGGACTAAATCAGGCCCTTTTTTATGAATAATAATATGTAAATTCAAGACGATGACATCTTTGTTTAAATAGATTGGGGATGTGTGACTCACCAGTTCCTGTGTGTTCACTTTCTGTTCAGATGGAGTTATTAAATGGTGGGTTATAGAGAGCGGGAGGAGAACAGCCAGCTCCACTTAGGAGCATTCGGGAATGATCACACACTTCCTGTACTGGGCGGACTCCAAACTTCTCCTCTCCGCCTCAAACGATGGGACAGTGGTAGTGTGGACCATCGGGGCCACCGTACTCAAGAAGATACTGGTAGGAACACTTTATACAGATGTGATATAATTTACCATTATAATACCTGTGTATTTGGACCTCTAACAGAACAGCCAGCAGACTACAGCACTATCCGCAAATGAAATGGCATGGTTTTGAAATATTGCACAGATACTGCAGAACACCTGAAATGGAAGTGTATTGGTTCATACATACCATTATTATACCATGTTATTACATTCTATAAGGCTATTATAGCAGCCCTTGTGCTACCATTAGCCCTTAGTATCTCACAGCACCATTGCCTTTGCATTCCACTCGCACTTTCATTCTCGTTAAAAGGCACAGTACAAATAGCACTGTCTCGTAACTATGGCTCCCGGCTAGAACTATTCCCAAACTTTCTTTGCTCAAGGCCGCCCCTGTCCCAGCATGACATCCTGACTGAGGCCCCCCACCCAACCAATCCAATAGCGCAGTCATTAGAAGATTATAAATGTACGATAGAGCAAATGTCAAGGCAGTATGTGTTTTGGGACATTATATCATTCCTTGATACGGCGTCCTTGATTTATCAGTTAATGAGGCCATCTGGAACACAACTAATCCAACTTGTCTGGCATCAACTTTTACAGCTCCCCAAAATCTTAGATTCTGCAGCTAACCACCTAAAAGCTAATGACTCTAGGTCTTATATGCTGTACAGTTGATAATGTGACACTTCAAGCACAAATGTAGTAAATCTGTGCCAGCCTTTTCTTTTTTTTTACTGCAGTGCCAAGACTCACACATATGACACATAAAATAAACCTCATAAGCACATTAATGAACATGTAAACCAGGGGATAAGGGTATTGATGTGAAGAGAATAAACTCAGTCACAGTGGACGGGGAGAGAGAAACAAACACGCTTTGTATTCTATTTGAAGGCCACTAGTCCCTCGTTCAATAGAAGAAATAAGAATTGATTTGTATCAGTAGTGTGAAAAGAAAGCAGAATTCCTAATCAGCGACAGAATAAGGAAGGTATCAGAGACAGAGAAGGAGCTCAAGAAGGACAAACTTGAAAAGGTAAAGAACATTACAAAGCATTGCTAACAACAAAAAAACTGAAATGTGATTACATACGAAATTAGATGTCTATTTTTGCATTGAAGGCTTACATAATTATGAATTCCACATTGAGATTGCAGCGTACATGGGTGGTAAGTGAATTATGTTGTCTAATGTTTAATTTCTATTTTTTCAGCTTTGGTCAATTTTTGCCTTGCATGCTAAAATCTTAAACTAGGCTCACTTTCTAATCAGGTTGCAGACTGCTGCCACCTTGTGGCTACACAGTGAATCACTAATAGTCTAGTATAATGCTTAATTAAGTAGGCGAACCTCATGTGCTACTTCATGGGATGTGTAATGAATTGGGCATGGCACACGTAAATCCATAACATACTTAAAGTGTATTGATAGCAATCAGAAAAAAATGTATTACATGGTCATTTTATATCCCATAAAATTTCACTTGATTGTGGGACACTACAGTTTTAAAACCTGAATAAGACAGTAAAACAATATAAAAAACAAAGCACAAAATGTGAGCGTTATTTCGAGCAATCTTCTGACCTTGCTTCCCGTTCTGTACCCTCTTCAGCTGGGCCGACCCGTTTTCTCCATGGCGATCAGTCACAGGCGCCACCAGCTGGTGTGCGGTTTTGCAGGGCGCGTCACAGTCTACCCGCTGGATGAGAAGAAGGGGATCCGTACTGCAAAGAGCTCCAGCGATCACAGACACAGCGATATTGTCTCCTGCATCGTGTGCCACGACAGCCAGGTTTACACCGCCGGGTAGGTGAAAAACACACCGCGAGAATATGGTGTTGGGATTAAGCATTTACAATAAAGAGTGATCCAGTACAGTATATTGGGACGCTTAAACATTGCATGTTACACACATTTCCACTGCAAAATACTTCTTATAGACACTACTACAGTGTACAATACAACTGCAATGCAAGGTATAAGCTATGCTTCAATATCCTGACCCTAACCTTAATAAAAATGATCACATATTACATACCCCTTGCAAGTGGTCGAAAGCGATTAAGATAAGAGCTGATCTTGGTGTTGCATTTCAACGTTACTTACAGAACACTGCAGTTGTTTAAGGGTGGCACTCGCATTTAAAATGGATAAAGTAGGAAATATGACCTTGAAAATTAGCAAATGGGGCTACATAGGATGCACATGGGAAATATATAGAATGTGGCCATTTCTTTTCTTAAAATAACATTAGGTTATCCAAGATTAGTGCTAAATCGGGGTCTGTGAAACCAACCGTATGTCAAAGAGACAAGTGTTTTGATGAGGCCATCACTAGTTTTACCATCAATCAACCTATATATAGTAAAAGAAGCGTTGGGGAAGTTACTTTTAAAAAGTAATCTGTTACATTTACAAGTTACAGTTGCTTTGGGGTAAAAAATGAACTAGTTACAGTTATGTGGCAGGGTGGAAGCCTGCACAGGTAAATAGTGTGTGTGTGTGGGGGGGGGGGGGGGGGGGGGGGGGGGGGGGGGGGTTCATTCCATCCTTGCTGAATACACCTGAGGTGGAATGTGGCTGGATCCATTGATTGAATGAATTGATTGATCATCAATCAAGTGTCAGCAACAAGGTATAAAAGCAGGAGAAATCCTTTGTAAAGGCTGTAAGCACACAGGTAGAGTGGTTGCATGTTTCTCGTGTTTGTATAGTTGTTTTGTTTGTTTAAATCTTTTTATTTCTATTAATAAATTAGCATTCTTGCACTTCTGCTGCAAAACTCCTGTTTCTGGGTCTGCTTCCTGGGTGTGTTTAACATACCTTTGCTAGGGGAAAGTGTGTTTGAAAACAACCAGTTTTGATGCCATGGTAACTACATATGTATTCATTTAAGATCCAGATAACAAACCCACTTGTTCCCTCCACTGACTTTCTTGCAAGATGATATGAAAAGGGTGTTCATGTGATTTAAGGTTTGACACTGTCGCAAGCACTTTCGCTTCCTATGTTATACATTAGCCGTGCTTCTTTTTTATGTACTATGTTACATTAAAATGTAATACCACAAAAGCGACCTGTCTTAAAAGGGAACCGTTACAGTTACAAGTTACTAAAAAATGTAATCAAACTTCAGTAATGCTTTACATGTCACCAACACTATACTTGACTAGGACATATTGAGAAGCAATTATGTGCCCTGTGTCTTTTTAAATAAACAAATTGGCTTTAGTTGCCTCCCTGTACTGTCTATGTATTATTATATGGTATTTTAATTTTAATATAAAAAGTCTATTGTTTTGACAGCTATGACAGAAAGTTAATCATCTTTGACACCAGCTCGTACCCCAATGTGAAGGGCCTGACAGCAGTACACTGCATCTCGAGAGCTCACGAGGCAGGGATCACTGCCCTAGCTCTGGTCAAGGAGAAAGAGAGCACACGGTGAGACTAGCTGGCACCAAGAGAACTACACTAACTAGACTAGCTAGACTAACTGACACCAAGAGAACTACACTCACTTGACTGGTGAGTGTAGAGTGTAGGGTATATTTGCAGAAATTAACAGATTAATAACCCATTTATTAATCTGAGTGCCATCTGTAAACAATATCGTAATTTAATGTTGATCACATCTCATAATGCTAAGCAACATACTGAATGCTGAAGTTGTTTAAGGGTGGCACACATTTAAAATTGATAAAATAAGAAATATGCCCTTGAAAATTAGCAAAACGGCTCATGTACGTACCAGAAACCAGCTCTGTTATCGGTAAGGGAAACATCAGCATTTTTGTAAACCTCCTTGACAAGCTAGACCAATGTTAACCTTTTTCACTCTGCATGTATTTTATTTTTTGTCTACCAACACTCAATTCAGGACAGAGTATCTGCAATGGATGATTTCAATTGCAATTGGGCGGTCAAATTAATGACAGATGATGAATTTGGCCGGAGACCTTGTCCATGGGTGCTGACAGCTATCCGCAATGATGGCCGACTAGCGAATACACGATGACATCATGTAGTCAAGTGCCGCAGATAGGAAGTGGCTTGTAGGATCACCTCCCCCAAAGACAAAGCCACCAAACCATGACTGCCAAAAAATAGGAAAAGGATGAATGAAAAGCAAGCAGCTGAGACACAGGCCTGCCCCCGAGCATGAAATGCACTGAGGGAAAACCTCTCCAGCCAGCCACGCACCCTGCAGAAACTGAATACGAACCGCTCGGCCCTCAGGTTAGGAAAAAACCCTACTCGCTGAGGGTAGCCCTTCCTCCAGGCTCTAAAGACAGCCGTCTCCCTGTTTGCCTCGCTGCGCGTGACTGAAAGGCCAAACAAAAGAAGCGACATGAATGAAAGCCACATTGAGTTTTTATGGTGCTTGGAGATAACGTGTTGATTAGTGGGTAGATTTTCCTTCCAGAAACACACACAAGTTTTCCAAGAAACATTTTTTGGAAAGAGGACCTAAAAAAAACAAAATAAAGAGAGACCCAGAATGGAGTGACAGCTACAGCTGATAAAACATTTTGAAAAACAGTTTATTGTGCGCTGCACAAAGTTGTAACTCCAGAGTTAATTATAGGGCATGTTTTCAAAGTCTGATTTCACAAATAAAAAAATGAATGGTATGTACAATACTTTCCATAATATGCTATTAAAGACACCAACAGCTATCCAGAACAGTTTCATGAACATCACAAACTTTATGCAAATAACTATTTTTGAATATTGTAACCGTCAAACATAGTTTATTGTTTTTCATTTATAAACTGTGGTCTATTCGTCTATTCTCATATGCAATCATACCTGTTTCTTAGTGAGGTTCGTTTTAATCATATTTTACAAAGCTGATGCAGCATACAGAAAGCAAAATAAATACAGTATTAAAACCCAGGTACACATACAGTATCGAGAGATGTGAGCAAATGAACCGCAAAGCATTGCTGTGTGGCTCTGTCACCCAAAGCATGAGAGAAAAAGCATTATCATTGCAGAATCCTCCTAATCAAGTCATCTCTGCGATTATTGACTTCCTTTATGTGCCAACGGCAGGAAGCAAACTGCAGATTAAAGCAAAGAGACTCTCCCCCCATCAGATTCACAAAATAGTTCCTATAGGGTTGAATCTCATTAAGAGCATGTTTTTGATACTTGTATCACAGTTTAATTGAATGGATCAGTGATTTGCAATGGGTTGACAGGCTGAATATGAATTGTTCAATAATATAGTGGTGTCAGGGTTAATTTTAGCAATTGGTATTTACAATTAATCTTAACACTTATCAGTTTCGGGCTTCTTGGAGAATTGCCCAGTATACTCTGGTTATAGTATTCTATATGGTATATAGTGTTATTTTTATTTTAAGGTACGGTAGTATACCTATTTTAGGAGGTGGACACAATACAAGGGGTACAACTATACAATGTTGCTGAACATGGAAGTTATACAAAGAGTGCATATTACATGCTGAAGATTATGGTAGCCAGTTTCTGACTTTAGATGCCTTTCTATTTCTTAGGCTCTGCCGGTCAACGTCATGTGATGGTCTGGAGGTACAACAAGACTGGGTGTGTCACAGTCCTTAAGAACAGACAGCCAACAGAGTGTCTGGCCTATAGTGAGTATTAAGAGGATACACAAACACTGGTGCAGAAAACAAAATGATACTGCATCCAAAAATCTGGAACAGTTACTGATTTGTAAAAATGATTTTAGAGCCTATGCATTTAGATTTGCTTCTGTGACAGGGCACAGGCCGTGCGCACTTAAAACATGTGTTTTGTGGCTGGCAAACATCTTGGATGGCCGCCACACCCTCTAAAAAGACTTTGCCCAGCCTGGCCATAGAAAGAAGAGACACCGAGAGCTTGGGCTAGGGAAGCTCTAAAACTGAAGTGTCTGAGCCTGGGTTTGCTATTTCTGTCGCTAAACTTCATTTAAATGTGGTTAATATAAACAGCAGTAAAATTACAAATTAACACTTTAAATAGGTTTCCTAAAGTCATATCTTAACTTTGAAGGCTTGAAGAAATCTTTGTCTATGTGAGTGTCTCCAGGTGGAGTTTCGGGCTTGTTGAAGCAGGCGTCATATTTAATTCTTTCTTATTTAATTCTTTCTTGCAAATTTTCAGCCATGAAAAAGCCTATTCTCCTGTTCAGTGGCCACGGCGATGGGACTTTGCTGAAATGGGAAAGGTTCAACTCCTCCCACTTCCTCTATAGGTGTGTACTGTCACTGATGAAGGCATTAGTCACAATAATATAGACTTCATTTCTTACATGTAACAAGAAACTGATGTGAGCTCCAATACATACTGAAAGAGACCAAACCAATCACATCCTTAGGAGTGGCTTCCAATCCCCTGCCAGCTCCATCAAGGCCTTCCTATGTTGGGGGGTGGGGGGAGTCAAAATACAAGGCCTCTCCTTATACACACACGTCCTCCTTGTTTCAGTAAAGAGCTCTTCAATGTGTTTGAAACACCTCCACAAGGCAGAGGGAGCCGTTCGAGTTCCAGAGCAGACTCCAGCACTGTTTCTGATGAAATGAAGCGCAGAGGAACCTCGTTGAGGAGGTGCACAAGAAGCAATGAGAGTGTTCCTCCAGCTCCAGGGGGCAAGACTGCAGGTTTTACAAGGTGCCCTTTCTAATGCTTAAGGGGGTGGGGTCCGGCTCTGGTCTGGGCCAGTTCAAATGAACTGTGGTCATTTTATATTGTGTACATTGTAATTCTGTTTAACTTTTTATCATGACTTTAAAAAAAGAAAAAAAATTTGCACTGTTGAAATTGATCATTGTCTCCTAAGAGTTAAATTAAATTGTGTTATGTGAAAATGGTGGTGTATCCCTCATGTTTACCTTTTGACTTCTGTTTTTTTTTGTATGTGTATACTGTGAAAAAAGCTTGCCTTTCAGGAAGTCTGTTACTTTTTCACTTCCTGGTTCATTTCGCCTCAACGGTGTCTTCAAGGTCAAAGCATGTTAGTCAATAGGGGATTGGTTGATTAGCTAAGCATGGGAAAGAAGGCCCTAAAGGGCCTCTCCAAGTGAAAAGACCAAGGAAGTTCAAGACCTACTGAAAGCAAGGCTTACAAAGCAGAGATTTCTTTAACCTACTGTAGAACAAGACATCATGTTTTAAAATGAAAATGCTTGCTTTAAGATGCGTTTCTTTTGAAACTGCACATATGAGACCTCTATAGGGAATGGAAGTGTTAGCTACCACCGCTATCAGAAGCATTGAAACTCCCTCATTTTAAAGGAGTGTGTTTGTTTAGGAGCTGGATCTGCTGGCCCTCTCCTCTGAGAATGGAAGTGTTTACCTCTGGGGCTTCGACAATTCTCTCTCCAGCCTTCTCAGGATGATGCCGTCCCAGACTGAGATCGACTCAGACCCAGCAAAGGCAAGAGAGGTTTCTTTCCTCCCCTTTGAGGTAGCAACCCGCATAGCTTGCAAAGGAGAAGAATAATGGTTTAACTGCCTGATAGGGCTTTATACACACACTAGTACGAAAGAGCAGTGGTTGTTTGGTATATTGTAGGGTATACAAAAACATTTATTATTATTATTATTATTATTATTATTATTATTATTATTTCCACAATGAAAAATATTTCCCTGTAGTAAAGTTTCTGTTTAATACAGTGTCATACAAACAGAATATGTACCAGAATTGTGACTGAATCTGAAATCTCCATTTACCAAAGTTATCTCGCAAGCAAGAGGCTTAGCACAGAGCTACATTTAAGATATTGACTCATTATTTATACTACAGAGAATGAATGTGGTAAATGAGTGTGGTAGTGAAAAAAGAAAGCTACGGCCTCCTGGCGGGAAACTTTTTTCACTGAAATGCTGGTGAAAACAGTTGGCATTTTAATCAATCCTGTATGCTACAACTACATTGATTCCAGATATTTTAAGCCACGAAGAACCAGATCTCTAATGGAGATTAACAAAGACTGTGATTCACTGACAGCGAGTCATCATTGCATTATAATTCAAACAATATGTATACCTGTACAATGCAAAGTGGTTACAGGCAGTTTTAAAGTAAAACAAAATTCCATTCATTTGTATGAGGTGCCATTCAGGAAATAAGAAGACAGTGCTCCTTGAGTGGGAAGGTCCCTGTGCTGTAAAGTCTCACTGAGGCGGAGGAGCTATTTTGTGTTTGGTATTCTTTGAGAATGATGACCTCAGCCGATAAGGTTCCATCACATCTCTAAGGGTTTAAGCACTCTGTTTGTGTCAGTGCAATGTGTTGGGTTGTGATAACCGCGAACCTACTCAATTACAAAATGGTGCCCCTCTGGAACTGGTGTACCATAAATCAGTGAAAACCTTTTCTAAAATCTGGGACCACAGACTGTAACAATTTTGTGGCTGACGATGTTCAGATCCCAGTTGCGATCGTAGTCAAATAACAGAAAGCTAAAATGCGGTTGGGGTGGTCATCCTAATGCCTGCATCACAATGCAGAAGTTTCCCTTTTTGTCAGTCACATCTGTTTTCAGTCACATCTTGGTGTTATGGGCGATTCATTTATTATTGGCTTAAAATGTCAGTCTGGGTTCCACAGCTGTATGCTTTGTCGCAAGCATAGCAGATCCCCAGATTTCTCTGATTGCAATTGGTATTGATTTGTATTAGATTTTGACTTCGGTTACTAAGGTACATGTATAAAAAATATACAAATTAAGAATAATCCCAATGCTATCCTCCAAATAACTATGATAAGTAACTTACTGTGTTTATACAGTAATATATGTTGTTCATAGTCAGCACTGCTGAGTGAATATATTTTGTACTGGATCTTATTTTGGCATCCTTGCATCCATTCAAATCCAGTGAGAGTGTGTGGGTGAATCGCACTGCTGCAAATTGCTCTGTGTTGCTAAGCAGATTCAGAGCTTGATCGAATGAAAGGATAAACAGTTTGATAAACTGTGTGTATTTATTTGTAGGTCCTGGTCCGTCTTTAACCCATCGTTTTGAGTTAGTCCAGGTCTGTCCAGGTCCTTATGGCTCTTTCTCTTTCCTCTCTCTAAACTAAAATCATCTTGCTTTGGTAAATATATTATTACACGATTTTCACAGCACAAATATAACTGAAATCACTTTACTTTTAGACTCGCTACATTTCACCCAACATTCACTGTTTTGAACATCATTTCACTTCTTCACCCTGTAGAATTGATCAACCTATTTCTTTATTTCCCACCCCCTACACCCACCATTTCCCACCTTGGTGCATAAACCCCAGCAAGTCATGCAATAATAATAATAGTCTTTTACACAAAAACATTTTTCTGCTTGACTTACATATTCTAAAGTGTTTTATTCCTGTCTGTAATGTACTCCTATTTTTCCAAAATAACTATTTGATATTACAAAACAAGAAATACACTTTTAGAGAGTACTGAAGAGACCTCACATTAAAATTACAGAAGGGAGTAAAACTCTTTGACATGGCCCTTATATTCTTCTGGTTTTACCCTTCGCAGAGGTTTGAGTTACTGTTGGACCGAGCAGGTGGGTCACGGGACAGCACTACGACTGAAGAGGAACGCGTTTCAGACTCTGTAACAAACCGGGTCTCAGGTACTGAGCACTCCATAAATTCTGGGTCCAGTGTAGTTTCTGCCCCATGAAGCAAGTGCTCTGTAAAAGAAAGATGGGTTTATTAAAACTAGGCACAAATAACTTCTGGACAACGAGTTAAAGGAGTTATGTCAGTTATGTCAGTAAGGGCTTCTCATAGCATTGATATATTTGTGCATGCTTACAATGCAGAGAAGATATTTCTATGCTTTGCATACCTGAACTTTTTCTAATACAATGCTTCAGTGCCCTCTAGTGGGCGCTTAAAATAATCGAATACTTAATTTCTATTACAGGGTCTGTAGTAGAAATGAAGTAATGAACTATATGAATGATACACAGTCTCCTTGTATCATTGTATCATCATGTATCTTGCAGGGTTTATTTGCAAGAAGGTTTTGGCAGGACACTTTCACACTGTCTCTGGGCTTGCTGTGGTAGGGAAAGGAAGTATATAGAGTACTGTATACTTGGTAAGTTTGAAATGTTTCAATAGATTACATGGGTCTCACTTTGATTTAAACAAATCAAAGTGAGCCTTTAAATACAGAATAGTTTAAATAAAATTAACAGATTCTAAACAGTTTTAATAGTTGTTGTTTTTTTGGTCTGTGAACAAACTATTTCCATGGTAACATTGCCTTTACCACTTTGGTTTATGTGTAGTATTTTATAAGGGCCTTGCAAATTACCCTATTAAAATTAATATAATATAATCATAATCTTAAATCTCTTCAATTTAGATTAGCAATCCAGATGGCAATCCACGAGTGGGACTAAAACCCAACTCATTTTGGTTATTGATAGAAAAACATATGCTGTCTTAATGTTTAGTACATCATAAGAAAGTTTACAAACGAGAGGAGGCCATTCGGCACATCTTGCTCGTTTGGTCAGGACAGGAATATGATGTGTAAGTGTATCAATAACTTCATATTTGGCCTTGCTTTTTAAATTTTTTTTTGGTGTTGAACTTTGAACTCTGTCAGATCAGCGGTGGCTGGGACAGGAGACTGTGCATCTGGGATTTAGAAACTGGTGAACTACAGGACACCTTCTGCAACCCGGATCTTGACGGCTGGCATGAACTGAAGGAGGTGGCGTGTGATGGAGTCATTTTAGACCTGGCCTATTCTCCAAAGAGGTGCATGTCTACCACAGTGGAACACACATGGGTTTTCTGTTTTTTTGTATGGTTTTTGTTCAATGGAGACTAATAGTCCAACAGTACGTTACACTTACTTATTATTACTATTTGTTTGAACATGTCTGGAAAACCATGTGGGAAGGTTGAATAATGGGAAGTCTATAGCGATAAAGTTTGAAGACGTATTTCAATACTGGGCCCACACCTTTAACTTTAACTAAGCTTCTATTCAGTTCTGCTGTTTACATCGAAGCACCTCACCAGTATTATGACCATCAAGGGCTATCTGGTGCGGTACATTTGCATGCTTTTGTCTAAATGTATTTCCTTATGCAAGAAGTTTTACCACTTCCCTGCTGACTGTGCTCTCAGGAAATATTTGGCAGTTCTTGAAAAGCCCATTTTAATGTGAGTTCAATGATGCTTGAACACATTTTTTTTCATATTGTGGCAAAAGGTGTCATTTTTACATGGTTGCATTCATATCTGTATCTAGCTGTTTTACAGCCAATTGTGCTACATTGCTTAAAACTTCTGAATAAGACCCACCGTTTTCAATACTAAAGAGGCTGAAAAAGAAGGACAACCTTTAACAGATCTCAAGAGTTATGGTACAGCACGAGTCATTTCAATTAATTTACCAATGTCAGTTTGGAATTCTCCAAGGATCTTATTTTCTGCTTCATTTCTTCCCCTAGCTACACCTGTGATCAGGAAATACATTTGCTTTCACACAGTTCTGTGTTGTTCTCAGAAACGAGTTTGCATACTCCTCCAGTGATGGGCTGATCTACATACGGCAGTTCAGCCCTGTGGGCCGGGAGATGAGGTTGGTCAATGTGCTGCAGGGGCACCAAGCTGACATCACCGCCATCGTATGGCACCACCTGAGCGACAAGTGGATCAGCGGCTCTGAGGATGGCACTATCCGGATATGGGTAGGGACAGGCCACCCACAGACACCATACCCTTTATTACAGACTGCACACACAAAGTACAGTGGTTTTGAAGCTCTTTAACTCCTATTTAGTATCTTAAGATGTAAATAAATAGACCACATTATTAAAGGAATATATATATACAGTTATAAAATGCAAAGTTGTGTGTGTGTGTGTGTGTTTATATATATATATATATTTTCCCATTGTGTCACTACATTTTACCACTTCCCTGTCCTCCCAATAAATCTCTAAAAGCCTTTTTTAAAGGTGAAATCTTGATGGTGATAAGCATAGTTATTTTTTTTTGTTCTCTCTCCAAGGTCCCTCTTCACAGAACTTGTTTGAATGAATGTTTTCTTAACAACCTCTTTTTTTTTTTAGTTTGCAGTTCATGAAACCGTTTTCATGATTTTGAAGCTCACCTGCTTAATATACTATGCGTTGTGTTTGATTCTCTCTCTAATAAATTTTTCCATGGTAGATAACTACAGTATTCCAGCAATAAATAAATAAATTCAGAAAATACTCTAAGGGCAGATTGGGGGAAATCATGTTAGAGTTGTGTTTTGCACTGAAACCGACTGGTGAAGCATTTTGCTGGAAAAGTTAGTAAGCATGGCAGATAATGACCAAAGGATGACAACAACATGGAACACACATACATACAAGGATGTTAAACTTGCAAGACGTTTAAGGACAGTGACAGCGATTCAGATATGCTCTTTAGAAGATGATTAAAATACACCACATCATGTAGAAGTAGATGGCACCGACACATTGCTGCTGTGGAGTTTATTTTGTTTTAAACCCTAAGCAAACCTGCCTCCTCTGCCCGCTGTCTTCATCCCACAGAGTGCAGATGGTATTCAATGTGAGCACACCGTAGTTACCAATGGGGCGGTCACTTGTCTTAGTGTTGACTCGCTCAATGGCTGCATCATTGCTGGAGTCCACAATGTATTAAGGTAACTTTTAGCAACATACTTGGGTCTTGTAAATATATACATATTTTTGTAATAACCGTATTCGGGTTTAGGAACAATAAATGCTATATATTGCATATGCTTGGCTACTTTTATTTAACATACATTTATTATAAATGGGTATTAAATTGTATTTCAAAGCTATTAGCTAAAAATGGTTCTTAGCCCACTGCAACTGGTTTGAACTATTTTACCCCAGCAGAAAAATACAAATACAGTACTACAATGTATAAAAAATAAAGCATAAACAAAATACACATCACATATAATTGCAATAATAATCAACACATTATTGTTTAATTAGAATTTGTTAGATTTCACTGTCTATAAAGTAAATAACTATTTACTGTACATACACACTATTTTTTAGATGTAAGGTGTATACTCATTTCAGTAATCTTTCTCATGTGCAGTAATTTATAAAATGCATAACAGGTATGTGACAGTCTGCATTTTAAATAATGTAATCTGTTTCTTCTCAGGGTATATGACCCAGAGTCATATTTACTAGTTCAAAGAAATGCTGGGCACACCGATTCCATCCGCTCTGTGCTGCACATCCCAGAAAGGAAGCAGGTAACGTCAATAACCTTTCAGAACGCACGGTTTAAATTTGTGACCTCAGAACTGCATTTAACAACATAGTTCTAGGTTTTAGAATTACAGAAACTCAATGACAAACATTTCGTCTAGAAGTGTTTTTCAATGTCTTCTAAAGAGAAGGCACTGAAAAAAGACTTCCAGTTGAAATGTTTGTCATTGAATTGAAGTTGCTTTTAGTAATTCTAAATTCAGTACTGCTGAGTGTTTAAAAGCTATGCAATCTGTCCCCCAACTTTGACACCAGAGCCCCCTGGTTTGAATTACGGCTTTATAGTGTCCATTATTTTATCTATTTTGTACTAATGTTAGTTTTATTATTATTATTATTATTATTATTATTATTATTATTATTATTATTATTATTTATTTATTAGCAGACGCCCTTGTCCAGGGCGACTTACAGTTGTAAACAAAAATACATTTCAAGAATCACAGTTTAAGTATACAATTAAGAGCAAGATAAATATATTATGGAGTTCCCACAATCAATTGCAATTTTTTTGCTGTTTGAACTTGCTAGCCAATTTACTATGGGGTCTGTGGATCTCCCAACCCCCTTCAACACCCCAGCTTTATGGTTCCGTTAGTTTTTATTCTGTTTTTTTTTTCTTTCTTGTGCTTTAAGGGTCCAATAACTCATTACACTTTAAAGGGGAGGACTATACTTGGATTTATGCACATGCCTAGTTTATATCCATCAGCATATATTCAAGTGTATTTTCCTATTAAAATAATTAAGGGTCGTAGTGTGGCTCACCTGGTAAAACACAGCCACATGGTGTGCAGCGTGATTCATGCAGTCAGGGGAGTGCAGGTGCAGTGTCCCAGCTGTGTGAAATTGCCAGTCTTCGCTGGGGATTCCACAGGGAGAGTGGCATTTGCTCTGGTGTTCCTGCCTGTTAGGGAGACTTGTCAGGTGCTCACCACGCTACAGCAGGTCCTTCTGGCCAGGTGCTCAGTGAGCATCTGCCTGGATGGCCTTTATCCTCCAGGCAGGTAGCTGTAGAGCTCCTGGGTGTAGACAAGCAACTGGCTTGTGGGATTGAAGGATGCTCACTGACCTTCAGTTCTCCTTAAGTTTTGATTTCCGCAGTCAGGAACCCTAACAAATTATTCAGATAATACAATAAAAAGAAGGAAACTTTTTAGTAGTAATAAGTCAAATAATTAGGTAATTAGTTGTATCACAGACTTGTATCTTAAAAGCTTATGTAAAATCCATACTTTATATAAACTGTTAGGTAAAACTAAAACGGTTTAGCAAGACAGTCATCTTGCAGATAGTCTTTTTAAAAAAAAAAAAAAAAACATTAAAAGGGGAAATCAGTATTTAAAAATGTTACTGTTTCTGTGGTTTCTTCACTTTAGTATGTGACAGCTTCATCAGACATGACTATACGGATGTGGAATTCTTACACCATGCTACCTCCAAACACCCAGCTGAGCTGAGCAAGGAGCAGCACAAGAGATATCCTGTTCTGCATTGCAGCCCAGCCTCCATGAGCAGCACAAAAGATATCCTGTTCTGCATTGCAGCCCAGCCTTCACGAGCAGCACAAGAGATATCCCATTCTGCATTGCAACCCAGCCTTCATGAGCAGCACAAGAGATATCCCATTCTGCATTGCAGGCCAGCCTTCATGAGCAGCACAAGAGATATCCCGTTCTGCATTGCAGCCCAGCCTTCATGAGCAGCACAAGAGATATCTTGTTCTGCATTGCAGCCCAGCCTTCACGAGCAGCACAAGAGATATCCCATTCTGCATTGCAGCCCAGCCTTCATGAGCAGCACAAGAGATATCCCATTCTGCATTGCAGGCCAGCCTTCATGAGCAGCACAAGAGATATCCTGTTCTGCATTGCAGCCCAGCCTTCATGAGCAGCACAAGAGATATCCCGTTCTGCATTGCAGCCCAGCCTTCATGAGCAGCACAAGAGATATCCTGTTCTGCATTGCAGCCCAGCCTTCATGAGCAGCACAAGAGATATCCCATTCTGCATTGCAGCCCAGCCTTCATGAGCAGCACAAGAGATATCCCATTCTGCATTGCAGCCCAGCCTTCACGAGCAGCACAAGAGATATCCCATTCTGCATTGCAGCCCAGCCTTCACGAGCAGCACAAGAGATATCCCATTCTGCATTGCAGCCCAGCATTCACGAGCAGCACAAGAGATATTCCATTCTGCATTGCAGCCCAGCCTTCATGAGCAGCACAAGAGATATCCCATTCTGCATTGCAGCCCAGCCTTCACGAGCAGCACAAGAGATATCCCATTCTGCATTGCAGGCCAGCCTTCATGAGCAGCACAAGAGATATCCCATTCTGCATTGCAGCCCAGCCTTCACGAGCAGCACAAGAGATATCCCATTCTGCATTGCAGGCCAGCCTTCATGAGCAGCACAAGAGATATCCTGTTCTGCATTGCAGCCCAGCCTTCACGAGCAGCACAAGAGATATCCCATTCTGCATTGCAGCCCAGCATTCATGAGCAGCACAAGAGATATCCTGTTCTGCATTGCAGCCCAGCCTCCATGAGCAGCACAAGAGATATCCCATTCTGCATTGCAGCACAGCCTTCATGAGCAGCACAAGAGATATCCTGTTCTGCATTGCAGCCCAGCCTTCACGAGCAGCACAAGAGATATCCCATTCTGCATTGCAGCCCAGCATTCACGAGCAGCACAAGAGATATTCCATTCTGCATTGCAGCCCAGCCTTCATGAGCAGCACAAGAGATATCCCATTCTGCATTGCAGGCCAGCCTTCATGAGCAGCACAAGAGATATCCCATTCTGCATTGCAGCCCAGCCTCCATGAGCAGCACAAGAGATATCCTGTTCTGCATTGCAGGCCAGCCTTCATGAGCAGCACAAGAGATATCCCATTCTGCATTGCAGCCCAGCCTTCACGAGCAGCACAAGAGATATCCCATTCTGCATTGCAGGCCAGCCTTCATGAGCAGCACAAGAGATATCCCATTCTGCATTGCAGCCCAGCCTCCATGAGCAGCACAAGAGATATCCTGTTCTGCATTGCAGGCCAGCCTTCATGAGCAGCACAAGAGATATCCCATTCTGCATTGCAGCCCAGCCTTCACGAGCAGCACAAGAGATATCCCATTCTGCATTGCAGCCCAGCCTTCACGAGCAGCACAAGAGATATCCTGTTCTGCATTGCAGCCCAGCCTCCATGAGCAGCACAAGAGATATCCCATTCTGCATTGCAGCCCAGCCTCCATGAGCAGCACAAGAGATATTCCATTCTGCATTGCAGCCCAGCCTTCACGAGCAGCACAAGAGATATCCCATTCTGCATTGCAGCACAGCCTTCATGAGCAGCACAAGAGATATCCCATTCTGCATTGCAGCCCAGCCTCCATGAGCAACACAAGAGATATCCTGTTCTGCATTGCAGCCCAGCCTTCACGAGCAGCACAAGAGATATCCTGTTCTGCATTGCAGCCCAGCCTCCATGAGCAACACAAGAGATATCCTGTTCTGCATTGCAGCCCAGCCTTCACGAGCAGCACAAGAGATACATTACATTTTTATTGAAGTTAATTGACTTACATTAACGAATTTACAAGAAATGTAAAAGGTCTGCAGAAAATGCAATAATCCTACACTTCAGGATTGTCAATCATAAAATGTAAAAGAAAGGGAGCAACAATTGAGTTTGAAAGAAAATAAAAAAAAAATACTACAAATATATATATATATATATATATATAAATGTAAAATAATTCTTGATCTGTGTGCATCGAAATGTTGTTTCTATCATGTTTTGTTACCATATGATTATATATATATATATATATATATATATATATATATATATATATATATATATGTTGTATATTTTTTGGGAGCCTGTTGGTTGCATTGGTTATATACTGTTTTATATTAGTAAAGAAATGAAAAATAAAACAATACAACTGAGTGAATAGGTTGTGATGTGGATGCAGTAATGTTGATGAATGCTAAGCTGGTTCCACGAAACACATTTCACTTGTGAATTAAGCTGGATCCAAGCCCAGGAGGTTCTGCTATAGACAATCTGACAGATGTCTCCATTCTTCTGAGATGCCTAACAATGAAGCTATCTAACTTAGGCAACAAGGCTCACTGTTTTCCTTGCACTTTTAATAAAAGCTGAATAGGTCTGGCTGTATATATTGTGGTACATTTACATTGCTTGTTGTGAACATTATACTCCACCAGCATCAACTTCCCTTCTGTTTTAAGAAAAAAAAAATACAGATTTGCATCTTATTTACTGTAATATGACAGCTTGGTGCCACTCTCTGTAGGAGATTGATTTCCATAATGCATTTGCATTGATGTGTCCATTTTAATTTTAGAGCAGTACAGGTCCACTGTCCATTGTTTATGAACAGTAATTTCACCCTTCAGCCTTGTTGACTTGAAGTGTAACTCATTCGAGGAAGTAGCAATAGCAGGCAAGTATTACTTAAATGCATGGTGTATTTATGAATATGTGTGCAAAAATTTTAATGCTTGATATATTATAATGTTAATACGGTCAACATTTGTAATGTACCGTTGATGATTAATTAGATAGAGGCTGGTGCTAGAGTAAGTACAATAACATGAATTCTAAATGCATTATTAAATGTGTTAAGTAATGGAAGATGGAATTATTATTTAATAGTATTTATTATTATTATTATTATTATTATTATTATTATTATTATTATGATTATTATTATTATTATTATTATTATTATTAATTAAGTAGGGATTTATTCCATTCTAAAACCTGTCATCATTTAAACCCTCTCTGGCATTTTCCAGATTTTTACACACAGACATGTGCTGGTGTTTCACATGCACTATTTGAGGTTTGATTTTCATAACCATGCTACACAAAGAGCTGTTTTTGCTGGTATTTAGATGCTGGATTGGGGTTGTTTTGTGTAACTGATTGTCATTGTCGTCAAAAGAAATTATTTTGCAATAGCCAGAAGCGTGTGCAATTTAGGGAAATTCAGAATTATTTTGCATATTTGTCAAAAACATCACCTGAACTATTTACCTATATGACTGTAGCTGGTTACTTGAATTGTTTTAACTGTTATTTGTGTGTGTGTAAGGATGAATTCATGTATGCATCAATTGTGTTTGATGAGCATGATTATATTTTATATTGATTTTCTTTCAGTTCTAAAGTTTCAACAATGAATGAAGATATTATTTATATAACTGCTTTGCTTCTATGCATTGGTAAGTGGCTTTTAATGGTGCTTTTAAAATTAACAAAACAATAAACCTGTACAATTTGAACAGGCTAGTCAGACTCTGTTAAACACAATGCCTGAATGGGGTTTTTTCCCAGGTTAAATCATCTACGTCTTCTCAAAGGACCTACAGACGTGCTCAAATTTGTTGGAACCCTTACAGCTCATTGAAATAATGCTTCATTCCTCCTGAAAAGTGATGAAATTTAAAGCTATTTTATCATGTATACTTGCATGCCTTTGGTATGTCATAGAATAAAGCAAAGCTGCTGTGAAAAGAGATGAATTATTGCTTATTCTACAAAGATATTCTAAAATGGCCTGGACACATTTGTTGGTACCCCTTAGAAAAGATAATAAATAATTGGATTATAGTGATATTTCAAACTAATTAGTTTCTTTAATTAGTATCACACATATCTCCAATCTTGTAATCAGTCATTCAGCCTATTTAAATGGAGAACAGTAGTCACTGTGCTGTTTGGTATCATTGTGTGCACCACACTGAACATGGACCAGGGAAAGCAAAGGAGAGAGTTGTCTGAGGAGATCAGAAAGAAAATAATAGACAAGCATGGTAAAGGTAAAGCCTACAAGACCATCTCCAAGCAGCTTGATGTTCCTGTGACAACAATTGCAAATATTATTAAGAGGTTTAAGCTCCATGGAACTGTAGCCAACCTCCCTGGGCGCGGCCACAAGAGGAAAAGCGACACCAGATTGAACAGAAGGATAGTGCGAATGGTAGAAAAAGAACCAAGGATAACTGCCAAAGAGATACAAGCTGAACTCCAAGGTGAAGGTACGTCAGTTTCTGATCGCACCATCCGTCGCTTTTTGAGCGAAAGTGGGCTCCATGGAAGAAGACCCAGGAGGACTCCACTTTTGAAAGAAAAACATAAAAAAGCCAGACTGGAATATGCTAAAATGCATATTGACAAGCCACAATCCTTCTGGGAGAATGTCCTTTGGACAGATGAGTCAAAACTGGAGCTTTTTGGCAAGTCACATCAGCTCTATGTTCACAGATGAAAAAATGAAGCTTTCAAAGAAAAGAACACCATACCTACAGTGAAACATGGAGGAGGCTCGGTTATGTTTTGGGGCTGCTTTGCTGCGCCTGGCACAGGGTGCCTTGAATCTGTGCAGGGCACAATGAAATCTCAAGACTATCAAGGCATTCTGGAGCGAAACGTACTGCCCAGTGTCAGAAAGCTCTGTCTCAGTCACAGGTCATGGGTCCTCCAACAGGATAATGACCCAAAACACACAGCTAAAAGCATCCAAGAATGGATAAGAACAAAACATTGGACTATTCTGAAGTGGCCTTCTATGAGTCCTGATCTGAATCCTATCGAACATCTATGGAAAGAGCTGAAACTTGCAGTCTGGAGAAGGCACCCATCAAACCTGAGACAGCTGGAGCAGTTTGCTCAGGAAGAGTGGGCCAAACTACCTGTTAACAGGTGCAGAAGTCTCATTGATAGCTACAGAAAACGTTTGATTGCAGTGATTGCCTCTAAAGGTTGTGCAACAAAATATTAGGTTAGCGGTCCCATCATTTTTGTCCATGCCATTTTGATTTGTTTTCTTATTTACAATATTATGTTGAATAAAAAATCAAAAACAAAGTCTGATTTCTATTAAATATGGAATAAACAATGGTGGATGCCAATTACTTTTGTCAGTTTCAAGTTATTTCAGAGAAAATTGTGCATTCTTCGTTTTTTGTGGAGGGGTACCAACAAATTTGAGCACGTCTGTATGTGGTATTGAAAGCTTGTACATTTTCAAATTCTATGCTGGTCCAATAAAAACTTTAATCTCTGGGCCAACATATCAATTTTTACTTATTCAATACACTCAATCAAAATATAAGGTGCAACTTACAAAAAGTCAAGTCGACAAAAGTTTTGTCTCGTGGCAATGCCAAATTATTGCACTATTAACAGATGTCATGATGTTTCAAAGGTATCCCAGTTAGATCCAGTTAAATGCACTCCTATAAAAGATGAGTGGTTTATCCAGGATAACAACATTAAGCAAATGACAATTGTTCATGGCTCAGATTTACCTGAAGGAGAGGTGTAATGTGAACATAGTTTCTTACCGATTCCTTGCTAGGAAGTCTAAGAATGTGTAGATGTTCCCTAATGACACCATGGACAACAAGTTCTCACCCTGTAGACACACAACAAGAACACAACATGGGGGCTGAACGGGGTTTGAGAGATAATAAAAGTTGATCTGAAAAAGAAAACAGAATAAGATAGCTGATAAGCTGGATGAAAAATGAAAGGACACAAACTAAGACTTTTCAAAATGGAAAAAGAAAACCATGAGTTCATCAAAAAGAATATGAACCCATTCAGATCCTAAGAGTAGAACACTTTCAGTTACAAGGTACAGGGTACATATTAGGGGTGTGTTGATATTTGGATTTTCTGAGGAATTCCCTTTAAAGTATTACAGAACACACTGCAGTGTTTACAACAAATGTATTGTTACCTTTGCTGTGTCCCATGTTGTCCATATCGCATATTACCGAATCTTTTGAAATTTGAAACATCACAGTGTATCTGGATCACACTCCCTCTTGCAACAAAGCTGTGAAACAGTTTCCAGTTTTCAATCAGAGCACCAGCACTGTTGCAGGAGGGAGTGTGAACTGGATACACTGTCGAGTAAAAGTGGAGAACAAATAATTCCCTAGTTGATTTACCTATGAGGGCAGCAGTGTGGAGTAGTGGTTAGGGCTCTGGACTCTTGACCTGAGGGGCATGGGTTCAATCCCTGGTGGGGGACACTGCTGTTGTACCCCTGAGCAAGGTACTTTACCTAGATTGCTCCAGTAAAAACCCAACTGTATAAATTGGTAATTGTATGTAAAAATAAAGGCGTCTGCTAAGAAATAAATAACAATAATAAATAATATGATGTGTGGATACAAATATCAAAACAATTGGGATTGCGTTGAAAAACATTGCTTCAATATGGAATACAAGACATACAGTAATAGAAAAGTGATGTGTTTCTTGTAAACACTGCCAGAGGTTCTGTGACTCAATGTTGTTAGGGATTAATTCATAGAATAAAATGTGTTAATTACTCAACACAAACCAAGCGCTTCCTTGTTTGCCCTTGTTTACACAATTATGAATCAATAACAATCTGACAGTGTGATGTAATATAGGCCCAGCCATCATGATCATACTATCTAAAATCACTCATTTTATCTGCGATTATTCATCTCCCCCTTTTGATATAAAATAATTTTGATCTCCTGTTGCTTGTTTCCTTACAATGTAGTTGTCTCTGTCTGAATTGTAGGATTATAGTCCTGCTCAACATTCAACCCCTGATTAAACTTGACAAAGAAATGTATATCCCAGGATGCACAGCAGTAGCTCATGTGTAGGTGATGAATCCGTTGCATTTGCTAGTTTTGAGACATATTTTCAGTTTATGGCCTCTGTATGGCAATTAACACATGCACTAATAGGATTGTTTGGATTCATTTTATTAATAAAATTAATTAATTAAAAACAAGTCTCAAGGAAATTACTTTGAAACTGGGTATCTGCACATATAGTATTCTCAGCACATAGTTCAATAAAAGAAATTAACTCACCATAAACTCACCGTCATCCATATCTTTAAAAACACTCCTAGATTTATAATGATCTTCTACTAATGAAGCCACAAGCCAAGATGCTTCTCTGCTTGACTTTAATTGGATTGTATTTTAAATATTTTATTAGATTTTATAAAACGCATATAGTTGTAATGTGGAGTAGTGGTAGGGCTCTGGACTCTTGACCAGAGGGTTGTGGGTTCAATCCCAGGTGGGGGACACTGCTGCTGTACCCTTGAGCAAGGTACTTTGCCTAGATTGCTCCAGTAAAAACTGTATAAATGGTTAATTGTATGTAAAAATAATGTGATATCTTGTAACAATTGTAAGTCGCCCTGGATAAGGGCATCTGCTTAGAAATAAATAATAATAGATTATTATTATTATTTTTATATCTTGGTTAGAACTCCTTTTAATGTCACTATGAAAGACTTTTTTTACGCTAAGATGATTTGAGAGGTTTGTTACTGGATTTGTTTAACAGGCAGTGGAACACAAATCTCTGGTCTTCAATGTAGTCTGAACCCACAATACTGCAATCACACAGGAGATGAAGACCATTTAAATGTCATGGGTGGGAAGAAATATTACTGCTGTGAACATGAACCAGAGAACTTCACTGAAAGTTGTATGTGTTTCATTCTATGCATGCAATGTTTTCCAGGTGACCCAACTAGGGTTTACTCATTTCAAAGATTTTTTTTTTCTTTTTTTCAGTTTCAGAAACATGCAAAACAATTTGCCTGAAGGAACCAAACACAGAAATTAATAAAAGTGAACATTTCGTTTATAAGGAAGATTTGTTTTCCTGTTTTGGAGGTATGTTGTTTTCTGTTCTGCTGAATTATAATAAAGTGCTGGCAACTATAGGCTTTTTAAAAAGGACAGCCTGGTTTGAAGGAAGTTTGCACTTTTAAATATTTAGCAAATATACTTTCATTATACTGAAACTGAGCTTTGTATTGTACATTCAGTCAACAGAAAAGACACCATTTAATTCTCATTTCCTTTATTTTAGCTTTCAAAAACATGTTAATATATTCCTGGAGTGTATTTTGGTATTATTTACTAATCGTCATACCTTAGAGAAAGTAGCAGGGTTCTGAAAAATATAGCATTACAAGTCCCCAGGTGTTGCTACAACTTTTTAAATAACGTACCGGTAATTTTTCTTTTCATTGTTAACATCCTGACAACTTTTTACACTTATAACTTTAAAGTCTGTTTCAAAGCGCTTTTCAAAATGGCTGCTCTTCCGCACTGAGAGTGTAAAGATTATTGCCCTCACTTTGGCAAACAGGTAACACAGCAATTGCTGTTATGCATTTTTTTTTTTTTTAATTCCTGCAGTGATTTATACAGATCTCAAACCCCAGTGCACTAGAGAGTCACCCACAGAGTCTCGATCAAACAATCTAAAATGATAGATCTAAAACCAAGTTCAACTTCAACTGCAGATAAGACATTTGCATAGCAGTATGTTTATATATCACTTTTTGTGTGTGAACTAATTTGTGTACCAGACCACATTGATGACACACAGCATTAGTGAATACAATGGAACTGCTGTCACCTAGTTATTTGTATTACATCTGGTGACTTCCCTGATGTGTCATTAGTGCATTAGTGAGTTTTTTTTTATTTGATTTAAAATGCCCGATTATTTTTATCTCCAATTTAGAATGTTCCCTTATTACAATAACTTCCCACAGCAGCTCAAGCAAACTGAAGGTCAGTGGCCATCCATTGAACCCCCCCGCCCCCTGCAAAAACAGCAACTGCACTGCCAAGACGCAAAACTGGCATCCTCCTGACTGTACTATTCACCCTGCACACCATGCGGTCGTGAGCCACTTTGGAAAGCCAGTCTTTAATCACATGAAATCTGAATAAAACGTCAGTCCAGTTTTAGTCCATGCAGCTATACTATAGCCCTTGATGAAATTTGCATCACAGTTGAAGTCGCGAAACAAACAGACTTGTACTATACGTAATGGCAACAGGTCATTGCAGCTGGTCTCTTATAAACAACATTTTTTTTGCTTTATTCCTCATATTTCCTTTTTTATTTAATAAAAAGCTAGATTTAACAAATCATTTATTAGTCAGAAAATATTTCAATAATTGGGTTGTGTCAGACCAAAGTCACTTCAAAAGGGGGTCCCAAATAGATCACTTAAACTTGCATACAACAAACATTTTGTTTGAATCTTTTCTTTGCAGATGCGCATATTGAAGCATCAAATACAACTGTTGATGAGGGTGACAATATCAGCCTGACCTATTCAACTCATAAAGAGGTCCCCGGAACGAGCTGGTTTAAAGACGATGGAATACTGGTCAACAGAACCCAAAGCAATAATCTGATCCTCACAAAAGTTCGGTCCTACTTTTGTACTGCTACAAATTTTTGTGCATCGAATAAGATAAACATCACCATAAACTGTAAGTACTGCCAGGATAGCTGAAGTTAATTAATTAAAGGAAGTTTACAATGACTACAAGTGAAGTGAGTGTATGTGTTAACTTAGTGTCATTATTGTACTTTTATTAATTCTGTTTATTGAAATCCTTCAAAGGAGGTCCCATCATACATATATACTCTATATATTACTGCTTATTAATTAAGGGATGCACTTATCTTGAAGATGTTTTTTTTTTTTTTCCCCACATGTTCTATGGCCCTATTCAATCAAATTACCAAACAAGCTGGTTAGTGCTCATAATCACAGTTACAGATGTGTCAAAGTTCCTGTACATCTTATCCTGTGTATAGATATAACCCTGTGCATACAACACTAGAAGCACAATTTAAAAGGAAAAACAAAGCGCACTACTTATGTCTAATTCCTACTTATGTCTTTCCTTCTGCGATTAATAAATAGTGTGTGTGGTTTGGCTAAAATTATTATTTTTTTATTTTTTTTTCTGTAAGGTTCTACTTTCAATGTTATTATTAATGCCACATCACTGGCTGTCAACGACATGGATAATATCACCCTGATCTGTATTACTGATCATGAAGTTCAGGAAGTTCTCTGGTTTAAAGACGCCGTACTCTTCAAAAGAACCCAAAGCACTAATCTGACCATTACAAAGGTGTTGAAAAACAGCACTGGATCCTACTACTGTACTGCAAGCAGAAGCTGTGGGGACAGCACATCTAATAAAATAGACATTACAGTTACAGGTAAGACTGGTCATATGAACAGCTGCTGGGTATACATTATTGAAAGGGAATTGAGAATGTGGCTATATGCCGATGTAGTGGCTATGCTTTAAAAGGCTACATTATCTACAAACAAGTTTTCCACATTACCTGCTGCACCTGTGTGAAAGCAACAACCTTCATATCCAAGTCAGTCTGTGACATACAGAGTGTGAAGCAAGGCCCAGGGGGACATTTTGTTTTAGTGTATTGTGCTGCTGAAGATAATCCAAAATGGTATAATGTAAACAAAACCAACAAGTTAAAGAATAAGTGTCTTTACCTGGCTTTGAGGTGCTTGAGCAGGTCTGAAAAATCCAAAGTGCTTGTACTGAACAGCCTTCATTATTCCATTCAAATCACATGGACTTTCAAGGTTGGAATGAAATGAGGAATTACAGTCCTCCAGACAAGCTCAAAACCAGGTAAAGACAGATTTGAGAAAACTGATACCTCAATAGGGAACAACAGAAGCCAGAACCGCTCTGCCATATTACAAATCCACATGTAAAAAAATCAAATAAAAAGCAATTCGAATTTGAAGCTATTATATTATTATTATTGTTGTTTTTGTTTTATTTTTTTATGATAAAGGCATGTTGTTCCAAAAGTGTCTGGTTATTTCTGTTACAGTATTTTAAACAAGAAGGAGCTGTAGCTGCAGGAATATTTGTTCCTTACTTTGTCTAATTCTTTATTTCTTTTTCAAACAGATAGTTCTCTTTTGATAATTATTATATGTGGCCTCGGGGCAGTGGCCTTTCTCATTTTGTTTATCATTGTGATGAAATGCATGATTAAAAACTCACAAGGTAAGATTCACCTTGGATGGGTGTATCCAGAAACTAGAATATGTGGAATGTGGGATTTGAGATCATTTGTAAGCATTTATCATTGTGGACTTAGAGTGTCAATAAGTATGGGGTTCTGATTTCTCTGGGTTATATAAAAATGTAAAATAAGGCAAGATTGGTAGGGTACGTCCAACGTTTTATGTTGAACAAAGATTCACATATTAATATGTACTGCTAAAATCTTTTTTCTGTCCATTGATAAAACAGTTTACACTGTTTACCTTCACACAGTCTACCTAAATGTTTCCATTGAAATGTAACAACGTCCATCACAGCGATTCAGCACCCTGCTTTCTCTATAATTCTTTGTTCTTTACCTTGCTTTGACCATGTTTCATTAGACCGTTTAGCACAGTACACTTTTATAAGAAATCCCCAAACATTCTTTAGTAAGTCCGAACATATGTACTGGTTTACTCAATCTGTATATCTAAATGAGTCCATGATCCAAGTGCAAGGGCTTTATCTTTGAAGTTAGCTGCACGTATTTCTTATCAAAGTGTATGTAAAGACCTTTGATTGCGTTTCCAGGAGTTACCACACTGAAATGCTGTCTGACAGAGGGGGCAACGAGCCATATATGATCCTATCAACCTTAATAAATGACCATGTTTAAAATGACATTAAAAGTCATGTTAGTAGCAATGTGTCTGTTAAGTGTTTACAGACCATGCATTAATGTAATTGGACTGATAGCAAGTTTTGATTGAGAAACATTTGGTATCAATGGTAACAGTTGGTATTGAATACCTACAGCAGTTCAGCACCCATTTCCCAACAGGTTTGGGCACAAGATTGGCTGAGTTACACATTTATTACAGTGTGGGGTAGAATCTGAGGCACAGAGTCCAGGAACCACATTCCTAACAGATGTTGGCTGCAGTAGATTATGTACAGTAGAGGTTTAGAAAAGAACATTTAAACATAGGAAACCGAGCCGAATCAGATTGATACATCCAAAAATAAATCTTATCTTTTGTATTTCTATAGCCAAAAGAAAGCCAAGGAAGGTATCAGATGCCAACAGCACTACCACTGTAACTTCACAGTACTGGTAAGTATGTTGAATGGATCACAATGAGTGTATAGTGTACTCACACAGATATAACAGCACGGTGATAATGTTATAGTGATAAACGCGCTTTAAAATAAACATTGTATTAACATGATCAACAATGCAGAATTCGAAGGCAGTTTTCTACCATAAAAAGGGAAGTGTGTATTTAATGTGTGTGTCTAAAGAGTGGCAGATTTAAATGTCTTTTTCGAAAGCTGATTTTTCACAGACCTTAATGTGAATGATTTTTATTGTATGTCCCAATGTAATTAAATCTGTCAATACATCATCAATGATAATACTTCTAAGATTAAGAAATAGTAAAATTGTAAATAGAAGTACCACAGGAGACCAATTTACAGCCTAGCATTTAATTAATTTTGAGAAAATAAAGAAAATTAGTTGGGTTTCATTTTTGATCAATACAAATGACTACCAGACTTTTAACATGGTTTTGTATGCTTGCCTCACAGACGCAAATTCACCAATCTCAGGGACCAGTCAGGCCTCATCAAACATCAGTTTGTCCTCACACAGGGCAATGAAAACATCTGCCCTGATCCACCACATCTTATTTCACTGGGACGACAGAGGCTGAATTAGCTGGTGAACAACTGTGAACGACACTGTGTTGCACAACCAGATATGAACGACTATAATGAAACCGGATCAGCAGACTCTCTTTCTTTAGCCTTTTATTAGCAAGAAACTCAGGATCAGACAGCACATATTTTACAACGACAGACGTATATAGAAAAACAACAGTACGCAGTAATGTATCGGACTAGGGGACCGGTTTGTGATAAAGGACAGGGGAATTTATTATTTTGGAACTCTAAATTAAGTAGCCGACACCTTAAATATACGCCCTGCATCCCAGTGGAGAGTAGTGTATATTACATGCCAGTAATATCCAACATGTTACGTACATTGCTGTGTCTTTATATATATTAGTAAGCTCCAGCGCCCTCTAGTGTACAGCAGCGTATTGCCAAACAATTTAGAAACACTACAAGAATTCAGTGTGGTATTGCCAGCAAAACAAAGGAAAACTTCTTCCAAATGAGCACATCACTAGATGGTGCTGGCTCATATGTCTGTTAAAAGAAATTGAAACCACCACTAATCTGCATATACCTATGGCAGGTAACAAGAACTGAAGAGCAGCTAATGAACCCAGGTGAAAGCCACTTAAACACAGATTTATTAAATAATAATAATAATAATAATAATAATAATAATAATAATAATAATAATAATAGAACATTTAATCTTTTACAAATATTACATTTCTTACCTGTTTAATCCTATGGCGTATGTTCTGCATGATTCTGTATCGGTTTTTCAGCTTAGATCAGAGATTGCCAAGCTTACTATGCAGCAACAAATTTCTGCTTAAAAAAAAACCTTAATTGCAGAACACTATCATTCTGTAAATAGAGCACCAAAAATGAACTGCAAAAAAAATGAACCGTGTTATGGTTTTAGAACCAGGAAAACCCCATTGAGATGGAGGCATTATCTTAAGTCAGATTTGCTAAAGTAGTGCTAGACAAGAATTTTAAATCCATATTCCTACTCTAACTGCAATCAGGCACAGACTTGTATCTACAGCACTGTTCTTGAAAATGCTTTATGTCCCCAGCTAAAGTATAAAGACCAAAAGAACAAAAAGATCTTAAACACAAATAGAGGTGGCCTGTGTGATAATGCTGCTATTGCTGATAAGAGGTGAGGAAATGGGGTTGATTTTACACCCTTGGTTAGCACTCTATGATGGTCTTCATAGAAGCTCTGAATTGCTTTCCATTCAGAAGACCACCACACTTCATCACCATACTAACCTTAGAAACATTTATGTGCCAACAAATGAAGTTAGATTACATTTTCTCAGTTTAGTGACTTATGTTTAATTGATGGTGCAGGCATTATTTGTACATATTAAATCATTTAAACAAATACATATTTGTCTTAAAACTGTACAGTACATTACAATACAACTGAATGTAAGTTTAGAACTAGGAAATAAAGTTTCTTGATGTCTTTTAATGGCATTATTCAATCAAATTTTCCTCTAATACAGTTTAACACATTTTCTTTTTGGAATGAATAGTGCCACAGAAAAGAGAAATAATGCGGGTGCTGTAATTCTTTGATTGAATATGCCTCTTGGCTTTGTTTAGATGGTAGAAACATAACTGTATTTTATCTAGGCCTGCTTTATGTAATTTTATGTTTCTAATAATGATGTATTTGACTTGCTTCGTAGAACAGGATATAGGATATAATTATAAACTAGTAAAAGGTGCCAGTATATTTTCCAAAATGTCTCTTTGGTGTGATTTTGTTTTATGTGAGAAACTGACCGACCAACACTGTACCTGCCCTGAGGGCCTATTGTACCCTGCTTGACAACTGCAGGCAAAATTGAATAGTTATATCAAACTGCAGTTACAGTTGCGATACAGTATTGTTGCAGGTGAATCTTCTAAGTGGAATTGAACAGAATCTGCGGATTTCTAATTACAGGGTTGTTCTAAAAAAAAAAAAAAAAAAACATTCCCAGTTCTGTGCTTTGAAGGGAATGCCTCGCGTCGTATGAAGTTGATAGACAGATTGACAAGATTTGTTCTCACATGTACTGGCCTCTGGTAAGCATTAACCTCTTGGTCAAATATACTTAATTTGTCATTCCCAATACAAACTTAGAGCTATCAATCTGATGGACTAGGAGATCAGCATGACTTCCTGTAACCACATTTAAAAATGTAAGTTAGACAGACAGTACATACAGACACACTGACAGATGCCTCCATACAGTTTGCTCTCAAACTCTCAATAACTTTCCTGAAGACTGGATAAGCGATTCTCTAGAGATATGTCAAAATGTATATGTGACACACAGATGGACATTCATACAGACAGACAACCTCCATAAACCTCCAGATAATGATACATTCACTCAATGGTTTGTGCTAAAGAATTTCCTTCTCAGTGTTCATAGCTGGATCAGCGGCTCTCTAGATCCATGAATGCTTCTCTGTTTGTCACACTTACACTTTTACAATTATGATTACTCAAACAGTGCTAAAGGTCATTAGCTAGTCTGGCTGAGTGGTTCTCTAGATGTGTAAAGACAGAAGTTTGATATACAGACAGCCTCTATTTACTACCATATTCGGACACTACCAATAACCTGTATTAAAAAAAAAAAAAAAAAAAAAACTCCTTACAAAGTTTCATCATATTTAGCGTTTCCCTAGATACACGTAAAAATAAAACTGACATATAGACAGGCATCCTCGTTATACCCCCAGATTACGATACACTCAATATCTGTGCAAAAGAGGGTCCTAGCAAGTTTCATCCCAATGTGGCAAGCTCGTCTCTATATCTATATGCAAAACTTTCAAGTGTGACATATGAGCAGACTGATGTCAGCCTCCTCGATATACTCATGGGGAGGTGGGGGTGGGGGTCAAAATGGTGAGGCACAGGCAAGGCAAATATGATACATCACAATAACAGTAAAGCACTGTAAAAACATGGCTTACCTCAATAAGACATGGTAAATGCATAGCCTACACATGGAGCACTACAATGGCCATGCAAATTTACGTCAATAAGCTCTAATATGCGCAAAAGTAAAATGAAACACCTTGTTTTAATGGACTGCTGGACTATCTTCCCACATGACGCCCTGAGAGTGACAGCTGGGGGGGGGGGGGGGGGGATAATCCAGGTAATTATTTAATACAGGGAGTGTATGTTGAAGCTGGCAGCTAATTCTGGAGCCCTAATCCAGAGAGAGAGAGAGAGAGAGAGAGAGATCCCTGTGGACTGTACATATTGCATAAGGGAAGAAGGAACCCACGGACTCAATCCAGCCTGTAGGATCAACTCAATTTGTGTCTGCGTGGCTGTGACTATAGAATGTAGCTTTCTTTCCTCACTTTTATTCCTGAAGAAAACAAGATAAAATGGGAGAAGTTCAAAAGGTATGTATTCTACCTGTATTGCCAGTTTGGTGAGTCACCAGTCTTTAATGACTTGAAGGGTTTTCTTGAGCTTGAAATAGTCGGCTTTGTATTTCCTTCTTTGAAGGTGGGGTTGTCACCTTTTAAAGAGATAACATCAGGACAGCCGGGGATGACGTCGGGTTTGAAGACATGTTTAGCTTTGGACGGGAGCAGGGAGTTGTCATAATGCAGAACTTTTTTCGTATGTTGAATATTTAGCTTCTCACATTCAAGAATGTTGTTAAAATACGCTGCTAATACTAACATATAACACAAACATTTACTTTGCAATCTAGTTCTTGGAGTACAAATGAATTGTGTAGAGTAGAATTTATCCTCCATTTATCCTGTCTAGACACAGGAAAAGAATACTTGAATACACAGACTGGCCAGACCCTGGACTGATATTAAGGAACAGTATTGATACCGATAATAACCTGAAGTCATTTTTTTTCAAGAGTGACATAACCTCAAGGTACTGGACAGCCATAGAAGTGATAAAAATATTGATAGCTGAGCCCTTAAAAATAAAAAAAATCCTTAAACGTTGTGGTAACAGTATAATTAAAAATGAATAGATTCATAGCTTTGGAGGAAGGGAGATGCACATCTTTAAATATTGTAACATGCCAGGGCAGGTTTAAATAAATATGCTCATAACCTACACTGATAGTGTAGACTTCAGATCATCTGTGTAAAGGGATGCAGATGAGAATTGTAAGATTGCTATTGTCAATATTTTTGGTCCCACATGCGTGGGAACGGGGATAGAGTCTCTCCTACTCTACTGAAAGAAAACATTGAAACTCATTCAGTCTCTTGCAAGACCTACAGTTGTTTGATCATTTGAATTAGGTTGTTGCCTGCAAGAATACAGAAACCTACATTGATTCATGAATTTGTTTTTAAGATGGCGGGAGGGGTCTTTTATTTGGACACTTTCAAATGATGCTACTGATTTCTAGCCCTCAAATATTGTGCCATCTTCATTAAAATGCAAAAAGCAATATGTCAATAGGTCTTATTCATAATCATGTACTGAGAAACATTGAATTATATATATAATATACAATTCTAATAGTATACACTCTCAGAACACATGCTTGATTGATGATGTAAATATGATATCTATTAACATGGATTGATAAATTGACTATTATAGAGAAATTAGCTCGATGTTTATGGGTCCCTAACCTTTTAAAAAAACATTTACAGTGTAGTCAAATAACCTGCCCCCCTCAGCCAATATGAAATCCATAGCGAAATTAGGCTGTGTGGTGTTGGAATATGTGTAGCTGGGTACCCAGGAGAGACATAGACAGCTTTCATGATAAACAATATAAACATGAAATAGCATTTTAATATGCAGTTTATAGAACCATGCTTCTGACTGAGAATCCTGCTAGTCTGCTCCTCCTGCTAGTTTCCAAAACTTCCTCTGACAGCCTACTATCACCTGCAAACTAAAAGATAAAGACCCCAGAATCCCTTTGCAATAATGCAATCAATCATGCAAGTCCAACAGTCTTGGAGTCATGCTAACAACAGCATATCCATCTACTAAAGTTTACTAAAAAGGTTGCGAGTTAAAACCTACAGTACAAGCGCAATACAGAAAGCCACTTTTTACTGGACCTTGTAAATCATGCCTAATTCTGAGACTGACCTGTGGTCTGGTGTGAGCATATCTTGGAGATAGAATCTGCACGACCAGACCCGGGTGACCTTGCAATGTCCCAAGAGTCTAATTCACACTTGTTTATTTGTACTTGCTTATCCAGGGCTTGTTCTCGGTCCTCCAGAAGCTGAAAGGCGCTCCAGAGCAGGAGTTGAGAATAGTTCTCTTGGGCCTGGACAATGCAGGGAAAACAACATTACTGAAGAAACTGGCTTCAGAAGACGTTAGCACCATTACGCCAACACAGGTGAGCTACACTACTGGGAAAAGATGGGGAGGGTTTAGGATTATGAATGTGTTATATATGCAGGATTATAGGATTAGGTCTCATTTAGATAACTTGACCTTTTCAGAGAAGTAGTAATAACATAAGAAGGGGTTAAGTGGCATATCTAGCTTTATATAAATGCACATCCTGTGTGGGAAAATGCAGGGCGCAGCTACAGGTAGAAATAATCTTTTTAAATGACATATTTGCATAACTACTGTAGTAAAAAAGGGGCAGTAGGTCAAGGTATATGGCACCATGGCTGAAGAGGTGATTAACAATGTAACTGGCAGGGAAACACAGAGCTCTTTCTGAGCAATTATCACATTGACTCCTGCTGGGAGCCAGCATGGCTTAGCTCAAGCTACACAGAGACAGCCTGGACTGTATCCAGAAGATCAGAACGTTTTCCAGCTCTGAAATCAGTAGGGTTGCATTCTATACTTTTAAATTTAGATCCACGTAGAGAGCTCCATTGGAATGCTGGTGCATTTCATCTTATGGGGTGTCAAACAGGAAACTGAACAGAAGCTGCAATCTGATTTTAACACTCGGCAGAAATGGCTTACAAACAACAGGCTTGTAATGAATGTAAGATGAAGGCTTTGCTTTTTTGGATCACTGAAAAAAACTGATACAAAATGTGCATGTCGGCTGCCAATTAATCCAACTATTAACATATCTATCTTACTTAATTTATTATCGCTTTAAACATTCACACCATGTTCCATCAGAAAGAGGGTTCCATTCTTGATGATAGGAGTTAAATATTTCAGTTTTGGCTGTGAATAGACTTGTTTGATGTATGTTTTATGTTGTTTTAAACCATAGTGATGGTTTGTTTTGTGATTTAGTCTGGATGTATTGTGTATATATGGGAACTCTGTAATTGCTGCCTGTTCTGTAAAGAAGTTACATCTCAGTGCTATATGTAATATAAATGAAATTTGTACACGATTGTATTGATTACGATAGTGATCATAAATAAAATTTCAGTCAGTTCAGTCTATTATATGTACATGCAGAAATAAAACAAAGCTGTAACCAGACAGTACAAGTTAGTGTGCTGAAAATTTCAAAACTTTATAAAATTATGTTTTTTGTTTTCATATTCTGTTCAACAAATGTTGTATTCAAACCCCAACAAGCAGGTAACTCCCCCCATCAAGACATGATAACAGAATGGTAATAACCGGACACTTTCATAGCAGGTCAATGCAATCCCACAGTACCTCAGTCTGTGCAGTTCTACTGAGCTTACTCCTCACTTTCAGCCTGTAAATCGATTGGTCTCCTGGATGGCGGTCGCTCGATGGCTTTAAATCTGTAGGTCTCCAAGAGCACCAAATGGCTAAAAAGGCAGCCAAACATTAATTTACGTTAAGAAAAAAGTACCTGTATTTCACACACTTCCTTTTCTTGCAGGGCTTCAACATTAAAAGTGTGGCTTCTAATGGTATGAAACTGAACGTCTGGGATATTGGAGGTCAAAGGAAGATTCGGCCTTTTTGGAAGAAATATTTAGAGAACACAGACTTGTTGGTGAGCTGCCTGATTTTATGGTTAACTGTAGAGATATACCTTAAGCTTAAATGTCATTTTAATATAGTTTTTTATTTCCGTTTTTTTGTTGTTTTGGAGTAATTCTGAATTCTGTTAAGATTTACAGTACAGTTTTAGCTTTTTTTTTTTTTTGGTCATGTTGTTCTTCCTGTTTCCTCAACAACCATGTGACACCTTGACCTTTCCAAAAGCAGTAAGTGGAGTTGAAAGACCAAAACCCAACCATTAATAAACCCCATCATTTACTTATTTTTAAAAACAAAACAAAAATATTGCATTTTAAGACACCAGAAAAAGTACTTTCTTAGATGGCATATTGGCTACTGTCTATAAATCTGACTGAACCTTTGTGAAATCCCCCGTTCTGGTAATATAAATCTTGAACAGTCCAATACCAAGGGAACAGATCAAGCTGGTGCATCTCTGTGGGTTTATCCTGTATAATACAATTGAATCGTTTAGCTGCAATGAAGGCAAAACTTGGCATCCTAATAATGAGAACCTATTAAGAACCTATCCATATACTCATTTTGTTAATTCAACAAGGAGATATGAGGTTAGCATTCATCTTTCTGGCTGCAGATTTACGTCATAGACAGCGCAGACAAGAAACGTTTTGAAGAAACAGGACAGGTATGTGTGTTTCAGACTGTTGCTTGATTTTGCTCCTTTTTAATTCACTGATCATTGATATATGTTACCCTCATTTTTTAACCAATTTGAAAAGCCATTGAAACCCACTTACCAGTTAGGTAACCTGAAGATTAATGAGCAACCTCCATTCCCACGGTCTCTCTTCACCAGCTGAACCAGAGCAACAGATTACCAAGCTACTGGAGGCAAAGAACCAGATGGAAGGTTTGTGTGGATTGACTTGTGGGGTGCTTGACCAGTAGGGAGTGCTGAAGTACAATAATCTGAACTATCCCTAATCATATTATCCACACCACTGCAGCACAAAACCCTATGCAGCATTCAATGTGGGCTACCCAAGGTCAGCAACTCAGCACCACCAGGATTCAAACCAGCCAGCTCCTCTATGACTCTTCCTGCACTCCACATGGAAGTGCCTTCAATGGATGATCCACTGGAGACCCTGTTTGAGTCTGCATATGTGGGGGGAAGGGGATAGTTATGTCTGTGAACCCAGTTTCGATATTGTAGTTCATTACAGTACAGTACTACGCTTGATGGGTCACAGAGTAAGAGAAGCTTTTAGTTTACGATCACCAATCCAGAACACACTGTAAACGGTAACACACATGTGAACACATTCCTGTCTGTAATCTTGCACTTCACCCTTTCCTGCAGGAGTTATCTGATCTTATCGAAGAAGATAATCTGAAGGCAGTTCCAGTGCTTATCTTTGCTAACAAGCAGGACCTGGTGACAGCAGCTCCGGCGAGCGAAATCGCTGAGGGGCTGAACCTCCACACGTACAGAGACAGGGAGTGGCAAATCCAGGCCTGTGCTGCCCTGTCAGGGGAGGGGCTGCAGGTAAGGGAGGGCCGTGACGCCAGACCGCTGCTAAAACCATTCACTTTCTTGGGAATCACCTGGCTAATGACATCACTTCTGTAGTTCACTAATAATTCTGACCACTGAATATCTTTATTTCTTTTACAGGATGGAATGAACTGGATCTGCAACACCATTGTGAATAAGAAAAAGTAACCACAGCATCACCCAAAACAACAGTACTCTCCTCATTCTTAACTGTGTTTAAATACTAAAAAAAACAGTTAATCCCAAACTCTTTCTCTTGAAACTGTGTATTCTGCATTCAATTCAGTCGAGAACAAACCAGTAACCTGTTGTAGTTATTACAGACCACAAATTAATTATTGATATTTGTAGGAAGAATGCAGGACGCTTTGGCATCTCTCTTTCCCTGAAAACTCACAGTGCAACAAGACTCTTGAAAGCAACAGTCAATTATGTTAACTAGTTTAACTGCACATGTTTTGTTTTACCAAAAAGGTTTGGCTACTGAAGCCTACTGATTGTGTCAATTAAAACAATCAATTATTTATAATTGTAATCCCTATCTTTTTTCATTCCATATTTAAAAATACATTATAAATACCACATTATTAGGCCATAATATTTCTAATTCACATTTTCTACTCTATGTGTGGGGGGCTGCTCATAATGCAGTACATTAAACCCTGTGGGCAGTTGTGCCTAAAAAATACATACATTTTATGTGAATAATAGAACACATACAAGTCAGTGATAACAGCTTTATTAAAATTAAATCAGTACAGTAATACATATAAAGTAGGGATGTTTCTGATATCCAATTGGATTTTGGTAAAAGCGAAATGAAAGTTTAAAAGCAAAAAAACAAACTGCATTTGTGCAGCCAAGGGAACAGGACATAGCATTATCATAGCAAGTCATGTTTTTAACTGTGACAAATAAGCTCCATACAGTATTATTACATCACTCATTCCAAAGTATTATACAATTAGACAATGTAGAAATAATAAAAATAATATATTCATAGACATTAAACGTTTCATTTTTTATTTTCTTGGTACCCAAATTGAGTAGACAAATTCACCAACTGGGACAATTATAACCCCAACTGGGACTGCAGGAGAGAATCAAGAAGGCTTATTCCATTATTTCTGTGCAGTAATACAGCTTGCAAATTCTGATTTCATTAAGGCTGGATCAAACCTATAAGAGATAGAGAAACAGTGAATTTTTAAAACACGTATATTACAGTATATTATAAAATTCTCATCCAAATACAAAATGTGGAATAAAACTGTCCTTTTATCCCACATGTTTCATCTCCTGCCTGTAGAAATGGTTGAAAGACCAAGACTGCGTATCAATGGGATTTTTTTACTCTTTGCTTTCAATGGCCTTACTACAAGATGCCATGAAGTTTTTGTGGTGTGTTTTAAATATGGGATAGTAAATATATACATAGATACAATTTACCATCTACATTATAAATTCATGTTTTAACTGTTTAAAATCTGTTTTAAAACCTTTTTTTTCTTTAATCATAATTTACAGGGCTTAAAAATAAATAAAAATAATTCTGACCAGTCACTAAATAGGAGTCTAAAAATAATAATGAATTGCTGTCTTAGACCACAATTAAAACTCACACATGCATTAAAAAACCACAGCAGAACATCTACAGGTTTGGGAATTCCTGAGTTAGCTCTATCAGGTAGGAACTGAAACACCTGCAAATCACCTTTAACAAAAGCAATTTAATTATTTTTACCAGACCACGCTTTCTCTTCCGTAGTTCCTTGCCCGCTACAATTGCAGCTCCTATCCCACTGCTGTCCTCTCGGGGCATAAAGGAGACATCACACTCCGGAGCCAGCAATTTAAGAGCTTCTTGCAACCGTTGGCTGAACCTAGGGAGAGCATTACTATTCTTCAGATTTCTCATTGAGATTGTAGAACTCGGACAGTTGTTTCCTTGAGGTTTACTGCCTTTCTATACACAAAGGAAACTTGAGCATCCTTTTAGAATACCTTAAAGCTACAGTCTTAAAACATACTACAATAAAATAGTGCAAACCAATACTTGAAAATCTCTTATAGGCTATATTACCATTATAAGCGATTCTCCTTTGCTGTTAATATGTTGGTTCTTTGCTTACTTTTTTCTTAGTATTTATGTTAAATAAGGCTAAATAAACACTACAGATAAACTGCTGCTTTTATGTCAAATTTTCAAATTCTTTAAAGTAAAGGTCTGCATTTATGAATATCCTTAGATTTAGTGAATGTTAACAGTTTCATAGAAAATCAGACAAATAAGAAAAAAATGAAACCGCTGCGGCATCTCCCTACTTGGGGTGTTCATTGTAGACTGTCCCATCCACCGCCACGGTGGTGTCGAAATGGCGCAGGCCGCGGTTGTTGCGGATGCGATTGGCGATGGTTGCAAGGCCGGCTGCACAGAGATGAGCGGAGCGAGTCGACACAGCGATGCAGACCTGCTGGACCACCTCACAGTCCTCACGGCTGGGCTGCAGTCCCAGGCTTTTCAAAATCTCACTGGCTTTATCCAAGCCCTCTGCATCTCTGTGGCACATCACAAGGAGGGTTACAGTCAGAGCAAAGGCACATATACAGGAACATGTGAAACATGCTGCAAGTGGAAAACTGAATGTGCAGAATTTTAGGTCAGACTGCAGTCTTCTTGTAAAAAATACAACTCTGAATAAGGACAAATTATGTTTCATTTGCTGTTATCCGTTAAAAAAAGTTACAATTACATGCTGCAATTACGACGATATTATAAAAGCACATTTACTTTAAGGTTGATCGACTAACTCCACACTTACTTCTCAATTTCAAAAATGTGCTGTGTTTTGAAACTGTCCTTCTCGAGCAGGACTGGGGTTGTCAGTCCTTGGAATAGAAGCTTCTCATTAACCAGTTTCACCAGGATGAGACGGACAATCTCCCCCATGTACATCCCACTGATCATCTTCTCAAAGCTTCAGGAAATAGAACAAAATTACAGCTAACAACCTAGAAAAATGTAACTGTGCTTGTGTGGGTATTTGATTCGATTACAAAAAGTATTTTTTGTTTTTTTTTATTGTACTTTACAGATTAAACCTCTAAATGAACAGTTAGTAGAAAAGATCTGATGCAAACAGTACTCACGTGCTTTTAAATGGTTTGCGAGACTTCAGATCTAGCTCTTTATCAATATTGGTCCTGAAGTCACCAAGAACACCATCATCTCCAAACGCAGCCCACTCAGTGTTTATGCACACAGACTCCTTGACTCCCTCCTCATTACACAGCTCCTCCATATAACATGCATTTGTCCCATCATCTTTACAACAAGCACATAGCAGATAAGCACATGTTAAATAAGACAAAAATGAAACCATGAACATATATGTACACCGTTTACATGTTCTTCAATAAATTGTGATGGCTGGATCCTGGGGATACTCAAAGATGTGTAGTTTCTGTCTCCAGATTGTGGATACGTTATCAAACTACAGGTTTGTGCACTAGACATCCTGGAGGTTGTTGAAGGTCAACCACACCACTCAATGTTTCACAAAACAGCACTGAGGAATCACCAGTCCACTGCACATGGGCTAAATATCCACTTCAGGACTGGCACTGGAGTCACCATAAGTGACCAAACGCTCGAGTCTGGTTTGAGGTCAAGAAGACCCGCTACAGTTTCTCAATTGAACCCACAGCACCAAAGAGACTGCTGACTGCTGCCTTGATCACCAGGGGCCGGTTTTTCAAAACTCTGATAATCCGATTTCCGCTTTTGATTGGGATTATTGTTTTTTCAAAACATCAACATGCGATTGGGATTACTGTGATCCATTTTGCTTTGGTAATCCGATTACCAAAGCGATTAAATGTTGTAATTGTGTTTTTCAGAATTTAAAAATAGGAGATCTGGATTACTTTTATCCAAAATTTCAGGATCATTTTGATCCTACTGCGCAGGTACATTTCACTTTTAAATAATCATAGAACATAGATATTTTGTTTGAATTTCAATAGAAAACACACTATGGGGCCGATGTAAGGATAGGCATAGTGCAAAGAATTGCGGCTACAAAATCCAAATTGCCTAGCGGCCAGGCAATTATTTTGCACTGTGGCCTATGTAAGCTTAAGAACAATATTTACAAATTACTCAGGGTCACAATGATGAGCAGTGCCTGTGCATCGTGTATTTAGCGGCCGCACTATGTGAAATAGCTATTAGAAATCTGTGTGCGCAGAAACGCAGTTTGTAATTGTAAAACGGAGTTTGTAATTGTAAAACGCAGTTTGTAATTGTAAAACTAAGTTTGTAACAGTAAAAACACAATTACGGTTCTAATTTACACTTACGAAACTCAGTCTACGCTTACAAATCCGCTTTCTGCTCACTCGCCACTTTTGAGAGTGAAATTGCTCTCAGAAATACGAGCGCGCAGAAACGCAGTTTGTAACCGTAAACCTCTCATTTTTTTTCACGCTCAAAAAAGAAAAAGTGCAGATGTGTAGCTCAGGCAGCCTAGTTGATTGTCGGCACTGTCGATCGGTCACTGTTCATCACAGCCACCATGGCGGAGGATGGGGTAAAAGCCGCAACGAGCCGGAACGGCCCAGAACTGTACTTTAATGAATTCAATTGCTTTAAAAAACAGCATAAAAAGTTACAGACATATGAGGAGAATATTTTAACAATCAGAACCGATTAATAACGCGCTGTTATTAACCCGTTCCGGGCCAGAACCCTCTTTTTATCAACAAAAAGCTCCCGGAACACTAGGTTCCGAATGTGCAAAGACGACGAAAATTATACACACAATAGAGCTAAGTGGGAACAACATAACACTATTGAAAAAACCCACCGAACCGACCTTTAACTGCCCATTCAGTGCAATAAACAGCTGTATAGACAAAACCGACTGGAACACAGGGTTCCGAAGCTGGAAAAAGAGTATGAAAATAATACACACAATACAACTAAGTGGGAACAACATAACACTATTGAAAAAACCCACCGAACCCACCTTTAACTGCCCATTCCGGGTAATAAAACTGTATTTATTTTGTTTTTATATGCTTTATACGCAGACACAAATTGTCACAAATTTATGGTGGTTTAGCCTGCTGTTTAAAAAAGGTTCTTTGTATACTATTTGGAGCCCCTGAAATACGGTTTCTTGGAATAACTTTTTCAAGAGTGTAAGATTTTTAAACCTCACGAATGTTTTAGAACATTCCTGGAAGGTATTAGTAATAATCAGACACTTAATGCAAGTGTAGCCCATCAATCAACAAAACCTTTATTATTTAACTTCCAGTACCAAACAATATTAAGCCACAGCAGTCAAAACAAATGGTTATTACCTGTTCTCAATGGGAAGTTGGGCACGGTCTGGAGTCTCTGCGTCAAGCAGTTTTGTCTCTTAATTATTATTAATTAGTCATTTTAGAAGACGCTTCTATCCAAAGCGACTTCCAGAAACTATGGGTGAACTATGTATCACAGTCACCTCCAATAGGACCTCGGTTTTACGTCTTAAGGACGGAGCACAAGGAGATTAAGTGATTTGCTCTGGGTCACACGCTGTGTGAGTTGGGATTTGAACCGGGAACCACCTGGCATGAAGCCTTTGTCTTTAACCACTGGGCCACCTTACCCATCGAATACCTTGCTAATTCACATTTTCTCGACACTCGCTCTTATGTCATTCTTAGCCGAGTGCATGACAATTCGTCTAATAATTACACTGTAGCCTATAACATTCTGTGCACAGAGGGAGCACATTTACTAATGTAACAGGAGGAGGGAGGAGGAGGCGTTTTGGGCAGGGTGTGTTGTGGGGTTATCTGGGGGGTTTATTATTGGGCTTTGTCGTGGCCGCCGGGGTTTACAAATAACTTTTATTTGCTCCGAGTTCCCGTTACCTTTTTCTTCTTAACTTAATAAACAGTGGCTTGAGATGTGTTGTAAAAAAGAAATCTGCCATTCTCCACCTCATTCGTACCTACAGGGGTTGTATCTTACATTAAAGGCTACTGAAACCTCAATCTCATCATGCCCAACAGATACCACGTTAAAAATGAAATACAGTTTAACAATCCAACCTACATCTCACTCGTTTTACATTGCAATCTTAATATCACACATTTACTACTGCCGCTTTTGCATCTCACAACAGTCTCATCAACAACACTAGTTTGTTAAAGTGAACATTCAACAATTTCTATGTGGTTACACAGTCAACATCTTAAAAGTACACACATTTTCTTATATTATGACTCTTAAAATATGTACATCTAGTAATATGGACGAATTCTCTCTCTATTAGTGATGTGTGGACCAAGAAGAAGCGCATGGGAACCCAGAAGCAAGCTGATGTTCTCTAACCCCTATATTCTCATCATTCAGTCTACAAAAACATCCAGTGTACGGAATGGGCAGTTAAAGGTCGGTTTGGTGGGTTTTTTCAATAGTGTTATGTTGTTCCCACTTAGTTGTTGATAAAAAGCGGGTTCTGGCCCGGAACGGGTTAATGACAGCACGTTATTAATTGGTTCTGATTGTTAAAATATTCTCCTCATATGGTTGTAACTTTTTATGCTGTTTTTTAAAGCAATTGAATTCATTAAAGTACAGTTCTGGGCCGTTCCGGCTCGTTGCGGCTTTTACCCCATCCTCCGCCATGTTGGCTGGGATAAACAGTGACCGATCGACAGTGCCGACAATCAACTTGGCTGCCTGAGCTACGCATCTGCACTTTTTCTTTTTTGAGCGTGAAATCACGCTCAAAAAGATTTGTAACCGTAGACCGAGTTTCGTGCTTGCGCAGAAAAAACTCTAAATGTGAAATGGGAGTCGAGCGCTCGGAGAACAGAACCGTAAGTGTAAATTAGAACCGTAAGTGAAAAAAAATGAGAGGTTTACGGTTGCAAACTGCGTTTCTGCGCGCTCGTATTTCTGAGAGCAATTTCACTCTCAAAAGTGGCGAGTGAGCAGAAAGCGGATTTGTAAGCGTAGACTGAGTTTCATAAGTGTAAATTAGAACCGTAATTGTATTTTTTTCCTATTTTACAGTTACAAACTTAGTTTCACAGTTACAAACTGCGTTTTACAATTACAAACTGCGTTTCTGCGCACACAGATTTTTGATAGCTATTTCACGCCATACTGCACTTACAGCCCAGAGGTGAGGTGAGTTAGGAGCTCCTCCGAAGCTTTTCCTGCCTGTCCTCAACAAGAGCCAAGCGTCGCAGCATCAGGAAGTGTACCACAGCTGCCATCCTGAGGCCAATGACAGGTCTCTGAAGGTGTGTGTTTTTATACAGATCTTAATTGCTCACTTCTACAATGGTTTGCACCATGTAAGAGGAGGTGAAAAGTTTTTGGAGGGTCAGCAAGGCAAAATCCTTACATCTCATTATAATGTTTGCATCCGCTTAATATTCCACATCCCTGCCCAATTCCATGCTCTTTTCTTGATTCGAATACATTTCAATATCATTTAAATGGATTAATGATGGCAAAGTGCTAATTTTATAGCGAGTGCAGAACAGCAGGTAAAACCATTCTTTGTTTGTCATTGTCTTTCGTTGTCATGCTGTCAGGATTGTTGCAGTTTATCTTCAGCAGGAGGCTATAAATTATGAACTGGCCAGGAAGAAGTCTGGACCTTAATCTCATGGAACAATGTCATGTTTATCAGCGTTGTAACCCTCCTCTATACATCATAGAGCTTGGTGTTGCACTGACTTAAGAATGGGATAGGATCTCCCAAGACGTCCTCTGTTGATTTATTAGAAGCATGCCCCGTCGATTAAGAAATTGCACAGGAGCCCATAATCAATACTGAAATATTCAACTATATGAAAAACTGATCTCCAAACCATGCCTATAGGCATCTTGATTTCCCGTGTTCAGATGAGTGTCACTGATATTATGTACATAATAAAATGGGTTTATCTGTTCATTTTATTATTGTGTAAAGAGTGCTCCCTTGAAATAATCAAATTTGGAAGCCGGTTATATACTCACCTACAATGAGGCCAATCTCACAGCTGAGATCATGGTACGCACAGCTCATCATAGTTGCAACAACATTATTAACCAAAAATGCATAACCAATGTTGAAATCCTGAGAGAGAAGAGGGGGGGGGGGGTTAGCTGCTGCCGTCACCAGCATATCTATAAATCAATGGTTGATTGTTTATAATAAATTGATCATTTACAATGGATTCATTTTGTATCAAAGCAATCAATGTTCTATGAAGAAAGCTATGTAATGTTGTTTACTACTACATGGCAGCATGTGCTTTGCAAAGCGAGGAGGATATGTGGTAGGGTGAACACCATGAACATCACTACTGTAAATTGTGGGTAACTGGGGTATGGCAGGGAAGAGATGCTCTGCCTTTTGTAACTAAGGTAACTCAGCCCCCCCTCCACCCCCAAGTGATAATGTGGGGATTTCTTGATATAATCATAAATCACCAATGGAATCTGATCACAAGAACTCACCTCTCTTTTGCTGATAGCTGCGTTCAGCAATGAGATTATATTCTTATTCTCCAATTCAGGGATCTCGAGTTCCTTTTTGCATTCAATCATTGCACCCTAAAACAGAGTAATCAAACACCTTGTTAAACAACAGCAGGTAAATCAATGCTGATTTTACAACTTGTATGGCTGTGAAATGAACCTGTGCTTTTCTTTTGTTTGGAGGCATTGTACTAAAAAAATCTTCTTTACATTCAACCAAGGGATAATAAGCATACTGACCTTCTCACAGGGGTAGGCGAAGGAGAAGCCCAAGGGTAGCTTCTGGTCTTTAATACCCTGGGAGTCCAGAAACCGGTACAGACAGTCAGCTAGGCGGTCAAAGAGCTGTAAAATAAAACACAAGGTCTCACTGGCTGGAGTGGAGGGGAGCCGAAATGAAAGTGGGAAAAAAATATATTTATAAAATATGTATTTTTCATAAACCTGGAGTTTCTTCATATATACATTATCAAATAAAGACAAATAAATACTGAAAGATTTGTCAGGTCAAGTTGCAATTTATTCTTTGCAATATTGTTAATTTCCCCTTACATTTGCATTATGTTTGCAATGAGCATGATAGAAGCCCTCAAATAGAAGAACAGTCAGTAGCAGGTAGGGACTGGGTTTCAGGGGGACGGAACAGAAGGAAAAGGAGTGCACCCTCTGCCAAAACAGCCACTGCAGAGCTGAGTGTTTTGAACAGGTTTGCTCCCTCAGAGACTGCCTTCCCGGACACTGCAAGCACAGTGGAGGATGTGGTGTGGAGCCAGGGCACCACCGTGCTGCAGCCCCCCAGGGGAAATTCAAGAAGTGCAGCATAGTCATAGAGGACTCAATCATTAGGAACATAGATAGTCAGGTGCGTAGCTGTGGTCCTGAGTCGTGAATGGTGTGTTGCCTACCCGGTGCCCGGGTGCACGCTATCACAACACAGGTGGACAGGCTCTTGGCCTGGGTCAGAGAGGATCCAGTTGTCGTAGTTCACATGGGAACAAACAACATAAGGAAACAGAGTCAGGAGGCTCTGCAAAATAAATGTAATGTACAGAGCTAGGGCAAAGGATTACAAGTATATCCTCTAATCAAAAACAGGATTAGAAATGATGCAGAGGGGGACATGAATAAAACAAACAAGTACAACCAAATTGTCACCAACGTTCATAAACTTAAATGGCTATATTTAAATGCAAGAAGCATTGGAAACAAATGTCTAGAATTAGAAGCCATAGTCAATGTGGAAAACTACGACATTATAGGAATAACAGAATCCTGGTTAACTCCAAACGATGGAGACGAGTTCAACATGGAACTGAGACTGGGATAGAATACTAATAGATAATGAAGTTGAAACAATTGGATTACATTTAGGGATACAATGTAGAAATACAGGATAAATTTATCCCAAAAATTTGAAAAGTAAACTTAAGAAAAAGGAACCATGATAGGTAAATCAATCTATTAAGCTGGGTATTAAAAACCAAATAATTGTATCTTTCTATTAAATCAAAGGGAGCAGCCTCACAAGGAGTATAGAGAGGCCTGTAGAGACCTAAAACAACAGACTAGGAGAGCGAAAAGGGAATTAGAGAGGCAAGTAGTGGTAGATAGCAAACTTAATCCAAAAGGGTTTGTTTAATATGTTAATACTAAAAGGAAACTAAAAGAGGAAGTTAGTAGTCTACGTGACAGCAGTGGTAATTTAGTTACTAAAGACAACCAAACCGCAGATGTACTTAATCAACATCCTGTACTTAAGTATTTACAAAGGAGGATTTTTACAATATACAGACGTGCTCAAATTTGTTGGTACCCTTACAGCTCATTGAAATAATGCTTCATTCCTCCTGAAAAGTGATGAAATTAAAAGCTATTTTATCATGTATACTTGCATGCCTTTGGTATGTCATAGAATAAAGCAAAGAAGCTGTGAAAAGAGATGAATTATTGCTTATTCTACAAAGATATTCTAAAATGGCCTGGACACATTTGTTGGTACCCCTTAGAAAAGATAATAAATAATTGGATTATAGTGATATTTCAAACTAATTAGTTTCTTTATTTAGTATCACACGTCTCCAATCATGCAATCAGACATTCAGCCTATTTAAATGGAGAATAGTAGTCACTGTGCTGTTTGGTATCATTGTGTGCACCACACTGAACATGGACCAGAGAAAGCAAAGGAGAGAGTTGCCTGAGGAGATCAGAAAGAAGATAATAGACAAGCATGGTAAAGGTAAAGGCTACAAGACCATCTCCAAGCAGCTTGTTGTTCCTGTGACAACAGTTGCAAATATTATTAAGAAGTTTAAGGTCCATGGAACTGTAGCCAACTTCCCTGGGTGCGGCCGCAAGAGGAAAATCGACCCCAGATTGAACAGAAGGATAGTGCAAATGGTAGAAAAAGAACCAAGGATAACTGCCAAAGAGATACAAGCTGAACTCCAAGGTGAAGGTACGTCAGTTTCTGATCGCACCATCCGTCGCTTTTTGAGAGAAAGTGGGCTCCATGGAAGAAGACCCAGGAGGACTCCACTTTTGAAAGAAAAACATAAAAAAGCCAGACTGGAATTTGCTAAAATGCATATTGACAAGCCACAATCCTTCTGGGAGAATGTCCTTTGGACAGATGAGTCAAAACTGGAGCTTTTTGGCAAGTCACATCAGCTCTATGTTCACAGACGAAAAAATGAAGCTTTCAAAGAAAAGAACACCATACCTACAGTGAAACATGGAGGAGGCTCGGTTATGTTTTGGGGCTGCTTTGCTGCGCCTGGCACAGGGTGCCTTGAATCTGTGCAGGGCACAATGAAATCTCAAGACTATTGAGGCATTCTGGAGCGAAACGTACTGTCCAGTGTCAGAAAGCTCTGTCTCAGTCGCAGGTCATGGGTCCTCCAACAGGATAATGACCCAAAACACACAGCTAAAAGCACCCAAGAATGGATAAGAATAAAACATTGGACTATTCTGAAGTGGCCTTCTATGAGTCCTGATCTGAATCCTATTGAACATCTGTGGAAAGAGCTGAAACTTGCAGTCTGGAGAAGGCACCCATCAAACCTGAAACAGCTGGAGCAGTTTGCTCAGGAAGAGTGGGCCAAACTACCGGTTAACAGGTGCAGAAGTCTCATTAAGAGCTACAGAAAACTTTGATTGCAGTGATTGCCTCTAAAGGTTGTGCAACAAAATAATAGGTTAGCGGTCCCATCATTTTTGTCCATGCCATTTTCATTTGTTTTATTATTTACAATATTATGTTGAATAAAAAATCAAAAGCAAAGTCTGATTTCTATTAAATATGGAATAAACAATGGTGGATGCCAATTACATTTGTCAGTTTCAAGTTATTTCAGAGAAAATTGTGCATTCTTCGTTTTTTGTGAAGGGGTACCAACAAATTTGAGCACGTCTGTATATTTAAAAAGTGATGTCCCTGACTCAGTGCCTGCATTTGTGTGGTACATCTAGCTATATACCCCAATACCTTTGAAGTAGCATATTGTTAATGCTATAAAACAACGTGTATATGTGTATAGTCTGAGAAGATATTAGTACCTGCGTCACTGTGCCACGCAGAATATCCCGAGGAAGGTCATAGTTTTTTTTCCCTTTCACCTTAGCTATCTCTCCATCTTCCAATAGTTCCACCAGCATCACCTTTACATTTTTATCTACATGCAGCACCAGGAAATCTCCATTCTCTGTGAAAATACAAAGGACTAATCAAGACCCACCAAACTCTTTCCCCCACCCAGCATCAAGTTTGTACATGTGTAATAATGCTGATCATTACACATAGCCCCAAAAGCAAATAGCCTTACCTGTGCGATCTGCTGTGTGCCTCACAAATGTGTGTATCATCTTGATGGTGACATCAGAGTTGTTCTGCTTCTTCAGTCCCTTCTCCATGCCCTTGAGCAGGCGGGTGGAGATTTCACAAAGCTGTTGCTGGGAGAGTCTGAATGGCTGGAGAATCTAAAAAGGGAACGGATTCAGCGTCAAGAGATATGAGAAATCATGTCTGTCTATTAAACACAAAGACACATATACTTGTAAAACGTTTGGGAGCAGAACGCTACAATGTCACTTGTTCCGTTTCGTGCTTTACTGGATCAGGGGAACTAAACCTAAAAAATGTAGTTATTATTTTGTCATATGTTTTTCTAAAAAAATAAATAAATAAATAATATATATATATATACATATATATATATATATATATATATATATATATATATATATATATATACACATATATATATATATAGTATCAAAAATATGTATTATCAGCCGTACACTCACCATGTCATTTAAAAGACGGACGTGACCCCTGTTATCTTCAAAATTCAGTTCATTTTATTTATATAAAATTCTTAAAAAGAACAAACAAACCTTCCTTTACCATTGTTGCAATATCATTTTCCAATAGTTTAATAAAAGAGCTTAATTTTAAGCATTGGAGTGCACATATGACTTTATCCTTTTGTGTATTGTATACAGACGTGCTCAAATTTGTTGGTACCCTTACAGCTCATTGAAATAATGCTTCATTCCTCCTGAAAAGTGATATAATTAAAAGCTACTTTATCATGTATACTTGCATGCCTTTGGTATGTCATAGAATAAAGCAAAGAAGCTATGAAAAGAGATGAATTATTGCTTATTCTACAAATATATTCTAAAATGGCCTGGCCACATTTGTTGGTACCCCTTAGAAAAGATAATAAATAATTGGATTATAGTGATATTTCAAACTAATTAGTTTCTTTAATTAGTATCACACATGTCTCCAATCTTGTAATCAGTCATTCAGCCTATTTAAATGGAGAAAAGTAGTCACTGTGCTGTTTGGTATCATTGTGTGCACCACACTGAACATGGACCAGAGAAAGCAAAGGAGAGAGTTGTCTGAGGAGATCAGAAAGAAAATAATAGACAAGCATGGTAAAGGTAAAAGCTACAAGACCATCTCCAAGCAGCTTGATGTTCTTGTGACAACGGTTGCAAATATTATTAAGAAGTTTAAGGTCCTTGGAACTGTAGCCAACCTCCCTGGGCACGGCCGCAAGAGGAAAATCGACCCCAGATTGAACAGAAGGATAGTGCGAATGGTAGAAAAAGAACCAAGGATAACTGCCAAAGAGATACAAGCTGAACTCCAAGGTGAAGGTACGTCAGTTTCTGATCGCACCATCCGTCGCTTTTTGAGCGAAAGTGGGCTCCATGGAAGAAGACCCAGGAGGACTCCACTTTTGAAAGAAAAACATAAAAAAGCCAGACTGGAATTTGCTAAAATGCATATTGACAAGCCACAATCCTTCTGGGAGAATGTCCTTTGGACAGATGAGTCAAAACTGGAGCTTTTTGGCAAGTCACATCAGCTCTATGTTCACAGACGAAAAAATGAAGCTTTCAAAGAAAAGAACACCATACCTACAGTGAAACATGGAGGAGGCTCGGTTATGTTTTGGGGCTGCTTTGCTGCGCCTGGCACAGGGTGCCTTGAATCTGTGCAGGGCACAATGAAATCTCAAGACTATCAAGGCATTCTGGAGCGAAACGTACTGCCCAGTGTCAGAAAGCTCTGTCTCAGTCGCAGGTCATGGGTCCTCCAACAGGATAATGACCCAAAACACACTAAAAGCACCCAAGAATGGATAAGAACAAAACATTGGACTATTCTGAAGTGGCCTTCTATGAGTCCTGATCTGAATCCTATCGAACATCTATGGAAAGAGCTGAAACTTGCAGTCTGGAGAAGGCACCCATCAAACCTGAGACAGCTGGAGCAGTTTGCTCAGGAAGAGTGGGCCAAACTACCTGTTAACAGGTGCCGAAGTCTCTTTGAGAGCTACAGAAAACGTTTGATTGCAGTGATTGCCTCTAAAGGTTGTGCAACAAAATATTAGGTTAGCGGTCCCATCATTTTTGTCCATGCCATTTTGATTTGTTTTATTATTTACAATATTATGTTGAATAAAAAATCAAAAGCAAAGTCTGATTTCTATTAAATATGGAATAAACAATGGTGGATGCCAATTACTTTTGTCAGTTTCAAGTTATTTCAGAGAAAATTGTGCATTCTTTGTTTTTTGTGGAGGGGTACCAACAAATTTGAGCACGTCTGTATATACAGTACTGTGCAAAAGTTTTAGGCAGGTGTGAAAAAATGCTGTAAAGTAAGAATGCTTTCAAAAATAGACATGTTAATAGTTTATATTTAGCAATTAACAAAATGCAAAGTGAGTGAACAGAAGAAAAATCTACATCAAATCAATATTTGGTGTGACCACCCTTTGCCTTCAAAACAGCATCAATTCTTCTAAGTACACTTGCACACAGTTTTTGAAGGAACTCGGCAGGTAGGTTGGCCCAAACATCTTGGAGAACTAACCACAGTTCTTCTGTGGATTTAGGCAGCCTCAGTTGCTTCTCTCTTTTCATGTAATCCCAGACAGACTCGATGATGTTGAGATCAGGGCTCTGTGGGGGCCATACCATCACTTCCAGGACTCCTTGTTCTTCTTTACGCTGAAGATACTTCTTAATGACTTTCGCTGTATGTTTGGGGTCGTTGTCATGCTGTAGAATAAATTTGGGGCCAATCAGATGCCTCCCTGATGGTACTGCATGATGGATAAGTATCTGCCTGTACTTCTCAGCATTGAGGAGACCATTAATTCTGACCAAATCCCCAACTCCATTTGCAGAAATGCAGCCCCAAACTTGCAAGGAACCCCCACCATGCTTCACTGTTGCCTGCAGACACTCATTCGTGTACCACTCTCCAGCCCTTCGGTGAACAAACTGCCTTCTGCTACAGCCAAATATTTCAAATTTTGACTCATCAGTCCAGAGCACCTGCTGCCATTTTTCTGCACCCCAGTTCCTGTGTTTTCGTGCATAGTTGAGTCGCTTGGCCTTGTTTCCACGTAGGAGGTATGGCTTCCATGAAGGCCACTTCTGACCAGACTTCTCTGGACAGTAGATGGGTGTACCAGGGTCCCACTGTTGTCTGCCAATTCTGAGCTGATGGCACTGCTGCACATCTTCCGATTGCGAAGGGAAGTAAGCATAATGTGTCTTTCATCTGCTGCAGTAAGTTTCCTTGGCCGACCACTGCGTCTACGGTCCTCAACGTTGCCCGTTTCTTTGCGCTTCTTCAAAAGAGCTTGGACAGCACATCTGGAAACCCCTGTCTGCCTTGAAATTTCTGCCTGGGAGAGACCTTGCTGATGCAGTATAACTACCTTGTTGCTGTGCTCAGTCTTGCCATAGTGTATGACTTTTGACAGTAAACTGTCTTCAGCAACCTCACCTTGTTAGCTGAGTTTGGCTGTTCCTCACCCAGTTTTATTCCTCCTACACAGCTGTTTCTGTTTCAGTTAATGATTGTGTTTCAACCTACATATTGAATTGATGATCATTAGTACCTGTTTGGTATAATTGTTTAATCATACACCTGACTATATGCCTACAAAATCCCTGACTTTGTGCAAGTGTACCTAGAAGAATTGATGCTGTTTTGAAGGCAAAGGGTGGTCACACCAAATATGGATTTGATTTAGATTTTTCTTCTGTTCACTCACTTTGCATTTAGTTAATTGATAAATATAATCTATTAACATGTCTATTTTTGAAAGCATTCTTACTTTACAGCATTTTTTCACACCTGCCTAAAACTTTTGCACAGTACTGTATATATATATATATATATATATATATATATATATACACACACACACACAATTTCCCTTAGGATTACTGTTAATTTTATTTTGTACTGCACGATACACATCACAAACAAAAATATACAAAACAATTAAAAACAAAGCATTAATATTGTAACATTACTGTTATACCATATACACACACATTGCATAATAATACAAAGCAAATTAAATATCTACTTGCTGAAGCGGTTTTTATTTTAGCAGACAAATTGCTCAGTTGTACAGCAGGCAGCAATGTAGCAAAAGTCACAGGGCAGTGACGTCACTTCCCTAGCAACAAGCCTCCTATGTTGGGAAAGGGTTCTTTCAATGCAGCAGGTTTGTGCATTTGAGAAAGGAGAGGAAGACTCATAAAATTAGTTGGAGACAAGCTGATGAGAAGCAATTACCCTCCGCAGTAAGAATTAAAATGGTGTGCTGCTTTTTATGTGAAAAACTAGAAAAAGCAAGTCAAGAAAGTTAAAAAAAAAATATTTATGATATATTCATAAGTGAAATGGAATTAATACTGGGCCACAGTCAGACGATAAACGGGACGCAGGTTGCGTGTCCCTGCATTAGACCATTGCGTTCTGGGAGATGTAGTTTTCTATCCCTCTCAACTACTGGACTACATCTCTGTCTCCAATGCACCTGCAGTGTTACTAGCGATACGTGGACCAATAGATCTCCCTTCTGCTATTCTACCCCATACTTTACCACAATATACTGTATATACATGAACATATTATATATATATATATATACATATATATGAAATTAAATATGGTGCAATTATCTTTACCTTGTTGACAGCCCCGTTTATCTTGCCTTTTTCATCCAAGATCCCACTGCTTCCACAGGAATTGAGATGCACTGGCTGATACACAGAATTATACAGATATTTAATTTCTATTTTTATGTCATTTTCTATCACACCCCCTTTTCAACACAGTTTCAGATTCTGATATGTAATGTTTTTCTGGGGGCATGTCAGTCTTTTGCTGGACCAAATCAACATACCAGTATAACTGGAACTGCAATGCAGTCCCTCCATATTACTTTAATGCCAAGAACATGTGGTCATGCAGCAATTAAAAACAAATGTACATCTAGGACAATTGCAGTGTCAAGAATAAGCAAATGGAAAGTAAAAACAACAAAAAAACACCTTCTCTAAAGCTGTAAAATTAAAGATCAGGAAAGAAGTTCCACCCAGAGGACCAGTGCTTCACACAATTGATCTTTTCCTCTGACCAACATGCAGTGTAGGGGGAAGTATACAGTAAGTATAAATTATGTCATTGATACTGGTGAGTGAGCAGACCCTCTACACATCCCTTCCAGCACCAAATGAAGATCAAATCCTGCATGTACAGTAGCCACACTGCAACAGATTACAGTGCACCTCTGCAAGTGATGATACAGTGGCTCCCAAAAGTATTCACCCCCCCTTGGACTTTTCCACATTTTATTGTGTTACAACATGGAATCAAAATGGATTTAATCAGGAGTTTTTGCCACTGATCAACACAAAAAAGTCCATAATGTCAAAGTGAAAAATAAAATCTACACATTGTTCTAAATTAATTACAAATACAAAACAGAAAAATAATTGATTGCATAAGTATTCACCCCCTTGAGTCAATATTTGGTAGAGGCACCTTTGGCAGCAATTACAGCCATGAGTCTATTTGGATAAGTCTCTACCAGCTTTGCACATCTGGACACTGCAATCTTTGCCCATTCTTCTTTGAAAAAATTGCTCAAGCTCCGTCAAGTTGGATGGGGACCTTTGGTGAACAGCAATTTTCAACTCTTTCCACATATTCTCAATTGGATTGAGGTCCGGGCTTTGACTGGGCCACTCCAGGACATTGACCTTTTTGTTTTTAAGCCACTCCAGTGCGACTTTGGCTGTATGTTTGGGGTCATTGTCCTGCTGGAAGATGAATCTTCTCCCAAGTCCCAGGTCTCTTGCAGACTTCAGCAGGTTTTCCTCCAGGATTTATCTGTACTTTGCTGCATCCATTTTGCCCTATATCTTCATGAGCTTTCCAGGCCCTGACGCAGAGAAGCATCCCCATAGCATGATGCTGCCACCACGCTTCACGGTAGGGATGGTGTTCTCAGGATGATGTGCAGTGTTAGGCTTGCGCCAAACATAGCGCTTAGCGTTGAGGCCAAAAAGCTCTATTTTGGTCTCATCAGACCACTTGGTCTCAGAGTCTCCCACATGCCTTCTGGCAAACTCTAGCCGAGATTTTTCAACAATGGCTTTCTTTTTGCCACTCTCCCATAAAGGCCAGTTTTGTGAAGCACCTGGGATATTGTTGCCATATGCACAGTGTCTCCCAGCTCAGCCATGGAAGACTGTAACTCCTTTAGAGTAGCCATAGGCCTCTTGGTGGCCTCCCTGACTCGTGCCCTTCTCGCTGGATACTCAGATTTTGAGAACGGCCTGTTCTAGACAGATTCACAGTTGTGCCATATTTTCTCCATTTCTTAATAATGGACTTTACTGTGCTCCGGGGGATATTCAAAGCCTTGGAAATGTTCTTATATCATACCCCTGATTGGTGCTTTTGAAGAACCTTGTTCTGGATTTGCTTTGAATGTTCCTTTGTCTTCATGATGTAGTTTTTGTTATGAAATGTACTAACCAACTGTGGGACCTCCCAGAGACAGGTGTATTTAACCTGAAATCATGTGAAACACCTTAATTGCACACAGGTGGACTCCATTCAACTAATTATGTGACTTCTAAAGACAATTGGTTGCACCAGAGCTTATTTAGGTGTGTCATAGCAAAGGGGGTGAATACTTATGCAATCAATTATTTTCTGTTTTATATTTGTAATTAATTTAGAACAATTTGTAGATTTTATTTTTCACTTTGACATTATGGACTTTTTTGTGTTGATCAGTGGCAGAAACTCCTAATTAAACCCATTTTGATTCCATGTTGTAACACAATAAAATGTGGAAAAGTCCAAGGGGGTGAATACTTTTGAGCGACACTGTAGATGTTCTACAACAATTAAGCAAAATGCTACCCTGAGGCACAGGTTAAAAATAGCCGTGTCCTACAGGGAATCCACAGGGTTCCATGGGCTCTGGCATGCCAGGTACCCACCCCCACAAACTTACAAGAAAATACAGAAATACACATTTCAGTATTAATGATCTTCCAATAACTTGACCATGCTTATTGTCTTATCTGTGTCCATTGTTTTCCCATACTGTAAAAGAAAGAATGTATATATATATATATATATATATATATATATATATATATATATATATATAGTGTATTCAGTAAAGCACCAGCTAATATGCAAGAGCTTGAAAAAGTCAATTAAAAGCCTTTCTTAACATATTAAAATGTTGTTTGCAACCTACTTATTGCAGAGTTAACTTCTTTGATTGATTATGAAGCTAGGGGTGTATTTTAGTGACCCAAGCCTTTCCAGACACAACATTTTTTGGGAATCTAGTTGGGTAAAGTTACAGCCATGACTCTAACTTTACACAGTAAGCAAGGATAGCAATCATTGCCACAGCTGACACCTGTAATTATACATGTGTGTTTAGAAGTATTCGGTGGTACTTCTAATCGAGTTGACTCTTTGCTGTGCGAGTGATAGAGTACGAGAGAAAGCACACTCTCAACTTAATTAGAGGTAGCCACCTAACACTTATAGGGCAGCAGTGTGGAGTAGTGGTTAGGGCTCTGGACTCTTGACCGGAGGGTCGTGGGTTCAATCCCAGGTGGGGGACACTGCTGCTGTACCCTTGAGCAAGGTACTTTACCTAGATTGCTCCAGTAAAAACCCAACTGTATAAATGGGTAATTGTATGTAAAAATAATGTGATAGCTTGTAACAATTGTAAGTTGCCCTGGATAAGGGTGTCTGCTAAGAAATAAATAAATGACTAATAGAATATCAAAAGTAAGGCTGTGTTTTTTCATGGTAACTGAAAATTCAAGATATTCCACAATTAAACACAATATTTATTAAAGCAGAAAAAAACATTCAAAATGGATCATTTTCTCTTAGTTATTGCACAATAAAATGTTCTTAAATATTTAAATGCTTACCTGAAAAACAGTAAATGCTAAATTGTAGAATATTTTGTTTATGTCCACCTTTTTAAATACATTCTACAGGGTGTTTTATTTAAAAGTTTACCCAATAATAAATTAGAATAATGACATTAAAATATTACATGTCCTTTTCAAGATGTGTATGAATAGCAGGGAATCTAAACACTAGTCATGTGACAGTTAATGACACTGTTAATGCACAACGCTATATTAGTGACATATTGGAGCAATTCTTTGAAGAATTACCGCATGAGGAACAAACAAACAGCTAATTATTCCACTGCTCGATTGCAAGAAGTGTTTGATGACCGAATTGAGAGCTACAGCCTGTGGTCTCCAAGGTCACCCCACCTGAACCCTTGCGACTCTTACCTGTGGGGCTATTTAAAAGGACAATGTCTATTGCAATAACCCCACACACGGCTGAGGAACTGCAGAGAAACATCACAAACTTCACCAACCCTATTAACTCAGCAGCAACTGCGAGCTGTGTACCTGAACTTGATTCTACGATGTCAGCAGTGTAGAAATGCCAATGGTGAACGTTTTCAACACCTACTGTAGATGCGAGTGTATTTTGGTGTACAAAGTGGGCACATCAGTGTTTTGCACCTTCTGAAAATAAGCTGCTGTAACAGGGCGAGCAGCCCTGTACGTATTATTTATGTATTTATTTATTTATTTTTAGAACGGGGTTCCCCTCTCCGCCCCTGTGCAGATTATTATTTTGTGTTTGTTTGTTTTATGATTTAGTTGTGTAAATATGACGGCGAAACGCCACAGGTTTTGTTATTGTTTTTGTATTGTTTATTTGTATTTATGTATTGACGGCGTAGCCATGTGTTTTGTTTATTTTGGTTAGTAGCGTGGATGGGAAACCCCATCCACAGTAATTAATAAACTCATGCAGAAGGTGGCCATCTCCCGAATTAATTAGGTGATTTAATTTGTTGCTAATCGGGAGATGGTCACCGGCAATAAAAGCATGCAGCTCGCTGCACTCGTGGTGGGTGTTAGAGCGGAGAGAGCGAGCGAGAGGAGCGATAGAAAAACAAAACTAAAAAAAAAAGAAGATACAGGAACAGTGAAGGCTACAGCCCAGCCTGACCAGTATTATTTATTATTTTGTGTTCAAGATTTGTTTCTGTTTGAACCTTTTGTTTTGCTCTGTGAGCAAGTGTTTTTGTTTAAATATTTATTTTATTTTTGTATTTAAATAAAACGGCGCCGCCTTTAACTGCAGTACTACTGGTGTCAGATTTAGTTCATGTCTCTGCCTGACGTCACCGCCCAGCCAGCCTGCTACAGGTGCTATTTGCAAAATAGAACCAATTATGAATTTCAATTGCTTAACAAGCTGTAATGTGAGTGTATTTTCAAAAAAGCGCAAAGCCTGAAGTTCCATTGCTCCACTGACATATACGACTTTTGAAAATACATTTTGCCACCTATCTGATGTCACAAAGGTGTTTTGCAACCTGTTTTTCCCTCTGCCCCTTTTGAAAATCAGGCTGTTAATCTGTTTTTATAGAATCTGTTGTGGTTTGAACATTTATAATTTTTGTCATTGACATTCTAAGTGTGAGCTCTACACTCTCAGCGATATAAGTGTAGTTGCTGCTAATATGTTCCAATGGGGAAGTGACATAATAAAAAAAAGCAATTGAAATATTGTTTCATTAACTTTACCTCAGAGTTCAGAGTCCTCTTTTTCTCATCCAGGGAACCACTAAAAAAAGGAGGCTGCGTCTGATAAACAGAATGATACAGATATTAAATTTCTATTTGATGTCCAATTCCATCAAACCCCCTTTTCAACATAGTTTCAGATTTTCTGAAATAATGCCAGGATCCTGTCGTTATGCAGCAAAATCATTCTGATGAAAATGTATAGAAATATTTCTGAAGTCTGAAGTATTGTTCCCTTACCAGCAATTAATAGATCTGTTGTCATTTGTGAACACACAGGTGTGATTTGCCGTGTTAGGTAAACATCCTTCTTGTTAATTGTGTTTGATGCAAAAGCACATATGAAAGCTATTTCTTTGGTTTAAAACAGTAAAGAAGACTGAACAACGTAAATACTAAAGTAAATTCAGTACATTTTTGAATGTATCATATTATTTCTGTATAAGGAAGAGAACCAAAATCTATAGCAATAATAATTGAAGGAAAGGTGGAGAAAAGATGGTCATTCAGAGATATGTTTAGCTACTCAGCCAGCTCTCTGAGCTTGGGTGACTACCATTACAAGCTATAAACTTAACTTTGTAAGAAATGCTGCATTGCTTTTCTAGTGAGGCACCCCATTTCCATTCCTCATCCCAAACAAGTCCTTTTAAATTGGGTGTCTGTTTACTTTAGCGAGCATCTGAGAGGCAAAACATGGCTTACATCTTTGTTGCTAATTGGTCATTTTGAAACTTAGACTGGTTTAACAATTTCAGGATAGATATGATTCATAAATTATCTGGCAAGTGTTTTTGACAGACAACCTTGTGGAGTAATAATATGTTTAGTCATTTTTCTATAATGTTTACTTGCTGTGTCAAACTTCTAGGATTAGAGATGAACTAAGACAGGGTTAAAATTATTGATGGAAACTGAATTTAGCAGACATAAGTTGTCTTCACAGGAAAAGAGATGGGGGGAATATAGAGAAATATTAATGAGACTATGTACACCAACTGTACTTTAAAAGAGTGTATTTGTACTGTGAACTATAATGTATGCTCCATAACCCATAATTTCAGAGTGTAAATAACAGAGTCAGTCTTTGTGAAAGCAGATTAACGAAAGTAGGTTGCTAAGGCAATGACCTCTTTTACACTTTGTGGTTAGACTTCTCAAGAAGTACAATGCCGACATTGGAGGTCACTTTAGCACACCATGTAAGCTGGTACGCTTTTTGAGACGCATTCCTCCCGGTGACCCTGAAGGTGTGTGCCGATGTGTGTGCTACATTATTTTGTATAGAGATAAAGTTTAAATAATATGTGTGTAACTCTTGAATATTGGAATGAAATAAAAGAACAGAGTATATATGTGTTTTCCTTACAAACTGGTAATTCCCTTAGCAAACTGATAAATGATATGTGCCTTCCCCATGGTATTTTGTTGCCTTTGCGTGGACAAATAGTTCTGTCCAGTCCTCACATGCAGATGTCTGATGAAGCATCTGGAGTACACAACCTTGTTCTGCGCATAGAGAGGAATCATCAATATAAACAATATTGTTCTGACCTGTTTTTCTATGGCAAGAACTGTGAACCATAATGAAACAACATGTGGTCTAAAATAGGGTATTATTTTGTTATTGTGGGTAATTGTCCTTTAAAGTTGTTTTTTTTTTTTTTAATAACATGCAATGCATAACAAAGCTTCCTTGAGGGCACCACTTTTCTTTGGGGGTGGGGTGGGGTCGGGGGTACTTTTGCTGATAGAACTGTACTGTAAATCACCCCTATAGGTCCTGGACCCGTTTGACAACCAATGCCATGAAAAATAAATAAATAAATAAAAGGAATAAGTAACATAAATTTACCATGCTATTCGACTTTATTTGATGACCGATGCTCATTTTGAAGGTAATTCCTGGTGACAGAAAAAAACAGTTCACATCAGTGTCTAGTTTTGATCTATTTTTTAACATAACTCACATATCAGAAATCAACCAATCACAGTTAAATATTTGCTAAAATTACAGTACATAAACACCACACCTAATTCAAAGGGAAAAAAAAACACATACCTGGTACCTTTTGTAAAATGGATCATCCTATTTACTTCACTCTTTCTTTACATTTTGATAAACTTTACATTAGTTTCTCAGAAGAAAATATTATCAAAATCGCTACAGACTTAAACACACGGCTGAACTTTTTTTTTTATCTCACTAATATTTTCATTTCAGGTATCATACAATAATCATCATGTCAGTTCATGAAATGTACAGGGAATAAAAACTTACCAGTGCAGCATGAAATATGACATTAACACATTTCGAGAAAATGTATCACTTGACATTGTTTTGTTTTAAATACATATTCTTATCAATGTTATTATCTGAGACAAATGTTCTTAATTAAGTTAATAAGATTTATAATGCATCCCATATTTTAAAACCATTCTAATATTCTTTCTAAATTAATGGCATCTAATACTTCTCAAAACGTTCTTTGTAAGTAGTGTCGAAGAATAATCTTCTTTGCCACCAAAGAAAATAACTTTACAGAGGAGTGAAAAATGGACACCGCCCTGTCAAGTCATCACACACTGTATCAATAAGGCTGATAGAAATTAAGTATTTCTCCTATTGAACTAAATAATATTCACAAATTACAGAAACTACTTGGGGAATGTAATCAATGTATATTTGCAGAAAGGTTGATGTGAAATGTAAAAAGGGTGTGTCATACGTTGCTTCATAACAAAAGGGCTAGTTTTAATATTTACCAGATCAAAGCGATCTATGGAATTGAATGAGAGGGACGAGAGTTGTTTTTAAGAATAAACGAATAGGTGTTGTAGCTGTGAATTCTAATTGAAAACCGACTGATAAAGAATTAAACGTCTGTAATATCCTATTAATTAGAATTCATCTGGATATTACTTTAAATATTTACTGAGTCATATGGCTCATCTAGTTAAAGCACTGCAGCAGGGAGCGCAGGATGAGTCACACAACTTGGACGGCACCAGTTCACTTCCAGGCTGTGTAAATAGGCTGAACTTTGCTGGGAACCCCGAGGGGGGCGTCACATTGTCTGACGCTCCTGGGGTGGGGGATGGGAAACAGGTAGGGACCCTTTCTCTTCATCGCGCAACAGCGAACCCTACTGGCCAGACACCGAGCACATTCAGAGTGCTTAAAAAGCAGGGCCGGGATCGTTAGCCCACCCACCTGGATTGCTCAGCGTAAAAGCGATTCTGGCTTTAGGCTTGTGAGATCGGAGGACACTCACATATCCTCAGAACGTCTGTGCTATGTCGGGACTCGCTGCGATGAGGAGAAGAAAACATAACTAGATATTCCAAATTGGGGGAAAAAGAAATAAAAATAATAATTGGTCACTCTAAATTAAAAAAAAAAAAATAGAACATAGGTGACAATGTAACGTTACTGACAGTGGTATTATTGATCCACCACATATGTGCAGTGTAATGAATAACGTTGCAATACCACGTTGTTTTGCATATTGGCTTTTTTTATTTTTTATGATTGAATTTAGAGTTTTTTTCCTTGTTATAATGTAGGTGCTTTAGCGCATCCTTTGATGAGGTCAATGTGTAGTACCAAACTCAGCCTTTAGGTTTGCTGTGTGATGAAAGTAACAACGCCAACTGTGTATGTTTTGCTGTCGTGCAAAATCAATGACAGTGGCCCTTTTCATGAAGTATTGGCTGCTGCAAATCAGCCGTCTACATAGACGTCTAACTTTGAATATGGGGGGCTTCCACTTTTTTTCGTTCATTATATATGTATTAGCCTATACCTTGTTGTGTTTGGCATTGGTTTGTCTTTACAGAATTTAAAATAAAATACAAAAATTGAAAAGTATTCAGATGGGCCACATTTATAAACAATCACAATAAAGTCTCCCTACACGAACATATTGGTTTAACCCAAGGTCTGCACCGTGACTAACGACGTTAACAATAAGAAAAAACGTTAAGTGAATGTGAACGCGGGAGGCAGTCAGGAGTCGACTGCACGAAATATTAATACTTTAATATATATATATATTTTTTATTTATGATTCGCAAAAATATCCGAAGGAAGAGAGAGTATAATACGGTTATTAAAAGAAAAAAGGTAAGAAAGACAGAGTAGCAGACAGTTATTAAATTAAACAATGTTGAGTTTTAGAATTAAAAATTAGGTTAACGTTGCCGCGGGGCCATGAACAAGTTCAAGTTCAATTCCCACAAAAATCTTTTATTATTGAAACTTAGATTAAGCAGTAGCAAATATATCAAAAAGTGGCATTTCAAAATCACATAAGCATGATTTTATTTTAGTGAAAAAGTTGGCAACAATTATGTTTACATTAAAAACTTGTAACTTAGTTGTTAATTGTTAATTTTCAAAACATGTGTACTTACTAATTTAAACATTTAGATATATTATGTCCCTGAATGACTGTAAAAAAATGTAGAAATAAATGCTGATTTATATGATGATATACTGATATCGGCTCCATTGGTCTGGGGCAGGTACATTTCAAATACTTGACGCATCAGTTGTTATTTATTTATTTATTTATTTATTTATTTATTTATTTTGGTGCCTAAGGATGCGGGATGCGGGAGTGCTGGCAGTGCGGCCGAATTTACAACTGTTCTCTTGTTAACGTATGAGCAATGTATGGTTGAGCTGCCCTGCCTGTAATATTAGGAATCAGTTGTTTCAACCAATTAGCATTACCGTGTGGGGGCGGATGCTTATTGTTTCAACCTATCGGCACCAAGCATTGCTCTGCTATAGCGAGGGTTTACTTTCCGAAAGCCTCGTAGCAGCTGGTTTCGCTGGTAACTGAGTTCAGCTTTGTCTGATGACAAAACGTGAAAAACATTCTCTAGCATCCAGCACTACATTTAAAACAGGCCAGCAGTGTGGAGTAGTGGTTAGGGCTCTGGACTCTTGACCTGAGGGGCGTGGGTATTTAGTGTGACGGTGTAACTACAGTTAAACGATTAACCAATAGAAATCAAATAGTTTAAACATATTTTTTATTAAACGACATTTACATCCCTACATTTTATATTTGTATGAAGTCAGATTAAATGGTATTCCTTTGGTAAGTGGCAACATTTCATTTGAATCAGAAAAGCAATACTATTTAATCTTATTACACCTTGAGCCATGTCTCAGCCTATACTGTTCACTCAAGAAAAAAAAAAAAAAAAAAAACTCGGCCAACTTCAGCAAATAAATTAGCCTTCGTAAAATACGTTGTTAATTTAGATTGCAAGAAGCTTGCCAAAAGATAGGGTATTTGACACATTTAATCACCTTTAATAGTAACATGGCTGAAAAAAGTCCTAGTATCTATTAATCACAGCACACTAATGATCCAAGCAGAAACTGCAATAGAAACAGAAATACAGAACAAATACCATGTCATATTAAATGGTAAGAAATTAAATATTTCGAAAAAAATAGATTCTATGAAGTAACCATTTAATAAATAGAAATATTGCGATATGATATAGTTTCATACAGGAAGGGCCTGGTTTGCAGATTGGACACTGGAGGATAGCATAGAGATAGAGAGAGAGCCAGATGGAAAGTGGCACTCAAAGAGAGAAGATGCAGTTTCTTAGCAGAAAAGGGACTAGATTTTCAGCAGTAATCAGCAGTAAAGTAGAATCTCGGAATTTGATATTATTGAATTGCTACTGTGTAATGTAATTACTATACTTGTTGTGTAGAAATTAAATTACAAAGACAATAAGTTAATTTATTCACAAAAAAAGTTTTTGAAAGTAAAAGATTCCACTGAATATCACCGTATCTGCATTCACTTTCAATATGATACCAAATCAAACATTGCCAAAGTGCAAATAAACGCTAGAGCTTCCCCATAGCTTGGAAGTTATGCACAATATTTCCATACTGTCCCAGTTTAAGGACTTAATCTGGTCGCCTTAACCAATGAGAACTCCCATTTTATAACAGTATTGGGAAGTGTTAAGCTTGTTATCTGCAAACTTTCTAGAGGTCTGGTTTGAATTTAAGCACATTAAGCCACGTTAAGCATTTCTCACAGTAAGCGTTTTAAGATGTTCCTCAAGTTCTGCCATCATGACATTCTAACAATGGAACATAACGGACTTTACTCCTTGTGATGTAGAGCTTATGATGTCAAATTCTGTCTTACAATAACACAATTAAAAAGTGGCCATACTACACCAAAGCATGACAAAAAAGTGTTTATCATTTCAGTGACAGCAGCGCCCTATGGAACAATTTTACTTTCACTTTTACTTAATAGTCAGCTTACTAGAAAACCAGAAATGACCAAACATTGAAAAAAAAACTATAAACGAATATTAATGCAGCATGTATTCAGTTCTAATACAACAACTACCTACTACTAAACTGCAAATAATACGAGATGTACAGAAATATTGAATCGAAAGTGAAATTATTATTATTATTATAGCAGTATATTCTTAGCTATTAATTTTCTTCTGTCTTAAGAAAAGTACGAGACAGATAGACTGTCTGAAAGGTAAGTGGATTGGTTTTAACATGCATTGTACCTGTTTCCGATCCGAACCGAAGCGCTTTTATCTGGCCGTTTGGTCGAGAAGGGTGTATTTGCAGACGGTAGGCTCCCGTGTAGCTCCAACCCTGTAATCGTAAGTGCGCAGTTCCTAAGTCAAACCCCCCGATCACGTGATAAGGATGTTTATTTTGTGAACACGAGCAATGGTATTGTTTAACATCGAAGGTTGTAACCATGAGTTGGTGAAGTATTGAAAAAGGAAGTGGATATGGTACTCACTATGTGCTAGGCAGAAATAAATGCAATAACTAAACAAAAAGTCATGGAATTATGGCAAATTCAATGGGAACACAATCATAAAGGAATGTTTTATTATGATATACAAAAGGTTAGGGTGAAGCATTTAGAGGGGAATTGAACAGGGCGGAAGAATAATGAATAGATTGAGAATTTGACATACGGCATTGAGTCAGCATCTTTCTAGAATAGGGAAACATGTAGATGGATTATGTGGAGATTGTCAAAGTTTGGAAACTGTGCAACATAATATTTTGGAATGTAGTAAATTCAACAAAGAGGTGTTAATAAATCAAGTGAATGCATTAGAGGTGGATAATAAATTAATACATAGTGTATTGAAGGAGGAAAGAGGAAAACAAAAAGGGAAAGAAAAACATAGAATATAATATATTCAGATTACTGGAAAAATAGCCCTATTTTATGTCTACAGAGCGTAGTACGCTCCACCACTGCACCTCCCTCGCTGTACAATTCGTGCGCAGCTCTTAAATACGTCATCATCATGCAGATAAGGTGTATTTCACTAACCCAAGCACCCCTATCACGTGATCATTTCATAAGGAACCAAACAGTAAAACTAATAAATAATGATACGGATCGTTTCAAACACACACATTTTTTTTTTAGGTTGTATTATTCTCATTCACCCAAACCATAACTGTAAACCGTATTGTAGTTTTGTAGGCACATTTTGAAGAAACATTGATTGATTGATTAGTTAATTATTTGTATCCCCCTTTATTATTTTCCAAATGTGTCGTTTTTTACTCCAAAATTAAGTACAATTTTGAATTACAGTAGTTAGTACAAATAAGTGTTTTATGGGCTTTGTGAAATCGCTAAATATACAGGAACAGAGTAAGAACTGAAATGTATGTTCTTTGTAGGATACATTTATATTTGACTGATTAAATTATCTGTAATTTATAGGTTCTTTTTGTTTAATCTTTCACATCTTGCTGTGGGAAGGTCTGATGTGGTAGTGTGCAGAGAATCATTTAATTTATATAGCGCCTTTCATAGTGGACCACCATCACAAAGCGCTTTACAAGATACAGCACCATTAACATTATATCCCGGTAACTGAAAATATTTATAAAATTAGGAACATGTATACCTTTATAGAAAAAGTACAAGGCCTATATTGCAAGTACTAGTATATCTACTACTAGTACTACTGTATTATGCTATACTGTTAAAGGTGTTAAAGGTGTGTTTTAATAACATGAAGGAGGAATACATTAGTTTAATTAGGGGCACTTCTGTACTCATTGGTTAAATGCTTAATCATCTGGGGTGGGATATGCATCTGGGGAGTTAACATTGCTAAGCATGTTTACCATCATTAACATCATTTCTCCATTGCGGTCCTTTGAAGTTTCTGTCGTTTCTCCCCTGCAGCTAACACCATTTGTGTTCTTCTCTCCTCTGCCTCAATCTCCCTCTTAACACACTCTTCTTCATGTGTCATGTAGTGCTCCTGCTGTTGTCTTTCTTTGGCACAACTGACTGAGGATTCAATCAGACTGCACATTAAAATCAACACTTGGGCCATTTAGATCGCCCCCTACCAGTTATAGAGTTAAGCGTATGACGGCAATAGTTGTTCGTGCAGTCGAGAGCCTCCGCTAGCTCCGCTACTGGCTGTTCAAGGCTGGCGCGCGCCGTCAAAGAATAAAAGAAGGGTAAATATTATTCGCTGTGCATCAACAAATTCATATTTATCATACCCCTTATTCCCCACCTTCACGCATTATTATAAATGTTGGCCACCACGCTATAAAGGTTTGCTTCATGTTTAAAGTTATTTTTTTAAGTAATATAATTTTGGTATGCTTTTTGGCACATAGAAAGTAAAGGAGGGAGAAACAAAACGGAATTGACCACAAAAATAGGTACCTCTAAAAGAAAGAAAGAAAAAACATTAATAAGTAATGCTAAACAAATGATATAATCATTATAATTGTAATGTAATGGGATTAATATTGGGTCTGTTATAGCATCCCATCAGTATGTGGCGCTTTTAATGTTCACAGAATGCTTTTAAACTGCTACAGATTTGTGCTCAACAACTTGACCTTGAAAATCAGTAAGCAAACATGTTCTGTTCCATCACTGGAATAGCATATTCACACTGGGAAAGATTCACTGCCTCTCGTGAAAACGTACATATTCCTGTTCCAGGTGATAAATGGGTTTCCATGAACTGCGGTTTCTAGCGAGGGTATAAATTGGAAGTTTTGTTTTTTGTCATTAAAAACGTTCGCAGAGCTCCAAAAGGCTACATCATTTTGTAATATAATTTATTTTAACTGATAACCAATTAACAAAATAAAGTAATATTAAAAAACGTACAAAAGTTTGCATAAATATACAGAAGGCAATCGTTGGGAAAAACACACAACATTTAAGCTGCTCTGTAAAGCAGGTAAAACGCATAGGACTGCCAGCGTGCAAGTAGAATTTAAATGCAGTGGCAAATGCTATAGGAACACGGCGACCTTAAAATAATAACATTCTCCCCAGTGCTTGCACTTAATCCTCATTTTAAAGTCACCAACAGATTTCAAAATCGTCCCCCCTCCCCGATGGATTTATTATTACTGTTCAAAGTGTGGATGCTGTGGAAGCATGCATTGTTTTATGAAGGTAATGATGCTCTTGCAAATTCCACTTAATAAAAATAAGCAGAGACATGGTTCGTGTACTTATGAGCAGAGTAAGGCAATATGCCAATGATAACCCAATTATTACACAGAACCACCTGCAACATCGTCCCTTCCTATCTCTCGAAACGGACTTAATCAGCACAGCAAAAGTTCATGACAACAGGATGATAATTGCTCATCCAGGCACACCTAGCTATTTTCAAGAGACACAATTAGCCGGCGCGTTTTGCATGAGTAGTTTGCATCTGCTCCAGTTCTTGCACTTTCTGTGTACACAAGATGAAGATGTTGATTCGTTTTGTGTCTCTGGAACAACATACCGGTATCAGCAAGGGTTTTCTCCTTGGTTTCTAGAGAGGAAACCCGAGTGCTCAATTTGCTGTACTTGAAACTTTAAAATCAAGACAATATCAGCTTGTCTAATTACATTATTTAAATTGTCCAATACATTAATAGAGTATTTTTGCACGACATTATAAACTATGTATGCTGGCTGTGTAACATTAGCTATAGCAGCACTCTGCTAAACCGGTAGTTTTAGAAAGCTATGAAACAGCACCGGTGCAGTTGGAAATATTTGGTTAAAACTAGTTATAGCATCGAAACGTCAGTATCATATTTCACGTTGCAGTAGTTTCTCTTTCGGTGAATCGACTGTATCTACCTGTAGCAAGTGAATGCGCAATCACGGAAACGTTTAGCCATACCGAATGGGGAGCGAGACACCGTCAGACTGCTCGGACACCTGTCCGTCACCAGAATTCAGCAGGATCATCTTCGCAACTGAACAGAGACTTAACACTAAATCAGCGCGATTTTTAAAGCATGTCACCTGGCAAAAATAAACCATGACTACACTTTTCCTGCAGTAATCTGCCAACTGACACCATAGGAACAGCGTATTATTTGTTACACAGTAAACTACTGAAGATGATGTGGTTGGTCACTGTACACAGCAGTGGTTACTTCAAGCTTGGACAACATACGACGGCTATTTTTAAATGCACACATAAGCTGGCGATAGATCCATTGGACCATCAACTCTGCGAGTCACGTGTCCTTGGGCGAGAATGCCAGTGTCAGTTATGCTCTTAACGCATACTTATAAACCAGGGCTGGTGCCAAACTTACTGTAAAAGAAGTTCTTGTGAGTCAAGTAAGTATTTCTTCATTTTACTTCGGTACCTATGAAAAATCACCTTCTCACCGTATAGTGCAGTGTTACCGGGTTTTTTTCTACAGCACTCAAATTCCTGCAGTCCAACAGGCTGCAGATTATTACAGTAGTAGTACACACTACCCTTAATATGTGCATGCATTAATGCATTTTACCGAGGGCATGGGGGAAAAAAACCAAAAACATAAAAACGACTACAGTTCAAAGCTAATGTATACGTTTTCATAAAATATGATTTACCATGTGCAGAAAATAATAATTGTGATTTAAAACAAATGAAACCACTCATCTGTATAATCAAAGGTATGACTTTTTTTCTGTTGTACATGCGTCCATTAACTGAACTTTATGCGAGTACAGCTTTCAGTACTTTCAGAGCTTGAATTGATCAGTTACTTAAGGCTTTTGTGTTACATTTATCGTGTCTTTACCGATGTCTATACATGTTACAAGTATTTATTCATTGGCACTCAAATTGTCTACATTTTTTATGTCTGAAATACAGGTCTGAGCATCGAGTACTTGCACTTTGTGTTGAGCATTTCTGGCTGTATATGATGGAAGCCATGCATTCGGCTGGTTAATGTTAAACATGTTAAAAAAAACGAAACCAGCATCAACATTTGTTCTATTTAAATATTTTTTTTTAAAAAAAGCTTTAACCAGTCTTGTTAAAATGTTTACACCATGCTTACCATAAAACGAATCGAAAAGTAGTGGATAATGCTGCGATCCACTTATGCACTGCGATTTAGAAATGTTTACTTGTAAAAACAGGTTGAACAGTTGTACTTTATTTACAGTAGTCGTTGAGCACAAATACAGTAAGAAGACTCCAAAAAGATTGACTAGCGATGCTGAGGGTTCTTTTTTAATCGCGTTCAGAATGTTGTGTACTATTGGACGTTTTCAAGAAGCGTTCTACTGCATACATTCGCGTAATGCTCGACTCTCGCGAGATTGCAAACGCGTGCTATATCCCGCCTCTGTTATAACTGTACGCGCGGATTGGTCTATATAGTTTGCGTTCCAACGCAACGTAAAACGACGCAGTGCGCTGCAAACACAACTCAGTCACGGAACTAGCAGAGTTTATGTTTGTTCCGGCAGGTACATAGCACCTCTATCTCAAAGCCAGGGGTTTCTTCTGCACCCCTGGTCTTTGGAGCGCGTATTTTTTAACCTTAATGATTTTTATTCTCCTGTTTCACCGTCCATCTGATGGTTATTTACACGAGGGTTTATTATAGCATGGAGATAATGAATGCCTTGTGTTTTAAAGACTCATAGTAACGATACTTCCGCACTCCAAAATGAGTGCGATTATAGATATAAGCTCGGGCAGCGAAGAAGAGCCGGACCTGGAGATAGTAGGCGTGTTCAAAAGAGTCTGCAACTGCAAGAAATCGGCTGGAATAAAATATGTTGCGCGGGTGAGTGAGCATCTTTTTTTTCTGTCTGTTGTGTTATGCAGTTTCCCTGGTGTGTGCTGTAGGCGCCATGTTGAGTGAGGGCAGTGCGGCTTCACTGGAGTGAAGAACCGTCTGCTCAGCATTACATTGCAAAACAGTCACCCGATTATAGCCTTACATTGCAAAACAGTCACCCGATTATAGGTAAACTCGAGGAAGGACAGCATTACGGAAACTTTGTTCCTGTAACGATCAGCATTCGGTTAGAGACGTGAAAAACATTTACTGTAATCGAATGCTTTCAGATATACATATTATATATATATATATATATATATATATATATATATATATATATATATATTACACACATACACACATACATATACACATACATATATATATATTTGTATATCTGAAAGCATTCGATTACAGTAAATCTTTATATATATATTATACACACACATTAATAGTAATTACTGCTGTAATTAAAAATAAATAAATTCACTCCTAAAGAAAGTTCCAGCCACTTTCCCAATAATTACTGTAATCCAACTGGATTTATGGAGAGTTTAATTTAACACGACAAAACTTTACCTAGCTAGTGTGGGCACAAGCAGGATGTCATTAACATTAATGATTATTTCTCTAGCAGTTCCCAGAATTCATATTTTACTTTTAAATTGATTTTATTGCAGATGCCTCAGAAAACGCCTATATTTTACAAATTCCGCCATTTAATTGTTTTGAAGGTTTAAAAGAAGAAAAAATAAATCGGGAGACAAAATGAAATATTTCGTAACAGTAAACTTACTTCAGATGTTATTCATTCAATGAACCACCATATTTTACTTTCCATTTCTTAGAATTAGTAGTCGATCAGGGGAGTGCTCTGTTATTGACCGATCGCATTAAATCCAGAGGCGGAGGAGACTGACCGATTGGTTTAATAATGATTGGCACCAAAGTTGTCAAATAACTTCTGCTTATAAGCTTGCTGCCAAGAACTAAGATAATTAGCTTATCCATTGCCATTGGTTCATTTCGAGAATATTTTAATATCATAGTTTCGTGATGAAACTGTTTTGTCACAGAATGCCAGTGGACTGTGTAAAATAAACAACTGTAAGAGTGGCTGGAACGCACGCATGTTGGATGAAAAGCAGATAAAGTAAGTCTGCATATCCAGTACCGACAGCAAAGCAAGTCCCGGTACTGAGTACTGGTAGAATTTCACCCCTGCACCCACTGAAGTGCGATGAGAGAGAGAGGAGACTTCAGGTGTTTGTTAGCGGTACGGTAGTTCAAAAGTTATTTCCGTAATAAGTACTGTAGTGCAGAAGCTACAATCAAAAGATAGGCGTTCTATTATTTATCCTTGAAAATTGAACTTGTTCTGTATATTTTGTTTTTCCCTCAGCCTTTGATGTAACTTTAGTGTGTACTGTATGAACTGTACTGTATGAATTGTTATTTTAGTAACATCAGTATTGCAGCTTGATTGCTTTTTTCTTTCCAAAAACAGATTTGATCTAAATAGTCACTCTAAATATTATAGTAAATTACCAGCTAAAGATACAATATGAAAAGGTAGTATTTTACACAAGAAGCCAAATAAATAAAATACAGGATTTGATCTATATAGTTACTGAAGTACAAAAATACCAGATAGATATAATATGAAAAGGTAGTTTTATACACTAAAGAGGAAACTACAAAATAAAAACACATTAAACGTCAGCTTTACCAGTCAGTAAACCCAAGGAGGACAGAGCCACTGTTCAGACCTTTTGGTGATCGGTAAACCCACACACACTTTTTTTTTTTTCAGAAAGTCATTGACTTGACACAGAATGACAATGACCGGGGGCGCCACAGACATAGGAAGAGCTCCAGTGATCTTACAGTAGAGGTGGTGGACCTGAGCAAGTGTAGTTCACCCACAGAGAGCAGCAGGGGGCAGCAGAGCCCCCTCAGCTCTGAGAACGTGCTCACCATTTTGTCGGAGGAGGAGGAAGAAGAAGAGGTGAATCCAAAAGTTAATGAGTGCCCTGCAGCCACCAGCGCCATGCAGCCGCCTGACCTGGGACTCTCCGGTTCTTGCTCCCTCAGCGATCTCCCAGACACAGACATCTCTTCCCCCACACTCCCTCAATACCAGTTCCTGGAAGACTCCCAGTCTGAAATCCTATGGTCCCCCAAGCACCCGAACGAATCATATTCCTCTGGGGCAGAGAAAGAGGATCCGTTTGAACTGTGCTCCCGTGGTACCAAGTTGCTCCACAGTATTGCAGCTCCTGGCGTGGGCACCGACCAGCCCTGCTCTTCAGATACAAACTCTACAGAACCCCAGGAGAAGAGCATGGAACCCTCCGAGGTCGACTGTCAGAGAGGGCTTGACACAAAAGAGCCGCAAGACAGACAGTCCAAAACGCCCTCTCCTTCCCATGAACTTGACGAGTCCACCAATGGGCCTTTCACAGTTTCCTGTTCAAGTGGCAGTCATGCTGCCATCTCAAGCGAAGACAAGCAGGGAGAGTGCAGAGAGTCCTCTAGCAAGAGGTGGCAACCGGAAGGCAGCACCGACAAGCTCCTTTGTCTGCAGTGTTCTATTAAAAACCTTCCTACAGATACAAAGCAGCCTAGTGGCCATTCTTTAACAGAGCAGCAGCAAGGATCACCCAATTGCTCTTCCCAGATTGGTTCTAGTTTTAACGAACAGAAAGCATTTGAAGCCAGCAGCCCGACTTCCACAGATATTCTGGCCGGTGACTCTCCCGACTGGCTGATGGACTGTGACCTCCCCTCCCCTCAGCTGGACAGTCCAGACAGCCTGCCCTTTGTGGATGAGATAGAGTCATACTCCGAACCCTGGAACAGCCTCTCAGACGGGAAGGCCTCTCCCCTCCGGTCCCCTCCTTTGCTGAGACGAGAGGTGGATGGGGAAGAGGACAAAGCCATGTCAGAGTGTTATTCTAGTGTGGAAACAGAGCAGGAGTTAGAGGAGGAGCAAGAACAGGATATCTACTACATAGACCGTGCTAAGCGCAAGAGGCTCAGTTTACTCACCGGCATGCCAATCCAGCATATGCTTCCCTGGAGAATGACAGAGGAGGAGGAGGAAGATCAAGTAAGAGTCTATGTAACATTTATAAGAAACGAAGCAGTTTTGAAATTATGGAAGATTATACTTTTGAGTGACTACATCATGTTTGAGTAGTTATAATGGAAAAAAAATGCAATTTAAGTTGCCTTCTGGGGATGTTGACTGCCAAAGCCTACTAAGGTGTTCATCTTAAATAGTTTTAAGATGGTGTTAAACAAACCATTTATAAAAAATACTCCAAATATTTCTAATGGAGGGATAGAAACGCTAAACACTAGCTCTGCACCCAGTCCAGAACTTGAAGTATATTACTCGTATGGTGCCAGCAGTTTGAGCAATGAGGCCCCTACTAAATCTGCTCTAAACTGACATCCTTTATCAAGTCATAAATAAGTCTCACCTGTGTCTTAAGGTTAATTATTAGGAGGAGGTCTGTTTCCTGCTCTCATAACGTCCCTTTCCCTTAACCCAGGGTGAAGAGAATTGCCCATGACCTGGCAATGAGGAGCATTTGCAATTCAAACCCAGTTTGTATTACTTTGAGTTTCCTAATGCTGCTTTGCATTTTAGGACGACGACGGGTCTGATCTGAGTGAGGAGGAAGCACCGCGGGAGCCCATCTCTCAGCGAAGGTTGCGGCTGGCTCTCTGCACAATTGAGGAGAGCTACCCCCAGGCCACCCTGCAGTTCCTCTTTGATTTTATGAGCCCTCGCTACTACCCCCCTGCCGACACAGTCAACCACGTTCTCCGGGAGATCCTGCTGAACTCAGACTCGCCCATCCTCGCAGAAGAAGCCTACACCCTGCTTATGAAGATCCAGCTGTAAGTACTGGCAAAGAGGAGGGAATCAGAATTCAATGGCACCCAATTAATAAAACTAAAAATGCAATTTAAAATACCACAGAAGAATATAAATATATTTAAAAAAATGAAAACTAATACCCTTCCAGGACTTAAATTTGAGTTAAGTTCAAAACTATCATTTTTCACACAGCGACCAGTAAAAAGAATGGAATAGGTTACCAGGTAAACAAGACGCCAGGGTCACAATCTTGTTGAGTTTTGCCTGAAAAGGTACAAACATCCTGAATCTTTGGGAACTGCTTTTGTACTGGAAAGCCACTCTATTCCAATCTCTTCTAGCTTTCACCCTGCAGATCTGTCTACAGTTCAGTGGGACTGGGAACTTTTATCCTCCGTCATGGATGAGAAGGTAACTATATATTTTTAATAAGCAATTTCTCATACATGATTTATAGCGTCAACTAAAAACAGCTCGCCTGCTGTCTGTCCCCCCTCAGGACCACAAGAAAAGCCAGTCCCTGACGACAGGGCCGCTGTTCCTACAGTACGTGGTGCAGACCCTGGAGGATGATTTTCAGCGCAGGGTAGGGCAGCAATCGTTGCAGCTCTCCATCGTCAAGGCAATGCTTTCTTGTGACAGGAAGTTTACCCATGTCAGGTTAGCAATTGCGCAAGGTTTTCAAATATGGTAGTTTCTGGTGGTTTCCATGCACTCTATACCCACAGTCACAATACTTTATATTCATATAATAAAGATGTATGTATGTATGTATGTAAAATATATATATATATATATATATATATATATACACACACACACACACACATCAAATTGCAGGAGATTTCTTTAACCTGCAACAGGTTTATTAATCACAGTAAGACTTAATACAGGTTCAGAAAAATGTTTAAATACAGGACAGAAAAACAGGAAAGGCTAATAAGCTTTCTCTGTCATTGTAAACACCACATTTAAACATTTTGTCCTATACAATAAACTACAAGGTTTTCCCTTGCAATGAACATTAATACTGGGCCACTAGCATTTCAGACACAAATAATATTCATTGCAATTTTATTTATTTATTTATTTTAAGAAATTGAAAACAAACATGCAATGTTTAATTGACAACAAAACCATTTAAAACATGAAAACAATTACTACCAGAGTCAAACTCCCTGACCCAGTCTTAGCAAACTGGGCTTGGATATTCTGCATGCCCAGTTTCTTACCCAAATCAGTTAAAAACAAATGCTACATTTTATAGTCACAATTATTAGAACACACACACACATCCCTAAAAGAGGTTTTCTGTTGCAGAGATGTGGTGGACTGGTTGATAGGTGCTGTTACAAACATCACTACGCAAGAAAAGAAGAAGAAAACGGGAGATGATTACAGACTCAAGTAAGAGCGTGACTAATGTTTTAAAATCCGGTTTGAGGAACACCCTTGTATCATTTTTGTGCTGAAATCCGGTTGCTTGCCTAGTTGATGCATTAGTAAAATACTAAGGGCATGGCACGGTGTGTATTGACTATTTGTATGCAGTGACTGTGGAGAAATATTTATTTCAATTCTTGAACATTAGAAGTGGCACCTTTTTTCTTTTTTTTTTTTTTATAATTTTGATTTGAACCGCCAGCAAATACCCTTTTTTTTCTTAAAGGACACATTAAGTAGGATTTGAAGACACAATCTTAGTTTAAAGCTTGTAAAATGTATAATAAGCCAAATCCACAACAAACTGCAGAACATGTATGAGCCATATTTGCAAATGTTACAAAAGAAAAAAAAAAAAAAAAAAACAGTCCTGAACCAATATAAATGAAAAATAATCTAGGCCAATAACAAAAGAAAAACAGTTAATAAAAAAATCATTGGTGCCACGGAGAAGAAAACAAGAACACGATACAGGATGGACCCTACCTGCCCCTGCAGTGGTGTGCCCGTTGCTCACCATTTGTGTCCCTGCAGAGTAGTGTGCCTCCTCCGTTGCTCACTTTCTTCGTCTCCGCAGTGGTGTGCCTCCTCTCTGTTGCTCCTCTCTGTTGCTCACTTTCTCCGTCTTTGCAGAGTGGTGTGCCTGCTCCAGAAGATGCTGGCCCTGGCAGTGGAGGTGGATCGCTCCCCTACCTGCAGCTCCAACAAGCTCTCTGAGGAGATGTTCCAGTCCTTTTTTGGCAGTGCTCTCAGGAGGCAGCACATGTGAGCATTTCAAGAGGGATGAGTTATCAATCTGCAGTCTTGTCCAACAATCTCTTTTGGCAGCCTTAATCTAACCAACATACAATTTTAGGCCGGTAAACATAACTTTACCCACGTGTAAAAGTGCAGTGTCAAAGTATGAGGTGTGTCAATTTCAAAAGATCTTTAACGTACCAAAGAAAACTAGCTACTTATTTCATACATTACACCGTGTAACAATTTTTTTTTTTTTTTTTTTTTTGTTTCTGGGTAGTAAGTGTTATTTCCTAATTGCTTATGCCTCAAAAGTATAGAAAATGGCTATTATTCCCCACAAACTTTGCTTTTGTGACCAGGACAGTGATATTTTGAAATTTACCTATTTTCCAGAACATTCCAGATAGATTCAGTGCTGAGTAAACTTGGAGTAACTTCTAGAACTTTCCAGTAATATAAATAGTAGTATAAATACAGGGGCCTTAAGCCCACCAGTTCAGTTTAGTTCCAGCTGCCTAAGTGGATACATATCTGCATTTTTCCGAGATGGCATCAAGAGGCTGCAAGCATCCGGCAGACGCATTTTGCTATGTCTGCGGCCAATTTATCAAGACAAGAGCGAAAAAGTACTCCGTGGAAGCATCTGCTAAGATGTGTGAGGCCTACAAGGCATATTTCGGCATGCCTGTCAGGGATCAAGACAAACCCTGGGCACCTCATTTCACCTGCGAGCACTGCAAAAAAACTCTGGAAGGTAAGATGAACAATTGTTGCTCGGAATTTGTTATAAAATTTGTTAATTTTTAAAATTGTGTAAGTTTTTAATTTTAAAATGTTTTACAATTTTCAATGTTATTGAAAAAATATATCATATATGAAAAATGTTGCGAGAATCTCTTACACATTAGTCATGGGTGAAATAAATGTATTTGTAGGATGGTACAGAGGGGAAAAGAGAGCCATGAGGTTCGCTATCCCAAGAATTTGGTGGGAACCCACGGACCACTCAAGCAACTGCTACTTCTGCATGGTGGACCCTTCCAAACGTCGGACTGGCAAGAATGCACCTGCTATCACGTATCCGGACCTTCCTTCATCCATCGCCCCGGTGCCACACTGCCATGAGCTCCCCGTACCCACTCCTCCGGAGAGAGAGCAGCAAGTCAGAGAGCGAGGAAGACGTTGTAGATCCAGATGACAATTTCAGAGGTGGAGCTGAGGAGAGAAACCCATACTACCCCAACCAAAAAGACCTCAACGACTTGATTGGAGATCTTGGTCTCACCAAGTCCAATGCCGAGCTTTTGACGTCTAGGCTCAAGCAGTGGAACTTGTTGGATGAAAGTGTGCAAGTCGCAGATTATTATTATTATTATTATTATTATTTATTTCTTGGCAGACGCCCTTATCCAGGGCGACTTACAATCGTAAGCAAATACATTTCAAAATCAGAGGAAACGTCACCAACCTTTTTCCAGCTTCTTCACCCGTCAAGATGGGCTCTGCTTCTGCCACAATGTGACCAGTCTGTTCAAGGCAATCGGAATCGCCTGTAACCAGAATGAGTGGCGCCTCTTCATTGACAGCTCATCCAGGAGCCTCAAAGCCGTGTTGCTCCATAATGGTAACAAGTACCCGTCTCTTCCCCTGGCTCACTCGGTGCACCTCAAAGAGGATTACAACAGCATCAAGACCTTGCTGGACGCCTTGAAGTATGATGGAGTACGGCTGGAAGGTCATAGAAGACTTCAAAATGGTGGCATTCCTGATGGCTCTCCAAGGCGGTTTTACCAAGTTTCCCTGCTATCTTTGCCTTTGGGACAGCAGGGGCACCAAGGCGCACTACCACATGCGGGACTGGCCACAGCGGACCGAGTTCTCTGTGGGGAGGAACAACGTCAAGTGGGAGCCACTGGTGGACCCCCGGAAGGTGCTGATGCCACCACTGCACATCAAATTGGGCCTTATGAAACAATTTGTCAGAGCTCTAAATAAGGAGTCGGCAGCCTTCAAGTACCTTCAAGACTTCTTCCCTAAGCTGTCTGAGGCAAAGGTCAAAGCCGGTGTCTTCGTCAGACCACAGATAAAGAAGATCCTGGAGTGCAATGAATTCCCCAAGAAGCTCACTAGTAAGGAGAAAGCGGCTTGGAACAGCTTTGTCGCAGTGGTTCGGGGCTTCCTGGGCAATCACAAGCCCGAAAACTATGTGGAGCTGGTTGAGACTCTGGTGAAGAACTACGGCACAATGGGCTGTAGGATGTCCCTCAAAGTCCATATCCTTGATGTTCATCTTGACAAATTCAAGGAGAACATGGGAGCGTACTCGGAGGAGCAAGGAGAGCGCTTCCACCAGGATATACTGGACTTTGAACGTCGCTACCAAGGACAGTATAACGAGAACATGATGGGAGACTACATTTGGGGGCTGATTCGTGAAAGTGATTTACAGTATAATCATAAATCTCGAAAAACTACTCACATCTAAATCTTTTGTAGTCATTTTTGTATTACTTTAGTATAAATACATGTTAATTTGGATTCATATGTTGTTTTTTTCTGACTTTATGTGAATGAAAAGACACAAATTTGCCTGTTTTTTCATTGGAAATAGGTAAATTTCAAAAGATCACTGTCCTGGTCACAAAAGCAAAGTTTGTGGGGAATAATAGCCATTTTCTATACTTTTGAGGCATAAGCAATTAGGAAATAACACTTACTACCCAGGAACAAAAATTGTGTTAGATAGTGCAAAGATTGGAACCAGAAATACATCACAGAAAGATGGTGCATGATGTTAGCAAGTTTGAACAGACTGCCCCAAGCTTCTACACATTCCGTGGTTCAAGTAGCTTCAGACTATAAAGTTCTTGATGCCATCTGCAATATGCACAGATGTAATCAAATTACATTTAATTTAACACTCTGTATGAAGGAAGCACCACTACTATATAAGTACTTTTTTGTTCAAAGATACAGAGTAGATACAGTACTGTATATAAAAATAGTTTTGGTGCCACAATATGTATTCTGCACCCCTTAACAGCCCATTTCTTTCTCTCCCAGAGTGCAGCTATTGAACACTATGGAGAGCCAGCTGCTGTGCTGCAAGCTGCTCGAGTTGCTCTTAGGCTACGCCTGTCCCCTCAGAACACAGCTGCACATGTCACTGGGCCTGATCCTGCACTTCCTGCGACATGCAGAGCTTCCCTCCGACACCACGGTGGGTACCCGCCCAGCACTGGCTGTCTGCCACAACACTCCCAGCCGCTGCTCAGTGGTATTGTTCCTCTCTAACAGTGCTCCATGAGTAGAGGTTAAAACAGGACCTTTCTAATCTGGAAATTCAAGATGTGGAGGATACTCGTTGAAAGTACAGATTTTAGGAATGACCGAAGTTCATGGGTATCTTTATAAAGCAAGTACAAAGTATAGAAAAGAAAGTACGATTATCCATAAAATGGCTGAATTCGGAGAATTGCTTTCCTTAAAATCGAGCTCTGTATCTGCATGGTATAATTTGGAACAGCATTGACTGCCCAGTCATTCTGTCGTTTGATATGAATGAAAGAAAGACAGTTTCCAAAATGAGATCTGGTTTAAAAAATAAACAAAATGAATACATCTTTGTATCACTCAATGTTGAATGCAAAAAAGTAATTTACTGCAGGGACTCTCAACAATTTTTATTATCATGATTAATTTGCGTTGTTACTTCAAACATTTTATTTCCTATGTGAAGCTTTATAAACATAAAAATTTGCTTTGTTATTATGGCAAAATGAATGTGTCCAGGTGTAAAAGGTACATTTAGTGTACAAAGTTAGTAAAATATCTACTTGGAAGACCTACCCCATGGTATTGCCCCTGTAACACTCCCTCTGTGTGCAGGGCGGTGCAGAAGAGCGGTGGCAGCGATGGGATGATTTGCTTAACCTGCTGGTGCTGCTGTTCCACAGTTACCAAGAGGTCACCAATGGTAAGATGAGATTTCTTGCTTTCTCCACGCTAGACTTTCCAGCTGCATGTCAACCTGTTACTGGGATATTTGTATACGGAAACAGTAAATTCAGCTCTGAGCTGGGCAAAATAGATTCTGTTGCATATTTAAAAAAAAAAAAAAAAAAGGGTGCTAGAAAAGACCCAGAGACAGTGGAAAAGTGCGTTTGGGAATGAAGTGCATGCTTTTTATGTTTTTTTTTCCTCAATGCCATTTGTCTCAGTTTAACATGCACATACAATGCAAAAAAAAAAAATTGGATTACTTTGGCATGGAATGAGAAAGCATGCTAAGAACGGTTTTTGGAATGTGGTTTTGTAAATAAGCAAATACTGTACTAGTGCTTTGTTTTGCAATCATTTTCTTTGTATCATATACGTGCAGTACCTGACAGTTAATTTATAATGTCTCCACGTTAATCAACTACAACGTAGTATAACGACTAACTCAGATACAATATTTCCACATTATGAGGCACCCCTGGAACCAATTACATCAGAATAAACACAAAATTGCCAGTGCGTTCTTTGAACAAGAGGTGTCCATGATTTTCTTAATGATCCCAGCGTGTTTGCCGTTAGCTTCACCTGGTTAACTATGCATTTGTACGTTGCACTTACCAATACATAATTAAATGTATAGCAAAAGCATGAACTATAGGTGGTTCCCAAATCACCGGCGTTGAAAACAAGCCAGAACTGTTAGATAAACAGACGTTTACAGTTATATGGACTTTTATATTCATTTAAATTACATAGTGCAATACTAGTGTTGGATTTTGTGCACAATGTGAAGTTTCTCCCTTTTGTAGTCTGGATCAAAATAAGGATTCTAAAATAAGCTCATCTCTTTTCCTCGCCAGGTTATCTTCGAGTCTCCATCACGGAACGTGCAAAACACTATGGCACGAGGCCAGCGGTGATCGAGGAAGACAAGATCACAGAGATGGAAGTCGAATCAGATTTAGACCTTTTCCGCAGCAGAGTATCCAAAGACCTGGGCGAGCCACTGAATTTGCAGCTGGAGGAACGATTCAGCCAACTGCAAGCTCTCCTCCTCAACTCAATTACAGGGAAAAACCAATATACTTGTATTTTGCTTATGTAAATAAATGTTTTAATCCACTTTTTTAATAATGAAACAACTGTCCTTTAGTCTCAGGTTATTTTGCTAGAATATTGGTGTGCCGTTTACTTTGCTTCTGTATGTAGCTTACAGAGCCTTTTGGAATGAGTTTGCAAGACAAAGGGGTTAAAACATTGAAAGAATGAATACTGCAAGACCCTCATTCTGTGAAAGTGGGTAACATCAGTGTTTTCATTTTGAAATGAAATTCAGACCACCTCAATTGTGCAAAAAGTGTGTTGCATTTTTTTAGATTTAAATATTTACTTTATAACTTTAAAACAAAATATTAAGTTTTTAAAACAATATCTCAAACCACTCTTACCATCAACATATCTTTTAAAATCAGAATGATCTGCAAAAACAGATGCATAAGTAAATCCAATACACTAGCCTTAATATGCAACCTATAAAATTTACAGCACGCAGCTGCCTGTACAAACTTGTTTTTTCCACCACTTCGAACTGGATTAATACAAGGATAATATCAGTCTGGATGTAATAATTTTTTTTCTCTCTTATCCACAATGTTTTAGAATTCTTTTTACATCCTAGCCTTGTATTTAATGTATTATGCATTGTTTTTCACTGTATTTCACATATTATGCATTATTATTTTTACATTTTTTTAACACTATCTTGTAAAATGCTTTGTGATGGTGGTCCACTATGAAAGGCGCTATATAAAATAACGATTGATTGATTGATTGATTGATTTAGTAATAGGGGACCAAGCTACAACCAACGTCTCAAGTGACACCTTCATGTCGCTCTGGCAAAATATTACTTGGGGATTTACCAGTTGCACGCTCTTGGTGATGTAGCTCTGTGCTTTTCTTTTACTGCTTTAAATCAATCTTACCCGACAGGGAAAACATTTTACAGCCAACATTCATGACTTCATTCTCCCTACTTCAACACCAATTGGCTGGAAATTTTTGATGCTGTAATTAAACTTCTGCAGTTCACCTTGATAAATCTTTTTTCTATATAGACATTTAACAACTGTTAGTGTTACTTAAACATATTTAAAGAGGTTTGGCTTTATTACATAAGAACAAAACATTGAAATTATGTTCATCATCAAAATGAGAATGAAATTAAAATAAATTAGATAGCTAATCTGCACTCCAGTCTTGATCTAAATGTTTTCTGATAATTCAGTATTTTAACTGCATCAAATGTAGCTGCACAATACAAAGTGGATCAGCGACAATTCCTTTAAATGTACAATGGCTGCTAATTAAACAAGCACAACCCAACACAGTGCATACATGGATTGCAAGGGGGCGGGGGGGAAGGACCATGCACACGACAGTGACTAATACTATACAGGAACATGGTTATATACATGTAACAAAAAAGTCTACTCAATGGATCTGTTACAAGTGACAAGCTTGAAGACACCTGCTCTGCTCAGAAGAAATTAACACTTTCAGCTAACCACAAGTTTACTTACAGCCCAGTCAGAAATGTCAGGAACTTTCTCTGCACTACACTTAATATTATGGAAAAAAAATAAAACCGCCAAAGGCATAATTGTGTCAAAAACCACAATCTCAAAATATCTTGGTAAACTAGCTGTATAAGCTAATATTGATCCTTGAAAGAAAATCTTCCATGTATATAGAAAGGAGCTGTTTTTGACACCTACATACTGTCACACTAACTTAAAAACTTGACTGGGATTCGAAAAAAGGCAATGAATGTTATGTATATATACACACACCGGTATTTTACTTGGATTAACGTTAAGTGATGATATCTAGTAGACATATAAACAACAATCCTTGCAAAACCTAACGCGCATCTAAATGGGTGATCCGAGAGATCCCTTGCAGCAGGTCCTTTTAAAGAAGTGAACAGGAGCCAAGACAATCCCTCAGGGGCAGGGAGTCAAGGTCCAAAGACTGGTCCATGTTTAATCTATGGGGTCACTAGAAGCCGGAAGGGGTAAGCACGTTCATGTCACGGGGTTTGAGGTTGTGTGATCGGGGTGCCTGCCTCTTCACGTCCATGCCTGGTACATCCATCCTTGGGGGTTTCAAGTTTGCAGGATCCTCGGCTAAACGGGTGGCCTGTGCTCGCATCAACTCCATTGGGGTAGGCTTCTGAGCACCACGGTAAGACTGCAAAGCAAATCCTCCTGAGGGAATAACATCTTCTTACAAAGCATTGCATGTACTCTTCAATCTGACCATTTACACACTATCAGTTATTCACCGACTAATATATATAAAATTATAGTTATTCAGGTGTGCCAGAATACAAAGTATACATTTTAAATAAAAGGTACATTTTAAAATCACCAAGCTTCACACAACATCCTACATAACCATTTGGCTGGAGGAAATTAAAATAAATAAAAGCAGTGTGGTGGCCCAATTGAGACTGAAAATTAAAACAGATGGTGATCAGTACCTGGGTCAGTGGTGGATTTCTGGACAACATGTCGAGGACCAAAGAGACTCCACTTCTCAGTTGTTCCTCCCTCCACAGGACCCATATCAATGCTGGAATTAGTACTGGCAATTTCAGAACCAGTGAGGGAGGCTGTTGAACCCTGACTGAACCAGCCCCTGTAAAATAGGCAACCCCAATATCTTACATTTCTAAATAAACTTATAGAAAATGCTTTTCAGTGGTATGATTTGTAGATCTTTGGGGAAGACAATAATACAGGTGGCAAAAACAAAATGGGTTATTCCCCCAGCGTGTAAAAGAAATCAAAAACCTATTGATAAGCCTGGTCCCACCAGAGATATTTCTCTTCTCAGAATTTATTAGAACTGTATTTGACAGTACCTGCGTTTGTGTTTGGGGGATGTCTGAGGTGTCCCACTAGGTGTGGACTGTGCAGATGATGTCTGTTTCTCCTCTTTGGACTCCCCACTCTGCATCTTCAGCTTCTGTTAGCAGGGAGAGAGACAAGGTTAGGACAGAATAACTAATACAGGTCTGTATAAGGGTCCATGGCTTCCTGTCCCCAGAACACAAAGCACCAATGAACAGAAATATACAATATACTACAAAACAAAGATGCTGCAAACACTAAAATCATCTTAACTTCCCTTTGTGTTTTCTGACTTGCTAAAAATTCAAACAATTGCAACTCGACGATAAATAAATACATACGATGTTCACAAACTCCTCTGAGAATTCTATGCCGCAGTGAGAGTCAGATGGACGGTTCTATGCCAAAAAAACTTTAACTACTATGCGCTATGGACTTCAAAAACATGACTTTCTTGACTGATTCATAAAACAAATATGGACTGCAGACCTCGGCTCATAGTGGGAAACTAAAGGCCCCTTGGGAAGAACTATAGTTACGTCCAGCCTGTGGCTTCGGGCATTATAGTTCCGTTGGTAACTATAGTTCTTCCCTCGGGGGGCCATAGCTTCCCACTATTAGCCCATAACAATAGCCAATTTTCATTAAAACTGATTAAACACATTTCCTGATACAATTAGCAGTTGCTTATTGCAAATAACACAAATTTCCTGTTTGTAAAGTATTTTGCAGATCCCCCCCCACGGAAAAAAAAGTGAATAAAACAAAATTGCCCTAGTTCGAACAGCTGAGTGTAAAGGATATTATCCTTGCATACAAACGTGGAGGTATTGATAGCAGTGAATAATGCACCACTGTACCAAAATAAAAAATAAAATGTTGCTGCTGATTTCAACATTTCCATGAACTCAGCCATTCTGAAAAACCGGGATCCAATACAAGCCTATGAACAGCAAACTGCGGATGCAAGTAGTCAGCGTTTCTGATGTGGAGGACACCTTGCTTTTGTGGTTAAACAAAGCTTGTGATCAGAATGTGCCTGTACCTGGGACCACTAAGATACAAATCTGAGAAATTTTCTTCTGGGACTTGCAGATTTCAAATGCAGTTCAGGGTGGCTTGCACAGTAAACATACAGTACTGCGCATGCAATATAACGTACCTTGTTGCTTTTGCAAATGTTTTTCTTTGTTCTTTTTAAAACTTTTTGCAATGCATACTTTTAAGAAGTTCACGCATTTGGCTTCCACTCCTGATATGAACCACTTCCGCTCCAGGACGTACACAGGTACGTCAACAGACAAAGCATGTACAGTACCATGCGGTACCTACACAAGCCAAGGTTTGCTGTCTATTCTATGGGGTTTCTGCAAGCTTTCAAGAGAGCAATTCACCCCGTCGCTCATCTCTGCAAGCTTTCAAGAGCGCAATAAACCTCACTGTTCATCTTTTTTTTTTTTTTTACCTGAAAATGGTTCACATTCCTATGCGCTTGCACCAACAACAAACAAGCAAGTAGTGTGGCATGAAACGATTAATGTAATCTATTAATCTATCAATTCTTGCTTCGATTAATCAATTATTCAGACAAATACCAACACATCACTCAATAGCTAGCAAGTTGAACCATTAACAGATTTTTATGTACCTAGTACAATACATGTCTCGAGATGATTGCTTTGCTTTATTTCACCAACAAAAAATAATCTACAATTTCTAAAGTATCTAAAATAAAGTATTAAATAAAAAATACTCAGCATAGTATCCGTCTGAAAAAAACTGCCAAGATCAAATGAGGGCAGCTAAATACTGAGACCATTAAACAAACCACAAATTAATCTGTGATAAAAAAAATATTCATCCTGCATCCTTACGCAGCAACCACACAAAGACGCATAGATAAATACATCAACAGTAACAGCAAAGAAACACCTAAGGCATCTAATGTATTCAAAGTAAAAAATGATATAAACTAGAAGAAATAATACAGCAGAGGGGTTTTAACTATAAAAACACAGAACTTTATAAAAACAACCTTCAAAACTTTCAACTGCATTTAACACCCTTTAACAACTCACATGACTACTTACTAACAAAACAAAACAGAACACCACCTATATAATATATAACAAAAAAGGAGGCTGTGTGGTCCAGTGGTTAAAGAAAAGGGCTTGTAACCAGGAGGTCCCCGGTTCAAATCCCACCTCAGCCACCAACTCATTGTGTGACCCTGAGCAAGTCACTTAACCTCCTTGTGCTCCGTCTTTCGGGTGAGACGTAATTGTAAGTGACGCTGCAGCTGATGCATAGTTCACACACCCTAGTCTCTGTAAGTCGCCTTGGATAAAGGCGTCTGCTAAATAAACAAAAACTGTACCTGTACTTGCTGATGCCATAATAATAATCTTTTTTTTTTTTTTTTTTTTTTTTTAAAGTCTGATTCCAGAATCAAGCCGATATCAGTAGACCAATAACAGCAGAATTCAAACAAAGGCTTAACATTGCCCAAGTAGTTTGCAGTCAAAATCCAAATTAAAGTTAACCAAAAAAAAAATGCCTGTAATGCCTGTACAGTTGCAGACAACTGTACATAATGTGCATGTCAGTTTATTAAATCAGAAATTTTGCTTATGTATGTTTATAAAAACATTTAACTAAAAACATTTAAAGTTTTTAATTCCTCAGAGATCTTGTGTTTTGTATGTATTATAGGGCTTACAAATACAATGTGTATTGTACTGTTCATTACATAACACATGTGCATGACGCGTGTTCTTTTCAAAAATAAATATTTTGTATCGTTAATAAAAAAATAAAAAAAAGTATACAGATGCACTTATAACGGATCCTGTTAGAACGGAGTTGCGTTTACAACGTATTGAGGATACATGTCCCTGCCAAACAACATGGGCTTTAACGGGGAATTACCCTGCTTAAAACGGACTCGCTTATAAAGTATACACCGTTTAATACGTACAGTTTCCTGTTCCACAGGCAGGTCTTGTGTTTAATAAGTACAGTTTAATGCATACAGTGCGGTTTAATACGTAGAGTTATCCTGTTCCACAGGTAAATATTTTCCATAAATAAGGTATATCCTGGACAGGAAATGAGTCACTGTTGCAGTTGTGACGTCAGGCAGGAAAACCAGTTGCGATTTACTTACAGTTTAGACGCATAACGTATACAATTTTAATTACATTTAGCCAAAATATACATTCGTAAAATTGTACTAATTACACTATACGGTACACAGGGGCATGTTATGTTTAAAAAAAAACAAAAAAAAAAAACGTTTTGGCAGTTAAGCTTTCTTGTATTGTTGATATTTACCGGTATTTAGTATTTGAGACGGTCAAAGTTTTTTTTTTTAAACATGTATAACGTCTACAGACTGTAAATATTTAAGGTACTTATGTTGGTAGTTACATACCGTGTTTCAAATTGTGTTTACTACGTACTTCGTTTATAAAGTACTTATTTCCATTGTCCCTTACCGTTATATGTGGACTGGCACACAGGGGCTTAGGGTTAATGGAAATGTTTCCAATAGCATTGGCTTAGTTTTATATTCTATCCAATAGTATTTTATAGCAATTTCAGGGGTAAAACAAGCAATTAAATATTTCAGAAATCTGGTACCTGGCATGCACATTCATTTTTTTACATCTGGAGTTGAAGGGCAAAAGAATTACTGATAAAACGAAAATCGAGTGTTGACTGTAAATAAAAAAAACCAACACATTTCTAAAACACGAGACTATACCATTCTGTTATAATATAAAACAGATAATGGTCCCACAGAACAAAAGTCTGAATTACACAGCCCTCAAAAGTTTGAGATGAATTTCAATTTAAGGAGCTAATGTCTTAAAATATTCAGTTGACGGCAAATAAAACCCAACAATCCTCACACGAAATGTGTAAACTCAATATATACACAAATGATTCAAATACTCCTCAATCTCACATCCAAACAAGCTTATCTCGCCATCACTGGGTACTGGATAACTCTAGCCCCCAGGCTTTGCCCGGCAGACAAGGCCTTAACCCGATCTATGCTATTTTAGTATTTTTCTGCCTTAATACTGACGTCCCTCACACAATTGTACACAAAAAAACAAACAAACAAAAAAAAAATGCCAATATAAGACGAAAACCTTTCAAAAATAATGATTTCCTGCATCTTGTCCCACAACAACCTCTTCCCAGTAGCCATGTTTTTTTTTCTTCAAAAGCAGCAGGGTTAGAAGTCATGTGATTTAAAGCTGTAACATGATTGGCCGATACTTGGTAAAAGTGGGTTGTCCCTTTTCAGTGGGTTGCCTGGCAAGCAAACAGGCTATCTGTTCTGGCCACATAAAACCATCTCCATGAGTAAACAACTTTTTGCGTGTGCGTGTTATTCAAATAAATAAATAAATAATATAGACACACACACACACCTGACTGCCAGTTCTTAATATGTTTTTATCCGCATACTCCCTTTTAGTTAAAATGTTTGACATTACGTAATTGAATAAGAACGGGGCTAACAGGTCACCATGTGTTTCAAGACTGTCTATTTTAACAGCAAGACCACAACTTTCCAATACTAATAATAAAAAAGAACAAAATGAAAAAGTTAATTTTATAACAAAACAACCAACCAACCAACCGACCACAACAAAAAAAAAAAAACGCAGGTACTCCCTGAAAGGTGAAACAAGCACCATCTACAGTCAGAGATGCTTGGAAAATTAAAGAATATGTAGAACCCCAAATGTGGATGCAGACAAAAAGTACCTGTTAACAGAGTGCTTGCTAATTGCCATTAATTAAGATTAAAAAATTACCCACAATTTTCTGCGGACCTCATTTCACTGCAGTTGTATTGTATTTAGTAATGGAAATACGGTGGTCAATAGGGGAAAACCAGCAACAGGATTAATAAAAGGGTGGAGGTATTTGGGTCCATCGATGTTCAGATTATTAAAAATAGCTTCCACTAAATCATACAGTTGTTAGATGGGCATTAATTAAAACACATGTGTTATATGTATGCTGTATACACGCCATCGGATTCAACTGTTTCTTAATGGGTAATCTACTTCTGCTTTGAAAAATGCTTTGCTCACAGAAATTGTGCAATTTCTTTTTTTTTGTTAAATGGCTATTTAAAAAAAAAACAAAAAAAAAAAAACTGCTGAGTCCAAGTACCATAAATCGTAACTTATTAAAAGTTGCATTCTGTTCATAAATGGAGTGATGCTTAAACTCAGTGTTGGTGGGGGTGCCCAATCCAGACGACACAGTGAACACTTCAGTTACTCACATGCACTGCCTCTGCCACGCGATGGTAGTGAGTCTCCTCTGCAGTCAGCCCCTTGTGGGGGGTGTAGCCCGTGTCCGTCAGGCCTGCTTGCCGCTCAAAGCGCTGGATGCTCTCCTGGGTCTGCTCTGCAGGAAAAAAAAACAAAAAAACACACAAGACAGCTGGGTTAAAGAAATGTTACCATCACCCTCCCCATTCTTTAGTAAATCCAGTACCTACGTATTAATAACCTATAAAAAACAAAAAAATATTAAAATGGAAGAGTTCATCTGGACATAATGGGATTCCAGGAGAGACCGTGGCAACTCAAATTTGGTTAAAGATGTAAAGGTATTTGAGCATAGTAACATTTTAAGTTTAATACCGCACAATTAAATGTAATGCAGGAATGAAAATAAGACTGCTATTGCATAGCAGTTTCACCCATTACAGGTTTTACTATGAGCTTGATTAGCCCCAGTGTATAGGTACCAAGGTCAGGTGTGTCTTAGTCATAGTAAAGCCAGGAATGGATCAAACTGCTATGCAATGAGAATCTTATTTCCATCCCTGTAATGCATTGATCGGTGGAACAGAGAACAAAATGTTATCTTGAAATACTACTTCTTAATGAAAGACTCTCCAAAATGTTGCATTTATGAAATTGTTCAAACTGGGGAAGATACATCTGCAATGCCAAGGTAGTTGAGAAATTCCCATCACAGAGACGCAAGATTAGATAGCAAAGCTAAGTTAGGAAACAGTTCTGTGGTGTGGTTCCCCTGGGCAATAACAAGAGCTGCAGGGAACAGGGTACCCAGACTCCCTTTCTTTATACAAAATGGTTCTAGAATAAATAAATATAACAGGATTTAAGTCTAGTCTTGTTTGCAAATAATCATTTGATCCAATTAAACTTAAAAAAAGAAGCCCAGCAGGACCATAATATATAATATTGAATTGTGATATTACCTTTCTATGTCGTTACTGTCATCAACTAGATAAATAGCCAGATCTACCCCTAATGCACCCCTACGAAGCTCCATCTCTCTTACATACAAAAAGAATAGCTCCCTTTTCTTACTTGTGATAAGCGAGTTCATGATGATGGATGTAGCCTTCGCCTTAACCACTGGCACAGCGGGCTTGCTAGCAGTGTCACTGGCATGGAAAGGGGGCAGGACCTGTCCGTTTTCTTCTACCTGCATAACAAAATGAAAAGGTTGATTCGTTTAAAAATGGACAGTGACAAGACAGTGACCTGAATGCTGACAAGGTCCCAGTAGACTGAAAATCCAGGGTGTAAGGGACCATAACAGACAAAAACAGAAAAAAAAAGAGTTTAGTTTATTTCTGTACTGCTGCTTCCATCAGTTAGGAGGTCTCTCAACAGAAGGATGGGATTTCCCAGTTTTCACCTAGTAAAATATCCTAAAATGTCAACAGCAGTAGCAACGTTGAACTGCATGCTCCATTCAACTACCCAAGAGGCGTTTCCTAAAACACAAGCATCCATCTCTGTCAGACAGCAGTGCCTGTGCTGTCAGGAACAGCAGGTCAGAGACTGCAAGAGCTTTTCAGCAACAGCGGTGAAACAATATACTTTCTTTCATAACGGTATACTGTTAGAAATGGATAGCGTGTTCCACCATCTCCAATTTGCCTTATTACAAAACAGTATATCAATAATAATAATTTTATACAATAATCACCTTATTATTGTTATCACATGTGTCATGGTCCAGTATTTTATTTATTTAATGAAAAGTAAAAGTTTTTACAAAGCTGTATTTGTAAGTAGTGCAATACAATGTGGTCTGTTTAACATACAGGAGAACTGATGCAGGTTAACTTCATCAGCAATATATATACACTGAGAGGGGGGAAGGGAGAAAGACATGGGAAGAGAAAGGTGGCTTCGTAGAAAATGTGACTTTCCTAAGAGGACGACTGCTTTTTTTCTACAGGCATGGGGGGGGGGGGGGGGGGGGGGGGGGGTTGGAGCAGAGAAAGAAGAGAGGAAGAGGTTTTTCTGATACCTCAGAGAGATGCTGGTACTTCCTCTCTGGGATGATGGGCTTCTTCCACAGTATGTTGGCACTGATGTCTGAAGGGGGTGGAGTCATGGGGCCCAGGTCATCAAGGGCGTCATCGTAGCTGAACGCACGCCGATTCATCCCGATCGGCAGAGACAACGACTCAAGCATCCCCTCCGAACCTCCCGACTCCAGGGCTGGGTGACGAGACAAGAGAGACACAACCATTTGCTCAGTAGAAGGAAGCATATTCAAAAAGTTGTTTCCAGTCTAACTCTGATAGGTGGAAATTCCATGTCAGGGTTACAAAACTGAGAAACAAACAGCCGAGTGCTCAAGCGACCTTCAATACATTAGTTGGTTGTTTGGTTTTTAGTTAAATTGCTGTTTTTCAACCTTAAAAAAATGCACAGTTAACGATTGGAGAAAGATCTTTATTCAGTAGGTCAGTTTCGTATTCAATATTTACTCAGTCTTTTATATATACAAATAAATGTTTGTCAGTAAACCTTTGGGCAACAAACAAATAAGGTTTGCTTATTGAGGAAGTCACATGTGAATGTACAATAGGAAACCGCTACTCACCTGGCATTCCAGATGGTCTTGAAGCCATAGGAATGAACCACAGATACAGATAATGAGTGAAGACTGCAGTCCTTCGGATTTTCAGCTAAGAAGCAGAAAAAAATATGACCCTCTTGTTACACCAGTTCCTCTATATGTTCACACATTCTAAAACAAGAGTAAGATTACTTTTTTTTTTCTTACAGAGCTTTGGTATTTTAATATAAGCTTTGGTTTCGCAGACCCCCGATTATCTCTAATCTTAGACATCTATGCTTGACATTGTATACCCTACAGAATACTGATGCTGGGAAACATTACAAAAGGGCTGAAGACTTTAAAAGTGAAATGAAGGCAGACATTTAAATGTACATTAAGCATTAGCAGGAAGTTTGAGTTTGAGCCGTGGTGGTCACTCACCAAGCTGAAAATCAGTGGGGTTTATGTCTGCTGATGAACTTTACGATGCACACTGTTAAGAAGAGACTGAATCCAAAGCATCCTGGAGGAGTATGGAAACTGAGCTGGGATGTAAATGAGCTGGCTGAAGACCTGGTGAATTACAGAACAAAGAACAATATCATTAATTACATCCTTAATACCTGGATCAATTACCTCAAACAAGCAACTCTGTCACGCTTCTTGTTAAAGATCCTCATCCCTGCTTTAACTTCAGGGGTGTAACTTACATGGGATGTTCTAATGATACCCTAACTTCAGATACGATGCATACAGGGATATGTATCAGGATACGTGATGGTCCCGAGTCTCTACTTGTATGATGCATAATAACATCAAATGATCATTAAGTTGAGAACTATTGTGTCAATAAAATAAGTTAGGGAGAGCATGTATTCATACCAACTATAAAACACTTATTGTTCATTCAAGAAACCCTTGGTGAACAATGAGCTACTTTGTGTTTTTGGTCGTATGTCATTTTACAATACATACTTCAATCAATAGGATCTATCATGTAATGTACCACGATTCATCGATACACAACAAACCGTTCCACTCCAACATAGGCATCTGCTACAGCATCCCTTGACCCACCTTAGTTTTCTTAGGATCCTGTTGCCCATCATGTGCTGTTTCCAACTGCCAGCTTCCACTACTGTACAAGTATAAGACCTTTTATATAGCCTGACTTGTATATATAGCCAGAAGTGTTTCCAACATGGGCTTCAAATATAACGTGTGGTTTGAAAAGGTATCAGTCACAAAGTCTAAGAGGTTACAGAATGTGGCATCAGAAAAAAGACCATGCATTTTGTTTTCAAGTTTAACCGGGATTAAGACTAAATGTCTTTATTCCAGGGAGGGTCACTGGACAAATGGCAGCAACACTGAACAGATTCAAAATAGAGAAAACTCAAATAAAATGTTAAGGGCAATATTTTTTATTTTCACCTTCAACTATTGAAACATAAGTAGCATGTCATTCTTGAGGCTGGCGTCTAAAAATACATTTTTGGTGCGCTGAAATAGAAAGTTATTTGGTTCAAATCGAAAAGTACACACACCGTCATTTGTTCTAAATCCAAGAAGCGTGTTATTTCATAATTTTCATTGCAAATTCAATAAATCCCCCCAGCGGACAATGTCGGAATTGTAGAGAGGCAGACAAAATGAACGTAGAAAGAAATTCCACTCTCTCAAATGCGGTTTAATTATTAACGGGAAATGACTTCAATGTTTTTTTTTTTTTTTTTTTTTTGTTTTTTTTTAATCATTATTAAAATGCTTGTTTAACTGGATTTAAACCCTTAAAGTTCACTTTGAAAACAGTCTAGTCGGTAATCCCGGTTGATGTTTCTGTCATATGAATTCTGTTATAGTGGTAAACAAAATTAAGATATGGAGATTGCAATTAAGATATTAAAAATAAACATACGTCTATTCAATTGCCAGTAAGGAGCATTATACGCCCACGAAATCAGAATCTACTATGTTCTTGTTGCTACCTTCCCAATCTATAATGACGACGCTTGTTGTTGAAATAAGAACCTGTCTTTCATCAAAACGGCCTATCAGTACCGGTAAATATGTTACTTACTCATCTCTATAAATGTACTAACCTGGTGCTGGTGCTCCTTGTCTATTGGCATTAACAATGCAGCGTTAAAGTTTTCCTAATCCGGACAGAAAAGCCGTTATTTTTGTTAATTTTACACAAACAACAGATATTACTCTCAGCCATGGCTTTCCTCAGCTACAGACATAAAACGGCGAGTATCTGTCGCGAGATTTCAATCGAATCACAAATGGAAATAGAAGGGGGCACGGCTGAAGGATAGGTGTGACGATTGTGACGTATTTGAATTTAAAGGGGCGCTCGTTATTGTGCAATCTTCAGCACATCCGCATCAGGAATCGAATGGAAGTATTATAGGAATATAGTTTTGGACACATTTCAATCCGTCCCTCTTGAGGAGGATGAAGTTCGCTAATTGAAACGATCAAAACATCCATGTGTTGCTGTGCATATTTTATTGATTATGGTTTTGGCGTCAGTATTGAACAGGTTTAGAATGAAAATATAAAAAATGTCGTTTATGTTGTTTTATGGCCACAGTTTGCTTTGAACTAGGTGTGTGTGTGTTGTGTGTGTTTTATTATTGCATACTGCTTCAGACGGTACACTATTTTTGTGTGTACGAAATGTAAAAAGATAAGGAGTCTGACCAGAAGTGAGACTAATTTTACGTCTCACAAATTCTATAACATTCAATCCGAAGAGTGGCAGATCTTAAATTCAATGTGAACGACGAGACGGTTCTGACAAAACAAACAAACAAACAAACAAACACACGCTCCTCCTGTAGTTACCCAGTTATTCCGCACAGCTCTTCTATTGCATGCACACGACATGAATCGCATATGGATGATGTATTACCAAACACAAATGGAGGACCGAGAATTGGATCCACTTAAAATGGGATGACCCCATTGTTTCAAGAAGCATGACCCAATAATAATCCTTGTTTATCCAGTCTGTTATAGGTGGTCGCTGCAGTCTATTAAAATCTCTTTTAAACTCGTCTACCAATATTATGACCAACTTAACATCAGTTCCATAGGCCCTGTTACTGCAGTATACTGGGGAATATATATATATATATATATATATATATATATATATATATATATATATATATATATATATATATATATATAATCATTCCAGAACTATTTTAATCTTTAATAATCAACTCAAAATTGCCACATTTGCAGGTATTAATATGATCTATATATTAGATAGGAGGGGATGGTTGCAAATTAATAGACCAAGAAAATAAAAAATATGGATCAGGATAAAGTAAAAAACTGCACACCGTTGATAACTATGGTTCAAAACACAGTGAATTAGGAAACAATTTATTTGAACTTTACAAACCTTATATAAAATTCAGAACATTCTAAAATGGCAGCAGTGTGGAGTAGTGGTTAGGGCTCTGGACTCTTGCCCGGAGGGTTGTGGGTTCAATCCCCAGTGGGTGACACTGCTGTTGTTCCCTTGAGCAAGGTACTTTACCTAGATTGCTCCAGTAAAAACCCAACTGTATAAATGGGTAATTGTATGTAAAAATAATGTGATATCTGTATAATGTGATATCTTGTAACAATTGTAAGTCGCCCTGGATAAGGGCGTCTGCTAAGAAATACATAATAATAAAATAAACGTAATAAAGTCAGTTTCTTTTAGTATTTTGAATGTGCCTTCATGGATCCAAGGATCGGCTCCCTCTGCTGGATGATAAGACTCAGTGACATAAACCCATAAACTCTACGATGAGATGTTTGTCGAGATTGTATGTCTCACAAATTCTATAACAGTCAATCTGAAGAGTGGGAAGAAAATATATATATATATATATATATATATATATATATATATATATATATATATATTAATTTTTTTATAGTTGGTATTTATTTATATGAACATACGCTACTCTTATCTCGCATAACTGGGTGATGCATGCGTCATGTGACAATAATCAATAGAGCAGTTATTGTTACTTGTCGTTTCTTTGTTAGGTTAGGTTAGTAGTAAGAGAAATTTGATAATCTGAAGTGACGTCTTTGTAAAATAAAGTTTAAAAAAAAGAGCCAATTGCATCAAGAGATCTAATGGCACCAGCTGTCTGCTGTACCAATGTAAACGTAGCCCAAGGTGACTTTTTTTTTTCTGTGGCAGACCTCCAAACAAAGACCAAAGTTCTGTATTAGGTTATCAGCCATGGTGAGATATAGATGATACAGAATTGTCCATCATTATTAAGTTCATGTTTTGTAGGAGACAGCAAGTGACATGAGTCATTCTGTTCATTGCCATTAACGGGATGTGAAAAGGTGATTCGGAGCGTCAAACCAAAATCCATGAGTCAAGGAAAGAAATATCCCAGTGACTTTACATCCCAAATGGAACAATGCAGCTAAAGTAATGTTAATACTATAGATCACCTCAAAGGAGTAGACACTCAAATAAGTAGAAGCAATGTTCCATTTTTTTTTTATACCACACACATGAAACATACACTCAGAGACAAACACCTGCAATATGTAGTACTTACCTGAGAGCGAATGGGCTGTCTCTTGCATTATCATTAAATGCTCCACTCCAATGTCTTGAGGAAAGAACACTTTCTTAAGATATTCATAATTTATAACAAATAAAACACCTTGAAGACTGCATCAAATGAGTGCACCCCAGCTACCCACCATGGCCCGAAACCCTACCGACATTGTTATGGCAGGTGTGGCCAAAACCCTATTGACAGTGTTATGGCAGGTCCTTTTTTGACCACTGCTTTACCAACAAATATTTACATGTAAACAAATGTACATGCGTCTAATCGTTTTTCTCAAGACAAACTTTAAATACAAATGCCAATGACACAGAACACGACTGCTCCCTTTTGAAAGAGGAAAAACCAGGACAGACGGTGAGCCAAGGTCCCCCCATAATCCTTTGCATCATTAGCCTATGTTACTTTAAAGAGTAAGCCTTTTTTACGTTTCAACATATGTTTATGGCAGAGAACTAACAGAAGAGCAGCTCAGTTGTCAGAACACCTTACTCACACTTACAAAAAAAAATAAAAAAGTGTGAGCCACTGCAATAAGAAAAAAATGGTCTACTTACTCTAACATAATACATTTTTGAAATTTGTCATAGCTTCAGTTCTTTTTTATAACCTTGCTTATAAAACAGCTAAACTATAAAGAACATTATGGCAATAATTTGTCACATAAAAAAAAAGAATGAAGAGGTCCCTAAACCCCTTACCGTGTGCTTATTTTTTCCTGTTTGGTCAAAGAGCTTGCCAGGGCTACTTCTAACACATCTCATGGCTTTTAGTTATTGTACAAAGTTGCGTGACATTAGGTCACAAATGGGATCTTCACTGCTGAAGTCTCGTGAGCATAAGGTACAGCTTTCGGAGAAGTTTTCATGAAAAAAAACCTCAGTTTCTGGTCAATGTGCAAGGCTTTTTGGTGTGAGAAGGCGATTTACCCATCCTTTTGAGGCGTTCTATGGTTTGGCCACGTACTTAACGTGAGGAATGTGCGTGATATGTGTGCGCTACGTGACATTCTCACGACAATGGAGAGAGAATTTGGACTTTCTAAACTGCACGGAAACCTTGCCATTGTTACTGCCATCTATTTATTATACAGATAATTATATTAGCTGGGTTAGAGCAATAATACTCAAATAAAAAATCCACATGTAAAAATGATGTATTTTACTGTACAATTCTTTATTATGTCCTTGTCTGAACTGCGAACAAGCATAAAAATGAGTTACATGTCATAAGACAAACAGTTTGTTTGCCTGTGGAATCCCCAATGATGTGTGTTCGTAATATTAATAAAATACATTAATGTGTAATAAAAGAAAAATGATAATATTGGCAATTTAAACACTTGACAATGGAAGTATGTAACAGTTTTTTCTTTTTATTTACATATAGCAATGCAATACTGGTGATCCTTCAACAGCACGGATGACTGCTTTTTCAAGCAAACGTTTACTAATGAACGGTAATACAGAATACTTTAACACAAAATACACTTTACACCAAGTGTAAAGTTCATGTTTTGTACATGTTTTGAATCAAACATCTTTTCAGAGATGTCATGATGTCATGCTTGCTCAGACTGGTCTCTGTACAGTTTAGTTTCTGTTTGGCTGCATGTCTGAATGTAGTCTAGTTGTGAACTGGTCTTCAGATAGTGTATTCATCAAGCAATTACAAAACATCTATATAAAGCATGTTTAGGTGGACTGCAGCTGTACAGTCATCTGTACAATTGGACACCGTACCTCAGAAATACCCTCATTTAGGTACTCTATGTTGTCTGATCAAGTGATGGAAATTTGAGCAGTCAGGTCTCTTCAGTTGGTCTTCGGCTTAAAATAAATGTCACCACCCCCTATAGCTGCCTGAACAGATCTTGTTGCAGATAAATGACCTGCAGACACAAGTGAGATGTATTACTGCATTAACCTTCCTGTGAGAAGTGTAATCACAGCACAATTTGCAAATGCCTGATTGCTCAAACTCCAGTCACAACAGACTACTATCACAGAGAACTTCAAAGTAGCAGTCTGGTAAATCTAGTTTAAGTGAGTTCTTAAAGAACCGGACAAAAATACAGGGAAACAGGGAACAAGGAAAAAGGGAAACATAAAACATGTTTAGCTTACTAAAACCAAACGGCTGACTGAATAGCAGCAAAAAACATTTAAAAAAAGAGGTAAAAGAGATGAACTCAAAGACACAGCTTCGATGTTTGTGCTCATTAAATGTGTGTCGTGTTTAAACTTTGACTGTACTTGCTTGTACCAAAGACTACTTACTGATGGCCCTTGCAGTCTTTTCAAACCTATTAGGACATGGGGAACACCTACAAATAAACAATAAACAGTGTGGGGCTCAACCTTGTTTTAATTATTTAGACAAGCTGATGTAAAACTGCATCGTTTTGAAATGTTTGTGAAACAATACCTTTTTGACAGCTAATAGTCCGCTAAGTGCTATAGAAGCTTTGAAAGTGCCCATTTAAACAATATAACTAATATCCACACTGCCTAATTAATGCAAATTCAAATCACATGATTGCTATTCTTCTCATTCATGTTTTCAGTATGAGACGGTCACACATTATTTAGGTTGTAAATGAGGGCAGTTCTGAAACTCAAACCCAAGGGGCTAATGCTAGCGTCTAACCTTACTTCTGTGTGTCAGAAGACTGCCTTTGTTATAATCGAGATTGTTTCTTTTTTTTCATGTAATGGTTACATTATTGCAACAGCATTCAACCCACTTTTATGTTTTCTTAGAAATATAAAACTCAATAGCATTTGTTTCAACAATATTTTACTGTCCTGCATAGGGGCAGCACTATATACTGTACATACATATTCATTTTCAAAACAAATGTTCACAGTTTTAAAGACTTTATTTTTATAAGTATAAACAATTTTTAAAACACTTTACATAAATTATTTTTTTTTTTCTGCGACTATAATTTGCTGAGCAGCAAATTAAAATTAATATAAAAACCTTAATGAACAATTCTTACATATATTACAAAAGAAAAAAAATGTCTTTGCACCAATGTTTTTTTTTTTTTTTCTTTTTTTTTTTATGGTGACTGCTGCATGATTGTCATAGAGTACAAGGAAGAAAACACAAAATCTAATCAAATAAATTAACAAATAAATACGTTCTTGATTTTATTTTTAGCTGTGACTGTTTTTTTGTTTGTGTACATTGGTGACCACTTTTAACAGTGTGATACATTGTCCACAAATCTACTGAAACTGATACTTACAAAACTACTTAATCTAAGTAAATTACACCCTGAACAAATGTGTTATCTGACACAATGTAGTTTGAAAAAAGACAATGTATGACATTATTTACTTATAATTATAGCCACCGTTTTTTGGAATTCAGAGTCCGCTCTTGTCATTTTCCTTAATCAGCAGTTTAAAGTCTTTATATGACTTAAAGGCCTGAGACAGTGTGTGTGTGTGTGTGTGTTTGTGTGTGTGGCTGTGTGTGTTGAGTTCTTAAGTACCTTCCAGGTTCTTTGCCAATTTAGTTTTGAACTATAAGCACAATCAACTTGACAAGTCATATTTAACTCAAGACATTTACCCCATTCCATTAAAAGCACACATCTTTAAATCAATTTTGCAAAATAATAATTTCACTTGAACATTCTCTGAAGCTGTCATATTTTCTTCAGAAAACCCCCAAAATCTGGGGTACATTTATAAAAAGGGGTACTTTTTGCAACAATTTCTTTTTTAGCTCTGAATGTTTCTTTTTTTTTTTTTAAAGAAAGTCCTTTGTGCCAAAAGTGTGGCATACAAGTCTATACATTAGAGTCATTTTTTTAAATTTTATTTCAGTCTATTGATTACCCCCTTCAATATTTTCATCTCCTTAGGAGAGGAGACAGATTCAGAAGTTTTTAATTACTGTTGCAGGTCGTTCGTCAGTAGGTCAAAGCAGTCTAGTTTGTTACCTTTTGCCCATTTCATTTTGACGGAGGAACTGGATATTACTGCTACTGTCAGCCAATTCGGGATACTGCTCTATTGGCAGTACGTAGTAGCCATCATATCCCTGGACTCTCCCGGTATTCAAGAGCTGTTGCTTTTCTCCATCAGTCCATAACCTGCTGCCCTCTTTGCTGTCTCGGGCGTTCTGCTGCTCCTTATACCAAGCTGTAGCCAAAGCTCTCAACCTAGCCTGATCCAACACTCTGTTCCTCTCTTCATCCAAAGTGTCCATTGTCAATCCATAACGGATGTTCATTGACAAAGTGGCATACTGAAACTCGATATTTGCAAATCTACGAGTCCTCCCTCCGACCAGAAGCGTTTGCTGGGTGACAGTGATGTTGATGCCGTTCTCCAGCACTTTGCGGCCGCTGCTCATCCCCAGTGTAATGAGGTCGCTGTCAGGAGACCCAAGTTTCACAAAGTAGTGGCTGTCCCTCCCTTCTATGGTGTAGTGAGTCCCTTCCAAATAATAAGCATTGTTGAGAACCGCAGCTATCTTCCTGCTGTCCTCGCTCGCTATGATGGTGACCCCGGTTGCAATTCTTTCATTTTTGATCGCAAACATGATGCCTTTTCCAATAATTGGCTTACTGGTTCCGAACCAGCGGCCTGGTGTGTCCCTTTTTCCGACCCATTTGTCTTTTTTCAGTAATCTTCCTTCAAGAGCCATGAACGCTTGGTTGTGCCTCTCTGCTGCTTGTTGGACACCGGTGATCAGCTAGAATGAAGCAGAACACATCTTTACAATTCGAAATGTACTGCATGTAGGGGTGTGAACAAACTTTGGACTTTGGCCTTCATTTTGAGACACTTGAAGTTACAACATTCGGCCATATAGACTCATACTAATATCAAGCTTTAGTAGGTTCCTGAAAGGTAAGATGGTCATTCCAGCTCAATTCGACTAAGGGGCAGTTGGACAACCTCTTTTGTAAAAGACTTGTATCTATGCCTTGTTTTTCTTTTGTTGGAAATACCTTAAAAAAAAATAATGCTTTAACGTGATACTAAACATATTTGTCTTGGTCATCCCCCACATACTTTATTATATTAATAGGAGTATTGGACTGCCAATAAATGCATTGACAACCTATTCATTTCCTGATTTGTTAATGCTCTATTAATGTACTGGAACTAAAAGCTCTTCTTTAGCCTAATGGGTTATTTTAAAATGTAAGTTTCTTTATACAGTTACCCATCCAGAATATAGTTTACAAGCACATATCTGTCAACTGCCAGCTTTAAACTGCTTGGATGAGTATTGATAATTCTGCTTTGTTCATAATACATTCAAAAGGCACATACCTGTCCATTTTCACAGTCTTGGCTCACTAAGAGCTCGTACGAAGGTTCCACAAAATATATTCTATGCTTCGGGAAGCCAGGGATGATATTGCTTAGCTGGAATCCAAACATCACCAGCCAGCTTTTCACATCTGTGAAGACATTAACATACCATAATAGACAATTAGTTCTGTTCCTTTTTTCAAACATAATCAATATTTAGTGAGCTATAAAAGGTCAAGTTTGGTAGTGGTTTGAATTTATAATATAACATTACTGAAATGATAAAGATTTGTGAAGATGTAATCTCATCAAGTTTGGTCGAGAGTAGAACGATGCCAAGAATTACTCTTAATAACTTATGGAAAAGAATGTCATAAACAATTCTGATCACAATTTGAAAATCCGTTCTCTAAGTGAAGCGTTAAGTGCGGGGATGAAATACCATGGCACCCAAAGAGCTATTTAACACAGTAAAATGTAATTTCCTTTCAATATGCCTCATTGGATTTTAAGAACATCATTTTGTACTAGACAGTGTTTTCTTTTTTTTTAAATGCAGTAAACAGGTTAGAGTGTAAGAGTTATTTGTTAATTTTGTGTTAACTCTAAGGAGTGAAGAGTAGTTTCAATCATTAAAATAAAAATAAAGATGTCTTACCTGTGACATAATTCTTCAAGTCCAAAGTGTCGCTGAGTGGGTTGTTGTTTTTAAACATGTACAAATTGAATGGAGCCGGTTCTTTGCCAATCTTCTGCCACATGCCGTAATCCGGAGCCGTCCATCGGCCAGCCAGGACATCATAATCTCTCTGCATGAAGTGAACTAGCTTGGTGAGGGGGTCGTATAGGCCTCCGTGGAAGCCCACGACGAGCTGGAAATCCAGGTTGGAGTCGTGATATATCTCCCCGTAGGCAGTGTACTGCAGCAACTTGATCATGAGCCCGTTGCTGCTGAAGACAGCCAGCGGGGTTCCAGTATTGTCTGAGGCAATGTAATACTCTTCCCCGCTGCTGATCTCCATTGCAAACAGGTGGCCTTGCAGATCATAGTACAGGGAGGTAATTTCTGAGCTGGAGTGGTTGTAAACGTGGGTCACCCTGGCTGGGTTGTTGAGATCGGCATAGAAAAACTGAATGTGTTGGCCCAGGTTGTTCTTGCTGGAGACCCTCCTTGCTAGTCCATCGTAGCGATACTGGACATTCCATCCACTGCTTTTGCTGTAGGCCCTAACCAGCAGACCTTTGGAGTTGTACTCAAATATATCTGACCCACGTTGACACAGGACACCGTCTTCATCCAGCTTGTACTGAACATCTCCCAAACGTGTGATCCGGTCCCTCAGGTCATAGCGAAGGGGCATCAATCGGGCACTGTTGCCAGGGTTCAGGAGATGCAGGTTCCCATTCAGGTCGTAACTGTAGCGCCATGTTGGCCAGTCATTTACTTTGACGGCATTAAGTTGTCCATCTCCATCATACTCATATGTGTATTTTGTTGTGTTGGCGTATGGGCCAAGTTTGAGCTCTCTTTTAGTTACCCTTCCCATGCTGTCATACTGAACAGTCATCCAATACATCAGCGAACGGAATATCTCGTACTGGACTTCTTTGATGCGCCCATGGGTGTCGAAGTGTTTGCTGAGCGTCATGACTGCAGTAGTGATGATCTGATTGATGTCATAGTAGATGACTCCAAACTTACCAAAATGTTCCACCTTGCCAGAAATCTCATCGTAGCGGTAAAGGTCAACTGGGAGAGGGGTCTCACTGATAACTGGCTTCATGCTGGCGATGCGGAAGCTGTTATCGTGGTAGGTGTAGTCAAACCTTGCATTCACCATGCCTTCCTCTGAAAACCTATAGATCTGCTTGTCTATCAAAGGACCAATTTTCCTGTAACGGATGGTGCAGGAGAAGCCACCACTCTGCAGGTTGACCATTTTAAGGACTCCGGTGGTTTCATCGTAGCCAAAGGTGACCACAGTGCTGTCGTACAAGACTTCGGACAGTTTGGACAGCTTGCCGTACTTGTAAAACACCTTGCGTCCAGTTCCCAAGAACAATGTGTCTAGGAGTCTGCCGTCCTCGCTAAAGTCATGAATGACGGAGGCGTTGCTTTCCGGGGGGTTGTAGATGTTTCTGATGTAGCCGATGGAGGTGTGAGTGGACATGGTGTGCCGAGCCACACTGGGCATGGTGACAGCAGTGACCCGGGTCGAGGCATCAAACTCAAAGATGTACTGCCGCTGGCTCTGCAGAAGTAGCACCATGGACTGCAAGCAGAAAAAAAGAAAAAACATGCACAATCAGAATCAGTTCTTCCAAAATAAGTCATCTCATTTACTCCTTTTCTACATTGGTTTTTTAGGGGCTCATGTAATATAAACATCAAAAAAGGAACAAGCCTAACCATCACAGTTTCAGTAAAGCCAGTTTGCATTGCATGGGTTGGAAGGCAAATTCAAACCTGCATACAATTTTTTTTTTTTTTAATTTCATTTTAGTCGCAAATTGTTTTTCTTTTATCATTTTCTCCCCAATTTGGAATAGCCAATTATTTTTAGGTTGGGGAGTGGTGAAGATGAACACACGCTGTCCTCCGAAGCATGTGCCGTCAGCCGACCGCTTCTTTTACACACTGCAGGCCCACACGCAGCCACCTCAGAGCTACAGTGTTGGAGGACAACGCAGCTCTGGGCAGCTTACAGGCAAGCCCACAGGTGCCCAGCCAGACCACAGGGGTTGCTGTTGCGCAGTGAGCCGAGGACACCCAGACCGACCTAAGCCCTCCCCCCACCGGCCGGCGCTCTGCCAATTGTGCCAATTGTGACACACACATTATTTCTCAGAGGGAGTGCCAGCCCTTTCTAATTCATATAAGAACAATACCAGATACACTTCAAATCACTGATGAAGGCACTTCTGTATACTTTTGTATACTAGTTTCTGCTTTTACCTTTACAGTACATGGCTAATGCCTGCTAGGCTCACCTTTTCCAGGTAAGAGTAGCTCCATATCTTGCCATCCACGAAGGAGCGGGACACAATCCTGCCGTGGCTGTCGTACTCTGTTCTCTCGCTCATTGCCCCTCGCTGCAGACCCACGAGCTGCCCGCTGGCGGAGTAGGACACGTTAACGGGAGCGAGACCACTGCTGGGGAGCCATAAGGACGGACGGCCTTGCTGGTCATAAACAATCCTCAGGGTGAACTTGCGGTGGTCGTCATAAATCTTCTCTGTGCGGGTGTTTCGGTCAAAGTCGATGGACAGCAAGTTTCTTCCATGTGCCTGTTTGAAAAAAGAAAAGAAAAAAACATCTATTATATTCAATTGAAATAGACAATACATACAGTAGGAGAGATTTCTGTAGTCCGTGAAGGTCTCTGAAATAAGTCCAAAATAATATATGCACCCCCACTTTGCCAACTAATTAACATGTTTAGTGATATTAAATAAACTTAGCATATTTTGGTAAACTTTTTAACTAGAGGTGTTTCTCAACAGCATATTGTATCAGTCCTGGGGGGTAGCCACAATACAACTGTGTGACTAATTTTAGGGGTGATGAGGCCTGGTCCGCAGATTAAATCCCCAGCCAGCTGGAAGAGTTAATTGGACCTGCGTGATTGTGTGTTGGGAGAGGGTAGGCTTGCTAAATGAATCCCTGCAGTCACCTATGTTTTCACTCTAGTGCCAGCACGCATTTGGGGCTGGCTGGGTCAAGGCATAAGTAATTAAGGGGTGGTGATAGGAGAATAAATAACAGAGTGAGGATGGACTGCAATGGAGTCCATTTTGAAATCCACACTGTCTTGGTACTTACCCTGAGTTTTCTCCCAAACACAGTGACCTTCCCTTTAATTTGCTCCTTCCTCAGGCGCCACTCAATGGAGTTCAACCCGTTCTCCATGGGCAGGGTGATGTTGCGCAGCCCGATGGTCGGGCTCACGGTGCCAGCCAGAATATGAGGCTCAGTGTGGAAGCTGATACCCATCCCATTCGCATACATCACCCGCAGTGTGCCATTGTTACACAGCTGGTAGCTGTTTCTTACTTGATCTGGAAAAATGAAGATATTAGAGTAACACATATGTTAGTAACAAAAATAGCCTTAACCAGTCATCAGTATCATGACTTATATCCATCACACGTACATGCAGGGGTTAATTTGTAAACAAAAAGGTGTTGGATCATATAATTAAGGAGAGGGCTAGCATTTTTGTTTCTAGACCGAATGTAATGATCTTGATTTACAGTAGCTCCCGTATATGCTTCAAGTTCTCATCTGCTTGTGGATGAGGGTTTCATGCCTTATTGTTGGTGTCGGGAGCTGCCTGCCCACCTCTGTCTAGCCATGTTTTAACATAGCGACTAATCTGATGAATAGGAGTGGTGACACTTGTTGTTAAGAACGCTTGCCGTTTTACCATTTGGGGTGCAAGTAAAAACAAGTAATTTTCTTACTCATGTACATCCTAAAATATATTGTTACAGTACACCTTTATCAGTTAATGAATGGAACAGGAAAGCGTTTTATTTTTTTATTTTTATTGTATGTGTATAGTTTTCTTTTTTCATACGAGTCATCATTTGAAAACTGTTTCATTCTCACCTGTCAGCCAAAAAGGAACCGGATCTGGGATCCGGTGCGATCGACAAATGAACCCCCGTGTACATGTAACAATGTAAGTGTGACAGACAGACAGGGTCCTTTATAAATCACCATACTCCAATACTCTCAATAACTTGAACAAAAGAATGTCCTAATAAAGTGTCATCAAATTTGTAAAATATCTAGAAATATGTAAATATTTAAGATATTGTAAGATGGACATACACCTCCTTATATCCCCATATGCAAAATCTCAATAACGTGTGTTAAAGAATATCCCAATCAAGTTCTATTACATCCGAATAAATGTTTCTCTTGACTTATGTAAAAGTGTGACGCACATATATACAAAAAAGAGATACAAGTCTTTTCACAACTTCTTAAAACTAGCTGTTAATTAACAGACAGCCTTTTAAATTCACTAATAAAACCAAATAATAAATCAACTTAGTGGATAACATGATATTCCTGACAATTGTTAGACATTCACAACCAAGATGTATTGCACAATGTAACCTAGTGAAGCAACATATTGTGTGTGTGCATATATATCTTGCTATGTTGTTCCAGGCAAATGTCAGATTTCATGTGAAAATAACACGTTCCTGTTTCTCCCCAATTTTTTAATTTGAAGTTAAATACTGATTTATAAGCATCTACCTCAGAGGTACTCTGTAGAAGTTCAAACAATATCCCATTACTGGTGGCATTAAAAGGTAGTCAAATAGCCTTTTTCATATTGCTAGACATGTTTAAACATTTTATTCTCCAAGCTCAAATAATTTCCAATAGAACTCTGAATTTACTCTGCTGTCACAAAACCAAAATGCTTGGGGACTAATATAATAACTCTTCTTCATTTTGTATACAGTGAAATAAGCTTTTGGCCAGTAACATTGACAAACGATAGCTTTTTAAAATGAAGTTTCAACATAATATTGTACCTTTTGTTCTTTAGCAAAATCAAATAAATATGGAATAATCAAGGGAAAGCATCTTGTTACCAAAGGAGCATTGGGGAACACAAGCCGAAGGTCTTTCATTAAAGACATTGAGAAGGGCTAGACAAATGTTTGTCAAAGAATGTTACTATTTTACTATTACTATGGTACTGGTATAAAATCACAGTATACATTCTGAAGACACATTGAGAACATAAATATACTTCAGTGAATAAAATACAGCCCGGGTATATTTTTTCTAAACTGACCAAAGATTTTAAATAAATGAAGTTAAAATAAATCTATTAAGAGCACAGCTGCTACAAACATTGAGGAATGAAAGTGAAATGAAATATCATTTCATGCTTTCCCTGGTTTCTAATTTCATGGTAAACTAATCACAGTTTGATTAAGATCCAGAATATGTTTGATCTAGGTATACTTATGTTTTGATCTAAGGCAGCAGTGTGGAGTAGTGGTTAGGGCTCTGGACTCTTGGCCAGAGGGTCGTGGGTTCAATCCCAGGTGGGGGACACTGCTGCTGCACCCTTGAGCAAGGTACTTTACCTAGATTGCTCCAGTAAAAATCCAACTGTACAAATGGGTATCTGTATGTAAAACTAATGTGATATCTTGTAACAATTGTAAGTCGCCCTGGATAAGGGTGTCTGCTAAGAAATAAATAATAATATACTTCTGGCAATTTAAAACCTATTTTTTCATTAGGAAATAAAGGAAAAAATAAGGTTTAGCAGTTCAAATGAAGATACAACATACACCATGAAGTTGGCTACTGTGTGTCCTGTTGGTTTACCTTGAACCACGGTGTAAGACGCTTCCACTGAAGAAAGGTTTGTGATAACGGTGACATCGTCGTCCCTGTTGGAGTTCTCAATATCAATATTGATGGATTTCTCCATTTCACGGTGCAGGCTGGTCACCACGCCAGTCGGGTAAGTGACATTGGTCAACCGGCCCTCACTGTCATACCTTGCAAGAAAAGAAACACTTAGTGCTCTTATATACAGTCATATTGACAGTCTGGACGAACATTTAGGCTCATAAATGGAGTCCACAACCAGAGACTCCAGTTAATCTCAATGGTGCTGGGGCAACCCAAAACAATCTTTCTGAAACTGACAATTGATTTAAGTTTGCGCTACCTATTGATAAAACACAATACAAAGCCATTAATTCCTGTCTCTGAGGAGCTGTAGTGGAAATTAGTGGATTTTTAATTGCATTTAAGTCTGCTGACACAGGTAACAGTCATTCATTATTTGGTCTACAGCAAATAAAGTTATACACAGCTTTGGCATGTGTCATTCCAAAACAATCCACAAGATGGCTGTCCTGCTCTGTGTGAGGAACAAATAGCAGAAACTCTCATTTAAAAAAATAAATAAATAAATAAATAAAAATCATTTTAATTCACAAAGTAAATGGAACTGATGAGAAAATGAACTCCAATACTATTTTAAAGATAATTTATTCATATATACACTTCCAATTTCTTGCCTTTAGGCACAGTGACTATAAAATTGGAATTGCTTCAGACTTCCCCCACAACCAATTTCCTTTGGTCACTTAAGCAAAGTATAAAAATAAATTCTGCTCATAATAGCCCTTTATTTCAATTTCTTAATCGAATATCAGACAGACTTATTTGCTACAGGATTACTTAAGTGTTAGCTCACAAATGTGTAAATGCTGTATTTCAGTGGAAGTGTTGTAGACTGGATAAACAAACTAAATAAATCCATTGATGAAGCAATTAGATACTTTCAGACATGCTAGTCGTACCTGCTTTTGCAATAAGATCAAGCATTTCTTACTTGTAAAATGTCGTCCATCCAGTTTCGTCCGATTTAGTGGCCAATAACCCTCTGCTGCCTTCGTAGGTCATCAATGCTAGCTCCAGGTTTTGAAGTGACACAGACTTCAACCCGCCATTGGTGCCAATGCTTAAGGTAACAATCTGGCTGTCTGGCAAAAGTACGAGGCGCAACACACCGGTGGAATCCCTTCGAACCTTTAAGGTATTATTGCAGTTATCCACCACTGCAGTAACATCATTGTTTGGGTTATAGGTAAAATTATACAGGGGCTCGCCAGTGACTAGACTCAGAGTGTGCAGGTGGATCCCATCCTCATTAAAGACGTACATTTCCTGTTCTCTCGGTGAAGCCACTTCGTATTGGTACGCCGAGTTCAGAACTGGCCGATTGCTGTTTACCGCTCTGATCCGGATATTACTCAGGTCTGCAATGTAGAGGGTGCCATCCGGCGACACCGCCAAGGAAGAAGGAGAATTCAAGCTGGCATCGGTGGCGTAGCCGTCGTCGCCGGTAAAGCAGTTACAGTTGATGTCGTTTTTGCAGTCGCAGTCAGAGGCGACCCCGGCCAGCAGAGAGATCTCCCCATTGGTGGTGACCTGACGCACGCGGTTCATCTTCTTCTCGTCTGTTTCGGCGATGTACAGCACCCCGGTGTGGGACATGGCAATGGAAGTAGCAGACTCCAGAGCAGAGTGTATGGCCAGCTTGCTCAGGGAGTAGTCAATGCCAGGGACCTGGCAGTGCATGGGGCGCCCAGCAATGATGCTGACCTGGTGGTTCTCCGTTATGCGTAAAATCACATTGTTCTCTAAGACATAGAGAGAGTTGTCCATGGGGTTGATGGCGAGATCTGTGGGCCATTCTAAGCGTACCTAGAACAAAAAGAAAAACTTATATTGGTATGCAAATATAGTCAAGGCGGCTTGATTGGCTGTATAGTAGTTTCCCTGAATAAAATGGATGAATAATGTATCAATAATTTGATATTCTCTATCATAAAGAAACAAATTTAATTCATTCCTGAAGGCCACTGTTATGCAAAAAAAATAAATAAAATAAACCAAGTTCCCATAATAAGAAGTGACAATAATGTTTCAAGGCATCAATTTATCCCTTCTAAAGTTTACCACTGTATTTTTGCACAGTAATTTTGCATTTTCCCATGGTTATAATATGCATTTACCATAGTTTGCCATGTTTTTTTTTAATATGCTTTACCATACCTCTTTAGGCTTTACAATACTTACCTATTATCTATCATGCTTTCACTATGCTTTATTACACTCTACTGTGGTAAACTAAAATAAGCCAATGGTGAATGTTTTTCCCCCCACAGCATCTCTACAAAATGGACAACTGACTTTCACCTGTATGTCCATCTTAGCCTGTCATGTCCATTTATTTGATGCAACTATTGATGATTAAACGCCTGTCAGTATACAAAGTCCTAAGGGGCAAGTATCATAGCTCAGTATATATGTTAGTGGACACAGTGGATATGTATATCTAATACATGTGCTAATGACCCACAATGCACTTTACTTCCAATGCACAGGCCTTATAAACTTTTCAAATTAACTCCAACACAGAAGATTAGATGGAGCCGTCCTTTAATTGGATTCTGCTCCCTACTGGCTTTTTCCAATGAAAGCAATGGAGGTGGGATGGAAGCAGTACACTCAATTATTCCATTAGACACTTTTCAAGTTTCAAAAGCAAGACTATGAAGCAAAGAAATTAAACAAGATCCTGGGTCTGCATAAAAAAAAACACTGTTTTATTTTCAGAAATGTGAAATTCATAGGCATAAGGAGCCATTTCAGAACTCTGGAGGATGGGACCCAGCACATCTGTTCTAAATAACAGGGAGCCACTGTACTGTGAAAGTTTACACAGATAACCAGGGTTTTTTTGCCAATCAAACTTGCACAATTCCAAAGCATCTACATTAAACTACATGGCACTAGAATATGAATATTAAGTAATAATAATAATAATAATAATAATAATAATAATAATAATAATAATTGGTGTTTTTCTGTTTATCAATTTCTTCTAATCTGTTATATATATATATATATATATATATATATATATATATATATATATACACACAGCCTTCGCTCATAATTATTCTGTACTGTGTGTTTAGCAAACTCCAAACTCCAAACTCTTTGTTACAACTAAGTGGCAACATCAGTTAAATCCAGCAAGCTTACAGTCTTACTTATAAACCAATAATAAACGTGGCTAATATGCAGTGTTTCATTTTTATATGAGAACAACACATCTGGTAAGGGAGTACTGCGTTCCACAGGGGGCTGGAAATAGCAGCACAGCAAAGGCAACAGAAGCCAGAGGTTAATCTGTAAAAGTCTCTAATTCCTACCTGGCTCACGTCCATGCTGGAGTCACAGCTGAGTGGCCGAACAGCAGTCAGGTCGTTGGATCCAAGAAGGGTTGAGATGATTCCATTCTGGTCCACTTTGCGGATCATGGTTGCATCCACAAAATACATTAACCCATTCTTGTCCACAGCTATGCCTGTATGTATTAAATTGAGCATGGTTTTAGGTTTGCATATCAACAAATTATTCACAGTCAACAAGCAATTAAGGACCCTGATTTTTCTTTCCAAGCTACAGAAATCCCCACAACAGCTCAGGAGAAGTGAAGGTCAGTGTGCGTTCTGAGATCCCATGACCAAGCCAGTCACCTTTTTATACCCAGCAGCTCTACTGAAGATGACAGTGATCTGTGGGACTAAGGGCAGCTCTGCAAGTGTCCATTTTGAGCTCAACGGACACTTCAACGTGAACAGCATTTAATAAGACATTTGTAAAATATATAACGAAAATGAATAAATAAAATAATTTTATGAAAATAGCATGTTGCATGTTTTATACCATTAAATATTTTTATTCCCTTCAGAAAAGTAATTTTTGCTTTAGTTACGTTCCTCTACAACCAAGTCTCTTCCAATTATGTTCTGTACTTATTATTGGAAAAGCTGGTGAGAAGATGTGTCAATATAAACAAGAATTCCAATTAGCTTGGATTAAATAGTGTGATCAATGAGAATTTAAGGATACTCAACAAAATGTGTAGCTCAGTTGTATTACTATTTTTTGTTTCATATTTGTTTCATTAAATTAATATTTCAGAATATCATCTATATTGGCAACTAAATTCAGGCTGTTGACTGACATTTCAATGTGACAGCTCACACCACAATGCTCTTTTTTATCTGCTTTATCAGTTTAATGAAAATGAAAATGAAGGTTTGGAAAACCTGAAGTTCATGTTATTAACATGGCAAGAGAAGGGTCTTGCCTGTTTCTCAATATGTGCAAAAGTAACATTGGAGAGAATTATAATTGTGTTTGGAATATCTTGGAAAGGGCAGAATGCAGGTAACTAGGGCTGCATCCTATAAACACACATTAATAAGCAATCTAATAAAACAGCACCTCAGGTAATGCAGAAAATTTGGACCATTTTTCATGCGATAAGAAGCCACCTGCATTAGACATTCATTAACCTTTTCAGCGCCACTGACTAGGAAACTCAAAAAAAAAAACGCCTAGCAGTTTATGGAACCCACAAATAAAAAAATCTGATCATATGGGGTCTGATTTTTATGTTGTCATTCGCTGAACTGAGTAATTTTCAGTAACTAGATTCCCCCCCCCCCCCCCCCCAAGACATTAATAACAGTAGGTATAACCTGTTTTCACACTTTTAAATGTATAGCTAATTCAGACCTTTTAAGTACATTTACAAATGAGAGGAGGCCATTCAGCCAGTCAATGCTCACTCTATTAGATGGTGATCTTAAAACTTTGTCAATTCGGGTCTTGTAGGATCCCAAGTCGTTGAAGTCCTACAGTATAATGGATATGCTATGCACTATCATATTCAAATGTGTGCTGATGGCAGAAACATCATCATAGCATCTTCACGTTCTCTCACATGACCCACCAAAATTTTTTCCCTGAAAATGGATATGAATCAATTTCATACCAAAATGTGTATTTGTATAAGATTATATCCAAATTAAGTATCCAAATCTGCAAATACCTTCATTAGTGTGATGCAAAATGCTACAAGAAACAGCTGTTATATTAACCATGTACAGTTGCAGTTTTATGTTGGTACAACAGGGGGCAGTAACATTCTGTTTGCATGGCACTGAAATGCTTGAGCAGTTGTTACCTTACTGTGAGAATGGGAGTGAGGGTGTCTCTGCACAGGAAGTGAAAAGTTTGCTAGAACTGCTGCAGTCCTGCAAATTGATTCTTACTGTTGCTAGTGCTGACAGCCTTTGTTTAGAAAAAAATAAATTCTGTACAGAACAAATAGTTCTGACAAGCAGACTTGATCATGCCGAGACACAACAGAAGCTTTAATCTTAAGGAACAGAAGGCAGTGAAAGAAAGGGCCTCAATTTAATCTGTCCCCAGTTGAAACCAACGAGTGACAATCTTTGCAGGTTTTGGCAGATTAAGACACCTTACCCTTGGAAAATCCTATTCTGGGAAACTCCATTACCGAGATAAGTAATTCATTGATTCCTTGAGCCAAGAAATTAATAATAATAATAAAAAAGCTTAGGGGTTGAGTGTTCTTTGTGATTGTGAAAGTGTCTATGGCAGGAACATCAAACCATTTAAGTATTAATTGGATAACCTGAGGATTTGTAGCTTGCTCTCTGTGATTTTTCCCTGTCTTAGTATCTCGGTGATGGAGCAAAACTGCTCCTAGGTCCTTTTTTATTACTGCTGCTGCTATTTAAATCAAATAGCTCTTGTGCGATTAACAAACTGGGGGTAATACTTCAAGTGTGAATTCAAAAGTAGATGCATAAGAAGCCAAATATTATTTAGTGAATTTTAAAGACGTAATCATTCATTTATGTGATATTCTACTCAATCATATTCCCACTCAAATTCATTTCCAACTCCCACTGAATGTTCCAGCCAACACATTTGATAATAAAGCATTAGTTTGCTAGGGCTTTGCAACACCCAAAAAAGTGTCGTAATAACACAAAATGCTCCAGTGCATTCTTTAAGTCTCGACAATGGATTATACATTAAATGTTAGTCCTATCAAGATAATAGTTTTCCTGTCCAAATGTAGACACTTCAAGACAAACTTTTGCAAAATCTAGATATCGACATAGATATGGGGTCAATTTTTAGGATTTTCCATAGAAACCAAAACAGAATGAAAATAGGCTGTTTTTCCTATCAAGGCTCATCACACCAGTTTCCCCTGCTACTAAGGGGTTAGTGTCTGGGAGTATAGCACATTACTGTAATCTGATTACATTTTTCAGTAACTTGTAACTGTAATGGTTCCTTTTTCATACAGGCAACTACATATGGTAATGTAAAAAATGATGTACCGGTAGTTAATTGTAGTCGCATTTTAAAAAGGGACTATGGCTAATGCATAACATGGAAATCAAAAAAGCGCTTCAACACTGCAAGTCACATGAATGCACTTTTCATATCATCATGCTAGAAAATGGCATCAAAGAAAGGAACGAATGGGTTCGATATCTGAAACTTCAAAGAATATTAAAAAGCAAAATGTAAACTGTGCCTGGGTAACTATTTGTAACTGTAACAAGTTACCCTTTTCTTCAAAGTAACACATTACTATAACTAGTTACAATTTTGTTCAAGTAACTTCCAAGTAACTGTAACAGATTACATTTTAAAATGAACTTCCCCTTCATTGATAATAGGACAGAATTATTTGTTGTAATGTTCCTGGTGTCTTAGATGCTACTACTTAAACAGATAGGCTATTCCATTGATTTAAAACTCACTGTGTAAAAAAGGGCTTCTTACCATCTGTTCCAAACTTGTACTCGGCATCCATTTATGCCCTCTGGTCCAAGTAGCAGTTACTTCGGTTAATTTGTTTATACTATTAATATTTTATAAATTTCAATTACGTCCCCTCTTTCCTGTCTAGGCTGAAGCGATTAAATTATTTTAACCTGTTCTCCTAGCCCATGCTTTATGAGTCCTGGGATCAACCTTGTTCTCTCTACCTTTTCAAATGCAATAATGTCATTTTTGTAGCGGGTTTACCAAGTTGAACACAGTATAGCATAACTTCCCTTGACTTCTAGTCCACACGTTTGGCAATGTAACCTAACATTATATTTTAATTGCCTCCTCACATTGGCAAGACTCTTTTAAAGAGGAGTCCGCCATAATAACCCCAAGACACTTTTTTAAATTTTCCTTATTATTTTTTAAATTTTATATATTTTTTTACGTCAACCACAAGACAAAAACAGGCCCTGGGTATTATGCCTCTCCTTCACAGCCTGGCCACAACACACAAAATGTGAGCAGGTTTCAGCACTTTTCAATTCCTACCTCTGGGGCTCATGAGTGTGGCCTCGACTGCTTTCCCTCCATCCCCACAGCGGGCCTCGTCAAAGGGCAGACACTGCTCCCCTGTCCCTGCCACCACCTCAGAGTTTTCTGACAGCTGTTTGCTGCCCATAAGCGACTTCATGCGGTAAATGCGCCGGCTGTTGGTGTCTGAAACATACAGTGCTCCTGTAACTGGGTCCACAGCCAAGAAATATTTATGAGCTGGGTTGTTGCTGTAACACAAAAAGACAAGAAAAGCCAGGATGAAATTGGGAAATTATTCATGGACATTTAAAGTGGTAGTAAATGAGCTTTAGTTTTAGTCTGCTTACCTGTGTGTAAAATCTTTGTTTCTTTAGAAAAACAAAAAGACGAGAGAGAAAAAGAAACAAAGTTGTTTTGTAATTAGTAAAAACGAATACAAAATATAAGTTAAAATAATACCATTTACAAATTCAACTCTACTTTAACTGTGTTTAATTTTGTTAATTTAATGAAAGATGAATATGAGTTGGTTTTGAGACGTACAGAAATACTTTATAGACCACCAAACACGCTTTACGTGTGGCATGAGCCATATTTGTACCCAGGCGTCCAGAAGTGAAAACCATGAGAGGCTAGTAAAGAAGCTTACTGCATCACTCAGTCTAGAATCTGGTACATTTTTTAGAATTGAGTCCCATGGTCCTGAGGCCTTGTAGCTCAATCATTTTTAGGGGAACAGCAGTGACAGAATGAAAAACAACCTTCAGTGAGTAATCTGGGGTGGTATAGACTGACAGTTTCTCTTGCTAAAGGCCATTCTCTACATTGTCTGTGAGTGGTACAATTTTACATGCTAGTGGGGAGCCAGTGGAGCTTGGCTAAAGCAGGGGAAATATGTGACCTTATTTACTTTAATAAAACTTCTAGGCTGAGTTTTGAACAAGCAGCCTAAAAGGGCTAACCTCCACAGAAAGAGCAGCTTATGTGAAGCAACTCCACAACAGGGAGAGAATGAGCTAAAACAGCCACAGGCTTCCTTAAGGTCAGAATATGTCTCCAAACAGCAGTCAGCTGCAGAAGAGTATATAAGGAGAAAGGCCAACAGTCAAAAAAGGTTACATTATTTTAGGAAGTTGTAGCCACTCTACTGCAAAATAGTGTGAGAAGAGTTTGCATTCTGCTTGAAACAGGCTTTAAGGTTTAAAGAGAGAAAATGTCTGTTTGATGTTAATAATAATGATATTAATACGAATATATGGAATAATGTACACCCAACTGTATATAATAAGACTCCTCATAATTGAAATCTGGATGTCATTTTGATCTGTTGATTTTGCAGGTTGGTTTGTGTAGCCGTTCTCAGGTGAATGCGTTTGTGTGAAGTCATTCATTTACAGGGGTTGCACAACAACTGGAAATAATACAGCTGTAAAGCCTGAAGCTTACAGAGGTGTAAACTTTACCACAAACACTACTAGTAATACATAAACAAATAGAGAATTCCTTTTTCCGACACGCACTTTGATCTGGGGAACAATCTCAAAAGTTATTATAGCTTCCATCAGCTTGCCTGCCTAAAACTCATTCTTTGTGATTTGCTCCTAATCCGCTGTATTCACTGATTGTATTGTGTGCATGGTAGAACAGCTTTGAAGCTAGGTGTGAATGGGAAGGCCTCTCCTGCAGAGTTTCAGAACCAACCAAATCAAGATGGTCCTTCTCTCCTGCAGTGTACACAATACATTGGGTTTTTTTTTGTTCTTCTTGTGTCTGGTCAAAGACCAGTTGTGACATGACTACTTTTGGATGTTCAAATAAATAAACAACAAAGGAAGGTTTTGTATGTTTCACTTGAGAAAAAAAACAAAAAAAACATATACAAATACATAGCATTTTGTGTAACTAATGTCAAGGTGTTTCTGATATATATATTTTTAATTATGTCTTAATCCTAACAATCTAGGTGATACAAAACATTTAGCCATAGTTGTATAAACGTAATACTATATAAACGTTTGCAGAGTGCTGTGTTTATTTCACTCATAAGGATAAACAACCCACATGCCTTCTTCAGGGGCTTGTTGCTTATTCGACCTTCCTCATTCGTGGAATACCTGAATGTTCAAGGACTATCCTATATTGCTGTATTAAAATGACCCAGATAATATTTTTAAACAAAGCTTAATTTAAGGGCCGCTAAACGAGTTAATTCTTCTTTGGGGATATTTGTAAGACAACAGTTATAATAACACTCTGGCTTTACCTGAGCTCCAGGATACTGGTCGTGTTCATGGAAGGAAACACCCTCCTCACGAAGTTGAGATCCCCGATGTAGAGACTGCCGTCAATGCCGGCTGCAAGCGCCACAGGGGCGAGGAGCTTGTTCCCATCAGCAAGGCCGCTGCAGCTGGGGCAGGTGATGCTGCGTCGACGGCCATTACCCATGATGCTGCTGATCACTGCAGGCTGCTGGGTAAGAAACAGATTCTCCCCGTTTCCTTTGTGAAGAATACCTGGCGAAGGGGGAGGGGGAGTGTCAAAACACAAATCAACTAACTTTCAGGATTCAGGTGCAAAAAATATGAGTATACCATTAATGAGTTTCCAGGCATGTGGTATGTCAGAGTAATTTAAACTGATATAACACGTTGCTGAATGACAAATCCTATTGGTTTTCTGGTATTTTCTTTACATTTTGTAACCTTAATAAGGCACCTGTTTCCAGTGCTAACTGAAGTGTAACCTAATAAGAACTGATGTGTTGAATGCACTCGAGACAGCTTCTGTTAAAACTTCTCAAAAAAAAAAAAAAAGAGTAACTTACCACCACTATGTGGTTTCAACCTTACACTTTTTGTTCAAGTTCAATTTGCTTTCAATACTGTCATATAAGATAGCAATTAATTTTGAGTCTTGCGACTCAGGAGAACTTTCCACAGGCCTTCAGCTGATAACTACTATTTTTTTACACTATCAGATCGTCAGTACTGCTCATAACCTTTTCTTTCTTAAACTTTTTTTGTATAATTTTATTTTAACAGTAAACAAAATATGTATTATTATGTAAATGGTGACTGTTGTATTTTTTCAGTATGGGGTGGGTCAAATGAAGTAAGAAACCTACCACTTCTGACGTTTAGGACGTGGTGTTTATCTATAGACCACCCTCCGAGGTTTGAGGGGTCCAGTTCATATCCCTGAAGAACTGCTGTTCTCTTCTCCCATAGAATCAGACTGGGGCAGGTCTCATACTCAAAGCCAACAGACACTGGAAAACACAGAGAGAGGAGATGTCACGTAAGAATCGGTACTCAAACTGTTTACACCAGCGCTCTGAAATAAAGTAACCATGGCCTTGATTTTCCAATTTCCTTTATCAATTATTCATGTTATATTCATTAAAGATGGAAAATATAAACAGGTATAACAAAAAGAAAGTGGGATTATAACCTCATTTTGAATAAAATTGATTTGCACATTCCTATAATCACTCTGAATAAGTCATGCCTTATCATTAAGGTTACGATTTTGTCGCGGAAATTGTCAATTCGAATCAAGTCCGTGAAATCTTGGAAATGGATGTAAAAACCCATTTGATTAGGTGCTTCCTTTATTTCTATAAAAAATGCAGCATGTCATGCACTGAAAATACAAATCTGCGAGTAAAGTGTATAAATTGTTTGGTTGTGTCTGCACACAGCCTTTACGTGCAGCGATGTAGGTCAGCGAATGAGATTTGTATCTTAGCTGAGCTAGCAAGCATGCACATGAGTAGAGCTGAAGTTTATGGGGTGAAGCTACAGAAGAGGGAGCAAAATGGGAAATATTACTGCCAAGAAGTAATAAGTGAAAAATATCCAAAGGGGACATTTCATGAAAGTGGTGGCATGATGTTTGTACAGCATGTAATGTTCCTACAAGCTGTGACAAACAGTGTGAAAGAGCTTTATAAAAAATGGAAGCTACAAGCCGTTGAATCTGCAGTAGGAAATGGTGAGTGAGCTGTTTTCTGTAAAAGCAGAAGAACAAATGCATTGCAAAACAGAAGTTTATTGATTACAGAGGCTTTCTTTACAACATGCTGTTTCAGAATCGTGGAAAAGTCTAACTATAAGTTTTGTACTCTAAAGTAACATTTAAACTTGTCAGTAGTAAAAACCAATAGTCTTTGTATTATTGGTTTTGGTGTACTATTTAAAAGCTCTTGTGTATGTTGATGTAGCTAACATTATTTGATGACCTTTACATGATTTTTTTTTTTTTTTTTTTGCCTCACTTCACCCATGAAATGTACTAAAAATTACTGTGCCAAAATCGTAGCCTTACTTATCATTACAGAACTCTTTCTCCCATCCTTGCTAAACCTAAGCGGTTGCTGTAAGGCAAACTAACCCACAGCCTATTTTCCTCCTTTGCTCGTGTCCGCATCAAGGCCAACACAGAGCTTCATTTATAGTCCCAAACCAAGAAAGGCAACACACTTGTGGTGCCATTTTAAATCATAATAAAATGAAACTGCAATGTCTAAACAGCATCTCCCTTGACTGTGACATTACCCCTTGCCTGGCTACATGCAGCTTGAAAACATTCAAAATGCATCTTACAAGGAACCGTGGAGGAATACAGCTGCGTGATAGACACCATCTGTTTTAAAATAAAATGATAACTCTCTATTGCATGAGTTATGATTTGCGACAGAAATGACTAAATGCTTTTGCGCTACTGCGGATGCCATATGGTCATGAAAAGAATTTTGCTATCACTTTCTAACATTAGTTACCTAATTTATACCTTGTAGGGGCAAAACAAATAATGCTAATGAACATTGTACTGTCAGCGGCAGTGTACTTGGTAAAACTGTGACTCTGTTAGTCATTTTGCACCTCCACTAATCACCTGAAAGACCTACACTTTGAATCCTGCCACTGTATCTATCACATCTGGGGGGTGCCAAGACATTTGAGAAAACCATCCAGCTTCCCCTTCTGTCCTTCATTTGCTCAGCACTACGGGATCGAAAGAAATAGCTTTCTCTAAGCCAATTTTGAAAAGAACCAGAGTGACAGAGATAAAGATGCCTACAGCTACACAAAATAGACTTACAGATTGCTCATTTCTTCGCACTGTGTGAACTTCAAAAGACAGGATACAACAGAATTGGAGGTTTAAAGTATTTACATTAACATAAAACAGAGCTTTTAGACATGATCCTGATAATGATACAAAGCAGCTGGGGCTCCAACAGATTATTTGAGAGAAGAGTAGATTTTTCTTCCCCACATATAACTCATCTTTTTCAGCAGAGTACTCAAAAAACATATTCTGTTTGCTATTTCCTTAAACAAAACACCTGAAGACAACTTAACAAAATAGGTCTGTTATTTTTGTTTTGTTTTATTCAGATAGAATATCACTGAAAATCCAAGAAACTAACCGACAGCCTCTGAAAGCCCATAGACCCTCTGGCCATATGCATCAGTTTTGTCCCAGATGAAGGTGTAAGCCAGGTTTGGGGAGGCATGGAACCACTTCTGGAATAGATGCCCTTCTACTGCCACCATCATATGGACCTTGATCAGGTTGAGAGGTACCAGTGTCTGGGTCATGGTGATCTTCAGAAGGGACTTGTACCCTGAGGTGCGGGAACTGAGATAACAAAGCTTGAGGCTGGTGCTGGGGATCTCAATGCATTCGTGAAGGACCTACATTAGAGAAGGAAACAGTGTTATAATGGAGCGGTGACACAGCAAATCAGGTGCACCTGTTGAGATATAAGGAGAAGGAGGTCATTAAGTGGCCACTGTTCATGGTGTAAACCCCTCCAGTTAGCTCAATACATGCATTCAATGTTTGGTCAATGCAGATCTTCCACAGCGACCTGTCCTTTCTCACCACACAAAGACCTACTTGTCCCGATAGCTGTCCTCTGGGATAGTGGAATCATAAAATGATTCTGTTTTTGTAGTTTTATTACTGAGCTTCATCAGCAATGTATAGGTAACAAGGTCTCCTCATCACACAGATGTTTAATCCCAATTAATGAGCCTGAACTTCAGTTTGGTCGACCAATACGATTGTTTTAGAACCTAGAATAACAGAATATTTTCCCTGGTTCTGAAGGCAAATGGAAAACTTAAGCTCAAGGTCTAAGATCAACAGAGAAAATGACAAAGGAACAGGATTAGTGTCTGCAGAAGCACTCTGAGCAATGAAGCTCCTAAGGGAGGAATGTGCAGACAAGATATAAAAAAAACTGGACACATTTATAAACAGAACATTTCAAAAGATGTCCATATTCATATTGGAAACCCAATTGTGCTTGGCAATTAAAAAAAAAATTAAGCAACAGTTATAGCTTGATATCCGACAGATCAATAGTAATAAACAAGATTACATTTGGATATTTACTGAGAACATTTTTATTTTATCATACTGGATCACACTGAATAGCATAGCAGTACTGCCTGTGTTGAACTGAAGGCACAGCAAAAAGGTTTGTTTTTACACTGGATGTCTGATTGAGAGCCGGCCACAGCCCTAGATTGTCTTTGAGTCTCTAACCTGAGTCTCTGGAACAATGGGGTTCTGCCCAGGCGTGGAGCTGAAGAATGAGGAGAGCGGTGAGGAGATGACAATGGGATCCGGGCGCACAAAGCCGCTCAGATCACAGCTCGGGATGGAGTTCTCCTCGGTCTTCATCACCATGGTGTCCATGGCGTAGAAACTGCTCCAGGGCAGCCACACTGTGCGCTCCTGACTCAGGAAGGGAGCACGCTCGAAGTGCAGGGTCAGAGAGGCACCTCCGTTAGCAATCAGATCAAACCTGGAGACACCGGATATACAGGTGAGCCTGCTAATCAATGCACTCATTGAACTGAATAATATTGACCGGAATACAGGCTTATAGTGGAAAACTGACAGTGGGCAATAATTCCCAAATTATCAGGCTATTGTGTACCAGGAGGTCCTTTAGTCATAGGGAACGGTTTATCACTGTAAGGTGAAAACTGCTGTCAATATCTTTAAAAAAAAAAAAAAATTTTACCTGTGATAAAAATACTACATTCTATATATCATATTCCTTCGAATTTAAGACACACTTTTTAAACCAATTTTTACTTCTAAAAAATGTCCTGCTTTTTAAATTTGAGTATAGTGTGCATTAAAATCGCCAACAAAAGATGTGAATACCCGAGTACACAAACAGCAACATGGCTAGCTGCCAAGAAAAGACGAACAAAAAGTCACTGCCTGATCCCCAGTCATCATGACATACAGGCAGCCATTTTCAAAGAAGCATCATTAGCTTCCTGAGGAATTCGAAGAGACGCTTTTACAATTTCAAAGTTTCGTTATTAGGCTCAGTTCTAACAAACAGTACCAGCTTAAACAGATCGAAAATGCTGATCAGAACCCCATATTTTTAGACATGCCAAGCAATACCACAGTTCACAAAAAAGGAGAAAAACAGGTGCGAGCAATCACGACTGGAAATGAGAAACAGCACATAACTGTAATCTTTGTGTGTAAGCAGACGGCCGCAAGCTGCTTCTATTCGTCGTTTTCTTATGAGCATAACTGAGGTTGTAGCTTCGTAAATACAGCTTGCTATTTTATTTTTTCCACAAATTTTCTTAAGACACAGTTTTCAACTGACACTACATTGTATTCTGTATTTGGAGTCCTGCCTTCTAAAATCAGAAGTGATTTTCAAAAACAATTAGTGCTGGAATAGATAAGTGTGGAAAATGATGATCTAAGCAGGAAGAACAACTGTACAGAACACATATAATAAAATATTAAGAAAGTAATACATTTTATATTATGAAAATGTAGGTGACATCCATTTAAAGCTAGCTAAACACTAACTATTGTATTCCACCGGGTACTGGGCATACAAATACATTCTACAATTATACACTTATCATGCCTAATGTTGGGTTTAAGAGTCTTAAATTGGTAATTAACTGCTAGTGATTGTTAGACATTATTGCATTACTGCATAAACCACCATTAAATCTGACAGTTTTAAATTTAAGGCCAGCCTGGGATTGTTTCATACAAACCAAGGAAACAGCACAAAAATAATTGAATGAATCTTTTTTCCCCCAGTACTAATGTATTTAAGACATTTTGGTTTGTTAAAGAAACTATATATATACACACAGTCTAACTTCATTATAACAAACCCTTCTTATAATAATCCAAGCAGCAAGAACGGTTTTTTTAAATGGAAATTAGCCCTATTTGAATGATCACTTTTACAAAATCTACCCGGATAAACCGATCTTGGTAGTGACTGACACGAAACTTTCTCCAGTGTGAATGTGTTATTCTCTCACTGAAAACAAAGACCTTGGTAGGCTAATTCGAAGATCAGGCTGATTCATAGATAACCTATTCTAGTGTGAATCATGTGTGATGTACGCAACCGTTGCCATCTTCACAGAAACTGCAACCACGGCAACAGGCATGAGGAGGTAACAAGACTGAAACAGTGTGCATTGGTAAAGCACGAAAAATATGATGCAATCTACGCTGGAAATATTTTTCAAGAGAAAGGGCATGTAATTACTGTATTCAGCATGTAAGTCTACTTTTTCTTTTTTCTTTACTGTTTTCTTTTAATTTTTTTCTTTTACTGTGTTTAAATGTTGATCAATGTGAAGTGGTCTTGAAAGAACTACTGTATACTGTATAAAGATGTTCAATTCAATTTGGGCGTTTCTTCATTATTCTGATACAGCAAATTGCCAAACCCTATTACAGTGAACAACCTGATGTAACAAACATTTCTCCAGGTCCCAGGGGGTTTCGTTATAATGAAGTTAGATTGTATATATATATATATTATTATGCATGCGTGTGTCTGTGTGTGCATGCGTGTGTGTGTCTGCTAACATTCCCACATTGTTTACATCACAGACATGTGAAAAGCCTTACGTTCCATCCTGGCGAGTTAGAGTATATCCATACTGTGGATGCTTCACAAAGGAAACATTAACACCAACGAGTGGAGTCCCATCTGTCGTTAAAACTTGGCCTCTGATCAAAGACGCCAGACTGTGAAAGACATATTTAAGAAATTAAAATCACTTGTAATATCATTTTAAAATTTGTCAAACTGAACTTTACATTGAATGACTTGCAGCTCTCTAATATCAACAGAAACACTTACTGAGGTACATTTTGGTAAAAACTTAGTAAAGTGTAGTTAAAAAAAAAAAGTGAAAACGACATGGTAAAGCACAACATAGTACATTTCTAAAACAATTTTAAACATTCTCATTAGCGCTGCAGTATTATCATGGCTCACTCTTTTCTTGAGTTGATTATCTTTCGTTTTTTAGCTTCTTTTTTAAACTTTATAAGCACTCTTTATAAGCACTCTTGCAAGAAAAAAACAGTACTGATAGATCTGCAAGGAGCGATAAGTAAATGTAGTTCATTAGCAGTTTCCAAAAAAAAAAAAATGCACGTTTACCATAATGTATGCATCTTTTATATAAACAAATGTGCGAATTGCAAAATTATGTTAATATATTTTAGATAAGATTTACTGGAATGTTGTTTGCTCTATGTCCTTTAAAGGAAACAACAGGGGTCTTGTTTGCTGAAAAATGTAATCCAATTGAATTCATCACAACACTTAAAAAACTTTGAATAAGTCCCACTGGTGCAGATACATAAAAAAGCAATCTTCATGGAATACTTAGTATACTGCTGTTTGACAAAGCTCCTCACACTTCATGAGATATCTACATTTACAAAATGAGAAAAAGTACATTTCCTCAGGCTCTAGCGGTTTAATGCAGTTGCTAGTCATGAAAATCATTTTTATTTACACCCCCCCCCCCCTTAAATTTAATTAAAAATATTTTCATTTTATATTAAAACATGCTGCGTGACTGATAGAATTATACTTTCTCTATATGGGCCTCCCTGTTTCTTATTTTGACATCAATTTTACAATTATATATGAATATGTTCTCTTGTACTTTTTGAAAGGAATTGTAATCTTCCACTGATATTAATAATAATTTATTTATTTCTTAGCAGACGCCCTTATCCAGGGCGACTTACAAGATATCACATTATTTTTTACATACAATTACCCATTTATACAGTTGGGTTTTTACTGGAGCAATCTAGGTAAAGTACCTTGCTCAAGGGTACAGCAGCAGTGTCCCCACCGGGGATTGAACCCATGACCCTCCGGTCAAGAGTCCAGAGCCCTAACCACTACTCCACGCTGCTGCCCTAGATATTTATAAAAATGTGTCATAGTATTCGTTGCATCACTTAATACTTTAGTTTTAACTTGTTATATTTTACCCTTCCAACTCAGTGACTTGCACTAATCCAACACAAGGGACATCACAAAAATCATGGCAAACAAATGTGGTCATTGTATTTTGTATTTACAGGGGCGAATCAAAAACGTTGAATGACCTCTGCACAAATGTTCTCCACATTTGGTCAAACCTTATTCTGTCTGTGCTCTATTTCATTTTTTCCATTTATTTTATTAGTGTGCCCAATTATTTTACCCTTGATTTTCGCCCTAGTTATGTTTTCCCCTGACTGCAGCAATTCCCCACACAGCTCAGGAGAACTGAAGGTTCAGTGGGTGTCCTCCGATCCCACGACTGAGCCAGCTTCCTCTTTTACACCCAGGAACTCGAGAGCAGATGTCAGCAAACTACCGGCCTCTGGAGGACAAAGGCCAGCCCTGCAGGTGTCCGCCTAAGCTCACTGGGCACCTAGCCAGCAGGGTTCGCTGTAGTGTGATGAGGAGAAACAGTTCCTGACGGTTTTGCCTCCCTAACCCACGGGAGTGCCAGAGCCAATGCGACTCTCCCTTCAGAATCCCCAGCGACGACAGGCAACTTCGCACAGCCAGGATGCGAACCTGCGCTCCCCTGACTGTATGACAGCAATAAAAAAAGGCTGTGCTTTTACCCGGTGAGCCTCTCGGGGACCCCTTTCTGTGCTCTGTCTAAAAAATGTAAATATAATCATATATCTTCTTTAACTGTAAGAAATGTGGACTTTCCATGGATGACCACGGTGATAAAAACCTGTTAACCTGTTAAACCTATTAACAGTGCCACTTCTCATATTTTTTGTCCAACCTCGTGTTACCTGTATATTATATAAGGCCCAATCTAAGAGGATGTGCTTCACAGCAGTAGTAATCTGGATCAATACCTTGCATTAAAGGGGTTGTCTGCAGGAATGATGTGAGTGCTATCCCTGCCAACTAGCATCTTCACTCTGTCGTAGAAGGACCTGACTTTCTGGGAAGATGACTTGCTCTGCTGAATGATTTGTAGAGGATCGCGTGAGCCTCGGCACAGTGGATTCGATTGGCAGGGGCTCTGGAGACAGCAGTCTGGGTCCATGCAATCAACAAGGCCATCTGGGAAAGCAAAGCACAGTCATACACAATGAATGAATATTCAATCAGCACTTTAATTATGCCTTTTGTGTATCCTCACATGAAACCTTTTCCGGACTGCAGTATAAAAAAGAAAACTTTTGGAGGCGGTTGGCGGGCTAGCTACCCCCCCACTGGTTTCAAATTGAAACGCATGCCAATTAATAAGTTGAAAATATTCATACAAAACCATTTGATGCTTGCCTACTGCTCTTATCTGTAACACTAGAAACTTGGCTAGGAAGCTTAGTGTCAACATTGGTTCTATGGGAGAAACAGCATAACTTTGAGCTGAGATTCGTTTTTGTTCCGCTCATCCTGTTCTAACAAACACCTACACACAAAACAAGCTCTGATATTCACGGAGGCTATCTTCAAATCTCAGTAGCCAGGTTGGCTTGCCAAGTTTCAAGTGCAATGCTGCAGAGAGAAAGAGCTGTAGACACACATCAAGTGGTTCTTTGCTAATGAGTATATTGTCAACTACCAATTGGCTTAAAACATGTTGAAGACATTTAATTTTTCATGCCTGTCGAAAACCTTTTGCATTTTGAAAAAATTAGTAAAAACTTTTTAAATGAGAAGGACCCACCTAAAATAAATACAATTGAATAAAAAAAAATCACATTTACATTTTCCAAACCAATTTTTTTTTCCCCCATTGACATTTTTAAATTGAAATATTAGAGTCTTTAGCATCTTGGTGTGTCTTGAAATGGAGGCAATTGGTGCAAACCAAGAACTAGGAAAGTTTAATGAATATCAATTTAATAAATCAAAAGCAGGCTTATTTCAGGAAAATAACCCTGACAGACACAGTACCTAGAGATGCATAAAAAAGACAAGTGGTTTACCTAACCACAGGGCAATACAATATATAAATGTCCTTCAACCTATCACGTGATTGGCTAAGTTAGTGTTCCTAGGACCACACAGGGATTGAAGGCCCTAATAACTGCTATTGTGTGTGCCTGCTTTCAAGTCATCATTCAAGAATTCAACAGAAAGACATCCCCCAGAACTTATGATCTACCCACTCAATCCCCCCCTCCCCCCCCCCGGTCTCTCATGGGTGTTTTCAGTCACAGGAATCAAATCTATCTGTCAGCCAGACCACTGGATCCATGGTGGTAGTGTAATTATCCTGTCAGCACAATCTATCTCCCCTTTCTCTGTGCAAATACAGGAGCTCTTGAATGCAAAGGGTAACTTCTCTGCCGTTATACTGTACGGAATTCTTCAAATATTTGCAGTCTTTGGAATTGTTTGAGCTTCTGTACAACACAGTAGAAGAAGATACGAAGGAAGAAAGGCCTTTCAGTAAATGTCAAATTATTTATATAATTATTTCCTGACAACAATCTCTATACTGTCTGTGGATTCCTTTGATGCCCTGATGGCCGTGCTTTATGCGAAGTGAAAACTCTGAGAAAATAGCATATTAAAAAAGAATTTTCACATAGGTAGTTCAGGGTATACTTAAATAAAACCTTGATAAATATGAACTCTGTATGTAAAGACAATTTTTAAAAAGCCATATTGTTTTCACATACAGGCTACTGTAGCTGTTTACTTTTCCCCGTTGGGATTTATGCTACCAAATAAGGAATTATATCTCTAGAATTTTAATTACATAAATGTGAGCACAATATAACACTCTCCACATATTCATAGTATAGCTGCAACTGATTTCTGTAACTTAAATATATCACTACGTCTTTTTGGTTGTGAGTTGACATGGTGGCAATGCGCTTGGATATTCTTCACACCCAGTTTATGATGCCATACAGAAATTAGGATCTCCAAGTACAATATATATTATTTTTTGTAAAGGTTCCATACAACTGAGGTGATGAAACATGGGACTAATTGGTTGAAACACATTTACTGAAAAATATACAGTGTTGAAATATTCATAGTGACAACTGTTTGTTTCACGAGCACTTGATCCCAGCTCAGAAACATTCGTCAGATAAGTACATTTGTCACTCTGTGTTGGTTACGTGTCTAAATCTAACACTTATAAACAACAAGATCACTCAATATATGCATGGCATGCTGTATTCTGATGTCCATGCCAAGGATAAGGGCGTCTGCTAAGAAATAAATAATAATAATAATAATAATAATAAGTTTGTCTGAATACTGCTACCTGAACACCACAGTTATTATCGGATTTCAGATTTTTGTTGAAAATATATCTGTATATTGCAAAGTTTTAACAGCGTTTTATGTATTGAAATCTTTATGGATTTTTTAAACGTCAATAGGAAAAATGTTTCAGTCCAAAATCTATTTTAAAAGACCAACTTCTTACAACCTTGACCCAATAAAAATCGAGTTTTATCCTCTCATGATTGCAGATGTGTCTATTTACAGTTTTGGTAATCAGTATTGACACCCTATATGTGTTAGGATTTTACAGAAAAAAACACCAATTTCTTTTTGTCAATGACAATTTTGACTGGGTTTGAAAGGAACTGGTCTAAAAACAGCCTCACTCTGGGCACATATTATCACACAAGGACGAGGTTAATCCCCATCAAACCAACCACCACTCCCCTTTTCATTTTTAGCAAAGCCCTTTCAAAGACACTGTTAACATTTTAATCAACCATCTCCATTTACTTTGCGCTTTCAGAATGATTCACTATATAGAAAGATCACATCTTTTCAATGCCTTTTGGGACCACCAAATTCAGGACACCTCTGCAATCCCAAAGTAAATGAATCTGTCACTCTAAATCGTCCATTTCATTCAAGTGCCCTTCAAGGTGAGGGGGTTCATTGAGGTTCATTGTTCTGATAACACATACATTGGATAGCAACGTAGAGTCAAAGAGGTCATGAACTTTATCTAGACAATACAGAATGCTAAATAGAGTTCCATTCCAGAGTGACAGAGCCTCCTTATTGAACAATTATATCAGTAATATAATGTCAGGTGGTCAAAATTAGAATTCTGAAAGCATTGATTCAAGATGCCCTGTTTCTGTAAAACTGGATTTTAAATGGATGCCAGCAAGGACAGATTTACAAAGCATTTGTAACAGGTTTCAAACCTAAGGTGCTGATTTAATACAAAAAAGAACTTTAATTACCCAGCGCATTTCCCTGTTTTATGGTGCTATTCAATCAAACTACCAGAGATTGGCGATATACATATATATATCTTTCTTTTTATATAGCGCCTTTCAAAGTGGACCACCATCACAAAGTGCTTTACAGAGGTAGGCTATGAACTGTGCATTATATGCAGAGTCACTTACAATAGGACATTGATTTAACATCTCATCTGCCCTACAAACACAACACTACATTTGCAAAGGCACACATTTACAACGAGCAGCACACTATGATTGCTGTGCTATTATTGCCGATAAAAATCCCTTGACCCTGTGCTTTATTATTTTGACAAAGGTTTACAACAAACCTGGTAATTAAGGAGGGACTATGCTTTTATTTCATATAGCACGCATCATAAGAACGTACCAATAATTAAACACACATTGCATTAAAAAGTCAGAGACTTTGTAAGATTTTGGAATAATATTACAGAAGCATTCCAGTTTTACTTACTGTTCCTAATCGTGGCCGTCTGGGTTTACAGCAGATGGAACTGAAGCATTCTAGTAGTCATCTAATTTTCGTTGTATCTCCAAGGATGATTAAATGTAATTATTTGTTAAAACTGTGTATTAAGATTCCCTCATAGCACAAAATGGATTCCTTAATTTAAGCTGTGCCGACATGCTACTGATACTACTAATGCAACGTTTATTTTTTTAACTACATAAGTTAATATGTGCTTTGTTTTTTGGTTACTCAGCACTGCAACTATTACAATCGCTACACTATAACATGAACTTCATAAAAAATGTGTTTGGTAAAACTTCAAATCAATTCATTTTCAAAGAAAGGCTATAACTACTATAATTATTATAGTAGTTTGAATTTAAATATGTTTCAACAGCAGGATTCAATGCTATGATCTTAAGGATCGTAAGCTCAGAGTTTATTGATTGATCTAAACGGACAGCTCTGCTCGTTGCTGAGATTTCAGGGTTTTATCAGTCACAGGCTGGAGCTATGTATATCAACTTGTATTTTGCATTTATAATTTATATATATATATAAACTGTATATTATACATGATTATTCAGACAAGTCTGTTGTGAAATTACTTATAATGTAAGAATCGAGGGGAAGCATTAATATAGCTCTGTGCCATTTCCCTGGTTGGAGCTTCTTTGGCTCTTTCGTTATTTGTTTTGTTGTAGTGTGCATTTGTTCACACGAGATTTGCAACGGGATCACAGAAGAAAAGGAAGTGTATTTCAGTCTGAGTAAGATGACAATTCTTCAATTTGTCCCTTGAATTTGACACATTTTGACCCATGGAATGATGTCTATAGTACCAAACTGGCACTGGCTGACCCCTCCAGACATTTCATACTTTTCAAAAATCTAGAAAACTATAGTAAAATGACGGTATGATGACATCACAATTCTAGCAAAAGAACATTCCATTCTGGGTGCCAAAAGTTGTTGTAAACATAGCCATTGAAAGTTTGATGTCTCTATAGGTGAGCTAAATGATTTCCTGCTAGGTACAAAGTACCTAGATAGCTCATAAAATGTCTCATTCCGATGTTTATACAGTACTTTGTTTTGCAAGGGCAAAAGAAAAAGAATATTTGAAACAATAGATTAGCTTTAAACAGTTGCTATTGTTTTTCATAAAATTTCAAAGTTCAATTTAAAGGAAGAGGAACAAACCTTGTACCTGGTGCAAATGCTTTTCAAATCTGTCCCTAAATGAGATGAGGACATAAGTTTAGTTTTACAAATGCTGTCGCTTGAAGGAGGTCATTCTGTATAAGGCGAGACACTTATTAAGCTCACAATTTCTCAGCCTGGAAAGCCCAACAGCAATGTCATTCAATAGACAGTCGTTTGGAGATTGCACTTATCCTATCCATCTTTCTGAATGTACCAACAATGTACAGTACTTGCAGGATTAGATATACTGTTTCATTTGAGTTTGTCTAAAGATAAGAAATCTACACCTTATAATTCTGCACTTTTTATTTTTATGTAGTAAAAGATGACATATTTTCACAAATAAAGCATGGATTTAGCGTTCCTTTTCAGCACAACAACACATTTTATATAAACTCACAAAGCCAAAATCAAGTTAATAATGCTAGCCTCATTAATAAGATTAATCATTGACCTAGGTTTTGAAAATCTAGACAATATTTCTTGTGTCTAATTAACTTCTATTTTTTTGAAAGGAGAAAAAAGGAGAAACAAACAGCTACATAGACTTTCAATTGTATCACATTCAAACCATGGGAGTTAATTAAAGACTGAGATAAACATTTTGAAAATACAGCATGCCCCAATGTGGTCCTAAATGATCCAGAAAGCAGCATACCTAATTACCATAGACATTAAAATAATTAAAAAGGGTATTTTTGTCTTTTAAAGTACCACAGTAAACCCATTACAACCACTGGTCATAACAATGAGCAGTTCTGAAGAAAAGGACGTCTTCAGATTGCAGATTGAGGGACGAACAATTCTTTTTTTTTTTTTTTTTTACCCCAGTTTTCCCCCCCATTGTGTTATAATTAATCCTGGTTCACCGCTGCAACCCCCCGGCGACTCTGGAAATGGAGGCTGAAACACGCGTCCTCTGAAACGTGTTCCTGACAGGCCGTCATGTTTGCACTGCGGATCCACAGCGAAGCCACCAGACCTATAGTGCCGGAGGACAACACAGATCTGAATGGCTCCACTGCAGACCTGCATGCGCCCTATCAGCCACAGGGGTCGCTGGTGCGCGGTGAACTGTGGATTGTCCTGCCGACCTAAGCCTTCCCTACCCAGGCAGCGCTCGGCCAATTGTGCGCCACCCCCTAAGAGCCCCCGGTCACCGTCGGCAATGACATCTTCAGGCTATAGGGCGCATCCTATACTCCACGTGGAGCGCCTTTACTGGATGCGCCACTCGGGAGTCCTGGACCGACAATTCTTAATAACGAGTTGTTCAGAAGAAGGGAAGCTACTGTGGGTAAACCGAATGGAGGTTCAGGTTTGAATGGTTTAAATGCTGATTTTATTTAAATCTGCTGCTGCTAGAATAATTAAATAACCCTCACTGTCACAGACATCTTTTAATCAGGCCAGCCCACTGGCTACCTCAAACCTGCTTTGCAGAAGTGTTCAGATGCAGTGCGCTCATTGATAGACTAGGCAGATGAGGGTCTCGGGCGTGATTTATAAATGTTACTGTATTTCAAGCAGCTTGAAAAAATGAACCACTCCTCTGTAAATCATTAGATGACAATCTTAAAGATTCAAATCAGGATGTGAAATGAGATTCAAATGCATTCAGAGACCTTGTCAACTTTATATTCGTTATGGTACAATGTCTCAAAACTATTATTGTGTGCAAAAAAAAACAAAAAAAAACCTTCTTAAAAAGCCTTTTGTATGATTTAAAATTGAAATCATAACTTAAATTTAAAAAATGCTTGTAGCTTTATTGCATTTCACTTTGTAGTTTTCAGTTTAACTGTGAACTAATACAGGGCAAAACATATTTTGATTAAATCGTAATGATGGAATAAACACATCTTCATATACCTGCATGGTATAATGAAACTCTTGACTGCTGCAGTTTTGGGATTAATTAACTGGCAACCAAAGGGTCATTTATGGCTGCTTAATCAAGGTGATTAAGTCCTGTACTGAAAATACCCTGGGTTCATGCATTAGGAGCATGTGCTTATACGTGAGATTAATATCCAAATGTACTCTTCTGTTGTACAGTAATGCAGACATTTATCAACATAAGTTTATACTGCCCTTTTTATACTGGAAGACAGACCAATGGGCTTCACTGTATATTTGAAACAAAAACATGAACTGCATTTTCACAAAAGAAACAGCATACACCAAAGTATAAGCTCCTGGGCCTGCCTATTTACTCCTTTATACATTAGAAAGAGCAGGAGGAAAATGCTTAGTTTAGCTCATCAATAACGGACTCATTAAGTATTTAGGTTCCAGAAAGGGCTCCAGGTTTCTGTGTTGTAGATTCCTGTAACAATCTTTCTACGATAGCAATTGTTTTCCTGTTTGATCTTTAATAAATCACTTCAAGTCACAGGATGCAGATCTTGGGAATATGAAAAATGAATAGCCTTAGGCATTTTAAAGTTTGATAGGGCTTTAAAAAAGAAAAGCAGAAACAAAGTTCATGTGAAGGGCTGGATAACAGCACACCCCAGAACACTCTACTGATCTGCTTTTTCACTCGGCTTCTATTTGAATTCAACTTAAAGAAATGACACACTTGAGATTAAATCGGGCATAAACTGAAAAGTTTTTTTGCACATGAATGAGTAAACAAGATGGAGCAAATTAGAAACAGACAGAGTTGTCCTTAACTCAATATAGTGGTTTCTTGTTCGTAAAATGTATTTTTTTTCCTTCAGTTCCAGCCTCAGAAGAAACGTTGTATTGTATATTACCTTTATTTAGAATGAGAGCTACGCAATCTAACTAGGGTTGCCAACTTTTCATTTTTTGCTGAGCACAAAACATGAGAATGTGAATGAAGTGGTACACAGCAGTTTTCCTTTTTCAAACTTTTAATAAACAAAACAAAAACCTAACCCATTCTCAGGCCCTAACTAAACAGATGTTTTTACTATCTGAATACGAGACAGGCTAAGCCTGTTCCCTCGTCATCAAAACCAAATCCCAATCCAAAGTCGTAATCCAAAATCCTTACGTTCCCCTCAACCAAACACTCCCAAACACAGACATTTTAAATGATAACCAATTACATCGTTAAACAATTGACAACCATTAAATTGAACAATTAATTCGAACTGGAGCCAACCCTGACTCCAGTAGCTTCCACGTGGTCCTAATGCCTCCGTATATCATCCCCACGTAAATACATTTATTATTTTTAGTACTTTTAAACCAAATGTATTTGTTTTTAAGCTTTCTTAATTAACACAAGATTACTTTGTTACTTTCCTGAACTCTCGTCACTTTTAATCCCAAACACTTTACCTTATTTAACACTTTGTTTACCAGACAGTTTGTTTTATATATATATATATATATATATATATATATATATATATATATATATATATAAATCATGGATTTGAATGTAAACAATAACAAGTAGTTGTCATGCTGTCAAAAACCTATAAATACCTCCAATGTTTTGATTCAAACACAGGCTCCCTTGAGAAAGATATGTACAACATATCGAAACGTTGGGCAGCTGGCTCTTTGAGCTAATATATATACTCTTAATAATAATTAGGTTAAGGTTGGTATTTAGGCTAGGGTTAGGATAATAAAATAATGCAAAATTGCTCACTGGTAATTTTAAGTCAAAAAATGGTTTTAGTAGTTGACAGGCTCGTTTAAATACTATGCAATGCAATTTTAAACCGTCGATAAAAGAGAATGTTAACATACACGCATTAAAGCACCATCTGTCAGCCGTCATCTGACTAGTTACAAAAATCTGTGAATGTTCAGAGTTTAGCCTCTTACAGTTGTCTATGAATCTCTTATTTTATATTTAGCCTTTAAATATATTTTAAAACTTCTAGTGGTAATTGATTCAAACCTTGGCCTGCAACACAAAGAGGAAGCAATTGTGAAATTCAAAGCAGATTGGTCTATTCATTAACTGCCAGAAGTAAAAGTAACCTTTTGCTGCAGCTATTTTCAAAGTGTCAGATAAAAGATGAGCTGAAATATAAACTGACACAGTGATTGGCATAAGAAGGCCGTCAGATTCACTGCGGGTGACATAAATAAGAGCGCTTGAAACAAAAACAACTAGAATAACTAGATGTGAACAAAACAAAAAGCATGGTGCTTGGAATGGCACCTCTGACAGATTTGTAAAGGAGGTCACATTTTAGCTGAAATGTTTTTGGAACTTGTACCCAGTTAAATTAAGTTGTTAAAAAAATTCCTAATAATACTGGTACTAATTCTCAATTTTTTTTTTTTTATACTCAGTCCGCCTGAATCTCTATATGTATTTTTTGTTAATAATTTGTATATTTCTTCTGCACAATTTCAAATATATAATTTAAAGGCTGTCTCACCTCTGCAGTCCCCTTGACAGTCAGACTGAAGATAAACAGGAAAACTTCTGTTCCAGCTGTCAAGCAAATTGCCTCTTTTAACCAGTCGAGCTTCAACAACAGACACATCTACAGAGACCTGCATGCAAGTCCTCTGCCTGGACTCATGGGAGTGCCTGACCACTTCAGGCCTCTAAAGGGTGATGTCTAGCTCCCTAAACCCACTGGCAATCAAAAGCGACTGCAGCATCCAGACAAGACTGGCAAATCAGCACAAGCATGATCCAAACTTGCCTTGACCTTTCCCAACAAGCATGTGCGTTTAACCTCTATCATCTGGATCAGGAGTGGCAGGAAAGCATTTGATAGAGAAGGAGAAGGGAGTGAAGGAGGTGCTTGCTAAAGAGAATGTCTCCCACTGTAACGAGGTAGACATATCAAACACACATGTGTCATTCATAGGTGCAGTGAACCCTGTAAGCTTTAAAAGAACCACTCAATTCATCAGTGACTTTTCATAATCCCAGCTGTCTGGGATTTGAGCATTATGAGATGGCTTTTCTGCTGATTGGGATTTTGCACTGTGTTTGACACAACACATTCTGTCTTGAGTGTTCAATCAACAAAGTTACAACAGCCTGCAATCATTCCTAGTGTGACTCTCACTGCTTCTTAGACCAAGGATGTCACCTTGAAAAATTGAAGCAGTTCCACGCTGTAATTGCAGCAAGTTTTGTTGTTTATGGCTTCAATTTGATCGGATTGTGACACACATTTTTTTGGCACAACATTGGATTTTCTGTTATAAAAGCAATTCAAATTACCGTGCTTTTCCGGCTGTCAGAAGCTGCCATCGAGCTGTTTTCTGTGATCGATTGAGAGTGTCTATCAGAATCTTTAAACAACAAATAGGGTTTTAAAGAAACTCCGGGACTTTGAAAACAAAATGATACACGGTAACGTGGGATTTAATAACTTAATGACCCTTCAGGGTCACCTCTGTTACTGTAAAACCTTCAGAGAATATGTCGTTAATGTCACTGGGTTGAAATTGCAAGTGTAGGTTCTATAAGAGGTAAAATATGAACAGATCATGTGTCTTTCATTCTCAGAATTGCCGGCAACTGTTGAGTACAATAGGACACAGCCCTGAAGCCAGTTCCCCACAGAGATTAATTCTTTTTTTTCATTTTTTAGTTTTTGCAGTCTTTAGGATCCATTTTAGAATCCAAACTGATATTTTTGAAGGAAGCATTAATTTAACAAAGCAAGTTAATTTAACTCTAAGATGAACTGCATATTTTGCAGACCTGACATGTATTTGTACAGATGTCCAAAGAATGTTGTTGAATTCAGATTGATTAATCAAATGTTTTTGGGGAAGGAAAAGGAATTTCTAGAGAGCGTTTACTGAAAATGGTTTCAATTCTAATATGCTGCAATTGCAGCAAAGCTGCATACAAGACAGTCTTTTGTATGTTTGTGCTGTAATTCATGCTGGGAAATGTAGAACTTAGAAAGGCCTGACTTGACCTCAGAACATAATACCATTTTGTCACACACAAGAATTAGGAACTTGGTAATGGATAAAAATGGAAGGGAAATGACCAGGCCTAAAAAGACATCATTAATAGATGTAGTAGATAGTCAACAGGGTTACTTTTCCTTCAAGTAAATTAAATTATGATCACACCATCCAGAGCTCTGAGTTCTTAAGGGTATAAGGAATTTGATGCATGCTTCTCACCTCCCTCATTATCCTTGTTATCAGCACAGGAGGTTTCCATGGCAACACTGCATCCAGGCCCTCTCCAGCCGGTTTGACAGACACAGTGCCAGCTGTTCTGACCGAGGGTACATTTCCCATTGCCATTGCACAGATCAGGGCAGCCATCTGGTTTAAAAAAAAAAAAAAAAAAAAGCAAGAGAAAACAGTTCTTAGTAAAAGGATTATAATATTTGACTGGTACAGTTCAAAATGTGCCTGGTACCTAGTTGTCCTGTCTGAAACCTGACATTTCTATATGCTTCTAGTGACTTCTGTGGAAGCGTGATCTCTTCTGCTTCAGTGTATGGGATTCATTAATTCATGGATGCTTTTCCGACAGCGTGTGTGAGGGTGTTTGTTATAATGCTATTTCAATATAAATATGCCACAATTTCTTATCCAATTTTAGGGAAAACAGATATACTTAATACATACAGATATACATAATACATTTGTCAGTTTGACTAAGTTTGTGATACTGTAAAGTACTGGTACAGTAAGTATCTGATGGTAAAAAATTGCTTTTTCTGCACTGAATAGTAACTATGAATTTGGGATAGTGGTGTAATTAAATGTGTACAGTTGGCAAGGTTATTCAAATCATCTGGTTTAATTAATATTATTATAGCTTTAACAAATACAATAACTACATGAGAGATTTTAATATACTCCTATGATTTAAATGGGGTTTCGGAAGGACTCAATGTATTAATGATGTGGATTCTGAAGATGTAATTAGGTTGACACATGAACCTTAAATAACAAGGTAGCTTTAAAACATTCAAGTGAAATGAAGATTATTCCAAACAGGCACAATGGATATGAGAATATTGTGTATGTCTTTGGTTTTTTTTAATTGAAATACATAGCAGACATCTTTTTAAAAAATATTTTCTAAAACTTAAGACAGTTCATGCTTGATACTTAAGTCTCTGTCTGCATATTAATTAATCCTGTTTAATAAAAGTCACCTTGGAACATGCAAGGAGGTGAGGGGGTGGGGTGGTTTGTCTTCTGGGCTAAAAATGAACACAGAATGCAGTTTATTTTATTTTCTGTGTAATGGAGGGATAATTAATTCTCAGGATTATACACAGATATAAATGTTTGCCTCTATAATATAGGAATGACCTTTACCTTGTCAAATTGTACTGATTAACATGCTGCTATATATACAAACCTGATGTGTATAGACAGTTGTAGTCAAAAGTTTACATACCCCACTGGAAATTTACAAAGAATTTTACGAAAAATCTTTTGTAGCAAAAGTTTTGCTTTTGTGGATGAGGAAAGTTAAATAGTTGTGTACAATTATTTATTTCAGCAATTTTTTTTTGCAAAACTCCAAAAATGCTAATTCAAAAGTATTGATATCCTGACAAGGAAAATGAAATTAAAAGCTATAATAACCTCTTTTAAATGATTACGGTATTGGTCAATGAGCTTTTGACATGACTCTTTAGTGATTATTGACCATTCTTCAACGCAAAATTGTTCAAATTCATTCAAATTCCATGGACCTCTTGTGCACAGCCTTCTTCAACTCATACCAAAGATTCTCAATCGGATTTAGATCGGGACTTTGACGAGGCCATTCCAGAACCTTGATTTTATTCTTTAACCATTCTGAAGTAGATTCTGATGTGTGCTTTGGATCGTTGTTGTGTTGGAACGTCCGGTTGCGCTTTAAACCAGGTTTTTAGCAAAGGGTTTCAGACGATCAGCCAATATCTTTTGGTATGCTATGGAATCAATTTTACCATGTATTGCAACTAAATTTCCTGTGCCATTAGATGAAAAACAGCCCCATAGAAGGATATTACCACTTCCATGCTTGACAGTAGGTATGTTCTTTTCTTTGTACGCCTCACCAGACTTTCTCCAAACGTAACAACTATCAGTGTGACCAAATAGCTCGATTTTTTGTTTCATCACTCCACAAAACCTTTGACCAGAACTCATATCCATCATTCAAATGCCATTTTGCAAACTTTAAGTCATTGTCCTTCAGACATTTTCCTAAGAGTGGCTTTTTCCTTGGCTGTGACCATTGAGACTTTCACCATGCAATACTCGACCTGTGGTTGAAATGGAAACCCCAGTCCCACTTGCAGCCAATTCACTTTAAATATCTTTGGCAGCCAATCTTGGATTGTTAGTAACCTTCCTCACAATTCTTTTACTTGTTCTTGGTGAAAGAACCTTCTTTCTTCCAGACTGAGGGAGCATTGTGACAGTACCATGAGTCTTGTACCTCTTGATAATAGAAACAATAGTTGAAACTGGGATTCTCAAATGCTTATAAATATTATTGTATCCTTCTCCAGCTTTATGGCAATAAATGATTTTCTGCCTAAGGTCTTTAGATAGCTCTTTTACTTTTTCCCATATTGACTTATTGGTAATGACGGCAATCATCCTATGCCTAACCCTTTTATACTCTCTAAGAATGTTCACCTACAATCCAGCATTTTCTAGACTTTTCTAGAATTAGGTTCTGCATTATCAAATTGAAATTTCTAGCACCTTGCAGACAATACTATCATAACATCAGGGTATAAATACTTTTGAATTAGCATTTTTGGAGTTTTGCAAAATAATTGCTGAAATAAATAATTGTACACATCTATTTCTTGTAACCTTTTTTCCTCATCCACAAATAGCAAAACTTTTGCTACAAGATTTTTCCTAAAATTCTTTGTTTTCGAGAAATTTCTAGAAATTATAAATTTCCATTGGGGTATGTAAACTTTTGACTACAACTGTATATTCTAACCAACATAAATGTATAGTATATTTTTATATATACCTGCTATAATTTAAATATCTGTGATACAATATAGTAGACCCTAACATTGATGTCATACAGCACAATTTCTTTGTATCGGATTTTGTGGTTTGTATCAGATGTTAACATTATTCTGTTTAATTATTTTTAATACATAATAAAAATAAATACATTTACTGTGTATATACTGTATGTTTGATTATTCTTCTTTGCATTTATATTAATCCAAATGTATAGTCGCTGGACTTCGGACTTGCACATTAACAGGTAACCACAGATTGATTTTTTGTTCTTATATAGGAGTAAAAAAACAAGTTAGTAATGATTGCCTTTTAAATGGAGTTGCCATTTTAAGCAGCCAAAGCCTTATGAAGCATTTGGACAGTAAAATCTATACAGCACATTGATTCTCCTCAGTGGTTAGTGCTGCATAAGCCTATTGTTTAATGTGAAAGGCAAGTCGATTTCTTGATACTAACTAGAATAAAGTGGGATTTCAGAAACTATTAAATCAACTCTCCGAAGTAATTTTGTTTGACACTAAAGTAATCCGTGTTAAAAAGAAGATTAAATTGCAAGGGTTGCGGGTCACTGGCCTGAGAGGCTTAACTGAAGGAGTCGTGCGCATCCTGAAAAGAACATGGATGACAAAAGAATAAATAAATAAAAAGTAAAATCGCTACACTTTCAGTGTTTTCATTTTTAAAAGCATAGTCAAGAAGTTTGGCTGCTTTCCACCCTTTACAACTACATTGTAGAATCCGGATGAATGGCTTAGTTAGGCTTCTGATTTTCGGCGTTTTCCACCGACTTTTCTACTCTCCTTTAAAAATCAACTGATACCTGTTAAGCCTTTCGTGTATCAATCAGGACTGAGAAACGTGTTAAAAGTAAAATTGATTTAATTTACAGGGGTTTTCTATGAAGCAACTAAATGGGCTTTTAAATCGTAAATTTCATTTCAAAGCAGAATCGACTCCTCTTTATTAATGTGCAGCCACGCAGAATGATTGTAATAAAATACTTTATTTTTCATTCTAGCTTTAATAAAGATTAGTCTTGTATTAACATGTTGCGATCTCGTTTGTACGTTCTGCTTGTTAATTAAAAATTAAGGCTTGGCCAATTTAAAAGTCAATTTAGTTGTTTCACAGAAAAAAGAAAAAACTAAAACCTGTAAATGAAATCAATTCTACTATTATCATGTTTCTCAGTTGTGATTGAGATACACGAATGTCTTAACAGGTATCAACTGAATTCTTAAAGGCGAGTAGAAAAGTCGGGGTAAAGCACTGAAAATCAGAAGCCCTAGTTATAATGAATCCCCACAGCACCTTTCCATATGACTGCTGCTTGTTGTAGCAATAACAAAGAACCTGGTATCTTTAAGTGCGAGAAAAAAACGACAATGTTTGTATTCACTAGCAGTATCAAGTGTAATTTCTATACAGTATTACACCAACAAGATAACGTATATTTATAACACTGAAGTTACTATTCATAGTCTGTTCAATAACTTACACTAGCGTTTGTTCTTTGACTCGGGAAACGTGTTCCTGCCAATCCGTCATTATTTGCACTGCGGATCCACAGCGAAGCCACCAGACCTACAGTGTTGGAGGACAACACAGATCTGAATGGCTCCACTGCAGACCCGCAGGCGCCCTATCAGCCACAGGGGTCGCTGGTGCGCGGTGAACTGTGGATTGCCCTGCCGACCTAAGCCCTCCCTACCTAGGCGGCGCTCGGCCAATTGTGCGCCGCCCCCTAGGAACCCTCGGTCACGGTCGGCAATGACATAGCCTGGATTCGGAACCAGCGATTTCCAGGCTATAGGGCGCATCTTGCACTCCACGCGGAGCGCCTTTACTGGATGCACCACATATTTAAAATCACTCAGGTGAACATGTTAACGAGGCCACACTGCTAGAAGTAGGGCATAAAAACACTGCACAAAGCACTGAAGCAACATGTCTTCACAGGGCAGTCTGGTTGTGCCTGTTTACACACCACAATGGCCTTTGCATGCGATTTTCTCAGAAGAAAACATTGCTGTGGGTTACGATTATCTTACCCCAACTCCTTGTTTCAGTGTTTCAGGCCTGTTTCTCAGATAGTTAGCATGTATTATAGCATGAAAGCATGAATTTCTTATTGGCTTTGTTGAATTGTGCTGCTTTTCATGAACCATGAACTGGAGAAACGAAGACTGTCAAATAATTAATTGCCTGTGCCTTTCCTCTCATGAGAGGAATTCCAGTGTAAATAAATTTGTATATGGAGCTTGTTTATGCCAAGTTACCTTTTCTATGGTCTATGCTCTAGTGGCAATTAGCTGTCAGATAACAAATATTCTACTAGCACTGAATCACAGTGCTATAAGCACATCCTACAATATAACGTGCTCAAAGATGACAACTGGCCCATCTAAATATGTGTTTTTTCCCCATCCTTTGTGAGAATAAAGTAACATACAGTGTATCTCTCACAGTCTTAGTTTTAAACACACATTGATTTAATAGAGCTCTAGTTACGTTTTCTAACAGAAATTCAGTATACAATTTTGTGGAAAGATTTGGTTGAATAATAGCGAAGTAAAGAAAGTGAAAGAATTAAATTAATATCATAACCCAGTGGTTCATTTTAATTGAAGTTGTTTTCCAGACAGAAGGGCATTGGTGGTCTTAGATATTTATCTTGTATTGTATAACAGTTTTAGCTATATAAAAAAAAATGTACAATTAAAAATCTCTCAGACTCGGATTAATGTTTAAGGTTCTCAAGTTAATCCATTTGTATACCTTCTGCAGGCACTGTAACATAATGCATCAATGACTGGGCCTGCATTTGAAACAGCAGCGGACAACACCCAGAAGTGCAGTTGATGAGCACAGGGGGGGACAGGCATTTGATCAAAGACAGGTACTGGCAAACAAGAGCATAAGAGGCAGTAATTAGCTGTCCTTCCCCTTCAGGACATAATCTTTACTTACCATAACATTGTCTTGATTTGTTTTATATGTTCAATGAGCTTTGTCGACATGGAAATAAAAAGAGATTTTCTTGTGCAACCGTGACGCTGGCTCTTCTTGATCTAAAAGTGATCACTGGAGTATGATGTCATGCAATGCTAATACCTACTTTAAAATGGGGAAGGGAAAATGATATAATTGCTTGTTTCTGTATTGTGATTTTTTATTTTATTCTGTAAAAAGCAATGGATATTTATTGCATCTGTTTTTTAACAAAAACACAATGGCTACAAATATTGGGAAATAAATATTTACAAAACTCTTATGCTGGCACTGTAGTATGTTCCCCTATCTTTGTGTGAAAGGTATGTTTCCTGATACTTAATTAATTGTATATTTGAACTGCTGCTCCCTGGTACCAAATCACTTAATTTGCTGCAGGTCAGCTGGTCTGAGGTAAAGCATTTGCAAGAAAGTAGCAGTTTTTTTATTTAAATCAGTTGTGTTGTATTAAAAAAAAAAAAAAGCCAACCTGCATTGGAAAACAAAAAAATAACAACAACATTATCTTATGTAGTTGATTTTCAATCTTTGGATATCACTCATTCATTTAACTTATTGAAAATAATATTAATTATGTTTTTTTTTTAGTTTAGTTGTTTTCTCCCCAATTTACTAATGTCCAATTATTTTTAGGCTCAGCCCACCGCTACCACCCCTGCGCTCACTCGGGAGGGGTGAAGACGAACACACCTTGTCCTCCAAAGCGTGTGCCGTCAACCACCCGCTTTTTTACACACTGCAGACTCACCATGCAGCCACCCACAGCTACAGCGTCAGAGGACAACGCAGCCCTGGGCAGCTTACACGCAGGCCTGCAGGCGCCCGGCCAGACCACAGGGGTCGCTGGTGCGCGGTGAGCCGAGGACACCCTGGCCGACCTAAACCTCCCTCCCCCCGGGTGAATCACATCATTGCAGCAGTAATACCCCTACCGACAAATCCTTCTTCTAGACACCATTTCTATTTTTCTAAGCAATTCCTTGCTCTTTCCCTTCCTTGCAGTGCCCAACAGCTTTAAAATAAACTGAAGCAATCAAGAGAAAAAAGAAGGCAAGCAGGGAAAATAAGAGACATGGAGAGAGGAACAAAATTAGCTTTTGTTTGCCTGATACGCTATTTAAGTCCCTTCCCTTTTGAAACTTCCCAGCTGAAAGGAGACTCCTGCATCAAGCCATGGATTGTTTGCGGCTGACTCCAAGCAGTCTCCGCAAGCCTATTGTTTAGGTGCAAAATAAAAGAAAGCATTGCGTTTCATATAGGCATGTGGCAGACACGTACGTACTGTAGTCCTGTGGTGCGTGACTCAGGCCCGCGAGGTCTGTTCCAGTCCAGTTTATTCCAAAGCAACTTTTTTAATTGAACCTGCTGAGGGTCAGATTGTTACTCTTTCCATTTATCTGACTACAAGCTATTTTCATCTATTGTTGCTGTTTTGCTGCTGTAGCCTATATTGCAATATAACAAAGGAAGTTGCTACTTTAATTTATTTATAAAGTTGCTAGTTTTATTAAACACTTTTCTGGAGGACATTCCCTAAAAAACAGCATTCAAATAAAACTGACAGGAGTAAAACAGTGATCCACTCAGGTACTGCCGATATGATGTAGACAAAAGACAAAGCTGGATTTTGGCCGTTGAGGGGTTAAATGGAAACTATATCTATATATTTTTTTTAAATGATGGAGGTTACACCTGCTGCATATCATCAAAACATTGCACTTCAAAGGCAAAACCACTTTAATATTCTTAAATCTTACTATGGAAATTAACTTCATAAATGGGCAGAAACACCGACTGATTAATGAGGTCTATTTCAGAATTTCCTGTTCAAATTAAGGTGCTCATAAGCTTGTTGTCTCTTACTGTACTATACTTTTGAAAGGGCAAGTCCCTGCTGTATCGTTTTTAATATATATTGCATATTTTCCAATTGACGTTTTTATGACAAATACACAATCATAAGCCTTATTCTTTCTGTTCATTTAGCCTAGAGGTTAAATTGTTCATCATTATGTCAAAAAACACATTTAAAAAGATCAGTATAGCACATCTGTAAATATTGCATTTTCTCTCCCTTTTCTGCTACTCTGCTATGGGGTTTTTGGCACGAAGCCCAATTAGGCTTTAAAATGGGAACTCAAGTCTTTAAACCTTCAATTCCCGTCTGCCAATATTTCAGAACCATGGTCAGCAGCCAGGGACGCAGATAATGAACCGTGTAGTGTAGAAACAGCAGACAGTGACAGGATGAGAAGTCTTCTCAAGCTGATAATTGGCTGGCCTGTCCCTTCAGTGCCAATTCTTCAATGGTAAAGGACATTCCTGCAAGAACACTACCTATGAACGCTAATCATGACATTAGCCCATGAAAGGTTTACTTTAGATATGCTGAATAAATTAAATACAGTAGATGTATCCAGACCAGTTGGTATTGGACCCTGTTCATATTGTTTTATTGATTTGTGTAGCGTACTGATCATAATCTGGGCCATAACAAAAAGTCCTAGTCTAGTCTAGTTTTATGTTTTTGATAGGGATTCAGCTTGGACTGTTTTAACCATTCATTTTACGCTTAATCCTGGGATGATCACTATTAGGTGGTTGATTCAAATCCAGGATTATCCCCCAGCCCTGTTAAATGCTCTAAATAAAATGAGCCGTGGCTTCCCTTATAGAATGTTACCACAGTAAAAGCATAGCAAAGTGCAATAAAGTGAAAGCATTGTAAAACACAGGTAAGCACACTATAGTCCAGAGAGGTAAGAGTAACCTGCACTGCACTTTTAGCACATACTACTCATCCCAACCAGCAGGGACCATTTTCAGCATCTGTCACCTTTCAAGACTCTGTCCTTTTACCAATAATGCATTTAGATAATAACAAATAGTTGGCTGTTTTACATGTGACAGAATTACAACATAGCCTAGTTGTTCTAGCTGGGCCAATTTGTTTTCTACCAAACTAGAAGTAAAAAAAAAAGGAAAAGCTTTGTTTTAAGGGTAAATATTGTATCTTGAATTAAACTATATATACACAGTAGGAATACTACTGTACATATTCCCTTGGTAATTCAGTTTGGTGAAGATGTGGGAATTGTGCGAATTGATCATGTTTAAGTCTAGCCACAGTTGATGGCACTTAATGGGCGATAAGTCATTAATCTAGTGGTAAAGGGAATTAATGGGACAGTGCTCCCCCTTTATAACGCTGTAGTCAGGAGCCATAGTTATGAGACTGTGCTGTTTGTGTTCTGCTTCATAACGAGAATACTAGTGTTAGTGTAATGGCATTATGGGGCAAATGGGAGCCATAACCGTACCGCCTTATAACCTGTTCCGCAGTATAAAGGGCTGCCTTATAAAGGGGGAGCACTGTATTATCAAAGCTATTTTGTGTGCACGAGAACATAAAAAAATGTGTATTCTTTAAACAGTTAGATATCGGGTCATATTTTCAAAGCATTTACTCCAGTCTTTAATTAACTCCTGTTTGCTGAAAGAAGTAAACACCTTTTAATTTTACAAAACTAAAATCAAACACCTGAGTTTCAAGTTCTCTCAAGCACTCTCAAGGTTTTTTTTGCTTTTCATTTTGTAACATTAACATGTTTTTTTTTTTGTTTTTTTTTTTAAGATGAATATTTCCAGGTGGTAACAGGACTCTTTTAATACAGTAATACATGTTTACTCATTTGGACAGAGGCTTGAGTTAATACATCGGTTACATCTGCTGTGGGAGAACATACAGGATTAAGTGAGACAGATGATGAATGCATAGCCAATGTCTAGTATTTTCTCTTAACTTTGCTGTGCAAGTTTCACGTGACAGCTGATTCGGTGCTAAAACCCTGACAAGCAAGCACACACCACAAAGCCATTCCAAACTAGCTCACCTGTACTACAGGATATACACATGGGAGAGAATCAAGTAACCATGCTGGCCCCCACCTCTGCATGTTCTGCTTCAGTGCTAATATTGCCATTCATCGTCACATGCTGAGCAATCTGATGGGAGATTGCCCTATTTGTTTATTTATAGTACAACTGCATACATAGTGTAGCTATTTTGCAGTATCGGTACTACTGTGAAGTTATTGTCTTAAAAATACTGCAGCCATGTAATGCAGTGCTTTATTTCTAAGGGAGTGGTAATTTTAAAAATAATTACCATGGGGTATATCTGCAGAAATTGACTTGTCTATTGACAATTTGTTATTTTTTCCACGGGTATCGAATCCTAGGCAGGCCCACATTTTAAGGCAATTTTGTCCTAATGTGCATCAATATTTTTTTAATGTAACGACCTTCTTCAAACACCTTCAGTGTACTGCATGTTGTTCAACATGATGAGATGTGATAAATATTAAAACATGTCATTGTTTAAAGCTCATATTATAAAAAACAAAAAAAAAGATTCAACGTTATTTTCTGCAAATATACCCCTATAGTAGTTCCATTAATGGTGATAAACTTCCATAGTAAATATTTAATTTTTCTCTGTCAAAATTTGTCCTTGATCTCTTGTGGTGAATGAAGACCAGCAAGTAGCCAAGAGCTGTGTCCCATGCTGTGACTGTGCTTCAAGTGACTTCCATTGACTGAGAATATATTTATTTATTTATTACAGTATTTATTTAGCAATACAGTGTTAAAAAAATATTTAAAAAAAGATTTATATACACTTTCTCCCAGAACGGAACAAAAATATCTTGCTACAAAACTACAGCAAACATCTAATCCACAGTTCAGTGAACTATGCTATACTACGAAGCTGCCTTAGAGTGCTAGCAAAGGGATACAATACCTGCTTTAATCTTATCCACATAGACTGCAGTAAAAACAAAACATTCCACCATTGAGAAACATTACAAGTTTCAGACACATGTTTAAGCATAGTAATTAGTTAGTGTCAGGGATAGTAAGGAGTTATACGTTAAATATATTAAAAAAGATTCAGCATATTAGAAATGTCTAGAAATGCATGCAGTTATGCTCTAAGTGGATATTCGGTTATTGTCAGTAGTATATCTATGAGCCAAGCCTGCAGAAGACTTTCCCATTGAATTTGTCATCTGTGCTGCACATGGAGAGTGAAGCAGACATGTTGCAAATTAAAGGAAGGGTTTGGGAGTTTGGGAAATGAGCTTATCTGACTTAGTAAAAATTTCTTAAAGAGTAGCTTCATATGTTAGTTAATTTATTATTATTTTAACCTTTTCCTTGCCTTGCAATTATGCTGAGTGGTTCTGGGTTCTGTCAATTGTGTTATTCATTTAGGATCACGTCTACATCTGTCTTTACCTGGCTTTGAGCTTGTCTGAAGGACTGCCAAGGACTGATCAGACTTCTTCATACCATTCATGCCATGTGACAAAATGATCTATGTAGAGTAGGTTGGACCAGCAGGGTGGAAATGTCACAGTGTCTCATGGTTTGAATGGAAGGAGGGAGTCTGTTCAGTGCCAGGCAGTTTAAATTCTCTGGAGGAACTCAAAGCAAATTGAAAGCCAGATGTAATGCAATGCTGGAGCAACAGAAACCAAAATCACTAACAATGATTACAAACATCAAAAAAGACAAAGGTGAACTAATGAATACAATGACAATTTGAAGCTACTTGCTATTAAATATCATGAGCACAACCTGATCATAAGAACTGTTATAAGTAAAAGAAAAGTGAATCTGGGGAAGATTTTTTACTGTGCATAAAACACATATACTGCAAAAAGCAAAACTCTATATAGTGTATAAGTAATACATTAGCTTTTAAGGAATTCTGCAAAAAGGGTTTTTCAAACATCTAAGAGTGTTATTTGGGTGGTCTTTCATGATCCATTAGACAAACAGAATGTATATGGTGGATGTTATGACGCTGAACAATAAGTCTAGAACTCCAGATTGTACCTTTAATGGAAAAAGACAATTAAGAGACACTTTGTTTATAATCTATTGAGACTGATGATTATGGGTTTGAGGTTTGTATGGGTTAGGTACTAGGGTTAGCACTCATTCTGTACGCACAGCAAGGCTACAGATTTTACACAGATTTTTCAAGACTAAAGCGCCACTTATGTCCAAGTGCTCCCGCACATTTAACCTTCCACATTTCTTGCGTAAAATAAAAAGTCTGTAAAAGCATGAGCCGTTCCCCAAATGCGTTTTCTGTAGTGGCTGGAGCGACATCAAAGTATCTTTAAAAAGTGCATCCCATTTTCAATGCTGCCGTAGCCTACGCTGGTCATTAACAACATACTGAATTATCTCTCTACACAAGACCTTTTTACTTTTCATAGAAAAGAGGGCAAAGCTGGATAGCACCTTAAAGGGACGATGTGCACTTGCAATGGCTCTTTAATAGGGTCGCCTCGGAAGAAGCCCTGACGTTTATTAACTGACCTCAGTCTAACTTGTACAAGAGAAAATAAATGGGCATTGATTGGTATTGTGGCTGACCAGAAAACCTTGGTCTGTTGACCAAAGATAGCATTCTTTAATCCGTTTCCATTAAGAATGTTTGAATGGCAGCCAATACATTTTAATGAGGGGGGAAAAAAAACAAAAAAAACATTGGGTACATTCAGGATGGAGTTAGGTTCCTGTATGTTTGTTCATGGTTTTTTTATTTTCAGAGATAACATCTGATCTCAAGCAAAAGGCAAACATGTGAATGTTTGTATTAAGGCTTAGTAATATCACAAGAACCTTTGCTGGTTGTTTTTAGTAACACTTTGACACAATCATGTGATACAATAGTGTTTGCTTTAAGTTAACAAAATAATTCTATACATTTTGCCTGTCATGCACTTGTATTAGCTATATAGGTTTCACACTTGCAGAAAGAAACAGCAAACATATATATTTTTTTTATGAAACATGATACCTGGTAGTTAACTAGGCTAAAGATATGTCTGTTTACAAGCTTTAGTATTGCATTTCTTTGTTAAACATCTCTCCACCATTTTTTGTTTGTAATTAACCAATCATCTACTTCTATATTAACTGACATGCTTTACAACCAGTACATGCTTTTGACCCTGAAAACGCTGGGTAGGTAAAATTCCCAAGGATTTGAATCTGTCACAGAGTTCCTGATTGTAAGACAATCATGTTTTAAAATGTTTTAAAATAAAAATGTATGTTTGCTATAACGCATGCTTCTTTCAGAAGTACACGCAAATGGAAGCTAGAACCAGGTGACAAAAAAAGACGGGGGAAGATTTAGTTTTAGAGAAAGCTCTCTGCAAAGTGCCTTACTACAAACATTCGCGACAAGAGGCATTGGAAGTATACTCTGTCCCTTTAAGACCCTGTTAAAATTGGTTGTTAAAATAAAATAGTATGTGCCTGATTTGCTGCTTGGCGTTTGCCTACCGATGGTGCAGTGTTCTCCATTCCAGCCCTCTCTGCATTCACACTTCCCCTCTTTACAGGTCCCGTGTTCCACGCATCGGGGATTGCAAACCCGCTGGTCGCATGCTATTCCAGTCCACCCGTCTTCGCATCGGCATGCTCCACTCATACACACCCCATGGGTGCCACAGTCCACTGAACACACCTCTGCAAAATGGAATAGCACTTTATTTACAAACACTCCCCAACATGCTGCTGTTGAGCAATATGGACAGCACTGGGGCAAATGTGTAACATCAGGAATCAAATCCAAACCCAAAGATATTCAACCTTGCAAGCAATGAAGCTAAACTTCCAGGGACCAGCGGATATGAAGAATGCATGTGCAACAGAATGCATGGCTGAGTAGCTCAAGGGAAAGCAGGAATTAGCTACTGCTAAGCGCTCCATTTTGCTAGGAGAGGAAAAGGTGGTTCAGTCAAATTTAATTTCTGATGAAAAAAAGCAAAGGTGCTCCCTAAAGCCTCTGCTACAAAGAAAATGAAAAGGGTTGTGAAATGTTTGGTCAATTGCTCAACACGGTCACATTCCCTCTCTCTTTTGTTGACCAGAAACTCATCTGGACTCTACATGCTAAGTGAGAACCCCTTAGAGGGCTATTAATATAATATACATTTTCATAATATTGATTTCTTAATTTTCAATATCTGTTATAAGATAACTCAAAAGAATAACCAAAAAAAACAACAACATTCAACTGTGTTTATAACCTGTTTCATATCTACGTTTAATTCCTTAACATTTGGTTTTACAATATATTATTCTCTGCTGTTGTTTCTGTAATAATGTATAATATTGTCTAGTGCATTATTTACTGTGCTAACTAAATATTTCACTGAAGTTGTCTCTTTTCCACTGGGTCTGCTTCTGAAAAGCTTTAAAAGGACAGTAAACCTGGTAAATAATGATCTAAGCAGAAACAGTCACAGAGAATTATACAAAACAAGCATAATATTAAATAGAGAAGCAAGACATTAAGTTTTCAGAGAACATTGGTGGTATAAAGTATGAAAACGAACCCCCCCCCCAGCTTCTAAAGTTTCCTCACTGCAAATGTACTGAGCTTTGAAATATTGTTGGCCAGCTGTAACGCTGTCTCAATGGGAGCAGTTAGTGATTCCCTCCTTGTTTCCAAGGTTACTGCTTTCAAATGTATAAATGCTGACTCATAAACACCATCGGAATAACCATTACTACACAACATGTCTTTTCGTACTTATTTAGACACTTCCCCGGCCGTTTCAATAGGTGTCAGCTGTGTACACTAAAAAAAAACCCAAAAAACAAAAAACAGAACTGAACAGAATTACAGGACAAAATTAGAGCATATTATTCAAACCTAGTACTGGACAATGTCCTACAATTGACATGTGCCAAGACAATGAGCTAAATTCAAACTTATTCTGTAGCAATGTTTTTTTTTTCTATGGTGTGTTGTTTATTAAATCACTCTGTATATACAGTATAAAAACAGCAAGGAATAACTAAGCAGCAAACCATAACCTTTAAATAAATGAACAGTTACTTCTGGATGTGCCTCCCATCAAAAGCAATGCCAGCTTTCTTACCCACTGAACAGTCAGGCCCCATCCAGTCTGGATCACAGCTGCAAAGGCCAGTGTCAGGGATGAAGGTGCCGTGCCCGTTGCACTGATCAGGGCACTGGGATCGGGGTAGCTCACAGTTAAGCCCCCCCCAGCCAGGACTACAGTGGCACTCTCCGTTCACACATATCCCATGGTTTGAGCAAGTTGGGTCCAAACAGTCCACTGGAAAGAGTTAACAACGAGAGAGAATTAATTAAAACAATCATCAACTAGAAACTGGAAGCATCCTGCGGGCATAATATATTTGAATGAACATTTACTGGACATCACTTGTAATATAACTGTGTGCCAAATATTAGGACAAACAATAAATTGTATGGTTTCTGTACCTAAGCAACTGAAATAGTCGTATGGTAGCTAGATTAGCTAGATTAGACCAGAGACAAATAACCAGCACATTTAGTATACAGTGCTTTTATAACCTTGGAAATATAAAGTCACTACCTCAAATGATGTCTGAGAAATAAGGCATTGACACTGTGGCGGTGACAGCTATGTAAAATTTCTCAATTACTGAATTTGACCTGTGTCCCGAAGATGAAGCCAAAATCTCCAAGTGTAAGGTCTTTATCATATAGAAACTAAAACTTCACATGGCCCTAATATGGCAGGCACCTTAGGTCACAGGTCAAAGTGAAGGGTACTGTGAGATTTTGCCCAAGGAATTAAAAAAAAAAAAAATTCTCTGATAATGGATTTAGTACATTATTTTATTAATGCTATGACTGTGCAACAGCATTTCAGCGCAGTAGCGTTACTGGCATTTACACTAAAGAAAACAGCTAATAAGTGATTTGCAAATTACGTATTTTTTTAAATAGTAAAAATCCCAAATTGAATTACACTTTGCTTTTTTAGAATAGATGATAGGAATAGATTTATGAAAACAGAATGCCTGACCACTTCTCAAATGCCGGCTTCAGTAACCCTTGGCCACTTCGTAGTCCCCACTAATATATGTAGTTACAATGAAATGTCATGGAAAATTGATATTGGCCATGAAGTTGAGAAGAAAAGCTGGTCTTATACCTTGAAAACCCATTTGTCAAACACCACGTGTTGCCCCCCCCCCTCCCCCTTGACAACTAGGATGATGACCGCTGACAAAATACCTCCCATTTCATTTTCTTGTGACAAAGTCATTTGTAGAAACAACTCCTGTTTATGCAGCAGAAATGGCGGATCAAAAATATCGATTTCAATGTCACAGCCTCTTCAGGTAAATTGTCTGAGTGACTCAACTGTGATGAATATCACGTATAAAAAGCTAGATGTGAAAAAAGTGCTGACCATGTCTCTCTCTCTTGCTCTCTCTTTCTCATTCTCTCTCTTTCCTTTTGGCTCCCATTTCCTTTTTTAAAAGCAGAGTTTCATATGCAACATTTGAATCAACACAGGCCCATTCTTTTTAAAAGCATGATCGATAAAATAGATTTTATCCCTTAATACAATTTCTGATGTATATTGCTGTATGTTTGTGCCTATGCCTCATCTAAGAATAATACAATACCTAAATGGGTATGAAAGGAAAATCCCAGGGGAGCACTAGCCATTATGGATTTAAATGTGATGTTTAAAGTATTTCTGCTGAATCAGAACGCTATAACAGTCACCAGTAATGGCAGAAAACCTCTTGTCTAAAGATATTAACTCCTTTTATTTGCTAGATAGAAAATTGCATTAATAGATTCCTTCACGATAGCTTGCTATGTTTTGGTTAAGGGCAACAAAATAGGCTACTGCACACAGAGAAACCAAGTAGTTTTCCCTCTCTTAAAAGTGGAATAAAAATAGCTTGGCATTTAACAAAGATGTTGTTTCTTATTAGCTACTATTGATGAAGTGCTTGCTGTGGTTTTGGACAGAAAATTATATTTCAAGATGAGCTGCTATAGCTATCGACTGCACATGGATTAGCGATTTGTCTGCCGTTTTATTCAAAGGTTAAGTTTCACATAAACAAATTGGTAAATGTGATTTCCTTGCCTCTGCTTCATAGCGGGATATATATCACATGCCGAATAACTGGATTAAACAGAGAAATGCAGCGGTAGGAGAGTGTGATAAGTGGACCTACACGTAGTATCTATTACACAGAGCCGGGAATATCTCTTTCTCCTCATGATGTCACTGCACCGTGCAAACCGCTGCAGAGCACACTTTCCTCATAGAGGAAAAGTCTTTACATCTGCCCTGAGTGTTTATAATATTAATGGGTCTAACTTCACCACCCTTCAGCAATTTCCTCCCTGACAGAAGGTATATGGAAAGCAGTAACCTTGGACAGCTAAACCACACAGGATTTTATTTTTCATTACTCCTACATGATTTTACAAAGTCCATTTTAAAAAAGTCCCCTCCACTAAAGAAACAGATCACTTCTATGTATCTACTGGTCTAGATTGCCCGAGCAGTGGTCATCTGAAGGTGCTCTTTATAGAACACTACGGTATGGCAGTCCAGTGATGCATGTGGTCATAATCACTGGTTGTTAGGAAAGAACCAGATTGCAAATGAGGGAATCTTTTTCTGTCTTGAAGATTGTTTCTGGAAACTTGATAAATGCTGAAGTAGATAAAAAATATATATATATTAAAATTGATGAATTGCATCAAAAGATGTGGCCTGAAGCCTACGATGTAAGCATTCCAGTGCTAATTCTGTTGATGAAGGAATTTGATGAGGACCAACCACAAGGTCCCAATCAAAGATGACTGAAGAGCTAATCATTTGGCACATGATAACTCATGAACGAGTTGATGAAATGTTACTCACTTTTGCCCTGGTGATAACCATAGTGGAAAGGACAACCTTCACAATCCAGTATAAACATCCCACATATATAAGCAAATGTGGGCTATTTAAATATTTCCCTCTGAGGGATGCAATGTCAAAAGGCAGTCTGACCCTTTTCGGGCAACAACCCACTGCAGGGTTGAAAATAAGACTTGCACAGTTGGTTGAGCTATTCCATAGGACAACATACAAATATGCTGTGGCTGCTGAAATCTGTAATGGAACATCCTTGCACATTGGAATGGAATCTGCTGATAGTGAAGTGTAAGGGACCAAAAAAAATAACAATATTAACATGCATTACCTTCTTCACAGCTCTCCCCTTTGTATCCCAAAGAGCAGGTGCAGCTGCCATCAGTGCAAGAGCCGTGACCACTACATGTGGGGTCAATGCACTGACTGATAGGAACGTCACATTCAGGCCCTTTCCATCCACTGTAGCAGAGGCAGGCTCCCTTGCTGTACTGGCCATTGCCACTGCACAGGACTGGGCAGGCAGCTAAAAAGAAAGGATAAGCAATTAAAGTCATGCATAATTAGATTCAATCAAATAGCTTTGGACAGATTTAAACAGCAAAGTTGCCACTGGGAAATAAACACACATCCAATATATACAGTACAAGATTTCTACCCAGAAGCTACACTTCACAGTGGTTGGTTCTAACTAGCAATGATCATTAAGAGGAATTCTAATACCACATGAATGCATTTATGTGTATAGTAAGGCTTTACAAAAATGGTTGGATATTTATTTTCTTACACTTTAATAGTGCTTTGTTTAGAATGTGAGGAAGGTGACTTAAATCTGGAATATTGAGACCAAACTAAGATGGGTACAATAGGGGTATAGTGTCCTATAAATCTATTATACAGTAACTGTATTATATACTACTGTTAATGTATAACTTACACAATCCAATAATAGTTTAACAATGATTTTTTAGTCCACATCTTTCAGGTTATTTAAGTTAGAAAGGAATTCCATGAATTAGCTGTGATACCCTGTTTTGAATTGTAGGATTTTTTTAAGTAGGTGACTTTAACTGTACGATTATTGAGAATAAAGTATGGTGGGAACTCAGTAGGGTGCGGTTACTGTGACAAATCAGGATTACAGCAAATGCATGGGCTGAACAGTCTATAATAAAGTAGATTATACATTATACATCATTTATATAACTTTTCATTTACTTTACTCATTTTATACAACATTTGATTCTGAATCCCTGGTAAGTAACTCAACGAGGTGTACCATACTAACACTTCTTAGAAAAATGATTTGATTCCATGGCTTCAGTTTAGCTCATTATGTAACACATTCAACTGTCACATGTGACTGCATTTCTATAAAAGTTTCCAAAGTCAAACCTCCTGCTACAAGCTAAGGATAAAGCCAAGACTTATATAAAATTCTTAGTTGTATGGAGCGGGTGTCAGAGGATATGTCTTATATAATCAGTATTTTTAGCAACTAACAACTTCAAGTCCCTCTGGTACACCAGATTCATGGTTCACTGCACAAGCACACCAGTGCATTAACCTCCTGCTTTGAACAGTTGCAAGTTTAATCCTTCAATGCTGTATAGAGTGGTAACTAAAGTCGCAGAGAGAATTTGAAACAGAACTCTGAAACACAGCAGCAAAACTTTGCTATTAATTAGAAAATTTCAGGTGAGCAATCAAGGCCAATTATGTTTTTTTCCTTCATCCTGCCTTAAAAAAGACACAATTTTGCTTTAGTTCTGTGTTTAACTTTTTATCGAGGTGTTCAAGCAGAGTGATGGCAAGATCCAACAAACTCAACACGAAGCCTGGCTCGTAAGCTGGTTTGAGGCTAGGGTCTGATTTAAAGGTCATAATGAGCATACTTACTTTCTTTTAGCAATTTTTACATTATCAGGTGCCACCAGTCTGTGCTTATTAAAGTGTAACTGGCACAGGCCTGGCAAGAGCCAACTGCGTTACCATGACCGCGACCGAAGTTTAAAAACCCATGTTTTTATTTTTAACATTGGCAGCCTTGTCATCCCTTTCTAACATCTGTCTTTGCTTTTTTAGAATTTGATTCAGGCTACATATTCAAAAACAGAAGAATACAAGGACCAGAGGTGATATTGCTAGTGCTCATAATAGGTGAGAAAATTGATTTTAAAAACCTTGGTTAGCACTCCTTTAATCACTGCACAAAAGGATCAAATCCTTTCTGTATCCTTTTCTGTATATCACCACCTTCTCTGATCACCAGGGGTTAGCAGAACCTGCAGCAGTATATTGCCAGTGTAGGTTGAAAAGGACTCCTCATGTATTTATTACTAGCAAGGTGCTACTGTAAAAATAACTTATGGACAGGCAGTGATTTATGCTTGTGATAAGTCTTGTTATTATATGCACAGAGGTGGTCTTCCATATGCCTTTTATATGATTCAGTAAAAATAAACCCATATTGTTTTATGACCCATGCATTGCATGTTCTGTTTACACCACACGCTGTATGCATTTAAAGCTGCTGTTTTAAATTTCCATTTTATTTTCCTCCCCTGCGCTGCCCATGATCTTCCATTGACCCCAATCATTTCCTCAAGACACAGCACACCAGGCAGGAGGAGAGGAGAGTCCTGTCACACTACCCCACCACAAGCAGAGCAGTCTTTGGGCTTTAGGTAATTAGAATACCAAAGCGGGGGCTCTCTAAATTCAATATGTATCACTGTGATACTAAAACAACAGCTTATGCCTGGGCTGCAAAGTCATAGCAATCAGATACACTGGAACAGTTTGCAATTAGAACAGATTTACTGGAGCCTGAATGGGACATGATAGTGGGAGCCTGCATGACTGGTTGGAGAAATTGTATCCCAGAGTGCAAGCACAACAGGAAAATCAAGGGCTACTTGTTTTGAATGAATGACAGAAGTCCCTGAAGAAAACTACTGATCAGTCAATGTGCAGACACAAGAAACTGGTTACTGACTGGAGAAGGTGAAGTCGTAACAGGACTGTGACCTCTAAAAGACAATAATAAATAACCAAAAGAGACGATTGCAGGCGGTAACAAAGCTGTATCAACCTGAGGAATGTACAGGGAGTCAAACCTGAAAACTCTCCTTTGCACTCTGGTATTTTGACATGCCAAGCTCGAGTCGAGTCACTAAATAGCTCGAGTCGAGTCACCAATCTGGCTCAAGTCACTTCGAGTCATTAGTTCTGACCAGTGCTTAATTTGTAAAGAAAGAGGTGCCGGGGCGGAAACAATGACAATAATACCGTCCTTAAGAACTGCACATTCAAAATCATAACATGTTTATTTGAAATATTGAGTATTGTATGTACTAGTGTTAGATGTTTACATTCACGTATTCTACATCATATACAAAGTAGTAGTGCGTGCAGAAAAATTAATTAAAGGCAACCGCAGGACAAATAATAAATAAAAAAGCCTGTATACATGTTTTGTTATGGTTTTGCATTTAAATGGTTTAAAAAACAAACAAATTAAAAGGCATTCAAGGAACTCCAGAAGGACATTGATAAAAAAATAAAATAAAATACGCACCTCAATGTACTACATATCTCTCCTCTTAGTAAGCTGAGCTATGGAGTGTCTTTATCACTAAATGTCAACTAGACATTTTTAAGTAACAGATACTCTTTCACAAAAGCACAAAACATAATAAAAAGGTGTCTGTTGGAGTCCTAATGGCATAACAAAACATAATATTGTACTGAAAAAAGTACAAAAACTAATTAATATTTTAAACTTTCAGAAGTCTGTCGTTGCTTCCCGCCTACACATTTTGATTCCGGGGCTCCCTGCTGCTTGTGCGTTAAGATCACAGAACGGTGCTATAGGCTAGAAAGGTGTTTTCTATTTCCTTAGCAATGGTCTTAACAACCATGGCAGGAACCTGTTTATGTGCAAAATGACAAGATGACTGTGTGTGTTAGAGAGGGGCTGCATGTATTGAAAATGAAATAAGTTTATCATAAAGACAATGACTAGAGTCAGATGGTGACTTTTTTTTGCGTGACTTGAGTCAAGTCACGTCTTTTGAGAAGGGAGTCAAGTCGAGTCTTTGCTTGCAGGGACTCGAGTCAAGTCGAGTCATTTGATGGCAATGACTCGAGTCACAAAAAATTGCTACTTGATTCTGAGTCGAGTCATTACAACTCTGTAATTAAGAGAAAACACAAGAACCAAACAACATAATGTCATTCCAAGTTCTCTTATAGCTTGTTAAACATGAAGTGAACTTAAAGATGTGGGTCAGTCCATTGTCACTTACAAAAGGTGGGGTTCGACTGGAGGTTTTTCGATAACGGTGTATCAAATATGGAATTTCCATTTATATGTTAAACAAAAACTTTGCTTAAGTGACGACCTAGTCCCCTTTCAATGCCTTGAAATGGTTCTTAGTTGGTTTTAGAGCACACTTTATAATATAGCCCATGTGCAGTAAAACTACGGACCAAGGTGCTTTATTTGACTGCTGTTTGGGGACTATTACTTTGTACATTCATTAGTATTTTTCAGGGAAGGTAATATGGTGGTAGGGGGGACGATTAGATGCTGACTTTAGCAGTAATCTTTTGAAGCATTAATTAATTCCAGGTTGTATTTAATTACTTCAGTTAAGTGAAAACCAAACTAAAAATTATCCAAAGCATGCTGAGCTGTCTTAAAAACCATGACATCTAACTCCACAGAGATCGATGGAATTAAAAGCATACAGATGTTTTAATTGAGCTCAGGAAAATTATCCAAGATCACAAGGGGATTGGGTCTTTGATTAATTAAAATAATTTAAAATTACCTGTAGAGGTGTGACCTTTCTGTAATTGGAAGGTATATGATAATTTAACCATCAAAGGTCACAAAAAGAGTTGCATTTTTCCATTCCTGATAAAGGCAGGTCTGTTTAGTTGTATATTGAGCAGAGACAACCCAAGGAGTTTCAGCAATTATTTTTAATTACCTTTTTACCGTACTGTTGTGTTTTCATTATGTCATATACCTGTCTATAATACTGAGTCTTAAGTAATATTTTAACATATTATTGTCATGCCCCATACAAAAGGTATTCAAGTAAAATACTATCGACAAATCAAAAATAAAAATGGTTTTCAACAGTGAAATGATTTTGTTTAGCACAGCTTAAAAACTATTTTCTTGCTCGTATATTGTAGTAAGCATTTCCAAAGCTTTCCATATGTTGCCAAAAGATTTTAGCTTCTCATGAGACGGCCTTGGTGGATGACATGCTGCTTCAATAATAGCAGAAGGCTCAGAATCAAAATCAGAGCCTTAATGTTTTTGCATTGTCACTGCACAAATTCAAAACACACACACAAAAGAAAGCCTGGCAAGCGCTGGGGGCGTTTTTTTCTTTTAATTCTTCTTTATCATATACTTATCTTATTCCATAAAATATGTATGTAAAAAGCATTCTTTGCATTGCACCATATAGATCCTTCTATTTAAGCAACAGTGACCGTCGATGAAGGCTCTACCGCGTGGTAGTTGACCGAGACTGGAGTTATGTGTCCCGAGTCGAAGGTGAGGGCGCTAACGAACACTTTAAAACCCTGAACTTTGATGATTCGTCGGGTACTGGTCTACTGAGAAATATTTTAGGAAGATAGTCCCGAAAATGTTCATAAAAGATCACATACATAATCAGAGAAAGAAAAACAAATAACTTCATTAAACCAAAAAGGTTTTACTTGTCAGAGTTACTTATAGTTTATCTGGACAGTGCCACATATCTCAATGAAGCAATATTATTAAACTGTCCGTGTCTTGGTTTGAGCTGCAGGCTGTGATTGGCTGATTCTGCAGTTAATCACTAATAATTAAATAAATGTTGACCAATTGTGTTGTTGTTTACTATTTGCTGTCCAATAGATGTGAACTGAGCTTTTATTAAAGATTTATCCATTTGTTTTTGTCTAAATCTTAAAGCACTGATATTAGCATCCCTGAACCAAAAAGGTATATAAAATATTTTTATCTTTGTATTTTAGTTAAATTTATTTCTATTGAATTGGGAACCTTTGATCCTGCTTTGCATTAAGATACAATAATTAACTGAAATACTTAAAATGAAATCTTAAAATATACCTCACAATCGTTTAGATTACTGTATACCATGGCTTCAAAGCACACAAATCACTGGAAAGCATGAAATCTCTACATAACTAAGAATGTTTACCAACCCGAAATATACAGAAGATGGTGATGGGATGGCAGAAGGAGAAGAAGATCTCTCGGACGACAAACTTCTTCACTCTGATTTCAGTAAACAATCTGAAGTAGACGAGCCTGCACACCCATCAAACAATTTTATGTAAAATCAAAACCAAGCATGGTTTTTATAAAACCTTTTCTGATCCTAGTTCCTGAGGGTTGTGGCTACCACTGGTAACAGTTTTTAGGTAGGACATCACTAAATTGTACTTATGAGGACATTTCTAACGGAAGATACATTTTTCAATAAATTTAAAAACTTATTTTTTTTTACATTCAAACCAGGTAATCGTAGGGTATACTTCATCATTGAGGGAAAACACTGTTTTCTTAATAATCTTTTAATCTTTAGAGTTTCAGCAAGGTATAATACTGTATACTTTAGGTGGATATTTGCAGACCTGAAAAGAGTACACTTTTCACAGTCTGCAAAGGGTTACGGTAAGTCAAAATTAAAAACCTGGCACTTGCATGGATTGATTTTGATGTTTGATTGGGCCTCTACTGTCTGATAGAAACCAGCTTGAGCTGGAAGCTGATTGGCTGATGGTACTTAATGATGTTCTAATTATCTATAAAGACTAGACATACCCCCATTACTGCCTAAAAAGAAAACCTCAAAGAAAAAGCATGCTGATATTGACCGTTACACAAGGGGCGAGCCTGACAACTTTTGATATTGTTTTCGCTGTGATCAGTCATTTGGTCATATTTTAAAATGTATTTGCACCCAAACAAATCAATCAAGTCAGCTCAAATAATAAAAGAGATGTCAGTTAAAAGTGTAATTAAATAGAATTTAACAGGGGTATAACAAAACAATTAATCACTGCTCTCTGGTGAACAATGGAAGACGGCTTTCTCTGACCCCCATACACCATTATACAAGCAGTTCATGGCCAAAGGCATTATTTTGTACTGTCAGTAAAATTACCCCAATGTAATTAGTTTCCACTTCAGATCGCAAGAAGAGGAATTATCTGTGTAGTGGAATACCCCTCTGCGCCTTCATAATATCGTTGGTGATGTGATCTGATTTAACCTCCTTAAAATTAATGAAAACTCTCCACCATTGAGCAATCCTAATAAGAAAAAAGGATAGTATCTTACCATAGAGCATTGTTTATGAAATATAATCATGACAGCATCCTGCATTTCTTATATGTATTTATACCATAACCAATGCCTAGTGGGAAGAAGTACACTATATTATCTATATATGCAATGTTCATAATACAATTCATATGCTTCAAAAATAACAATCCTTGACATGTCAACTTGATTTCCTGTACGGTACCTGGACTTGCATTATAAAACTACCTGCTTTAATAGCATTTTTAGTTTACGCTTGAGAAGAATATTACAATATATCATTGGCTTGAACCATAACTAATGTCATACGAAAACTTGGCATCTATTCATCAAACTGAATTGATACAGTATCCCTCTACTTAAAAATATAATTTGTGACTTTGCTGACTGTTTACCAGGTCAGTCCTTAGATATACACTCTGCACACACTACTTTATCAAAATGAAACCTGGCTGGCCATTTGATACATTCAGATAATTAAATGGATTTGATATATATATATATATATATATATATATATATATATATATATATATATATATATATATATACAGTACTGTGCAAAAGTTTTAGGCAGGTGTGAAAAAATGCTGTAAAGTAAGAATGCTTTCAAAAATAGACATGTTAATAGTTTATATTTATCTATTAACAAAATGCAAAGTGAGTGAACAGAAGAAAAATCTACATCAAATCAATATTTGGTGTGCCCACCCTTTGCCTTCAAAACAGCATCAATTCTTCTAGGTACACGTGCACACACAGTTTTTGAAGGAACTCGGCAGGTAGGTTGGCCCAAACATCTTGGAGAACTAACCACAGTTCTTCTGTGGATTTAGGCAGCCTCAGTTGCTTCTCTCTCTTCATGTAATCCCAGACAGACTCGATGATGTTGAGATCAGGGCTCTGTGGGGGCCATACCATCACTTCCAGGACTCCTTGTTCTTCTTTACGCTGAAGATAGTTCTTAATGACTTTCGCTGTATGTTTGGGGTCGTTGTCATGCTGCAGAATAAATTTGGGGCCAATCAGATGCCTCCCTAATGGTATTGCATGATGGATAAGTATCTGCCTGTACTTCTCAGCATTGAGGAGACCATTAATTCTGACCAAATCCCCAACTCCATTTGCAGAAATGCAGCCCCAAACTTGCAAGGAACCTCCACCATGCTTCACTGTTGCCTGCAGACACTCATTCGTGTACCGCTCTCCAGCCCTTCGGCAAACAAACTGCCTTCTGCTACAGCCAAATATTTCAAATTTTGACTCATCAGTGCACCTGCTGAGCACCTGCTGCCATTTTTCTGCACCCCAGTTCCTGTGTTTTCGTGCATAGTTGAGTCGCTTGGCCTTGTTTCCACGTCGGAGGTATGGCTTTTTGTCCGCAAGTCTTCCATGAAGGTCACTTCTGACCAGACTTCTCCGGACAGTAGATGGGTGTACCAGGGTCCCACTGTTTTCTGCCAATTCTGAGCTGATGGCACTGCTGGACATCTTCCGATTGCGAAGGGAAGTAAGCATGATGTGTCTTTCTGCTGCAGTAAGTTTCCTTGGCCGACCACTGCGTCTACGGTCCTCAACGTTGCCCGTTTCTTTGTGCTTCGTCAAAAGAGCTTGGACAGCACATCTGGAAACCCCTGTCTGCCTTGAAATTTCTGCCTGGGAGAGACCTTGCTGATGCAGTATAACTACCTTGTGTCTTGTTGCTGTGCTCAGTCTTGCCATGGCGTATGACTTTTGACAGTAAACTGTCTTCAGCAACCTCACCTTGTTAGCTGAGTTTGGCTGTTCCTCACCCAGTTTTATTCCTCCTACACAGCTGTTTCTGTTTCAGTTAATGATTGTGTTTCAACCTACATATTGAATTGATGATCATTAGCACCTGTTTGGTATAATTGTTTAATCATACACCTGACTATATGCCTACAAAATCCCTGACTGTGCAAGTGTACCTAGAGAATTGATGCTGTTTTGAAGGCAAAGGGTGGTCACACCAAATATGGATTTGATTTAGATTTTTCTTCTGTTCACTCACTTTGCATTTAGTTAATTGATAAATATAATCTTTTAACATATCTATTTTTGAAAGCATTCTTACTTTACAGCTTTTTTCACACCTGCCTAAAACTTTTGCACAGTACTGTATATATATAAATATAGCAAATTAATGCACTTGCCCATCACACGCGATTTCTGATAATTGACTTTTTTAACCGTCACAGCCTGGGTTTTTCTTTTTTTTTTTCTGGCATGAGCCTGTTCCTCCTGCCACACTGCCCCGGGTGGGTGTAGAAAATACATCAGGAAGCCGACCCGTAGAGCAAATGTGGCACTGCTTAGATCCACTGCACGGTTATGCTCTGGTGTACCAGTGAGAGAAGAGACATGTTTGAGAGCCATGCTTAGGCCACAGTGATGCGTTTAACTTCTGATTAAAAAAAAAATAGATGGGATGACTGAAACAGAAAATGTTATACAAAGTTAATCTAAATAGCAAGACGATTACACTAGTCAGGATATTTTAAGCTGCTCTTTAAGATTATCGCTTAGGAACCATCAATCTCCACCCATTATATTGACCCTTGAGCTTCAGTAAATCACAAAGAGATGCTGCTCAGAATTAGTGGAGGTGGCAGCATAAGCCTTTCCCAAGCGATGCAGAGCTAATATAAACATCTGTGAAGGTACTCCAGATCCATTTACACTGTAGCAGTTTTACGGTATAACCCGTTGATCTCTTAAATACAAAACACATTCTGATCCACTAAGTGTAAGTGACTCCGCTCCGAATGAAACGAAGGGTCTGATTGGAGTTTCCATGCATTTTAACTGAACAGGCACCCCCTTATACATGATGAAGGATGCCGACGACCTGTTCCCATCAATTATAACAAACAGTCTGTCAGCAGAGGCTGTACTTGACTCATTAAAACTGTAATGGCTTGCAATACTTTGATTTGTCCTTAAATGTAATTTGGGTATTACATTTGTTTGTTTGTTTGTTTGTTTTTATATTTTTTTAAAATATAATCCATCAGATGACAATGAAGGAGAGAACATGTAAAGTGGTACACATAAGCAGACTTACAATCAGCACTCAAATCTGTGAGTACTGTAGTGAGCTTTGGGGGATGGGGGTGTGTGGGGGTGTGTGTGGATCGAGCAACTAAACACTTTTGGGTGTTTGGGCTGCGCTAGTCCACATCTTTGGGCTTTGTGTGTATGATAAGACTGTTTTATTTACCTTTGCCATGTGCCCAAAAAGGAAAGTGTAGGGAACTAGGCCTTTAGTTCCAATTGACAAACCTCTACAGCTTGTGTTACTGTAAGTAAGGTTAAGTATTCTGGGCTGAACCATTAATCTCATTGCTGGCCTCCCGTTCTGCTATCTTTATATTTATCCACTTGGGTGCACAGGACTATATGGGGAAGCCCTAATATAATTAACCTAATACATAACAAGCCAGGTTTGTTACAGTATTGCAGCTGCTTTTCCTTTGTCTGTTCTAGAACACTTTTCAAAATGTGCAAGCTGTTCCGTCCCCTGTAAGTGGTTTCCTTCAGATCTCAGTAACTAGATGGGTTAGTGAAGCACTGATTGAGGGGACAGTACTCAAAACAAGAAAGATATCATTCGTTGAAAGTCAACCATCTTCCAGGTTCATCAGTTGGAGGTAAAACTATTTTGCTTTATCAAACATGTTACATGTCATTTCACTTTGTTTTAATGATTAATTAATGGTCTGTGTCTCACTGCAGGGGAATACCTTTTAATTGAGGGCTCAACAAATATGCTGACTGACAACTGTATAGCAAAAATGGGCAGTGGAAACACATTTTCTTTGTTTGAGGTTACTAATGAGGTTGAGAAGTGCAGAGAAAGTAACAACAAGAGACAATGTAGAAAATAACTCAAAATGGAAAACCTACCCTTAGATTTGTATTTTAAAAAATGATGTCGTCCTGCAGTAGGAAGCCGTAAATAAAGAAAATGAAAATAAAACAGACACAGCATGCATTTTTGACTAATCAAGGATATAAAATAATTTGAATAAAAGGCCTTTTGAAAATGTTATAGAACACACAAATAAAAACATATACATATTTAAACAAGTGACTAATTTGCTGGTACGATGGACACTATTTTGAAATGAGTTTGCTCCCATTTTTATTTAAAGATGATAACAGTATTAACATTGTACAACCTGCAAATAATGCATAAGAATGTAGCTGTTTCTTGACTGTTATATCATTTTAATGTTTGTTATTAATTTCCATTAGTACTTAAAGTGAAAGTGAGGCTTGCGGCTGTACCTTTAGAACAGTCAGTCCCATGGAATCCTGGGAAGCAGTGACAGGCTCCAGAAACACATTCTCCATTGCCATGGCAATTCCTAGGACACTCCTGCACTGAGTCTACAAAACAAAAAGTTTAAATCTATTGAGTGATAGCTTACATAACACATACGTCACAAAATAATGTGTATTTTAAAGTTGGTACCACAACCAAGCTTTGAGTACTAGTTCAGTTGGGACTGGCAAAACATTATATCTAATAGCATGGGGTTTTTGTATTCAAACAGCACATACAACGCATATGTCTGTCAGGCAACTAGACCTGAAGAGCAGCACCTGAACTAATAGTCAAATCACTCAGAATATTACAATCATCATAACAAGGAGACAGTAAACAATAAAAAACTATTTGAAAGTAACCCTTTTAAAATAATTTGAAGCCCTGCTTTTTTATTGGAGCAAGATCATTTGAATGACAGACAGTACAGAAACTCATGTTGGCACTATTAATATAACTGTAATAAGTGCTTCCGTTTACAACCAATTAACAAACTCATCTTCCTCAAGTGCTTTTTTTAATTGTTTTTGTCAGTTTAACAAAAGATGTCACCAGCCTGTTATTATTGTTTTATTAAAATGAATGACCTTGTGACATTCAATTAGATCAGAAAATAATAATACTTTTTAAAAAAGTAGGACACTTTACAATTAGTCTGAGCAAGGTTAAATGAAAAGGTTGCAGATACATCAAATTATAAGTTGCCATGACGACGCAGCAGAAGTGCGTACTCAACACACAATGGCTTACGATTCATAGTGTGATTAACTACAACGTCTCTTAATTTGGTATATTCAGAAAACCTTTTTACAGGGCTTTATACAAGAAAAACAACTTTTGGTTCTCACACAGAGTAAGAAGCCAATCTGCAACCAGTTTAATACTCACACCACAGTATGTGCTGGTTTACACCACAAATTAAAGTATATGCTTTATATTGTGAATTCACAGTTCCATTTGTGCATGTCGCTTTAAACTGCAAGTACAACTCAGCATTTGTAACAATATTACAGTATTTGAAGCAGCCTGCCTCAAGACAGACAACTTAAACAAGCATTAGAATGATTAGATTATATAATGTAATTGCCAGAACAGCAAATTGTTTAAAATCAAAACTGAAGAGAGCATGCATAATATCGAAAACACAACTATGCAAAGGGTAAACACCAATCCAGAGACATATCTTGGGCAGCAAGAACACCACAACAGGAATAAACAATCACATTCCTGTGTTGTCTTTATCTGAAGATGCAGAAAGTTGTATTGGTCAAATATAACCTGTGTCTGCCAACCTAAGAAGGTAATTCATACTTGGCCGTTGGCGGCTCTCTGTTCAGAAGGTGTGACATTTAAAAGAAAGTTGTCTTAAGACAGTATGAAAATAATAGAAAAAATATGCCAGGTGGTAATGGACTACAGGGGAACGTAAAAAAAAAGAAACGGCCCCCCTCCTTCCCCTGCACCATGTGGAATCATTATTTGTACGTGCAGCTCTTTGAACACTAATAACCGTTTCTACAACAGTACATGTTGGAGAGGATATTCCCTTGTTCCAGTTTGTGCTTAACTCACCTGAACGGTTGACATTTCCTCCATTTCCTGCCTTTTCCTATGCTCAGCAGAGCAAGGAATCTTTCGGCACCTCATATGATGTTTAAAATTTAAAATTTGGATAAAAGATACCTGTAGAACAGGCTCTGAACATTAAGCTATACTGTAAAAACCTTTGTATAAGTCTATTTTCTAGGTATTTTTAGGGGGTCCTAAAAAGGGGGGGGGGCGACTTATACACCGGTGTGACCTATAGGATTTTCCCTGAAATTGTTGTCTCAAAAGGGAAGAGGGCGGAGGGGACATACACTGGTGCGACTTATACACCAGTTTTTACGGTATATATATATATATATATATATATATATATATATATATATATATATATATATATATATATATTTTTTTTTTACTTTCTCCATCCAATTACTGTCACTGCAGGCTTACTGCTGTGTGAGTCTGTCTCCTGCTTGTGCCAAAAGACACAGCTCAATGGGAGATTTAAAAAAAAGAAATGGCTAGACAGGGAACAAAGAAATGGAAAGAAGATATTTATAATGACTGTGTTAGAAAGAAAAGAAAAAAAAAAACATGATGTAGTTAATCTTAACAGTGCCAGAAGAAGACATCTTAAAGTACAGGGTTGTACTACTTAAAAAGTCCAAAAGCAAAATTCCACTGGAACAAATGCGATTTAACCGCAGCTTTCGAATGTACAGTGTGATGCACGATTAGATGTACAGTGGGAGTTATACACTGTGGGCAGCAGAGTATAGATTGTGAAGTGATAATTCCCACTGCTGACTCATTTTATAATTCTTCCTGACCCTTCGTAGGTGTAGTTGAACTGTCAGCCTATAAGGAGCCCATGAGGAGAGCATGGGGTCCCTGTTCAAGAGATTTAAACGGCTGCAGGTCTAAACATACGTAAAGCAAATCAAACATCAAACAGTGCATGTGAGACTTGCAGGTGGTTTTATGTAAAAACACTGGGAAGGGTCATATTTAAGCAGTTTATAGCAGCTGCTGTTGAGATCAATGGAATAGAGCCCCTGTGTCTTCCGATGTACCAAATGCTGAGAGACATGCCTGCAGCACTGTGCAACCAACAATGACTAAATCACACTCGAAGAAGACTTCTGGTCGTGTTGACTCCACTTTGATACTGTTGGTAATTTATTCTTGTGAGATGACAATGGTAGAAATAGCAGTGTGGACGGTTTAGGAATGTCTAGCAAGTAGTAAGGTCAGAGTGGGCTAAAACAGGCATAAAAAATATCCCAAAGCAACACAAACAAGCCAGAAGTGACTGAATACATTTCACTGTACTTGTTACTTCACCTCAGACAAAGAAGTTTTCTTTGAGCGAGACACCCCCTTGTAGAAATATTTGTTTTTAAATACCTAGGATGGCAGTGCTGAATGAGATGGCCTCCTTGTCTTTCCCATCATTGTAGAAAGCCAGGTGCCAGGTCCCAGGGTCCAGGTACTGCACAAAGACAGCTTCATTGAGAACCACTGTGTGAATACTGCGGCGCTCACGAGGAGTCTCCACCACACTCCACTTCTCCTTCCCGTCCAGGCGTTCCATGTAGTCGTACTGGCGGCACAGAAAACCAGCAGCAGTCATATTAAAGGTTTTAAAGCTGTACCAGTGGCGTAACATTCCTAAATGCAGCTAGTATTTTTTGGGTGCCTTTTTATAGCTTTAGAAAACATGGCGCCCCTGTAGTCATAGCTCTTTGGTGGTAAAAACGCAAGGCAGGCAAGCATCACCAAATGTTTTTTAGACAGCGTCAACCTGACTCAGTAACACAATTGCATGGAACTTATTGTGGACTCAAAAGATAATATAATATTCCTATTTGGGTACAAACACGAGTGGCAGAACTGCAGAAGAGAATACAGCACATACTAGCTCAGGGGTGTCCTGTCCTTGATATCCCGAGCCAGGCTGGGGGCTCCTTGTATTGTGATTGGCTGCGACTCATGATTGCTGAACTGAACTATGAAATTCCAATGAACGAGGTGTCAGTTGAGGTCTAATTATATTGAATCTCTGATCCGTGCCAGGTGTGCCGAGCACAGGCAATATTGCTTTGAATCTACCAGTTACTTTTCCTCATGGATTCTGTATTTACATTGTGGGATTTGGGTTTAACGAGTTTTACTTTTCATCTTCTGGGAAATAAACGCATCAGATTATGCGTATATTTTGTATTTTTGCTCAAGTTTCGAAGTAAATTGTGGCTTTATTTTTTTATCAGTTTTTAGAAACCAAATACAGCTCTTTCATAAACTCCACACAAGACATTCTGATCAGGGCTACAATGTATTTCCAGTTGCTCTGTTCCTTAAGCAATGCTGTCACTGTGATTTAATCTAGACCTTCATTTTATTCTTCCAAAAAAGGTTATTTCATAAAAAGCATAATCAAATATCAATATGCTAAAATTGGATGTCACCCATGGCGAATGAAGTCAAGCATGACTACAAATGAATTTCAGCTGACTTCAATTGAAAGGGTTTCATTTATAAAGCAGTGCGTTGCCTTTTTCCTTTTGCAATTTTCAATCAGATTCTATCTGTCAGGGTGCTCTTGTGGTTTTATTTACAGTAACAAACTAATTTGACTAGGTGCTGAAGTGCTGCTAGATAAGCAAATATTTCAGGTATGTGCATTACATTGTCGTGGAAACATACACAGATGTAATGTTACAAGACAGTATGTCTCATTTGGTATATGCAGACACACAGTTCACTTTTAAATAATATGATTCTCCCATTGTTACAGTCTGAATCAACTAGAAACAAGCCAGAGCTCCAAAGTTCAAAATAATACTTCCTAATACAATATATACATATGGCCAAAAGTTTAGCATCACCTAGAATTTTAGGACTGGTATCTAGAGAATGGATCACAGGAATGCCGGGACAGCCTGCCTGGGAATTGGTAGAAACAAGTGACCAATAAGTCCAGGTTTTGAATTTAACGCAGAAAAGAAACGCACAGCTGAATCCACTCACTTGCAATGTGCGTTTGTAACTGGTGAATAAGGGCCTGGATTATTGATTTTAGATTCCGGATTTCTCTGCGCCATCTTAGTGCTCCTCAATCTAACCTACTAATTTACCCGTCTGTCAACCGAATTTTTGTAAGGCAATTTTAGATAATGAATACAATATTCTGTGTTTGGGGAGTCGGGATGCTTTATATCGGAATACGATATTATCGTTTCTTAATAAATATATAGTATGTGCATGCAGGCCTTTTTGTTAATTATATTCCATCTGCAGCGTTGGCATTAAAAAAAATGATTCTGTGTTTATTTGTTTCACAGCCATTTTGTTTATGGTCAATAAAGCAAATAAGAATAATTGCTGTTTTTGTTCTTATTGTAAGATCATTTTTGTACAGTAGTTCAAAGTAACATTACAGTTAAAATGTAAGGTTGTAGTTAAGGCATACCCCATAAATTAGCATTAAAGTATGTACAATATTTATTGAAAGTACTCATGACTTCAAGGTAATGTTGCATTTTACTCACACAAAATACATTATACGCAATACACAAAATACGGAATGCAGGTTGCATTTCAAGGTACTGTAAGATTTATTTAATGTAGCTTTTAGTCTTTATTTTTATTTTTCTAACAGAACCATACTCCATTCTTTCTGGGCCCAGTCTTTTCAAGTAAAATTCTCAAGCAAGTTGTCACCTGAGCATGTGATGGTGGAAGTCCTTTCCTGATATAAACTCCAAACAGAGCATCTCTCCCGAGAGAAATGTTGAACTTGAGGAACTGGGGTTGGATGAGATGAAGCAGTGACCTCCAGAACACTCCGGGAGGTACTTCCTGGGTTACTCTTCGACCAACTTCCAGGTCCCCGGTGTCGATACTGGTGTTCCGGAAAGACCACGGTCCTATGGAGCCAAGGAAAGGGAAGTGAGCTAGATCTGCTAACACTGAAATAGTGTGAAGGACAAGTTTATGTAGTAAAAGCATACCACAGTGTAATACAGCATGGTAAATTGCATGGTAAAGCATAGTTAAGCATTGTAAAGTCTACAGAAATATGGAAAAGCATATTAATCAAAAACCAAACAAAACAAAAAAAGGCTAACCATGGTGAACGATGGTAAATGGGAAAAATCCAAAATGACTGCAAATTTACCATTCACTAACCATTTATGTCACAAGAGTGGTGGAAGGCTTTTCAATGACTATATTTTGAAGTGTTTAAAAGCATTACCATAGTTTTTAACACATCTTTGAAAGGTCAACCTTATATAATCTATAAACAAAACATTCTTGTGAATAGGGCCAAGTGTCCTCAATGACACATATTCTTTTTATATGAAGGAAAGCTATATTGTAAAGTCAATGCCATATCTCACAATATTCATTGAATAGATATGCATTGCTATGCAGTATCCTTTTCACACACTGTACAGGCCGAAGGGTGGGGACAGTTCTACTGTGTGTGTATATATATATATATATATATATATATATATATACACACACACACTACTGTGCAAAAGTCTTAGACACATTCAGGAGTTACAATATATATATCGGTTATGAGCATCAACAATTTACTCAAAGCCTCCACTAGTGTTTTCCACTATTATAACAACTTTGACTGTTATTAACACAGCTTAGTTTCGGTGAGAAGAAACCAAGCTTGTCATTTAGCAATCTTTAATTCACATTGGTCAGAATCTTCAAAAACTTGTGATCACAACAACTCAAAGTAAACTATACATGAGCAGCTAACATGAAGTGTTGTAGTAGCTAATTCATCACATTTACCCAGTGGTTCTCAACAGGGGGAGCGCGAGAAGCGGCCCCCCACAAAAAAGTAAAATGTTTATTTTTTATTTAAAATGTATAGGTGACATGACGTTCTGTAGATAGCGCAGGTTCATTCTATGGTAGTATAACCCCCCCCCCCCAAAAAAATGTGCAAAATATCTAAGACCTTTATGAGCATCAACAATTTATTCAAAGCCTCCACCAGTGTTTTCATTGAGTGAAATAGCTTACATAACTTGATTTTCAAGGTGTGGTATCCGAAGCATAATCAACAAGAAACACAATCTATAATTGACAAACCTAGGACTGGATGATCCAAAAAGCAGTCTTACAATACTTGTGCACAGCAGTGTATAATTATATATATATATATATATATAGATATACAGTGCTCCCTCGCTATAATGAGGATCTCGGTGGGGTGACACAATATTAGCATTGTTATAAACGAGGGAGGGGGTGGGGGGCGAAGCGGGACACATAACACACATCTGAATAAAGTACAAAATAAAATAACCCCCTCTCTATAATGCACATATAGTGATGCAAAAATGTAACTATTCATAAAGCACCATGCAATCAACACTAGATTTTTTACAAAACAAAAAAAAGGTAACATTCCCACTGCTAGATCATTTTAATTAGCAGTTTTTAAACTATAAATGGCCTGGCTAAACGGCGGCCAGGAGTTCAGTTCGAAGCGACAGACAAGCAAACCAAGTGCAAGAAGGAGAGTGGGTCAGGCAAGGGGAAGAGGGAATGGGCTCGCCCCAGGTTCGGCTGCCAGTGCGGGGCTGAAGAAAGCTGCAGCTCCTCTCGCAGCAAAAAAGTAAATACTTTAGCAAAGATAAACATGTAATAGGCCTAATATTTATTTAGTTATAAAACGAATGCTGAATAAGATGTCTGTGTTATAAAGTGCCAGTGCAGCTTTTCTTCAGTTCAGATAATGTATCAAAAGGGAGAGACAGAAACAGAAGTTAGACTGGGAAGTTGTTTACAGTTTGAACAACACCGGTACTTATTTACTGTAGAAATATTGCATGAATCACTAGTATAGGGAACTGGGGGACATGCTGTAGGAGCGTTATATCAGAGGCACGTTATAACCGACAGCCTTATAGCGAGGGACCACTGTGTATATATAAACACAGGAACTCGAAAAAAATAATGCCTTACACTCCCAAGTCCCAGGAGGATAAATATTACAAAGCACGTATGGCCTTAAGCTGCTAATGTCATTGTCAAGTAGTTTTATACACAGACTACAGAATTATCTCTATTGAACAGTAATTGTTTAGGGCTGTCGAAAGCAGACAATATAATAATGTAGGCTGTTTGATCTGCCGATCTCCCTTATTCCTCTAGGCAGTAAACTCTGCTGATACGACGGATTACAAACAAAAGAATGAGACAAATAATCCGGTGAGACCTCTTTGTGGAGGCAAAACTCCTGTTGATTATCCCCACTCCCAAATGATCATAAATGGCAACACATTTGGCATGACAATGGCCATGCAACGGTTCTGTACAAAGGGCAACAGTAGCAAAGGTGTTCTGGACCATTTGTAGCATGCTACCACACTGCTACCATTTTGGTATACAGTACACCAGTACAAACTTCATTTTTGTACCATGGTACGACCATTGTGCAGTATTTGTTTCTAAACCAGTGTGTTTTGTCATTGTTGCTAAATGGTTCCGTTAATGTTTCTTCAGGATAATACACTGGTATGCCAATTAATATCAAAAAACGTCTGAGGACTGAGGGCAAACGATATTAATTCTGGACTTTAATGCCTTGTATTTTAACCACGAAGCGGCTCAGTGTTAAATCTTACTCCAGAAGGCGGCCCCTCAGGTTCACTTTTCAAAACATGATCATTTGTCACTGATTCATCTGTTCAGCTCAGAAGACTGCCTGGGACTGAAACTAAAAGGGAATACTAAAGTAACTGGCTCCATAGGATTAAGAAAAAAAGAAAAAAAAAAGAATGTGCATAAGATTATAAAATAATTTAAATGTTTGATTATTATTTGTAGAGAACTACAGTTGTATAATTCCTGTCTTAAGTCGATATTGCTTCCATATAGAAGATGGATAGTGTCTGATAAACCCATGCTCATATATCTATTTGCACAGACCAATTGAAAAAAGAGAACCCCTTTCATGTATAACCTACTATTGCTGCAGGTAGTAACATAAGCAGGTATCAAGGGGGAAAGGAAGCATGTGTCCATAGCTAAAACAACCTTGGGGAATAGAAAAAAAACTGGGCTATCAACAAGGTTCTCAGTGCGCAGAAAAATGTAGTAAGCAGACACAGATGACCTTTAGTGTAGAATGTGATTGTATAACAGAGTAAGACTAAACTAAGCACTGCCTTAGCACAACAAAACATTCACAGTCTGGACTGCAAAACCATGTGGTGGGAATTAGAATTATTGGTTCTTATTGATTACGTGGGATTTAAAATTTCTGATACGATTTAAGCTCTGGTTATAGAGCAGCTTGTGTTGGATTTTGTATTTCTGAAATGTCTTTTGACTAACCTTTGCAAAATCCAGGCAACTGAAATGAAATTACTTACAGGTTCAAGTAATGCATCTATTTTGCAATATATAATGTTTGCTGACAAGTTATCTATTAAAATAGAGAGCTCTTAGAAGCAAGCCAAGGGGGGACCATGATCTCTTCACTAAATCACAAGCACTATCCTCTCCTTCAAATCCCCGGAGGGTCTTCCTCCACACAGCTGATGCTGTCCCGTGAAATAGCTGTAAGCTGTGTTTTTTTTTAAGAATCAAATACCCCTGTGACACAAAAACATTATGTGATAACACATGGCATGTTAATGTTAGTGTGAACAGTTTCTGTGTCATGTAAGTAATAACTCACAAGAAGATATGTGGTTGGATTGAGGCAACCCTAACCTGAAATGTTTCTTTAACCATGCGAGAAGCGGATGCCTCAGTACGACAGCACACCCTTGTGCTTTACAAATGACCAGTGAAATACAAAACTATATATTAGCACAAATACAACAAATAAATAAATACATTGAGATCTGACCACCCGTTATGGTTGAGGTATATAAATTGTAAAATGTAATTTAGACACAAAAAGGTCTTCAAAAGAGGACCTAATGGTATTGGCTTCATAAGGACCCATGTTGTATTTTTTGTATTTAAAACTCAATACATGAAAGAAAAGGACCAAACAAGAACACAGGGAAGGAGGGAACACACTGAGAAGGGGTTTAGATCCTTGTCAGCATTACCTCGGCCTCCAGATGGCACTGTTGCTACATCACTGTTGCCTGGTAACCCTGTGCTCAATCCGTTGTTGATCACATGACCATCAGCCGGCTGCAGCTGCCAGTTCAGTCCTAGCAGGTTCATGGCTTCAGAGAAAATAAAAACATATAACAGTTACTACTTTCAAAAGGAGTCTGCCAACACAGAATAAAGCTCCAGACAGAGTGTATCCAATTACACCACCTCCACGAGGACTTATTGGAAATTCAGATTTTTTTTTTTTATTAAATCTTTTTCAGGGCTAAAATTTAATAAGGCAAAGAACACGATATTCAGCGTTGACCCCACCAGCTCCAACAGAGCATACTCATACTCTGTTATGCTACTCAGTTCTTTGAAGCGCATTATATCTGTGTCTTCTTTATATATACATGACCGGGCTATTTTTGACTGCAATATTATGAAAGTACTGTCATTATAAAAGCACTTTTATATTTCACCTTGAATATTAAAATATTCAATTGTCGGTTTCAAATTCACAACATGATTTTTGAAAGATCACTAAGCATCTTCTATATAAAAAAAAATATCAGGAACGTCATAAAAAAAAAGAGGGAAATAATTAAAAAAAAAAAAACAGTAGTACAGTGTTTCATGTTAGCTTTTTGAATGCCACATTTTTCAATTTGTCACTTTTTCATTAAGTATATGGAAAACTACAAAGCGGTATGTAATTCAATATGTTAAGGTAACATTATTCAGCAGGTTTCGTTCGACTTTGTGAAACTAAATGTGTTAATTCTGTAGGGTGATGTAACACTTTTGCTGTAGATGTCACTCCATGCATCGTATGTATGACATAATTCTGAAATTAAAAAAATAAATAAATAATTTTTGTGATGTATAATAAGTTAATACTTCATGTTTAGGGGTCTCATTATAACAGAAATAACGGCACATTTTGATTTGACTGAGCCCATACAGCAAGAGATGACAACTCTACTAATAATGAGACACCCAACAAACAATGTTTTAACTTATGGTAACAAATGAGTTTGAAATATATTTGTGTGGGGTCATATTGACCAAATTTACTCACGATTTATTCATGATTTTGCTGCAGGGTCTGTGGACCCCACAACCCCACACTCTAAACACACCTGTGAGTTAATTCCCAAACATGGTAAAGTGGAAGTGAAATACATGTACAATTCTACTTTCCTTTTATTTATCAGCTTAAAATAGTGTTCTATGTTTCACTGGTAAGAATTATGTAGAAAAAGTCATTAACCTTTATTGTTCCAGAACGTTAATGATCAAGATTTACACAGCAGGCTTTGAAAATAATCAAGTTCAGGAGGGAGAGAAGTGAGAAAAGACCTTGATAGCTTCTAGCTGGCAGAAAGAGCAATGGCACCCTGTGGCAGACAACATTTATTTTCATTAAAAAAAAAAAAAAGAATGAAACAGTTGTTGTTGTTCTCTATGACACAGACATCGGTCTGAAAGTTACCTGGTATCACACCTGACCTTTACCTATCACATCACCATTCCACACGTATTCACAGATATGTGGCTTAATAATAATCTGCACACATATACTACTAATTATACAACATATATTATTCAGGGGGTGGATAAATAAAATCGGAATATCATGGGGTAATGTCAAAAGTCTCAGATCACTCGAGCCATTGTAGAGAATAGAAGAACTTGATCCGTTAGGCTGCAAAATAGGTAAGAGTAAACATTCATCTTGAAACCAGGATATGATGTACGAGGAAGCATGTTTCTAGAAACAATATCACAGCAGCACAATGCCAAATTAATGCTTGCCTGTTTTTTGCTTGTAGAGGAGGGCTTGGTTATGTGATTCTCAAATGTTTTACATGTTTTTTTGTTTTAAAGAAATATGTACTTTACTTGATTCCTTGGGTCTCCTTAGTTATAAAGAGGAAGCTAGTGGGTACCTGACTCTTCCTTGCAACTGCTTTCCAGACTACAACATGGCAACAGTGCCAGAGGATTATTGCTGTCTGTGGTAACTGACAGAAGGAAATAATTACTAAATATGCACCATTATTAAATGCAAGTAGTAAGCTAGTTCTATTGAGCTAAATACAGACCGGCACCTTCATAATTGTGTCCCACACTCTGTACAAAAAACAGCAGCACTTTATACAATGAGTAAATCTGAACCTTTCCTAAATGCAGTGTACTTTAAAATAACCTAATGGACTAAGTACCTTACTAAGAGTCTATGTTAACTTGTTTTAAAGTACAAAAACAAATAAGGATAATATGTTATACTGATAAAAACAGTAGAGGGAGAGTGATGCATTATATTTTCACTTCAAGTAAAACAATACGTAATTCTCTACAGTACCGTCAACTTGGAAAATAAATTGTGAATTCAACAGGCATGCAGAAAGGAGGGAGAGGGCTACACTATTATAGTAAAAACAGACACACTTGTGGCACAATACAGCTTTAAGGAACTGGCTTTCACAAAAATAAAAGCCAATCCACTAGAGTATAATTACTGCAGAGAAAGGTCGGATTTCAGCATGGCTCCAACAAAAGGCCTCACACCAATTAGTTACAGCAGCAGCGTGGTCAGTTGGCATACAGAAGCATAAACCCAATGCCCAAAGCACACAGCTTTCAGAATCATGTCAACTCAAGGCAATGAATGAAATTAACAATGTTAGCCCCTTTTTTTGTCAAATTGGCCTAATGGCACACACACTCTAAAAGCACAATATGTGGGAAAAAAATGACATCTAACTAGAGCCCTTGTGTGGCCCTGCAATGCATTTAAACATGTTAAAAGTACAGGTGTTATTTCAAGACCAAATGTTTCTCTCAGTAAAAAATAAAATAAAATAAAATAAAAGCAGTGTGTAGGCGTTACCGGCTAGTTGAGTAGATTTATTTTTTGTATTCGTTTTAACTCATCTGTAGACAGTGCCGAGTACATATTCTGCTATTGGCATGATGCTTTGTTAGTATAACAGCTGTTTCAACAGTAGGTAGTCTCTCTCTCTCTCTGTGTGTGTGTGTGAGACAGGGTGGTTGGGCAAAACAATTGGACAAATTTTGTACTACAGGAATGTGCTCCTTATTGCAAGTCAGTTTCAGTCACAATGGGCAAGACAGCAGACCAAATAGACTCTGAAGAGGTCAGTGGTGACTAGTCTGGGCAGACCGTGAAGGACTTAAGGTAACATTACAGTGATCGGCAGTTGTATGGCAGGTTGAATCAGTACTAACAGTGTTAAAGCAGCCGATTCTCAGTTTATTGTCTGAGCTCTGCACACAGAAAGACAGTATCACTTAAAATAATGCAGGTTATGGTTGAACATTGACTCTAATTGCTGAGTAATTGTGTGCCCTTGTTTCAAGTAAAGAAAGTCAAATGAATGTTCTGGATATCTCTAGCAGACAGACAGCTAATTTAGTGCAGTATTTAATAGTGAGAGCAGAGCTGGTTCTTCCTATCGCTCCAGGGTTATGCTAGGTTTACCCCCTACTGGGAAGTGCGGAATTGTAGGTCTCTCCTTTTTTTTTTTTTTTTTTATAAATTAAAGAATGATGTGTTTCTGTAAAATCTCTCCAAAGACTAGAAGAGGGGGAGCGAATGTAACGGTTGTGAGCAAAGACAGCTTAGCACAGCGTGAATTCCAATTTCTTCCCACAGAGCTCATTAGAAAACCTAAAATTAGTTAAATCTGGAAATGACACTTGGAAACACGCAGAGGGAATTAACCATCACCGCCCACCCCCCACCGCAGATAGTAGGAGGGCTGGCACTCTTGCATTGAAGATTTCGAATGCTGACCAAGTGCACATTAAATTGGCTACTCATAAGAATACATTGATAAGTACCGGTATGTGCGCACATATGTTTTTTGGATACTGGTATTTTTGTAACCCATTGTTCAGGGAAAGTACACAAAAGAACACTTAAATAGCCTATTGTCTCCATGCTACCAGGTTGAGGTCAAAGGTGATGGCAACAATGCATTAATAATGGCCTGTATGATAGGGGAAACCAGCATACTGGCTCAAAACAATAGCCTTAATAATGTACACAAAGACAAACACCAAATGTGCCCAGCCGTATGGCTGCTTAAACGCATTTTGCAGATGGAGGTGGAGAGGGGAAGGTTAAACATCCTGTCCTTGGAGAATAGATCTGCAGGCTGAAAAGCACATTCATTTGCAAGCCTAAAATGTTTTGATTTTTTTTTTTTTAAGCAATGCTAAATAAAAACTGTATCGCTCTGCACCTCTTTGCTTTTGTGGACCACAAAATTATGTTTTGTATATCAACCATTCTGACACGCCCAAACTGTTAATCTGATACGCTAAACGTAGCACAGTTTCTTAAAAACATATGCTCTTTTTCTCAAAAGAACCTCTATTATTGTGCTGATAATAGAATTATATTTTGGTTCGCTTAGGGTTATGGGAAGTGATTTTGTACCAGGTATAATCAACAATTTTTCATCTATAGCGTTGTCTTTAAAATATCTGCACATTCTAAATTATAAATACAAATAACTACAAGATTTTTAACTGAAAAAAACGTATGGGGACGGGCAGTGATAGTATTGCTTGATCTAATAAGTGATGGACTGTGTATTTTTTAGCTTGTAGTTTGTAATGTACATACATTAGAGAGTATAGTTTTTCAATCCCTTGGATGGCCTCCATAAAAGTCTGCCCAGAAGAAAGACACACTTATGTAATGGTTATTTGTCGCTGCCATGATGTGCAAAATGATCCCAATTAAATAATTGATTTACAATTGTGCAGAGCTGGAGGAGTACGTCTTTTGATTCTGGCGCTGTGGGAGGAGGTTTCTTCCATCCGGAACGGCTGAATTATTGCTACAACACACTGTTGCATCTTCTTTAACAAGCTCCCTCCCGCACTTCATGGCCTGAATACTGGGGGCTCTGCTACATATCCACAGCATAGCACAGTATGTTCGATAAAAACAAACTGCAACAGGCACTTTAAGTGAGGGTAACGGTTCTCGCTGAGCTGTAATACAGCTAAGTAAACAACTCAATGTCTTGACAGATGTTCTAAAATCTTGACAAATAACGCCTGTAATATCACCAGTTAACAACATACGGCAATTTAACGGACATCATTTGTTGACATTTTCACTCATTTGTAAACATGTTTAAAAGTTCTCTCTCTCTCTGTCTCTCTTGCAATTGTAGACGAAGCCTGCTGTGCTTGCTAGAGGATCATCCCCCAAGGGCTAAAGTGGAATATCATCAGCTGGTGAGGAGAAACAGATAAAATACTGTGCTAGCATTCATCAGCTGAATGCATGTTCAGAACGACAGGCTGACACACACACACAGTATTCAATTCACTATATAGGTCACCTCTATGTGTTTTTATTTTAAAACATAATATCTGGCATAAGGTTAAAGGAATCTCTGTTTGCGGGCCTTGCTTTCCTCATCTGGAGAGTGAAATTGCCCCCACCCCTTCGGGGCTTGCTTTCCTGCTAATAACCAGCAAGTTGCTTCCCCTAATGACCGGCATGCTTTGCAGCCAGTAAGATGATTCGACCTTGTAGACAATGCTGAGGCGAGGAAGTGAAGCAGTGACGCACTCCTAGAAAGCAAGCAGTCTGAGAAATGTATTTTACCTCGTGCAGTACCAGATGTGTTCAAATGAAAACACACGTTTGCTATAAAATGTGTTTCTTTTAAACACACCTATTTAGTGAAGGTAAGTGCACAACAGGTACGGCAATTGGATAAAACCACTTTGAGCAGGGGTTGGGGAAAGTGTAGGACACACTGAAGTGGTTTGCATATATTTTTTGCATTTATTCCTTGCTTCATATTGGTTTTTAGTTTTACTAGCCCACTATTGACACATAGGAAACACACATGTGTATTTTTAAAAACATCCTATTTTCCTGAAATGTGCCACACACATTAGTTACTTACTACTACACTACTTCACATTCTATTTGCATCAGAAACTAACTTACAGTAAAATAAAATAGAGATAAACTATCAAAATCAAATGTTGCCTGAAACCAACATTTGGTAATATACGTGAGTGCATCTATATTTATAAGCTGTATCTACAGTATCTTGACTTGGATCAACTGCGAAAGCGGATTTTGCAGCCACAGTATAACAGATTAGGACAGCTATTTCATTTTGTATGTGTTGTACAACAGATGCCTTTGGCTCTTTCATTATCAGGATCACCTTTGCACAGTACTTGCCCCCTAGTACAAATCATGCAAGGAGGTATTGGGGTGTAACACAGTTCTACATTTCTGAGTGATTGTTTTTGATAGATAAGATTAAGTAATCACAAAAATCAGTCTGAATAGATATATTTCTATAGGTTGAAAATGAAAATGAATAATCCATTATTTTAGTGTTGCAGAATGGCACAGTTTGTAAAAGAAACCAACAGATTTGCTCAAAAAGCTGCAATCATCCCAAAGTCTGCACACGCTCATCCATGGCATTAAACAAAACAGTGATACTATTTGAATATGCTTGGTTGAAATGAGATTTTGACCTCAAAAAACATGTAGCAAAAGAAACACACAAAAAGACAATCCAGTTTCTTATTTGCACAACAACAAAGACACTTTAAAATACAGGTACATTAATTGCACTGTACTAATACTTTGTCAGTATTATTTAATAAGTAATTACAACCAAACAATATAAATCAGGAAAATAACTTTGTTAAAGAGTTTTCACAATTCCATAATCATGTAGTACATATCAATAACTGGTACCTAGGTAGAGCACATGGATATCCCAATTACCATTCTGCTGTATCACAAAAGGTGGTCCATTGTGTGTGGCTCAGGTGGGGACCCTAATACCTGCTTCACAGGAAGTACATTTCATGTGGTGGAAGGATACATAAATGAGTCAAAGCAACAGAAATCTATAACAAACCTGCTTGTGTGCTCATGTGTAAGAAATATTTTTAAAAAGGTTTTTTTACTACTACTGGCGGATACACATAGATGGACAGATGTCAGCCGAGACAAAAGTCTGGGATGATTCCTTTGAGAGATGCTGACTGCCTCACTGCAGGGCAAGTATATCCCTGACTTTGTTGGAAAATAATAAAAAAAAAAAACAGCTCAGGGACCATTTAGTCCCACAGACATGCTGGAAAGAAGATGGGCCACGGCGTCAGCATCTTCCTACTTTTAAATACCAAGTCTACATTGTAATTTTGGTCCAGCAGACTCTCAATCCCTACCAGTGGGACTGAACGTTGTTCAAATTAGTGATTTGTTTGTAGTGCTGATCGGAACCTTTGTCTAGTCTTTGAAATATGTTTTTGTAATCCTTAAATGTCATCAATAACAGTAATAACCCTATGAAAAGGAGCTACAGCTGTAAATGCTTTTACATGCTTATGATACTGATGTTTCTACAGCTGCTATTAGCTTGGGTTCAATATGACAGCAATATGACAGTGTGGTTTGGACTATAGGTTAGATCAGATTAGCAAGAATCAACTATATCACAACATATGTTGTGTTTCCTGCGAGACATTATGAGTTTAACAAAACTAGGGAACAAAACAAAGGGAAAACGCATATATACAGTATATATATATATATATATATATAGTATATAGTATATATATATATATATATATATATATATATATATATACATATATATATATATATATATATATATATATATATATATATATATATATATATATATATACTGATTTCTTTTTTTATGTTATTTAGGTGCTATTAACCGCATTCATCTGACAAGCAGTCCAGTCTCCATCAGGCATCATAATTCAGGCTATTGGGCTCAGTATCATTAATTTCAAGATCACCCCTTTAGGCATAGCTGGAATGGACCCGCAGTTTAATGCAAGTGCTTTGAAGTTCATCTACAAAGCTGCAAACAGGGCTGAAGGGCTGTGTAGGAGCTCAGTGGGATGTAACCTGTTATTTGGGATGCAGCTCTAATCCCAGAAGGTACGGCTTCTGATGAGTTGTTAATGAAAGTAGCACAATCCCCAGGGGGACCTTACTTCAAAATGATGCAACTAACAAGTAATAAGTGCAATTTTAAATGCAATGTATACCAGTATTTACACTTTCCCTCCGGTGTTATGCCGTGGTCATGGTGACTGTACTGCAGAATGGAATCTCTTCTACTTTATTCCTCTTAATGAAGTATACTGGGGGATGTTGAGGGGGCCTTGACCTTACACACTTGGTTCAATTCCCTTCAATGAGTTTCTAGTAGTGAGTTCCTGCTGTTCACCTTACCTGATGCAATCACAGGCTCGGTATACACCAGCCTAGTTTCTACATACACTTTTCTTCTGCCATGGCCTCTTTTGTAGCTATAAAGGACCTGATTTTAAATACATATAGCTACCAATACCAACTAAATCTGTTCTGTTTTTGCCCATACTTTTTGATCTTCGCTATAATAACATGACTTTGACTGCACTTACTTTTACACTTCAATGAAGCAGATGAAGCCAGTATTTATCACAAAATCAAATGTTTGTTTTCCATTCCAGGAAGCAAAAAAATCTCAATATTAGAGAAAAACAAAAACCATTCAGAATGCTAATTTATATTTGTAGAATATTTTAAGGCTTTGAAATGAACACAGGTATAGCAGCCACCTGTTGCTGTTGTATTAAGCCCTGGATTGCATCTTACAGTTACAGTGGCTAGTGGCAGTACACATACAAACGCACTCATGCATTTATGTTATCAGCTTGGCTTTTTTCAGCTACCGTTAGGGTACCATGTATTCAAATTCCCTTCACTGCGTGGCTTTCAGCTGTTCTGCAACATCAAGCATGCAAGGCATGCTTCAGTAGTGGGGTCCTGGGGATTGTGTTATCTCATTATCAGGTGTGCAAGCAGTTCTTGTAAAGAGAGAAGGAGAGAAGCGTAGAGCGTAGAGGCCAGCAGGAAGCTTTTGCACCACTTCTGAAAGCACTGTTCCTGTTAGCTTGGACTGAATTCCAGCCAGGCTATATTCACAGCTTGGTCAGCATTAAAAATGCAGAAAGGGCTAAAACAATATAGCGCAAGATGTACTTGTATCTCTGGGATTATATTCTTTGATTGGCCGAGAGGTACAAAGTTTATAACATCCATAAAATTTGATCTCAACGTTATGGTCTAAACAACGGCTGATCTGCAGTATATACTGTCGTCCTTTCACTCTATAGTTATCCTACTGTGTTTTTTCCCTAGGGCTGACTTATTTACATACATTACAAAGAGGTTTGTGATAGATCAAACCTATGAGTCGACTGTATTTAGATTGTCAAAATGAACTTTAACTCTCTTACTGCTATATATTATTCAAACTCAAGTAATCCCTGTTGCAATACCAATAGAAAACCAGTTGCTAAACCCCCCAAACCACTCAATGGTTAAAAACAAGTCTCCAACGAGACAACTGGCTGCCACGCTGAAAGCCTGTGTGCTGAAGGCAATGATTTCCCTGGTACATCAATTTTAAATCTGATCACCTCTGGTTCACGCAAATGCACTGAATTTTCTAAACGCTTTCAATTAATGTTGTTTTTTTTTAACACAGTATTTATTACAATATATTGCAAATCTGACAGAACTGTTCGATAGATTATGTGTGCATTGTTAGTAACATGCACCCTCTGCTGTAAATACAAAATGAGTATAAGGAAAAAGGAGATGTCCACCACATATACAAGTGAAAATGCAAGCGTGGCATGATTATAATACTTTCAATATCTTGTGGTAAAGAATATTGTAACTAGGTTGTATCAGAATTGACTAAGCGGTGCTCAAGATAGAAGTAAAAACATAAGCGTGACAGACGGACTTACATAATAAAGACAAATTCTGAGAAGGTAAAACGTCAACAGATTCTCATTGAGCGTTTCTAAGTTACAGAAGATGCAGATATTCACAACAATATATCTTACGCTTTGCATTCTACTAAATAGGCTTCAGTGTGTGCAGAATTCTGCAGCCCGGGTTTTAACTCATACCTCTTCTTGTGAGCAAACAACACCTGTACTGTATAAACTGCACTGGTTCCCTGTGAGGTATTGGGTTGACTACAAAATTCTGCTCCTTACCTATAAGGCCTTAAATGATGCTGCCTCAGTTTGTTTGAGAGATCTATTGCAAGAGTATATTCCAGCGCATAATTTAAGATCCATGGATGCCGGGGGTCTTATTACAGACTAAGAGAAGGTTCCTTTAGCACATGCATTTGTGAATCTCTATAATTTGTGCTAAAAAATATCAACTAAATTTAATCACAAGTGTGACAGTTATTTTGCATTGTATTCTACAGTACACCTCTGTGCAGTGCAATAGCCTGGATCTGTGTGTGAGTGTGTGTGTGTGAATTGTAAATGGCAGTCTGAATCTGGTGCTGAAATGCAATTTACATTTTTACAATTCCTCCACCCTTATCTTATCATCACACATTTTAGATAGCATGGATAATACATGATTCAAATATGCCACACCAGAGAAATAATCCAGTAACTCTGAGTTGCCTTAGAAATTGACATTTTCCCAAATATTTGAATCTGGTTTCAAATCCACTCATGACTGAAATGACAAGTGGAAAAATATGAAATCTTATCTGACATCTGTGAAAGGTCATACAGATTTGAACCTATATAATGTCATCTCACATTATACTCTACACAGATGATAATCAGCAGTGTGGATCGTGGTAAGATACATACTCCACCGAGTCGGACTGCATTATCGGCTCAAGTTCTTCACAAATTTTTAGGCTGGTCATTCTTGCTTACTATTTTTAAGACCTATATATGCGAGCAAAAATGATAACCACCTGTTATAACAATGTCATTAAGTTGCAGGGCCATTGTGGGCATGTTTGTAATGTGTTCAAATTGATTCAGGAGTAATACAAAACCATTCTTTAATGATGATCTGAAATCCTTCATAGAAGCTGGGGGTGGGAATCTGAGGTGTCACTTTTGTTCCTCGTGGTAATTCAACTATCAATCTGGGTAGAATTTGCCAATCAAAGTGTTAATCAATGTCTATTCCAACAGGGAGATGCATCTTTTTATACAGCAAAATGTTCCTAAATATTTAAATGCTTACCTGAAAAACAGTAAATGCTAAATGGTAGAATATTTCTTGTACTGGACAGAGGGGCCTAAAGGCGGAAATATTTCCGTTGAAAACATTTTAAAGAAATCATGCAGCTCTATGCAGTGTGTGTTCAATCATTTACCGGAAGCAAACTAAACCAGCTGCCAGGTTCCTAAATGCAATGTAACAGGTAGTGCATCAATAAGGCAAACATTTGCTGTATTTATTTGTAAGTGAAACAAAATATGTATATTTACACTATTCTTTCATAAATCAGAATTTTCACGGGGAACTACAGTACATATTACATGGCAATGGGTAAATTTCACAGAAATCATGAAATCTGCGATAGCTGTCATATTTATCGCAGGTGTTACAATTTTTTTTGTCCACCCTTTGTACATTTTTCACAGCAAACCACCTGCAACCTAAATCTGCAACGAGCCTGTCATTTTGAATAATAATTAAATGGAAAGGACCTGCCTAAATGATGCACAGTGTCTATCCCGCAATCCAAATACAGGTGTTCACAGTCAGCAATCTTTTCATAAAAGTGCAGATGAATTACAGTCTCTACACAATTGAATCTTTTGTTTCGGAAAATCAACTGCAATCTCACTTTTGCCTGCCCTGCTGCTATACAGACAAAGATACCTCATATCTCTAAAAATAACAGCAAATTACCTGCAAAGCAACTGCAACACGACACAATTAGCAATTTATTTTTCCACCAATGCCAATAGTACACAAATCAGTGGTCTTTTTTCACTTCAAAACTTTCATTGGTACCAAATGTTTTTTAGTGTTTAATTGCAAGCTGATCTCATTACGTCCATGAATTCTGAATTGCTTCTATTAAGAAGTCCATATGACAGGTTCTCTTTGTGTGTTCCATCAAAATCATCTGATCCCTGTGTTTAGAGATTTGGAGTACACTTCAAAATCCTTGTACCGTACATTAACTTCATGTATTAAATTTAAAAAATATATTTTTTTATTCACTTGCATAAAGTATAACAAGAGCCGAGGTGGATATAAACTAACATGTACAGTACAAGTGGACCCTCATCACTAAGTCATGATTTAAAAGGCTGCACAATTTTGATCCTTCGTCAGTTCAGCAAGGTGTTGTACCCCTCTGAAATGACAGTACTACACCTAGCCGTGTGATAAGTTATGATTAGAACAAAAGGTTGGCTTTCATGCATTGTGAAGAAGGACCTGTGGTGTGAAACAAAAGATCAAATGGGAAGCATTGTGGTTTCTCTTCTGGTGCTATCCTGGCCAGGGGCAAAGGATTTGAGTGAGTGTGAGATTGTTTCTGAGTTCAAAACACAGGCACCCAGGTTTAATTCAACTATGTTTTTTTGAAGCCACTTCGGTTGAATTCAATTTTAAACTATTTTTGAAACTGATATAATTAGCGTATATAGAAACAAACACTACACAAAATGTAACTTGTGGGTGACCATGGAGGAAACGGACCCCATTTAGCAAGGTCTTGAACACCACTGCAGTTGCAGTGTCCCAAAATCATGCTCAGTTTCCACATTTTTATTCTGCTGATAATATTTTACTAAAACACAAGAGGGCTTGACAACACAGCAACCTATTTAAATATGTGAAACCAATTTTAAAACTGTAGAGGCACTAGAACTTTGAAGGCCTATGATGAATTTAAATTGGTATGGTATTAATTAAACTTTTCTTGTCTTTTTGTTTTTTAAAGAGGGTGTGGGGACAATTTCTCACTGAACTAATTCATTTTCCTACAGGCTTGTTGCATAGCAAGCAAAATCTCAAGTCGGTGTAGTTCCACTGTTGTCTGGGTTTTGTTGACAGCCTCTGAATGGGTAGTAAAACTGTTGATTAATGATGCATGTTACAGTGCCAAGTCTCCATACACTGAAGTGCTGTAGCCAAAAATCAGTTCCTCTACACACTGGCTATGTATCTATGCTCAAAAGTATTGCAAAACTGCATGTTCTTTTACTTTCTTTAAAGTCTTGGGTCAGTTGTCAGGAATAAACTACACTGTCAAACTTGAGCGGTTACAGTAAGTGGAGTTAACTCAAGTATCAGTTCACCATTAACCTGACGAAGTACACTTTTACAGCAGTGTTGATATAACAAGTGTGTCTGTTTTGCTGTTGAACACAAATGCTAGTACTTTCATTGATTACAATAGTGTTAATATGATGTATATTACATACGGTCCCTGTACACGCACAACACATTCAAATAAATAAAAGCTGTCAACATACACATTGCCGTGATACCATACTTTTTATTTTAAACATTTTAAAACTGTACAGCAACTTACTTACTTAACCTAAACTTGTCTAATCTTTTATCTTCCAAAGTGTTAGTAAGTGGGGTAGAAATCAGTTGTATGATGGTTAAATGTGAGCGTTATTAACCAGAGTGTGACAAGTGATATTATCAGGAGCTTTTTCTCATTTGCTCTCATTATATTCTGTCCGGGACATTTCAATGCAGTGATAACAAGCGGGGGTGACATCAGTTTCACTGTACATGTTCTTTGTGATTGTCCCTGCTGCGTTTGTTTGCGATGCTGTGAAATTGGCACAAGACATGAGGTGACCAAACAATGTACTGTAAGGAGGTGGTCTCTGTGCTGAAGTCTGATCTTGTAAGAGTATGTTGGCCTTGAGGACTTTACTTAACATTTTCAATTCCCTTGCACTGTCAGCCATCTCAAAAGAATACAGTATACAGGGGTAATGAGGTCCTTATAAATATGGATGTAATCAACAGTGGACTTGCACCAACAGACACACATCTGAGCACCTTGTGAATTATTCATGCAGAGCGCCAGAAGAGCACACATTTTAAAAAAAGCTCATATTTAAAACAGAGCATTTAAAACGTATTTATGTTAAATTTTTAATAAGGTTACACAAATGTTACATTATATTAATTGTAGGTAAATTAATGTCTTGACATTCATATTACACCAAAAGTTATAAGTCACTGTTAAGCCCTGAATACATGTGGGAGCTGGCTTAGTGGCAGACAATAAAAAATAACAAATTGATGACCACAATATAATTTATCAAGCTCCTAAACACCAAAAGGCAATTTGCACCATTTTGTGTGAAAAAGGAAAATACAAAAGTAGCTTCACATTTTAAAAGCTTGACATTTCCCTTACTGTTTAATGGGGTTTGCAAGCATTCTGAGAAGTTCTGCTGTGGAAATATTGAGTTATTATTATTATTTTTTCTATTTCCTCCAAACCTGCCGTTACCAGGTAAAGGCAGATTTATAGAGAGGGAAAGAAAAGTTAATAACTCAATATTGAAGCAACAGAACCCAGAAACACATAGGATTCTTAGAAACATCAGACTTGGGTAAATGTAAAAAAGCTACTAAAATGTAATTTATAGCTACTTTGGTTATATATACACAAGGCACACTTTTGAGTCATTCAGTGAAATCTCTGTAGTTGTTTTTTGGTAGTTTTGTGACATGTACAGTTTCATTTTCCTGTCACAAAACAATGGCCTATTTCTGCATATAAAACTGTTCATTTCAGTTATATTTTTCATCTAGAATCTGAATTGTGTTAGAAACTTCAACAGCCACAAAATCTTTTAAAACCAATTCATTCTTCTTCGATAAGCATCATTTCTTTGGTGTTCATTTCTATTGTTTTATTGACTACACCAATTAAGGAGAAAATGCTTCCTTTCCTCCCCAGTCCTGTCTTGCAAGACAGAATACTGATTTATTAGAGGAGATTATAAATGCAGAACTAAGAACAAAGTGCCTTTAGATAGTTATCATTTTTCAGCAATTAGAGAAAATTTGTTTGCTGTTGTTTATGCTTTAATTGCTACGGTCCCTAAAAGGTTCCCTGGGGACTGATCAAAGAAAACATTCTATTCCCCATAATATATGATGCCAGACTCAATTTCCTTGCATCAGAATGGCTCACCTGTATCCTAGCAACCAGGTTGAAAGCCTTAAAATGCCTCAACCACACTTCACAACACTAAAAGCTTGAAACTGCATTTGGACCTCTGCAATCTTAAGTGCTTGAAACTGTTTTGGAGGAAAACACTTTAGCTAGGTAACATGAGACTACTGTGTGCATAATCCAGAATAGGAGTTTCTCCCTTGTTATTTTGTTGTGAGCAGCGCATGGATAAATACATTATTTAACATTTTATTTTACCTGGTAACGGTTGCCTTCAAGCTGTTGCAGTTTAAATACACTGACTGACCAAAAGATTAGAGCAGAGCTGTAGCCTAAGTGAACCAGTCCAAAATATAACCTAAAACCCATTTAAAAAATGAACTCATACACACAACTTTTAGTTCAGTTTTTAATATCCTCCCTAGTGGTCATTACCTGTCGATAATTGATCTTGATTAACTGGCAAGTAATGACCAAGGTGCTGGACATTAATGCTTAAAGATATATTTTTTTTCTTTAGCTATTTTTCTGATTGCTGTCAGTTTTGATTCCAATTGATATTTGGTAAGGGAATGTTTTTGTCTGTTTATGATAAACACTGGACACATGAACTGGACACAGATTAATACAATATACAGAATAACATTGTTTGAAAGGAGAACAGAGACCCTGATTGTTTCTTTAAAGAAATAAACACCAGTAATGTTTACAATATTGGCAGTTTAATTATATTTTCACAAAAAGGGTTCAAATTGTCCACTGGAATAAAATGCTCTGAAACACAGGTGTCTGAATGGAACTGCTTTTTCTCATGTCTAGCTCTGTGAAAAAAGAGCTAGGAGAAAAGTAAACATGTACACACTGTTTTCACCTTTAAATGATATTACTGTATAATGAAAAGGATCAAACTACAGCAAGTGATTAGGTCTCGGCTGTCCAGCAGACTGAGCTCCACAATGCGGCTCTATTGATCAGATTGATTCAGAGGTGATTCAAGACTGGCAATGCGTTTGCAGAGTCTACTAGGACAATCTGTAATCTTTGACAGAAGCAAGTGAAAATGCAACAAAACTGATGCTGTGCTTAAACATGCAATACGTTTAAAGAGCACAAAACTAAAGAAGCAGTGTCTTACTGTAATCTAGTCTTTTCTTTCTTTTTCAAATTTGCTACTGTTTAAACCTATATCAGACAGAGAATTACTTTCCTTTGATGAAGGTCTGCATCTGCTTTGCAATGCTGGATTTGAATGATGGCAAGATAAATGAGATCTGGTATATAATAATAAAAAAAACAACTTTGTAGCATTCAATGCTAGAACACTTGTTACTAGCAGCTTGTATCTTACACAGTACGGCTTACTATAGGTTTTATGATTTGCAGTTAAAAACCAATAATTAAACAGTGAAGGTAATCCTAATATGAGGTAATTTCCATCTCATACAAACTATCTAAGGGAATTATCTGAAAATGTCAAGTAAAAGAAATACCAGGATGGACGCTTCTTTATCAGTGATATGTACACGACTCTTATAGGAATCTCTGGATGTCGGTGTTGCTAATTTAGTGACAAAGGCTGGGCTAATTAACTCCCTACAACTAATCATATTTCTGTCAAGTAATTTCAAATTGCTATACTTTTCATGATACACTTGTAGTCTAACACATCATACTAATCAGTTTTAATCTATCTACATCATTTTTTATAAAGATTTACAGTAAGCTTTGACTTTGTGTTTTCAGTGATTTATTCATCCAATATTAATCCAATTCATTTGAAATCTTTAGGGAGTTCAACTACTAAACATAAGCCTGTTTCCTCTATAAATCTGAACCAAATAAATCAGAGTGATCTATTTTTTGGTTTGTTTTGTAGTTATAGATATAAACAAGAAAGAAAGTTTTGTTACACTGGCTTTGTTTGCCAGTAATTTATGGGTAGAATTACAGAGACAGAGTGCAGCTGCGGCTCAGAGAAACTCTGTATAGCTAAAGCTAAGCGTAATCCCACATGTAATGGAAAACCTTTTCTGTTCAGGGTGCCTCACTGCTTTCACATTCAAAGTGCTTTAGCTCTTTCTCCTCTCTACAGAAACGCATTACTCATAATGTAAACCATATTCTGTTTGTATTAGAAATATGATTTCTTTCCTGCAGTATTCTTGTCGTTCTCAAAGATGCACCTTGAATTTTGAGGAGATTCAATCAAGGAAGGAATTTCCTTTTTGTTTAGTTCCCTAAGCTTCACAAAGGAACCTAGTTCTGAAATGTAACTATTATTAGAGCATAATAAGAGAGGGTAAAAACAGAGTAAAAACAAACCAAAAAAACAATACAGCTTAAAAACAAACAGTTTTGAACACAAATGTAAATAGTTTGAAATATCTGAATCGGAATGAAGGATTAGAAATTACATTTTAGCAGTTTAATTATTACTGAAGTGACAATTATAGCCATTGCTGTAACTGTGTGTAGTATTATTATTATTATTATTATTATTATTATTATTATTATTATTATTATTATTATGTACATAATGATAAGGTGCGGAGTTTGTGGTCTAATTTTATATTGCAGTGGTCCTACCTATATCTACAGTAATAGCAGGAGTAGGAAACCAACCAATCATAATTATGGATTTGGGAGAAATCCCAATCCCCACTTGATGAATGAACCAGGATATGGGCTAAACAAACATCAAAACAACCATTAGAAATCATATCTAAGAAACCAATAAATAATACAGTAGTTTCAGATTTTTTTTCAAAATGCAAGTTCATATTATACTGTGTCACTGCTTGAGTAGTGGTTAGGGCTCTGGACTCTGGACCGGAGGGTTGTGGGTTCAATCCCCAGTGGGGGACACTGCTGTTGTACCCTTGAGCAAGGTACTTTACCTAGATTGCTCCAGTAAAAACCCACCTGTATAAATGGGTAATTGTATGTAAAATAATGTGATATCTGTATAATGTGAAATAATGTATAATGTGATATCTTCAAACAATTGTAAGTCGCCCTGGATAAGGGCGTCTGCTAAGAAATAAATAATAATAATAATAATAATAATAATAATACATATTATTTAATGATATTGTTTATTATATATATAAAGATAGATAGATAGATAGATAGATAGATAGATATACACACACTGTTATAATGATCTAAAAAAAGTCTAACCTTTGTGTGTGTTAGTATTTTGCTCAACCAATGTTTTGGAGAGATAGCTAAATGTATATTAGTACAAAATAATTACTACTGCTGGAACCTGCATTAGTTTTATGTATCCTTCCCATGTCCCGTACCTGCACAGGGGAAATGGTCTCATTTCTTTGCATGTGTACAGCTGAGTATTTTTTCACCCAGCTATTCTTTAACCTGCACTGGGAAACTGGGAAGTATGGTAGCGCATGATCATACGTGTGTGGGGGAGGGGAGGGGGGACCCACCTAGAAGCTTTGGTATGGTCAAACATGATGACAGTTTCCCATAATACTAATATAGTAAAGCAAATGTTTAAATAACACCTTCAGCCACTTTTGCACTTTCATCTGTGTTAGATATTATATAAAACCACAGGGAGAGCTACATTTGACCAAATCCAAGCTCGCGCACCTACTCGCGATTATTGAGATTGTTTCAATGGAAGGTGTCCTACCTATGAAATAGCAGAGCAGTACAGCCAGGAGTAGCGCCGCGCCAATGGCAGAGACGGCCGCACATTTCCAGCTGCAGTACTTGGACGGCTTCTTCAGCTTGAACGTGTTCCGGGAGAAGGCATTCCTGGACAGGAGTCGTGGTGGTGGAGAGTAGACAGTCCCGGATGTCAGGGGGTAGCCTGGAGCCGAGCTGCTGAACAGGGGTGTCGTCCCTGAAGACGTCTTGAAGAGGAAATGCCTGGGGAGTCAAACAATGAAAGAGATCAGCACAAACACACATACACATTTAAAACCCCTACCAAAATCTGTAACTGTAAAAAAAAAAAAAAAAAAATGAAATACCTGTGAGAAGGGTTGTGTGACTAAACTGTGTTTGCCTGCAATCAATTTTTTGAATCACTTTTAAGATAAGTGAAGAGGAGATCAAAAAAATATAAAGTTCATGCTTTAAATTCTATTTGTAGTCTCCTTTTCTTTCTATTTGGGCAGTGCGTTTAAACCTGCTAATAATGAGATCTCAAGGGCCCATCTAAAAGTATGTATAGCAGATGAATTGACATGGTAAATACACATATAATTTGCAACAATACTTTATATATTACGAGTAAGAAACCAACCAATCATAGTTTGGGAAAGTGACCATGAAGCGAAGCAGAGTGAAATGATTTCTGCTAAAAACTGCGTGAAATGATTTCTGTTGTAACAACAGACACCCTTCACACAATGTAGGAATTATTATAAATCACAAAAATGAATATTGTACTTGTAATCTACCAAGAAACATATGTTTTTTTAACTTTAGAACTATGCTGTATGTTCTATGCACGGGGTGACATCAAGCGACACGGTAAGATGCGTTGGAATTTGAACAAATCCTTGAAAGTGAGTGCTTGATTGCTCATACGGGATTTAGAATCCTGTGTACTGATATCATCCCAGACGCACTGCACAATTCTACTAAAACAAATAAACAAATAAATAAATACAACACTTTAGGAATGACAAGATTGTTACAATATATAACAATATATAATTATATATAAATTATAATGGATCATATAATTATAATGGATCTACTGTACTAAGAATGATACAACTACCAGATCTCATTCCATCCATTCCAAAAAGGACAGTTTTTATTCAGCTTTCGTAAGGGGATCAATGTGGACCTCATCTTCAAAGGCCAGGCACTGTATCAAGAAAGGATTTCACTGAATTACCCTGCCAGCTGCATTAATATTTTTAAACAGACTTATATTAGACTGGGAGTTTTTCTGTGCCCTTGAAGAAAAATAATGGAAAGCAGTGTTTCGTCTCGATAACGTCCCTTATGTTCCTTGTGGAAATAAAACACATTCTGGTAAAGACTACTGCATAAACCAAACCAATACTTGGTTTCATATAATTGAAAGCAGTACTATTAAGAAACTTAGTTGTCAAATTATACAAATGTTCTGACAATGTCTTTCAAAATGAAGCTTTCAGTCAGCAGAGGACCAGACTTTCTTCATAATGATCTATTCAAATTTATCAAGCTGTTTTTAGACTCACACCAGATTCTTCAAGCCTTTAGGCACCGTTACTTTTGTTGTTGTTTAGTTTTTTTTTTTTTTTAAATATAAATGAAAGGAAGTGTTAAAGGAAGGAGACAGACTGCCACGCAAGTAGCCTAAAGACAGAAAGCACTTGTCAGTACTCCCAAGTACACTCTGACAGAGATGTTGTTAGACAGGCAAAAAGCACTGGAATTGAAAGTCATCTGACAGGCAGGTAGCACAAGCACAAGGCTAAAAATACAGCAGCAGTCCTTTAGGGCAACTGGGACTGTCATTGTTTTAAATTGAAACTAAAACAGAATAAATGCTTTGCTTGGAGCCCAAGGTCAAAAGATCCCAAATTTTGAATGTCAACTAATTTTTCAAGAAGAGGTTCATAGCATTCCTCTTGACGGCTGACAAAGGTGACAGAGGGAAATTAATTAAGGTGGTCTTGGGGGCCTGTCGCTGGATTTCTTCCCTTCAGCACTAACTCAGACCACAGTTTGATCTGCTGCTGCTCTCTCTGTTCTATTAATTGGTTAGTTCTCATTCTCTGAATTTGAAAAAAGAATAAAAAATACAGCACGATATTGAATGTCTCTACACAAGTTACATTGTTTTACATTCTGGGATAGTTATTTGAGTTTTAGTGGCATGCAGTTCAAACCTGAACCATCTGGCATTTACATTGTAATGAAGATGTTCATTATGAGGGATCTACCATGCCCCAGTTAGACAGTGATGGACAAGAACACTATGTTTAGTATCCATAGTTTATTTTACAGTAATGTATATTAAAGCATTACTATTAAGCCATTATTAGAACGCCCTCAAAACCTGCTTCATAAATAACGTAGCAATTTATTCTATGTGACTTTTAACACCTATGTAGGTACGGCATTATTATGCTTAGTTAAAACTATTTGTAGCTTGTCCAAGACAAAAGTAAATTGTTTTTACCTGTAGAAATACATACTTGTAGATGTATCTGAACAAATATCACATAAACACCATATGGGGAAAAAAAAAAAAGTAATCCCTTCTGTTCTGTTTCCTGAGCTTTAACAATGATTGCAGATGTGACATATCTTGTCTTTATGAATCTGTCTCACAATAACTTATGACAAGGAATTACTCAATGACAAGAAGAATATCCCATTTATTTAAAATAACATCAGAACTGATTGTATCAAGCCAATAATCGAAAGCTACTCTTACATGTATGAAATCTAAGACAGCTGAAGCAGAAGCAGTAGTAGAAAGCTCATGGCTTTTGGCTCAGTTGCTGAAAGTGTTAAATAGCACACAGACGACAAAGAGACAGAACACATACTGTTCAGAAGCAGTACAAAGAGATGCATACTAAATGGGTTTTAAAAATTGGCAAACCAGGGTAAACCATTTAATTTTCATGAGAAAAGTTTGGTAAAAGTGCGAAAATATCATGGTAAACTTTTATAAGGATATATAGTCCTGCAATGTCGACAGTTAAATCATTTCCTAGATATTTCTACATGTGAGGACTCAATAGACTTTACCTTTACAGACAGAGCTTCACCCCCTTAGACAATTGTGCTGTAAATGAATACTGAAATTGCAACTGAAGTTACTGCAACAACAGTGTTCCAATCTGCTTGCACTCCAGGACCCACAATTGGCTCACTGAAGAAAGATGATGGAAGAACAGAATGTGATTTAGACCTTCAAAAACTCTCAAATACACTATTATTTGATTTAACAAAAAAGACTGCAAACAGTGTATTATTTTCAGTTACTACAACTGTAATTGCATTTGCCTGTTTTCATTAACATTCTAGTGTAGCCTTAATTATTTTTAAAAGTTACTGTATACATTTTACACTGCCAGTTAACAAGACAGACTGTCTAACACAAATCGATACAGAGTTAATGACTGAGGACTGGAACCCTGGCCTCTGAGACCAACCCATTGTCTGTAATGCAACAAAGAGCATGGACACCATTTGCACATCCTTATAATACTCAACTACCAGAGAGAATTCCCTACACACTCCCCTCATAGCAAAGCTCATTCTCAAGCACAACCACGCACTTATCCACGTCCTCTTGCCAATGATGCAGGTAAGATAATACTGAACTTTGTAATTGGCTTCAGTTAACTGATTAAAATGTGAAGCTGCTGTGGATTTGTTTACTGTGGTTCCCACTTGAATCAGGAAGATCAAATAATACAGTAAAGTACAGAGTACTGTATCTGAAAGTCTATTAACCGAACCGTCAACTAACTGGACCACTACCTAGAGCCAATTAAATGGTTCTGCAGGCTACAAAGATGCTTTTAAAGTAGGCAAGGCTAGGAGCTTGGAGTAGCTTCTGATTTTGCAATGCATTATTTCACAGTTATTAACATCAATACTATAAATGAAAAAAAAGTATCTACATATACATACATAAATACATACTGTATGTACATACACTCATGTTAAAAAGAAAGGCGTAAGAAAAGGCTTTTCTTGTGTATTGAATAAAGCCTCACAAAATCTATCAGGGAAGAAGAAAAAAAAATAGCACTCAATAACAAAACTAGTGTGACATCGTTTTGGATTTCTAGCAGTTTAGTATCTCCAACAGTTTAGAAGGAGGAAGAAGGAGGAAGCTAGAGTTGGACCAACATTCTAGAAACATATCAGGCTAGATTCCTGTTTACAAATTAGCAGGGATGTGTGAATGTACAGTGCTGTGCAAAAGTTTTAGGCAGGTGTGAAAAAATGCTGTAAAGTAAGAATGCTTTCAAAAATAGACATGTTAATAGATATAGATATAGATAAAAATATATTTATCAATTAACTAAATGCAAAGTGAGTGAACAGAAGAAAAATCTAAATCAAATCCATATTTGGTGTGACCACCCTTTGCCTTCAAAACAGCATCAATTCTTCTAGGTACACTTGCACAAAGTCAGGGAATTTGTAGGCATATAGTCAGGTGTATGATTAAACAATTATACCAGACAGGTGCTAATGATCATCAATTCAATATGTAGGTTGAAACACAATCATTAACTGAAACAGAAACAGCTGTGTAGGAGGAATAAAACTGGGTGAGGAACAGCCAAACTCAGCTAACAAGGTGAGGTTGCTGAAGACAGTTTACTGTCAAAAGTCATACGCCATGGCAAGACTGAGCACAGCAACAAGACACAAGGTATTTATACTGCATCAGCAAGGTCTCTCCCAGGCAGAAATTTCAAGGCAGACAGGGGTTTCCAGATGTGCTGTCCAAGCACTTTTGAAGAAGCACAAAGAAATGGGCAACGTTGAGGACCGTAGACGCAGTGGTCGGCCAAGGAAACTTACTGCAGCAGATGAAAGACACATCATGCTTACTCCCCTTCGCAATCGGAAGATGTCCAGCAGTGCCATCAGCTCAGAATTGGCACAAAACAGTGGGACCCTGGTACACTCATCTACTGTCCGGAGAAGTCTGGTCAGAAGTGACCTTCATGGAAGACTTGCGGCCAAAAAGCCATACCTCCGACGTGGAAACAAGGCCAAGCGACTCAACTATGCACGAAAACACAGGAACTGGGGTGCAGAAAAATGGCAGCAGGTGCTCTGGACTGATGAGTCATAATTTGAAATATTTGGCTGTAGCAGAAGGCAGTTTGTTCGCCGAAGGGCTGGAGAGCGGTACACGAATGAGTGTCTGCAGGCAACAGTGAAGCATGGTGGAGGTTCCTTGCAAGTTTGGGGCTGCATTTCTGCAAATGGAGTTGGGGATTTGGTCAGAATTAATGGTCTCCTCAATGCTGAGAAGTACAGGCAGATACTTATCCATCATGCAATACCATCAGGGAGGCATCTGATTGGCCCCAAATTTATTCTGCAGCATGACAACGACCCCAAACATACAGCGAAAGTCATTAAGAACTATCTTCAGCGTAAAGAAGAACAAGGAGTCCTGGAAGTGATGGTATGGCCCCCACAGAGCCCTGATCTCAACATCATCGAGTCTGTCTGGGATTACATGAAGAGAGAGAAGCAACTGAGGCTGCCTAAATCCACAGAAGAACTGTGGTTAGTTCTCCAAGATGTTTGGGCCAACCTACCTGGCGAGTTCCTTCAAAAACTGTGTGCAAGTGTACCTAGAAGAATTGATGCTGTTTTGAAGGCAAAGGGTGGGCACACCAAATATTGATTTGATGTAGTTTTTCTTCTGTTCACTCACTTTGAATTTTGTTAAGTGATAAATATAAACTATTAACATGTCTATTTTTGAAAGCATTCTTACTTTACAGCATTTTTTCACACCTGCCTAAAACTTTTGCACAGTACTGTATATGTTTATACTGAAGACCTTGGTAATTACCGACAAGAATAAAACAGAAGCAGATTTTCATATTTGCCAACAGCAATGGAAAGATCCCACCCGTTTTGGTAAGTGATGGAGTGTGTAGAGGTTCATTAGTCAATGCTGCAATGCACAACATAGCTCATGGATCATATTTTATGCAGGGACTCAATGGGGAAAGGTGGTTTTAGGTCACATTAATCCACAAAGCTATGAAATGGCAATTACATTCTTGACAGAAGCTAACTTTGTGAGCTCGAGTGCAGGCTATTATAAACATACATCTATCCTAATAAATATGTATAGCTTTTGAAAAGTTAATAAGTTGATAAGTTCTAACCTTTGTTGTTGAAGTAAGACCACAAGCAAAAATAACTAATTGATTAATAAAAATCTCAACACAAAACAAAAAAAAAGAGATTCTGAAAGGTGTTGGAGTAGATTCGTGGCCTTTTGATAATGAACTTGTCATTCACAGACGGGACCAAAATGACCAAGGATGAAATTGTATTAAAAGGCTTTGGTATTGGAAAATAGTGTGTGGTTTTGCATTGCATAATAATTTATTGGTTAAGCTTCTTAAGTGTCACTTTAGAAAAAAAAAAAAAATGTTTACGTTGAGGAAGAAGTGTTGGGAGCTGAATGTCTCTGTTAATAGCAGGTTACAACTACTGTGTTTATCAAAAGAGAGGCAAACTTATGATTCAGTCTTGCTTTGTGTTGTTGCTCCCCACGAGAAAAAACACATCTTTTACATCTTGGCAATTTTTCTAATTCACTAATTAGTCAGAAAGCCAGGATTAATGCACACGATGCTGAAAATAAGCATGTGCTTTAAAATAGACAGGAATGCATCATCTATGTAGATTTGACAGACATGAATTAAGAAAACTAAGCTAACACAAATCTGCTGGTCTGTCAGCCCTTTGATTTATGAAAAAAAAACCCTATTGAATTTATTTAAATATTTATTAAATATGTTTTTATTTTTGTTCTCCTCAGCATTTGCAGGATAACCAGCGTAATGCCGATACCAGACAAAATATTTTCCTCACATAATTCTTTGCTCATTTGCTTGGTCACACTCCTTTCAACAAGGAGAAAAGAAAAAGAAAAAAGAAAGATGAACTTCGAAATGAGATTGCAATTGCAGTTGGGTATCAGATGTTAAAGTGCTTTCAAGACTGTAGTAGTATCAAGCTGTGGGAGACTGCACCCAACTCTATCTACAGTGATTTACAGCAATGTAAACTGCTTTTTTTCTAGTGTTTATCACAGGCAAAGAATGATAGTGCTCTATAATGAAAAAGTATTGTTTTGCTCACAGGCTACTGAAATGTACTCAAAAGATTTTTACAGCTCTGACTCCTCTAATGACAGACTTATCTCTTTTGCCCTTTGAAGGCTAGGCTGGTCTTGCAAAGAAGGCTGCACCTCAGATTTATTCTTGAGTCTCTTGAAGGCTTTATGGTTCAGTGCAGAACAATTTGGAGGAAAATGCTCTACAAAGACAGAAAGTCACGCAGGCACTAATGTAACTTTCCAGCTTTACACATGCTGAAGACTTTTTCTTTAGGTTTTCAAATGGGAATAGTATTATTATATTGTTATGTTCTAAATAAATAAACCAAATGACAGTTTTAAATTCTAGTTTATTTGAAGAAATATTAGTGTAAAATGTTCACCGAATTATAGCTGAGTTCTAAGGCCTTGGCTATTCTTTTCATTGGTTTGCCCTAGCACTCCTTTAATGTGGAGCAGAGGGGTTTTGTACTTGGGAGTCACTAACATCATTCATCTCCAGTCACATTTACCAAATTTACTGAGCGGTTAGAACTAATATTGCAGGCTTGATGCTCCAAAAACCACCATGAAGAAGAAGCTGAAACAGCCTCAGTAATTCTGGTTTATCCAGGATCTCAAAATCAACAACGCTCTTCCAAGCACTCTCACAACAGCCAGGTTCTTGCTGATTCAAATCTCTCCCAAGTACAGTTTAAGCTCTTCAAACTTCAATTTTGATTGAAATCTAACCAGCTCAGGTTTCTGGCTCGGCAATGTCACTCCAGGCTTAAGTTTGGAAAAGATCCTCCAATGGTTTAAACAAACCAATTTATGCTAAGCACTTCCCAGTTGAGGTTGGCATGTGGTATGTGATTACTGAGGAAATTACTAAACGAGGTGGTAATCATTGAGAATGGTCAAGTAACTTCCTCCATTCAGATTCTATTAATTGCTAACATGCCCCATTATAAACAAAGAAAGATTAAGAATGTTTATTGTAGGGACTCAGCATGTGCAGGGGAACCTGCTGTATGTCATTTGACTTAATAAACCAAGGCATAAATTAAATCAATGTTTAAAGAGCCACCACAATTATTCTTTATATTGGTTTTATCAGTGTCATAATTTAGATGTATTCCATGTCGTTGTATCCAATAATATCTTCTATGTATGCTACTGTATAACATACCTTCAAAAGCTTTCTGAATGTAATGTCTAAAGCTACAGTTTAGGGTTTTCCACATGACTGATTCTGAACAATGAAGGGAGTCTGGGAAGGCAACAAAGTGAATTAAATATAAATTACAATTACAATTTGTGTCAATTACAACCCAGTCATTTTTTTGTCAATTTGGAAATTTTAGTCTATCTAAAATATCTTGTCCTGTCAACATACATCATTTTCTATTCGACTGCTTTAATATTAGATTAGAAGAAGGAGGCTGCAGACACACGGAAACAAAGCATCTAAAAAGGAAAGGAGTGCATTTGAAACAACAAGGATTTCATTCAAAAACAACCAGTTGAGGTCAGATGCTCTCAATGCCTTCCAGTTAAAATATCTGTCAAAGAGTTATAATAGTTTCTTTCAGTATTACTATATACAATCATCTTATGAACAAAAAAAGAAATAACGAATTCGGCACATTTTGATTTCGGGGTTCACACCAGTAAAAAAAAAAAAAAAAAAATCCACAAAATTCAGATTCCATAGCAGCCAGATGCCAATAGCTGAAGTACAAAAGATGGTGAAGAAGAGGAATAACTAGTGTGATGCTGATGAAGCCAGAAGGGGGGAATACAGGACTAAGGGTGAGGAAAGCAAAGAGCTAAACCGCCTTAGGCAAGAAACGACAAGGAGGCAAACTAGTCCTGACAAACTGATATGAGGACTGATATTATGAGAATACGGAGCACAGAGGAGCTGTTAGGAATGAGCCTGATGGACGTGTTGAGAACACAGAGGCCTAAGGCAGAAAGCAAGCTAAATTGAACAGACCTGTCGATGGCATAAGAAACAAGCACAGCATGTGTAGATAAAAAGTAGGATGAGAATAAAAGTAAACATACAGATCTATCGTCAAAGTAAAAGGTACAAGCAAACAGGAAGTTTGAATAGGCAGGCATGGAGCCAACATAGGAAAGGACATTCAATTTGTTCACTTTCTGATCGAGAGGCACATTATGACAATATAAATCTGAGTAGAGGTATTCCAATTTCCAATATAGACAACATCCTGTTATAATATGACATCACAATATCCAGAGCCACGCTGGACTATTTGTAAATTCAACACATTGCTTTTATGCAAGAGATCAATCCAAATTTCCCATTGAAAAAAAAACATGTGTCTTCTCTCTTTGTAGATTTATAGATATATAGCTAGACGGTATCAACGTTCTGCCATCTATTAATAATCGGTCACTTGTTGTGGCATCTTGTGGTTTATTTAGTAGTAGCTCTGTATTCTTGAGAGGTGCTGTTCCACTATTTAATTACTGCAGTCTTCTGAAGTCAATGTCCATCAAGCATCACAAGTCTTCTACTAGTTTTCACTGGGGGTGACTGAGCAATCATATGTATGGGAGCAGTATCACCATTAAACACAGCTTGAGACAACAAGTGCTGGTCGGCAAACAATGGTCAGGATCACTCAAAATTACAATTTATTCTAATGCTGTGGTGCACCTTTTGAGAAAAAAATAGATTTAAATTGATTGCTTTAAATGGATTGTGCTTTGAATGGGTCCCCAGACCAGCAAAAAATCTCCATGCTTTACTGCTGGGTGAAAATGTTTCATTGAGAATCTCTGTGCTGTTCTCCAATTCCCAACGCCTAAATCAGAACTGCCAGTTTTTGTCAGAGAGACTTCAGTAGGACAGGGTCTTCACATGTTCATTTGTTCACTTTTCAACTTCATAGAACTTGCAGATTATAAATTCTCATTTGTTTGGATGTGCAGACTTCAGTAAGTTTCCCACTGTCCAACAACCTGCCTCCACTGAAAGTCGATTAGTTTTGTCGACCATGCTGGCTGTGACATGCTGCTTCTAACTGTGGGTCTGTAGATGAATGGGCTGCTTTTGTGTGCTCTGTTTAAATGTGCAATATGCTTCTAAGCAGACGTCCATCCAGCACAGCATCTATTTATTCATAATGTATGTATGTACTAGAATAATATTGCTCTATTTTTATTCTTCAGGCAAACATATTTTCAATTATCAGGCTATTTCAACAGGAAAAAAATATATATCAGCTTATTAACACCACATTCTTTTTATCTGCTAATTGCAACAGTGTTATTCATTATAGTAATTAAAGTCATGAAAAATGCCTTCAATAATTCACACAGCATGCCAATAATAAAAAAAATATTCAAAGTGACTTAATTACATTTGGGAATAATCTAAAATAATATATAACCTTGGAGATTGCACAGTTTTCAGTTATTCTTTTCCTTAATAATGGATATTTATAACATATTTTAGAATTCAATCCAGTGACCAATTCAGAGGCCAATTAGCCTCCAGCTTATTTCAGATGGAAGATACCTGCTGAGACGTCAGTCCATCAGCTGATTCAAATCAATCTGTACGTTTCATTTTCCAGTTATTTCATTTTCAAGTTAATTTCTTTTCACGCTATATGAATGCTTGTTTTTATTATTAAACTATTTATATTTTTCTAAAGAAGGGTACATGCAAATCATAGGCCAACAAAAAGGTACATTCCGTTTTTAAATGTCTTAAACAAAGAAGAGAAAAATAATTGTCTAATAGTGACGCTTTCCACTCAATGAGGGGGTGAGCGGTTAACAGTGCTGAAAGGGACTCTTTACCACCCCTATGAAAGAAGGTGTGGAGGAAGTGTTGCTGTGGTTCGTCAGTGTAGCCAGCTCTGGGAGATGCAGGTGACTAAGACAGGGGATTGCACAACAGTCCATATTATTTACTTGAAAGAGCCATTTAGTTTCAGAAAACTGTCTTTCTCCTAGTTGAAATCAACTCTGAGAAACCAGAATAAACTCTTTCTGTCTAAACTTCTACTGCCTTTTAATCTTAAATTCAGTACATTTCAGCTGATATTGACATGTAAAGGCAATCAATCTAAATACAAGAGACACTTGCGGCCAAAGCCCAGATAACTGGTCCAGACGGATGGATGCTATCACCAAGTCAGAACACTCAAAGAATAGCTGAGACTCAATTGAGGCCAGTTGTACATTTCATGGATATTTTTCAAATAGAAAAAAAACAGATCCAAATAACATTTTAGTGACCTTACTAGAAGAACACTCCAGAGTTTTCTTTTAAAGAAGTCTTTCAAGATCCACATATCCTTGTGCTTATTCAAAAACAGCTCTGCATTTCTGAGTTTAAATGGTAACCCTTTATTTGAATACACCACTCGTATATGTCTTTGATCTGAAGAGTTCTCTGAAAAGTTCTCAGAGTTCAACAAACATACTGTATATGAATAATCAAGTATCAGCACCTGGTTGCCAAGGGAATGTTTACACACATCATACGCTGAAGGCAAAGGATGAGGTTACCTGGTGATGCTGCTTGATTATTTAATTTATTCAATGCCTTGGATAATAAAGTTCACATTTCCTTCTGTGTAAAGAACTTTAGAAACAAAACTGAGAGGTACTAGGTTTGAAATTAACCATGGCAAATTATATGAAAACTTGTATACACCTTCATAATGGTGGGGGAATAAAACACCCACAATTGCACATTTATAACCAACAATTAATTATAAACAAATTGTTTATTGGGTTAGGGAGTTCTATCGTAATTTTAAAAGCTTAATAAATATATAATGTATTATATATTGTGCGGAGTAGTGCTTAGGGCTCTGGACTCTTGACCGGAGGGTCGTGGGTTCAATCCCAGGTGGGGACACTGCTGTTGTACCCTTGAGCAAGGTACTTTACCTAGATTGCTCTAGTAAAAACCCAACTGTATAAATGGGTAATTGTATGTAAAAAAAAGAATGTGATATCTTGTAACAATTATAAGTCGCCCTGGGTAAGGGCGTCTGCTAAGAAATAAATAATAATAGTAATAATAATAATAATAATAATAATAATAATAATAATAATAATAATAATAATAAAGTGTTACACACATGGTATACATGTATAATAACTAACAACTACAAACACCAATGGCACTGGAAACGTATGTATTTATAGCCTACAATCATACATACTAAAATACAAACAAAAGTAGATTATTTAGTCATTGAGACAGGAAGTGATGTATGTGACCTGCGACAATTAAGCTTTTTAACGAAAAATGCGTTCATTAACGACCTCATCAACTCAATTTCAAAGCAATAACGGATTGATTTGATGAAAACATTTTGTTTGAAAATTACTTGCTACCAAAGCTCTCGTTACTATACCACGAGTTCGATACAATAACGCAGGTTTTTGAATATTCTGCCCTGTGTTTCTTGTGCAATATTAGCATCATGCATAATAACGGAAGGCACTGTACAAGAATCCGTCCTCTAAATTATAACATGATAATAAAATCATGACGGTTTCAGGGGTTGTGAATTCACAATTGTGGCGCCCATATCAAATCGAGTACCTGGTCTCAAGTGGCACGTTGCTGTTGAGGACCCAGCTGTCCTGCAGCTGCACAGACTCGGGGGTGGTGGGCACATCGTTGGGGGCAGAGGCCGGCGCGTGGGTCTGGTTCCGCCGGTTGGTCAGGGAGTTCCTGTTGAGGGAGTTGGCAGAAGAGTGGTGATGTGACAGCGTCTGGTGGTTGTGTGGTGGGGGCAGAGGCGGCCTCAACGTCGACTGGCTGTGGTGATTGGGAGGGCCTGGAGAAAGACAGATTAAAAAGGTATTGACATAAACAAATTCAACTCACAGATCAACAACAAAATAAATACGAATGTATATTATTCTTTATGAATGCACCATAAAAAAAAAGAAACAAAGTAAATATGAGATTTTATTACTGCTGTTTTGAGCATCCGTAAAACCTAATGATTTCACTATGTAACACATTTTTTGTTCCTGGGTAGTAAGTGTTATTTCCAAATTGCTTATGCCTCAAAAGTATAGAAAATGGCTATTATTCCCCATAAACTTTGCTTTTGTGACCAGGACAGTGATATTTTGAAATTTACCTATTTCCAATGAGAAAACGGGCGAATTTGTGTCTTTTCGTTCACAAAGTCAGAAAAAAACAACATATGAATCCAAATTAACATGTATTTATACTAAAGTAATACAAAAATGACTACAAAAGATTTAGAAGTGAGTAGTTTTTCGAGATTTACGATTATACTGTAAATCACTTTCACGAATCAGCCCCCAAATGTAGTCTCCCATCATGTTCTCGTTATACTGTCGCGGCGTTATACTATACTTGGTAGCGGCGTTCAAAGTCCAGTATATCCTGGTGGAAGCACTCGCCTTGCTCCTCCGAGTACCCTCCCATGTTCTCCTTGAATTTATCAAGATGAGCATCAAGGATATGGACTTTGAGGGACATCCTACAGCCCATTGTGCCGTAGTTCTTCACCAGAGTCTCAACCAGCTCCACATAGTTTTCTGCCTTGTGATTGCCCAGGAAGCCCTGAACCACTGCAACAAAGCTGTTCCAAGCAGCTTTCTCCTTACTAATGAGCTTCTTGGGGAATTCATTGCACTCCAGGATCTTCTTTATCTGTGGTCCGACGAAGACACCGACTTTGACCTTTGCCTCAGACAGCTTAGGGAAGAAGTCTTGAAGGTAGTTGAAGGCTGCTGACTCCTTATCTAGAGCTCTGACAAATTGTTTCATAAGGCCCAATTTGATGTGCAGTGGTGGCATCAGCACCTTCCGGGGGTCCACCAGTGGCTCCCACTTGACGTTGTTCCTTCCCACAGAGAACTCGGTCCGCTGTGGCCAGTCCCGCCAGTGGTAGTGCGCCTTGGTGTCCCTGCTGTCCCAAAGGCAAAGATAGCAGGGAAACTTGGTAAAACCGCCTTGGAGACCCATCAGGAATGCCACCATTTTGAAGTCTCCTATGACCTTGATGTCATCTCAGAAAAATGCAGATATGTATCCACTTAGGCAGCTGGAACTAAACTGAACTGGTGGGCTTAAGGCCCCTGTATTTATACCACTATTTATATTACTGGAAAGTTCTAGAAAGTTCTAGAAGTTACTCCAAGTTTACTCAGCACTGAATCTATCTGGAATGTTCTGGAAAATAGGTAAATTTCAATATATCACGGTCCTGGTCACAAAAGCAAAGTTTGTGGGGAATAATAGCCATTTTCTATACTTTTGAGGCATAAGCAATTAGGAAATAACACTTACTACCCAGGAACCAAAAAAAAAAAAAAAAATTGTTACACGGTGTTATCAAGCTTGTCTGGACAGCTGATGTATATCAATGTCAAACTGCGGTTGGCAAGTAGCAAAGGAGTGACTAAAATACCACACTAGTTCATGTATGGGGGTTATTTAGTTAGTTAGTTAGTTTTCAATAGTTTGTTTTGGAAGGGATTAGAGTTACTTCACCTGTTAGATAAAATTACAATAATCTCTTAGTTAGGATACCCATAATTCCATGCTTCTAGACCACATTTAAAAAGACAGCTCCATATTATTATGCATCTGCTTCAAACCTTCTAAATGGTTTATACATTTTGATCAACAAATCTAAATAAAGTGATTTATTATTTAGGAAATGTTAATATTTTTCTTAAATTGTCATTAGTTCAATAATGGTGTTTCCCAAAATTCTAAATAACCAATAAAGCAATAAACAGACTTATTAAGAAACTCCAAAAATACCTTTTTAAAACCAAGGGGAACCCTATTTAAACAAGAAGATTCAACAAATCATAGCCAGGTAAGAATAAAGTTTTAATCCTTGTGAATATACCTATTTGTTAGACACTACCTTTTTTAAAATAAGACTTTTTTTTGTCAGTGTACGTTAAATACCCACGTTTAAAACACTGAATTACTTATTCCAACATTATTTAAACTGCACTGACAGACAAGACAAAACCCATCTAATAAACCACTAAAACTAAATTGCCTAAGTATGAAACTTCACAAACGCCTTGAAGCCTGAAGCACACAGTGACCAGCGCTCCGATTCTTAATGCTTTTCATGAATTCTTCTTTTAAAGACGTACACAACACATCACTTGTTGCTTTGCTATTCTTTTGTATTATTATTATTATTATTATTATTATTATTATTATTATTATTATTATTATTTCACACAATAGTTGGCTATTTCCATTATGCTGCACATTTATTTTTGTAAAATAAAATGCAATAAAGATAAGGTTTGAAGTGCTTCTCTGAGTATTAGTCATGCAGAGGGTTGAACTGGCAGTGCCTGACCAAAAGCTATACTATTCTCTTAAGCCTCCTTCCATACTTAATATTCTGTATAACTACTGTCCATGCTTCACATTCAAAGAATCTCTGCTTGGCTGACTACCAGAAAATACCTGATTTAAGCAGTCAAACTGTCCGGAAATGTTATAGGATAGAAGATAAACTCTGTTTGTATACTTTACAGAACACACGGTCTCACTTGAAACAAAAATCCCACATGTATTTCATATTCTGCTTTGGCAATGAATGTGGAATAGGGTTTTTCTTGTGTGCTTCTTTAAAAGTTGGGGATGAGATTTCATTCTTCTGGGCTTTCATAATCAGACTGATTGTAACTCAAGTTACTGTTAAAAAATACAACCATACACATCCTCAGTAAGAACATAAGCAATACAGATGTCAGGATCATTAATTGTAGGCCACCATGACATTGGCTGCATGTGGAACTGCATATTATAACAAAAGTCCATGATCTGTTTTATACAAATCAGACACATGGTTTCCAATGAATTATCCATCAGGTTTTAATATAAGGTGGGGTACTATCTCTGCGTTTACATGGCTGACTGAAATCAAGCTCATCCCAAAGGTGCTCAATTGCATTTCTTTGATGAAACAGGGTACTGTAGTCCATGCTGTCCCATCTACAGTTGCAGTATCAGCAATGATGCATTTGGGACTCAACAAGAACACTAATATTCACCTATATAGTGAACAACTACTTGTCAGTTTCCAGCTCAGGCTCTCATACTCCTCACTTAGTTCTACCACCTGGAGGCAATTTCCAAGTGTATATCTCATTGTAAACATTTAATTTGGTATATTATCACTGTCTGAATGCTGGAGTCAATGACAGCTTTTTTGGCCACTGAAATAAGCAGCGGCTGCTATCCACGGAATCATTAATTCACTGGATTCATCTTCTAATCACAGAGCTTTACAGTATAAACACAAGACCTGACTGTGACCATTCACAACGAAACAATATGGTTTCAGGGTTCAAAATGAATTGATTTGATGAAGTGTCCCTTTTGTTTTAGGTTGCACAATCAAGCAAATTGTCTGTCGTGTTTCAAAACTGAAGAACAACACACAGCACCGGCTACAGTGCAAATGGGACTCAATGACTGATTAACATGTTATGCAGATCTTTCACATGTATTTTGTAATATATAAATGCTGCATATCCCTGCAGCGTGTCCATTTCACTGTCAATGACAGGTGCTTGTTTGATAGGTGCTTCTGTATCCAAGGCTACAGACATTTTCAAAAGAGATGTATGGGTAACTCTGCGTCCGGTTTCCACCACCAAATTAAGGTGCACTGAGAAAAAGTTTATCTGTCCAGAACAAATTAAACACCTTGTAGTATTATCACTTCAAATCATTGCCCTTGACAGTGCTAACAGTGTTATGGCAGGTCTTTATACTGTATTTCTTTTTGTCCAGCCTTTTGTATTTCCTAAAAAAAAAAAAAGAAAAAAAACTTTTCCATCGGATCACAGAGCAAGAAATAAAGGTTATAACATCTTATCCTACTTTTATTTGATTTGACTACAATAAAATGCATCATTACCCTTCCCATTACAGTTTAGAAAGGAGCCTGCTGCCCAGCTTAGACTTTTAAAATGTATTTCTTCTTACTCTGTATGCGTATCTAACGGAACAAAACAAACAAAAAAAAGGATTGAGATGAATGTAGAAGCCATACAGTACAACTGGTGATATGCCTGGAATGAAAAGAAGCTGCCTGAAGGATTATCGCTATTGGGGTAACCTAGACTAACCTTGAAAAAAAACACCATCAAAAAAGCAAACGATGAAATAAGAAAAAGGCTGGCCCTCCAATTTAAAAAGAAATGGCAGAGATCTGGGCAAACTGATACTTGACGCTGCATTTATTTCTTCTGGCAGAGTAGGAAAAAATATTCCAATGGTTTTATAGTATAAATATTCCCTTCCTGCATCTCTAATGGGATCCCGTGGTGCTATTTACATAAAACATATTTCAGAATGGAATGCATAAGAGCAGATACAATCACTATAATATGAAAGCAGTAAGCTGTAATCAGTTTTAAGGATTTGATGGCTGTATTGGAGAAGTGACTTGAGAAATGTTCTATCGTCATTTTTTTTTTTTAGGTGTATCTGGCAAGAATATTATTTTTAATTCATGAGCTATCTCTGTAATAGACAAAGCTGGGGATTAATAAAAATAGTATTTTGTCAATCACAGCTGCTCTGAACATAAAAAAAGTAAAATCTGAACAAGACTTACATTTTAATCTGTGTCTTCTCAATGCAGTGTTGCTCATTATAGGTATGTTTGGTGTATTTTAGCTGTTCAGCATCAATCATTATTGGAAGCTTAGAGATATGCACAATATGCTTGTTAATTGCAAGAGCGTGTCAGTTTTCTACCCTGAAATGTATAGTACAGGTTGTACACATCTCCCAGCATTTATTAAGCCCTTTTCACTGTTCTATAATTACTAAAGGTGTTTATATTCCTTGAGACAACATTATGATGTCTAAATAACAGACTTGCTTTGTATTTAACATTTTTAAAAGCAGCATTTTCCCAGAAGGCTGTGTAAAGAAAACAATTTCTTTACAAAGATGTGTAGATGGTGTAATAAATCATTTTTCGGTTTCAGTTAATGTCTATATCTCTTCATAACCTGTCTATCTGTCTTCTCAACCTATCTAACCCTAACCCTCTTCTCAACCTCTGACTTTCACCCTGGAGCCAGAAGCCAATGCTTGAGAGCAGATGGGAATAAAATAAGCAACAACAATAATAGTCCCCACTCCCATTCATCACATTTGAATAAAAAATAATAAGCAAACAAACATACAAAACAGCACAAACTTAATCAAAGGCTTATGATCCTGTTTATGCATTCAGAATAACTTCTTTTTAAAGGCTTTGCATGTTCTGTGTCTGTATTCTTAATAATTGATTTTTTTTTTCAAGAGGCAACATTTTTATGTTTGTTTTGTCTTAAGCAGATTCGTTTTGAATTCGAATTATTAAAAGCTTTGTATTTGAAGTGCATTGTTTAAGCATTCCTTCAGGATTAACTGCACGTTTCTCTTATCTACCATGCAGTTTTAATCCGAAAGAATATTGAAAAATCATTTTTGACGGCTTGCATTGTGTTTTAAAGGCGAGACAAACATGTTTGAGTTTACACATTCTACTTATTATAATCCTGCAGTTTTTGTGAGGGGGAAGAAAAATAACTTACTCATTTCAAATCGCAACCATAATATTTTAATGAATATGAAGAAATATGTATCACTGCATATTGTACAAGATTTTGGATTACTCTCTGCTTTTCTAATCTAAAACAAATGCACAGCATCACAATGAATTGAAAACTTTGTTCTACATGCAAAGCCACTTTTAATTAAAAGTGTGTATTTTGGTTTTATGTTTATTATTTATATAAATGATACTGTATGATCAGGAAAATGAATGTTAAATACATGTTGTTTTATAGCCCCCTTACATTACATTGTTATGATGTTTACGATCATTCAGAGGGTTTCTTACTGCAAATACTCAAATACATGGCAACAACTAGAACTAAACAGCTCTTGAACTCTTGAAAGTATCTTAACACACACTTATCAAGAACCACTCAGAATGGCTGCACACAACAAGTACAAATATATACAGAAATGCAATGACATTTGAAGACTGAAATGGAGGGTGACTGATAACCAACACAGGTATCCCATTGAACATTAGTGCTAATCAAGGTGTGTGAAACCACTCCTTAATCTTTTGTCTCTTTTGAATGGGGAGGATTATAACATGTACATCACCCAAGTATTAGAGCAGCATCGGGACACAGGGTCAGCATTACACTCTTTTAAAGGGTACTCAAATCTGACGGGGGGGGTGGGGGTGGGGGAGTGCTAACTATGAGCTAAATAAGAGCTGTATGTAGAAAATCGTATTCTTCCGATACATTTACTGAGGTGGTAATGTACTAAGGGACACAACACGTTTGCAGGGCTTCAGCTGTTTAGCTGACAACCTGTAAATTGCACCAGACAGATTTAAATGGTTTCTCCACAGCAGGTTTTTGAACAATAGTGAAAGATCTCATCAACACCCCCACCCCCACCTCAATAATGTCAGTGCCAATTTGAGAAATAAGCTGTGGAAGGCACAATGCCGGCTGTCATTTACAAAGAGACATTAGAACAATTGCTAGAAAGGCTAAAGAACGGATAAGCTGATCCGCCACTTGCCCTTTCTCCTAGAAGATGTTGACTGCTGCACGCAACAGCTTCACCAGCATTGGCAAAGGACCAAGAAAGCTATCTTAAATTGGGATTCTACATCTGAAGTGCTTTTGGAGTAAGAATACATTTCTGTCTCTATTTTATATGCTTTGCATACATAATTTCAGTCTTTGAGAATCTACCGTAAGATCAAATCCCTCATTTTTAACAGAGTGTAAACGGCAATCCTGGTCATGTAGAGTTACTTCAAGCCTAAACAGCAACACCCCACCACCCCACTCCATCTAAGTCACACCATATGCCACTGTGCTATTGATATTTAAGCACTGATTTATTATAACTGCTGCTGTAACAACAATAAAAAAAGTGCATAATCGGTAACTTGTTTACTGGACTTGTCTCTTATATTTTCAGTTTCCAAACCTTTAAAGAAGAGAAAAAAGAACTGTCTTTTAGAACTTTTTCTTGGTTATATAGTTTATGCAAAAACAGTCATTAATATTCACACCACTAAAGTGCTTGCTTTTCAAATACTGCAAAAAAAAAAAACACTCAAGTAGCTCTTGTGCTACGTGTCCACATTGGATTTTTTCCCCCAATTTCTTCCTAATTCCAAACTGAAGAGCTTTAGCAGAAGCCGTTGCAGTGTTTATTATCATCACAACTCAACTGATGAATACCTATTATACTCCAAGGCAGCATTTTCATTTAAATGTTTCTCATTATTTATGCACATATCCAGGGCAACTACATTTGAATGTCAGAAAAAGATCTCCTATTTCTTTTTTCATTTATTTTGATATTAGATTAATCTGAAACACAGGGTCTTTGTGAAGTCAGATGGACAACTGGAAAAGATTTATGTAAATGGAAACCAAACATGTTAAAGTGTGGCACGAGGCCAGACTTCTAAATGAGGTATTAGAGCATTATCAAGTGCTCCTTGACTTCTATATCTATATCTCCCTACATTCTGTTTGCTGCCTCTGCTGTATAATGCAATGCCACCAATTTCTGTTTTAAACACTATCTTTTTATATTTAATACAAATATATACATTTATTTATTTTAAATGTAGTATGCCCAATTATTTTACCCCATTCCTTTCTCTCCAATCACACAACAGCTCAGAAAAGTACACACTGCTCTGTAGTTTTCCATATCTTTAACGAAAAACTGACAAAAAATGGAAAAATGTGACATTTCTAAAATGAAATACTGTACTACTATAATGGCTTCTGGTACACTTTTGGGATATCATTTGGTAGTTTCTTTAAACACATAATGTTAAATAAAATATTTAAATTATGTTCATATAGTATTTTTAAATTATGTCTCAATCCTAAAATTCTAGGTGATGCAAAACTTTTGGCCATAGCTAGTACACAGACGCAGTAAGTAACACGCTTGGAATGCCTCAAACTGCTTTACAATTTCCATCCTCGATATCAAGCTTTGCTGTAAATTACCAACTTATGCAAATAAGGCAGCTTAGACAGCAAATATATTGCCATCCCTCTAGGATTTAATCTATGAAGTAATTTAATAAAAATAAAAAAAATTGAAAGAAATGGGAGAAAAAAGCTTTTGATTTACTGGAACGTATTTGTCACGGAGATGGCTGCTTCCGGAAGACACTGCTTCAATTGTATTTAAAAAATGATTTATGTGGGGATATTATACAAAATAGGTGTCTGACCACCCATTGGGCTATTGGACATAGAGAACAAAACAGATACAGACGTGCTCAAATTTGTTGGTACCCTTACAGCTCATTGAAATAATGCTTCATTCCACCTGAAAAGTGATGAAATTACAAGCTATTTTATGATGTATACTTGCATGCCTTTGGTATGTCATAGAATAAAGCAAAGAAGCTGTGAAAAGAGATGAATTATTGCTTATTCTACAAAGATATTCTAAAATGGCCTGGACACATTTGTTGGTACCCCTTAGAAAAGATAATAAATAATTGGATTATAGTCATATTTCAAACTAATTCGTTTCATTAATTAGTATCACACATGTCTCCAATCTTGTAATCAGTCATTCAGCCTATTTAAATGGAGAAAAGTAGTCACTGTGCTGTTTGGTATCATTGTGTGCACCACACTGAACATGGACCAGAGAAAGCAAAGGTGAGAGTTGTCTGAGGAGATCAGAAAGAAAATAATAGACAAGCATGGTAAAGGTAAAGGCTACAAGACCATCTCCAAGCAGCTTGATGTTCCTGTGACAACAGTTGCAAATATTATTAAGAAGTTTAAGGTCCATGGAACTGTAGGCAACCTCCCTGGGCGCGGCAGCAAGAGGAAAATCGACCCCAGATTGAACAAAAGGATAGTGCGAATGGTAGAAAAAGAACCAAGGATAACTGCCAAAGAGATACAAGCTGAACTCCAAGGTGAAGGTACGTCAGTTTCTGATCGCATCATCCGTCGCTTTTTGAGCGAAAGTGGGCTCCATGGAAGAAGACCCAGGAGGACTCCACTTTTGACAGAAAAACATAAAAAAGCCAGACTGGAATTTGCTAAAAATGCATATTGACAAGCCACAATCCTTCTGGGAGAATGTCCTTTGGACAGATGAGTCAAAACTGGAGCTTTTTGGCAAGTCACATCAGCTCTATGTTCACAGATGAAAAAATGAAGCTTTCAAAGAAAAGAACACCATACCTACAGTGAAACATGGAGGAGGCTCGGTTATGTTTTGGGGCTGCTTTGCTGCACCTGGCACAGGGTGCCTTGAATCTGTGCAGGGCACAATTAAATCTCAAGACTATCAAGGCATTCTGGAGCGAAATGTACTGCCCAGTGTCAGAAAGCTCTGTCTCAGTCGCAGGTCATGGGTCCTCCAACAGGATAATGACCCAAAACACACAGCTAAAAGCACCCAAGAATGGATAAGAACAAAACATTGGACTATTCTGAAGTGGCCTTCTATGAGTCCTGATCTGAATCCTATCGAACATCTATGGAAAGAGCTGAAACTTGCAGTCTGGAGAAGGCACCCATCAAACCTGAGACAGCTGGAGCAGTTTGCTCAGGAAGAGTGGGCCAAACTACCTGTTAACAGGTGCAGAAGTCTCATTGAGAGCTACAGAAAACGTTTGATTGCAGTGATTGCCTCTAAAGGTTGTGCAACAAAATATTAGGTTAGCGGTCCCATCATTTTTGTCCATGCCATTTTCATTTGTTTTATTATTTACAATATTATGTTGAATAAAAAATCAAAAGCAAAGTCTGATTAAATATGGAATAAACAATGGAGGATGCCAATTACTTTTGTCAGTTTCAAGTTATTTCAGAGAAAATTGTGCATTCTTCGTTTTTTGTGGAGGGGTACCAACAAATTTGAGCACGTCTGTATAAATGAGAAAAACTATTTGAAACCCCTTAAATGGACTGTAGCTAACAAGATCTTACAGTTCGTCTTATCTGTTGTGCACTGCCTTTTGTTATATAGATCTTAAATGTCAATTTTTGAAAAATAAAACAAAAAACAAATGTGCATTTTTATTTAAAAAACAAAACAAAACATGACATCTGATTTTACAGTTATAATGCAAGACATGCAGGGCAAACATATACCTAAAATGAAAAAGACCAGGTTTATTAAGCAGTCACCAAGATGGTTAAACAGAAGCTTTCCCTTTCAAGTACGAAATATAACCATTACAGCATGGGTGAGTGTACCAAAGCTGTCGCAAGGGTATGATTGCGGAATGACCAGAATGGTACAAGGCTAAGCCGAAGGCTGCCATGTGCGTTACCATTCGGAACCCCAGTAACAAGTAGCTAGGGTGAAAAAATTGATGGAGAGTTTCACTATGCCTGTGTTGTAAGGGTCGACTGGGAAGCCGACCTTAACACTCTAGTTCTAAAACCAGGGTTCTGAGGACCCACAACATTTAGTCCCGTAGAACCTAGTAAGTATGGGGAGTAGCCCACACCACCACATTGCATGTCCTCGACAGATGCACCCTGAAATAAAGCCCACAAAGTTACAAGGAGGGGCAAGTTGGCCAACTCAAAGTCTTGAAGGCACTACTGGTACAGAACGTGACCTTTGTCCTGACCTCTGTAAAAAATAAGCAGGCTTTTGCAATAGAGGATGCCTGCATCTCACTCACCTGCTTTGTGGAGGTGATAGCCAGCAAGAAGCCACTTTAAAAGATTTCAGCTCAGCTGAATGCAGGGGTTCAAATGGAGGCTTCATTAAGCAGCACGTTCAGCCTCCAGCGAGGAACAATGTCCTTCATAAGTGGACAAAGCCGCCGAGCCCCTTTCAAATTTGATCTTGACATGGCAAGCTGAAAGAGCTGCCAGATAGAACAGTAACATGCAGGGGGATTTGCCATGGGCATGGAGTCAGGACTGTGTCACATGCTCAGTGAGCAGCTTTATTATACAATATACAGGATTTGGGTCTTTAGGAGGTAAATACCCATTCGGCAATGGTTACATTTCGTACTTGAAAGGGAACTATGAAAGAGCGGATTACGAGGACTGCAAAATATCTGATGTATCAAGTTAATATTTTTTGATGTTTTCACCAGTAAGGACACAATATCTGCGCACTGTGACAGGCTAGCTTGTGTGGGTGAGGAGTTTATAGGAGTTTAAACCATCTATTCCTCCTGATTGCCTCCCCTGATTCTATTAGAGAATAAAAGACAAGCACAAATGTGACAATAGCCTAACAGGTGAAATAGTAGGGTCTAAAACACTGGGAACGTCTAAAAAACACTAGATGCTTTTAAATTAGTTCTACCCCATTTGGGAAAATGGTGTGCTAACAAGGGACGAGTCTTGATGGGCCCAATGGCCTTTTCTCATTCTCAAACTGTTTTTTAAAAAAAACTATTTAACGTGACAATATATTTTCTATCTGAAAGAGTAAAGAGTTTTTTTATTGCAATTACTATATATATATATATATATATATATATATATATATATATATATATATATATATATATATATGTATATTATATATATATATATAAATATATATATATATATATATATATATATATATATATATATATATATATATATATATATTGTGAGACAGCAGGGAGGGGGTTAAAACCTCTCTGCAGTAAAAACATGTGCGGAATGCACATTTGTCTGGGTTAATTGTTTTCTGTTAATTGTTTTATTGTTAATTATCACCTGCACCTGGCTATGATTGTAAATTGGAGCCAGGTGCAGGGTTTATAAGGAGAACAGTCAGTCTGCTCTAGGCTGCTGAGTAGAAGGAGGCAGGAGAGGTGCTCTGTCTCCGAGTAGCCAGAGAAGAAGTAAGTGCGGTGTGACACCAGTGTGTTTTGTAAGGACGGGAAAACAGCTCAGCTGTCCCGTGTTAGGAAGGGTGTTCCTGGAAGTTGAGTTAGTGCTCCAAGAGGAGCTAGGTGTTTATTTTGCTTTTGTATTTTGTGTGTTTTGTTTACTTTTGTGTTTATTAAAAATAGCGCACCAGCGCTTAAAAATCCATTTCATTGTTCTGGGTCATATTTTTAAAGGGGCAACGAACCCGAGTGAGTTGTGCTTTGTCACATATGGTGGAGAATGCGGGCAGAGTGTGTGGGCACCCCTACGACCCAGAAAATGGATTTTAAAGAATTGATCGTAATGATCAATCGTAACACCGCTGCTCAGAAAGAGCAGACAAAGAAGTGGAGACAGGAGTGGGGGCTACCGGATCCGGAGCCGACAGAGCTAGACCTGCTACTCCAAAAGTGGGAGCAAGCAAGAGGTACCCTGCTGACTCCAGCTCCAGAGCCCAGAGAGGAGGAGCCGCCGCTTCCAGAGCCCAGAGGGGAGGAGCCGCCGCTTCCGGAGCCCAGAGGGGAGGAGCCGCCGCTTCCGGAGCCCAGAGGGGAGGAGCCGCCGCTTCCGGAGCCCAGAGGGGAGGAGCCGCCGCTTCCGGAGCCCAGAGGGGAGGAGCCGCCGCTTCCGGAGCCCAGAGGGGAGGAGCCCAGAGGGGAGGAGGTGAAAAGCATACCTCCACCACAGCCCCGACCACCACCCCTACAGTCCTGTTCGGCGCCGCTGCGTCCAGTCCCTCACCCCTTGCTCCTGGACACCCTGCCGGTCTTCCTGGACCTCCCTGTGCTGGACCTGGAGCCCAGGAGTCTGCAGCACTGGCCACAGCTCTGCCCCTAGTTACCTGCTCCGCTCTCCCCGAGCACCCAGACGTCGCTGGGCTGCTGCCAGACGTCGCTGATGCTCCCCCTGTTAGCTGCTTCGCTCCCCCTGGGTGATCGGACATCACTGCGCCAGTTCCCAGGGGAAGACCTGTGTCCACTGCGGCATCCTCCAGTGCCCCGGCCTACGCTTCGGTCGGCCCTGTTAGCCCGGTGGGGTCCCGTGTCGCCGGTTTGCGGTCCCTTCCTGGCAGCGCCGGAAGGACCGACCCATCCTCAAGCCCGCCCGTGGAAGAGGGCGGCAATGGACATTGCTGGACTTGAGGCTGGGTGGTCTTTTAAGGGTGGAGGGAGGTGGCCGTGGTATGGCCGGTGTCTTGAAAAGACATGGGGGGGGATGTGTGAGACAGCAGGGAGGGGGTTAAAACCTCTCTGCAGTAAAAACATGTGCGGAATGCACATTTGTCTGGGTTAATTGTTTTCTGTTAATTGTTTTATTGTTAATTATCACCTGCACCTGGCTATGATTGTAAATTGGAGCCAGGTGCAGGGTTTATAAGGAGAACAGTCAGTCTGCTCTAGGCTGCTGAGTAGAAGGAGGCAGGAGAGGTGCTCTGTCTCCGAGTAGCCAGAGAAGAAGTAAGTGCGGTGTGACACCAGTGTGTTTTGTAAGGACGGGAAAACAGCTCAGCTGTCCCGTGTTAGGAAGGGTGTTCCTGGAAGTTGAGTTAGTGCTCCAAGAGGAGCTAGGTGTTTATTTTGCTTTTGTATTTTGTGTGTTTTGTTTACTTTTGTGTTTATTAAAAATAGCGCACCAGCGCTTAAAAATCCATTTCATTGTTCTGGGTCATATTTTTAAAGGGGCAACGAACCCGAGTGAGTTGTGCTTTGTCACAATATATATATATATATATATATATACTGCCCCATTATAGTGCGGAATCAGTTATAATACTGTAGGGTCCCATTTGCTCCATAATGCCATTACAGTAGCCCTTTTATACTTGTTATAAGGCGGAACACAAATAGCACAGTCTTGTAACTATGGATCCCCATTATAGCATTATAAAAGGTGAGCACTGTATATATAGCTGCCAGCAATAGACATAGGCTAGTGCAGATCAGTCATGTTGTCTTTAGAGAAGTAAAAGCCAGCTCAATCTAGTGATCAGTTATTTTGGATGCTATAGTATGTTTTTTATTGTATTGCTGGCAAAACATAACTGAGGCCTAGATGGCCCTGGTGGTTAATAATATAAAGATACTCATGGCTTATCTAGCCAAAGTAACAAATGACTATAGCTGGAAGCTATAACTGAAGAGCAGCCTCTGAAGTCAGGAAAAAAGCACCTTAACACAAATTATATCAAAAAGGAAACAATAGCAAAAAACTAAACAAAAAAATCAATATTGGAGTAATTGAAAATCACTATGCTTCACATTTCACAAATGCTGAAAATGTATTTTACACAAAAGTACTCTTGTGTCTAGTTTCACAGACCCTGAATATCTCTAATCTTGGATTACCTTAACATTGAGTTTATAAATATATTCTACTATTTCAGTGATTTTAAACTGGTAACGCTGTGTGCGGTAGAGTGATCCACCCCCACTAGCACTTTGTAACACTGGGTTGCAATCAAGAATATTATATTGACTAAAAACAAAAAAGAAATAATGCCTAAAGTTATTAACAATGGGTGAATTAAAATGTACTTCAACATCTGACCAATACTGTATGGCATTCACTTGAGAATGCACGTAGGCCTTGTTTATGACTGGATGAACATCCTGCATATAAAAAGGTACAAGCTTTCTGCACAGCAGCATTTTTGTTTTCGGAAAACAGAACAGACTAAAACAGCAAAACATTGTCCACTGTCATGGAAGAAAAGGCTGCAATTTATTACATAGTATCTTTAAAAATAACCGGCCGATCCGATGCACCCACTGAAAAGCAAAGGATAACTCAGATACCCAAAGACATAATCACAACACAAAGCGAAACAGAGCAGTGTTAAGTGACTTGGAAACAATCTCCACTCCCCTGTCAGATTTGAGCAAAAACATCCTCAAATGCACTCCCTGGCAGTCACTCAACATAAATATATATTTTTTAAAAAGTCAACAAAAACGTTGTGGCTGCCTGTGCCTGTGTATTACGAATATTTATGCATTAAAAATGAGTGGCGCATCAGGTAAAGGCACTCCGCATGGAGTACAGGATGCGCCCTATAGCCTGGAGATTGCCAGTTCGAGTCCAGGCTATTCCACTGCCGACCGTCGACGGGAGTTCCCAGGGGGCGGCGCACAATTGGTCGAGCGCCGCTCGGGTGGGGAGGGCTTAGGTCGGCCAGGGTGTCCTCGTCTCACCGTGCACTAGTGACCCCTATAGGTTGGCCGGGCGTAACAAATTCATTGGATTTAGTCCTTCGGCAGAACCGTTCAGAGGAATGCTCTTGTGACGAAACTATGAAACCTGATAGTGGACAGCAATCAAACCTATAAGCGTATATTAAAAATACCTTGAATACTAAGGCTTTCTGACAAAGTAATGCCATTTATTTTTTACAGTAATTTTTGGACGGACTTTGCAAGCTCCCTAAAAGCATATTTGAAAGCTATAAGCAATTACAATGCACTCATCATAGGGGACACTCACCAATTAACTATTAAAATTGACAGTAATATTTTTTAAGGGAAACATAGTGCCTGTGTCCTGTACTGTAAACATGATAAATATTCCACTCTGGCAGTGCTTGAATGAAGCCATTAACTTCTAAAAGCCTTGATTGGCAGGGAAAAAAACATACCAATCGGTATTATTAGGATTATAAATGGCACAAGCCTTCATGCCACTATTTCTGGATCGCTCATGAATGCTATCATGCCTAAAAGTTGTGATTGTGTTATATATAATGCATGATGGCTAACAAGGGAACTGTAATCTTGTCACTGCGGCAGTCATGTATTCAAAGGGATACAGATCACTCCAAGTTTCAGGTCACTTCTACTTTCCTGTAACTTTAATTAATCGAAACAAACAAGTATGTTAGTAACATACATGTGCTGAATGTAAAGCCTGGGAACAAACCAGCAGTTATAGTTTTCAGCCTTATCTCACTGGCTGTGGTTAGAATCTGTGCTGGCAGAGCAACTCCAAGCTGCATGTGATATTTACATGTGAAAATGTACTGTAGAGCAGGAAAGATTTAATGAGGTATTATATAATTAAAAGGCAAGTTAACATTGACAGCCAGTCAGACAGGCATCTCCTTATATTCACAGATTCTGACACAAACTCACATTCAATAAGCAATAATCACAAGCATCTGCTTTTCTTGCATGTGTTCTGTGTGTTTGTAATGTCAACATACCCCATTAAATCAGACAACAATCTTCCTCAGAACAACCCACTGCCAAAAGCATAAGATAGTTTGTTTCAATACAAAATTAGAACAAGAACGATTAAATATGAAAAAAGGTCTTTTTTTTCCCCCCAATCCAAATTAGAATCCAAACATAACCCTGTCGGTAATCACTTTACCCCTGACAAATGTTTTTGAACTGCTCAGCCATCTAAGCGTTCCCATAAAGTAGAGTAAAAGCAATTACAGCTCACAACGAATTCAGAGCCAAATAAAACACCACACGACTGCTTCCAACAACTTGTTTTGTGGGCGAGAACCATTTCTGTGCTTACTGCATCTTGGCATCAGGGGAGATAAGAGAAATGACAGAAATTAAAATAAATTGTCCAATGCTAGCTGTGAGAACCTTGGGAAACAATAGAAGTAAAAGCATAAATGTCAATTTGGAATGATAAAAGATACAATTTAAATGCAATCTGAGAAGCCCCAAGACAAGGGGAAGGTAATAGAAATTGTGATTTTAGTAGGGCTAGGTCTGCTTAAAAATAAATGAAATAGGGTAATTAGAAAACAGCAATTGAACTTGTTATATGCGTATAGTGCTGCATGGCAGGAACCTGATAGGGGAGCTGAAATTTGATATGGAATACGGTACTGGGAAAATCTGCAAAGTGGTTGTAGCCCCAGGTTTGGCTCAAGACACTTAAGCAGAATTTTCTCTTTTGTTGTCTACTATCATTCAAGGGTTTCCACAGAAATATTATACTCAAAAGATATATAAAAGAATATTTTTTAAACAGACGTACAATGGACTAGTAGCTTGAAGGGAAAACAAATGTACTGTACCACACAAATATGCCACAGATATGTATGACACTGCAAGGGACGGGCTTGAGCAGACTGGGGCTGCTCTGAAGAAGTAATTACATACTGTACTTACATTGAGGGACCTTCCGGACAAAGGCAATGTCTGTTGAGAAATGAGCCAAGATTAATATGGAATCTAACCCTCACTTTGGTCACAAAGCTGTTTAAAAACCTGCATTAAAAAAATATTAATTTTAGAAGAAATCATTATAGAAATATCCAGTGGATCATCAATTGTTTTTTTCCTTTAGGTGAAATGGATCATCTTTCTTGTACATATGCATTACTTTAACATTCATAAAAATCTAATTTACAAAATACATTTTTAAAACAGTGGTTTCTGAATCTGAAAAACTTGGGAAGTGGTCAGTTTTACGGGAGATTTCTTTGTGTTTTTGTCTTAGAAAATAACCTTACTGAAGGAGAACATCCATCAACTAAAAGGCAATAAGGCTGGCAAACTGTGCTGGAATTCTTTATCATAAGACAAGAAGCCGATATCTCAGAATTACAGGAAAAACAGTTTGCCAGTGAGAGGTATCAGGACTGTAGTATACAGTATTTTACAGCACTGCCTCTGTGACAAGTCATTTTAATCAGTTTTAACAGGAATACAATGCAGGCGACCAGGCTCAGAATGTTCCAATTAGTGCTTTGAGCAATGCAAGGGCAGCAGGACTAAGGCACATTCTCAAAGCATATATTTTAGTCTTTAATTAACTCCTATTTTTGAAATGATAAAAGAATACACAACATAAACAACTAAGGCATTTTTAAAATACTTTTTTGTTTATATATATAAACAAAATGAAGCAAATGTGACAATGCAGGAACTAAAATCGGAAAGAAAACAACATAACAACATCCTTTATGTCAGTGCTAACTCTTAATTATCCGTTAATAATAATAATAACCGTGTGGCTTCCAATAATGCTTGATCTATTTATCAGTTATTGTGCAGATAGCGTTTCTTACCAAAAAGATAAAATCAGTAGCCTTTATTTAAAAATAAATAAACAAATAACTAAAGTATTGTGAGTGGTGTACTGTAAACATTTTTATTTTTTTATTTTAATTAAGTAGATTTAAGAAAAAGCATACACACTCCAAAATGCGTAGGTGCAAAGTACAAAATGAAATCAGCATGAGAAAAACATTACTCACAATGCTTTGCTTGGATGCCATGTTAATGAAAGACTGAAATATTTACGTTTATTTATCAGTTCGGATTTGGAGGACTGCACCTTTAAGTTTTGGACTATTGTGTTTGCCAAAGAGAGACCGGTGAACAATAAAGTTAGAAAAAACGGATGTGACAAAAAGGGATACAAAGGAAAAGAGAGAGAAAGAGAAAGAGCAGTAAGATATGCTCCTTGCATATACTTTTGTTTTGTGTAAACAACGCTGTGTTCCGATTGAGAAAATAAATAAAACCTCCATTATTGGAAACCTTGCATCGCCCTGAATCAAGTACAAAATTTGAATAACAACAGCGGAATATGGCCAATAGATGTCACAAAGAATCCCGCAGAGGAAGCGTATTTAACATAACTGTATTCAAATGGAGATGTTTTATTATTATTATTATTATTATTATTATTATTATTATTATTATTATTATTATTATTATTTTGATGTTTCCAGTACTGAAAAAGGTTACATAAATTTACAGATGTGAAGGGACTAAATGCATGTGTACCATATAGTATTTAAATATGTATCATGCATTTAAAACATGAATATATGTTTTGTTTTGTTTTTTTTGGTTTTTATCCAGGTATTTTTCACGACGGGTACCCGGTTCTGGATTTTCTACCTCTCTCTCTCTCTCTCTCTATACATGCATACATACACACACACACACACACACACATTTCCATCCTGTTTCAGTTATTTCCAGTCCAATTTAAAATCCTATATAGTGTGTTAGTCATCATTCTCGATTGCTGATTCTGCTTATTATTTAGCAGACTTACTAATTATTTCAGCAAAATCACTGGGGCTGCTTTAAAAAAGCTACATTTCTAGTGAGGTGAAAAATGACTAATTTTTACAAAATCTACCAAATCACCATCTACAAATCTACCAAATCACCATTGTCACAGTTGTAGATAGAGCAGAAATTACAGTTGCGCACCTACATTGGTAATTTCTAAAACCCTTCTGCTTTTAGGAGTCTTTTCAGAAGCAGTAAAGGTTGAAATGGGACATTATATACAGTACAAAACACATAAGCATGAAACATTTTGAAAAGGTTTTGAAAATATGGCCCAGTGTATCTGGCTTTGGTTTGAATGTTAATTAAGATACAAAAAAGAAAAGAAAAATATTATAACTATTTTAAAACAAAGATTTGCTATGTAAAAAAAAATACTATTCTGTAATGTTCAGTACCACCAAAAAATATTACTTGCATACAACTAATTACAAAGACAAATGCACATGAGGTGGTGTTACTGTGACAACATTGTGGAATACAGTAATGAACAGTGTTTTGTTTTGTTTTTTTCCATTGGGGAAGTCAGTACCCTGTCTAATGAAATATGCAAAACAACTTTATCTTCTTTTGATTTGCATGGCAGGAGATTAAAATTCACAGAAATGTAGACAGGCACTAAAATAACAGGAACACAATGAATATTTTATACTTGCGGCGTTTAAGAAATAGACTCATATTGGTATGTTTCTGTGAGACACGACATCCACATGGCTGAATGCGTACGTTTACCATGTGGGCTCCAAATTAATTTAATTTTTGGTTTCTCGTAGCATTGCCGTGCACAGAGACATGATTTAATACTAGCGGAGCTTTTGCCTTTTCATTGTTGTTTTCCTTCACAACAGCAAAAGCTTACCAAACTATTTATTATTTTCTTAACCAGTTAAATCCAAGCTCCTAGTGGGAAAAGCCTTAATCCAACCCATTTAAAACATCCTTTATATTTCCGTCACAGGCTTTGTCCTAGAAAGATTTTAATGGCACTATATCAAGCAGAAAGGATGATCTTTTTTTGTTGTTGTCAGATTACTTGCAAACAAACTTAAAAGCAGGGGGGGGGGGTGGTACACAACATGAATGCTAATGGAAATAAATCTTACAGTTAGGACCACCAACACTGTGAGCCCTACTGCATTGGAGACATGAAGAGCTGCCAGTCTCTGCAAAAGCCTTGACAGCTACCTGAGAATGCAGCAAACACCTTTCCTGTCAGCTTTAAAACTGTGTTTATTATGAATAATATGTCTCTATTTTGTGCAAATGTAGATGATAATGAGGAATGTCAATAGTGTACAGCTGCATTTCACCCAACACAACTAGTGATTTACACATACTGTGGAGACCATTACGACTGCTCAGCTGGCAAAGCTAGACCCGCTAGTGTGAGTCGAATGCAGAATAGCAGGAAACAAATATTTTAGACACAGTGCATGTAGCATGGCAGCTTTCAACAGCACAAAGCAATGTTTACCGCAGTACCAGTAATCAGTTTGTGCATTTTAGCAGTATTCATATCAAGAATTGTAATGTAATTCTTGATATGTATTTTTTGTATACAACTGTAAGTCGCATCTGCTAAGAAATAAATAATTCATAGGACGCAGGACTCCCACATATACCCTACAGTGCTATGGGGTTCTTTTAATGACATAAACAGTGGACTGATTACCCCTGCCGGCACCTAATAGCGCCGTAGCAGCTTAAAATATGATCTTACAAAAGTGATTTTTTAATTTTAAATTTTTATTTGGAATCGCCAATTGGTTTTTACCCCATTTTCTACCCAATTTGAAATGCCCAATTTTAAGCCTAGCTCACCGCTGCAACCCCTGCACTGACTCGGGGAGGGACCAAGACGAGCACACGCGTCCTCCGAAATGTGTTCCGTCAGCCGTCCAGTTCTTTTCACTCTGCAGGTCCTACCTTCAGAGCTACAGCGTCTGAGGACCACGCAGCTCTGGGCCATTTGCAGACAGGCCCGCAGGCGCCTGGCCAGTCTACAGGGGTCGCTGTTCCGTGGTGAGCCGAGGACACCCTGGCTGATCTAAGCCCTCCCCACCCCGGGCGTCGCTCGGCCAATTGTGGGCCACCCCCTAAGAACCCCCAGTCATGGTCAGCAATGACATAGCCTGGATTGGAACCTGCGATCTCCAGGCTATAGGGTGCACCCTGCACTCCACGTGGAGCGCCTTTACTGGATGCACCCATCGGGAGCCCAACAAATGGGTCTATTTTAAATGATAACAAACAGGATGCATTTAAATGCTGCTGTATAACGACTATTCAACCCATCCTGCTTTAAGTTAAAGGGTGACCTTGTTATAGGATTTGCAATCATTCCAATTGGCTGTTTATATTATTATTTCTGATAGGTTTGTGTTAAAGTGTTTCGACTATAGTTGACTGCCACAGTTCTACTCTATGTAACATAGGCAAGATTAGTATCTTTATAGAAGAAAGTGATATGACTTTTGTTTTTTTACACTGCTGTGCAATAGACGGTGTCTGGCTAATCCAAACTATATTGCATATATCTAAGATCCTAAGCTCTAAATCAAAGAGCCTGAACACAGATTTGAACACAGATAATATTGCAAAAGGAAACACTACTCACTCTTTAAAAATAAACTACTAATTGTGTCTCTTTGAATGGTTAAAATACGCTTTTCAGGTACAGAAATGCTCCCAATTATTCTATTTTTCAGAACCGGCAGTGGAAATTCTGTTTCATTAGAATTTAGCTAATTCCAGCAGTCTTTTACACTGGGGGAAAGCAAGTTCACAATGACTAATGTGTTTGTGCTTTACCCTTCCAGTTGAATTGGCTTTCATGATAATTACACTTCAAAATATTTGCAATATGAAGAGAAAAAAAAAAAGTTGCTGCATCTATATGCCCTGCTTCAATTCATTTTCATTGTGACATAGCTGCTGAAAACTGGAAATTAAAGACCCTAGTAACATTGTAACATAATCAACAGGCACTGGTAAGCATCTAGTGCAAATTTCGCTTTATGTCATGATTGCCATGCAGGCATAATTCATGATATAAACCGGGTTTCACGTTTGCCTGTGACAGCACATTACGAGCATGTGAAAAAAAGAAAGAAAATTAACAGTGAATTAAACAGAAGTGATTTAATATTGTACATTTAGTCGTTCTTTCCATTTAAACACATGCATATAGTTTATTTGTGGATAAGACTATGCTAAAAATAGAAAAATCTGGTGACGTTGGTGTTTTGTAACTGAACTGTATCCCGTTAAGTCCGCCAATGCAGCATTTGACAGGCTGCACAAAATGTGATGATATCAGCCAAGGTGATTATTGGTTGTTAGTTGCGTTGGAAAGTAATTATATCCTGTGGTTACTTAGTAAAGCCCTGCGATGCAGCATTTGACAGGCTGCACAAAACGTGACAATAAGTGGGTTTGTGAGAGAATATTAAGAGAGGTCATTTCTCAAAGAACCTATGGTGCATAGCGAATGGTTTTTGAAAAATCGTGATAATTAGGGGTCCACCTAAATCGCAATCGTCTGTACTGGCTTTTCTGTGACCTGTACTGTACAGTAGGGGGTGGGCCAAAGTCAATGCTGCATTGTTTTAATTTAGGTTGCTAAAATCTAGTTTTCAGCATTGGAGGTAAAATACTAGAAATGGACGACAAAGCAAAAAGAGTATATTTCGGCTGATCGTGTCAAGATATTTCCCAAAGAAACTGTACATGCAGATGGAAGTAATTGTTTTGCACATCTTGTTATGTGTCTTTGGAGAAAATATGATCGACCGCTATTTAGCTTCAGAATCACGCATTAAACGAAAGGCTACTACGGAGGCTGCTGAACAGAATGTAAAATAAACAGCTTTCAGAAAACAAACTTGAAAGTCAGCGCAGACAAAAAGTATTCCTGTCGGATGTTGCCAAGTTAAATCAGTACTACAACACCCTGCTGCTTACTGTTTAAATCTTTTAAATGCGATAGATGCTGTCAATACTGTATAAAACACTGCTTGCTGTAAAAAAAAGTCTCCTACAGAAGCGGCCCCATTGCTCATTAATTAATTAATAAAAAGCCAGTATTTGGTATACAGTGTGGCAGCAGTGTGGAGTAGTGGTTAGGGCTCTGGACTCTTGACCAGAGGGTCATGGGTTCAATCCCAGGTGGTGGACACTGCTGCTGTACCCTTGAGCAAGGTACTTTACCTAGATTGCTCCAGTAAAAACCCAACTGTATAAATGGGTAATTGTATGTAAAAATAATGTGTAAAAAAAATAATGTAATTGTATGTAAAAATAATGTGATATCTTGCAACAATTGTAAGTCGCCCTGGATAAGGGCATCTGCTAAGAAATAAAATAATAATAATAATAATAATAAATGCAGTTAGAATTTTAGACCCAAATAGGCACGATTTCTTTGTTTTAACTTGGTACTAATAAAATACATTATTGAATGGGACAAATAACATGACAGCGAACGTGCTGCATATATTGACTTTATTAAAGTATGCCAGATGCCCTTGGGTAACTGAGTTTTGGGACTGTTTCTAATCGATTTCCACATCTGTATAACTTGGCAAAACTTTGCCTTACACTTCCAACCAATTCAGTGGATGCAGTCTCAATGTATGGGCAAGTCCACACCAGACAGAGAATGTTGGCAGCAACTGCTGGGGGATGTTGCATGCTACCTTTAACAAATGACAGCACTCTGTTTTAGTAAGGAAGCAAGTACCACTATTCTTAGGCTTTTATAGTGTTCTGACATATTGTCTACTTAGGTTTATTTAATGTTTAAACAGGTCAGCGAAATCCTAATTTTATTCCATAACCTACCTGTGAAAAATACGTAAATTTACAGTGATTTAAGTAGACCCCTAGTGATAATAAATGGGGCATGATATTAAGCGAGGTAAAACGGGTTCATCTGTATATATCAATAGGCTTCAATACCATTTAAAATTCTGCCTTTAATATTTCTACCAACAGGGTATACCATGTATGCACATATTCACATGGTGGTTGTAAAATCAGTACGCCACTTCATGCTGTAGAAATTTCACCACAGAGAAATTAAACTAGCATTTCCTAGGACTACAGAGAGTAAGGCCTCGTCTACACCAGGGACCAGAGCTAACCAAAGGGCCACACGTGAGTCCCAAAAACACCCTTACATCATGGCTCGGCTGTAAAAAGCTGAATTCTTGGATTTTGTTAATAAACTTCCTATTTTGTCACATTGAGGCCAATATATTTTTAATCATCTCTGTGTTATTAATTAGCAGTTGCTTTGACCTCATTTACTGATTTTTTTTTTTTTTTTAAACAAAACCAAAAATTAAACTATCTAATTAAGCTATGTAGGGTGGGCTTTTAAGTAAGGACTGCACACTGATCCCTTGTCTATCCCTTAGTAACCAATCCTATACTGTATATAGAAGGTGTTACAGTGTTGCAGAAACGGCTTAATATGGCAACATTTTGTTTCCACTGTTGAAATAACCTTAATAAGCATTTTTGCATGGATGCACCAGACCTGTAGACAGATGGTAACTTGTTTAATAGCTACAGTGCAAAATAGCTATCTGACTTTGTAATAATAACCCTGTAGTAATATCTAGCATTAGAAAGCTTAACAGTAAGTTACCAAATTTACACAGAAACAAATTAAAAAAAAACATTTGATGCACATATCGGTTTAGAAGGAATAGCTGGCAGATTCAGTGGGGTTGCTTTATAACACAGGGCGGTTTAACGAAGGAGGACTGTGTTAATGGTGTGGGCTTCGTTGTACTTTTAAATGCAGTGTATGTTTCTTTAAATATTGTTAAGCTGAAGAATCTACATTGTTGGGAGAGGCCCTACAGCAACAGAAAACCCCAGGTACATGGAAAAGGTTACAGAACTAAAACCTGGGGAGCCAAAAGAGTACCGCTAGAGAAGGGAAATCCACTCAGTCGGAATTGATGGAAATGCAATATCAACCATCTGTGAACGCCAGTCCCTGTGTAGAGAAGGTATGCAGGGAAGAATATACTCTGTGGAATTGGTCTCTTCTTTTGAAGACGTTTGTACTGTGCATTTCTTTATACATGCTATGATTGAGGGTTCCAACATGCTTCCTCTTTTTCATGTTTGTTTTTATCTTTCCAGTATTTCTTGTCATAAAGAAGAAAAACAAAAACAGAAAACCTGCTGGAGAAAAAAAAAAGTGTCATTCATCTACATCTTCCAGGAACAATAGGCTTGAGCACTGTTATACTCTATCAATAACAAGTAGTGAGACAGAGACTTTTAAAGCCAAATTCTTATACCTCAATAGCAAATCAGTGTTCACTGAAGTCTATTAGCCTTTTGCTATTGATTTTTGCTGTTTAGGTAGCTAGACTTGGTATGAAATATCCAAGTAATCTTAATGTATTTGTTTTTATTCTTGTTTAGATTCACTTTGTGCAATATTTTCTGATTTATTTATCACACCTTGGAAACTTTTTTAGAAGTTTAAAGCTCCCTGATAGAGCTCTCAAACATTCTTCCCTCTAAATCACACTGGTACACCAGAGTGTAACCATTAACCTGTCCCCCCTGCAACACTCTGCCCATAGTGGGCATTAGAAACACATTAGTAAGTAAGTAAAAGGGACATTTAAATGTGTAATTCTTACATCCATGGTTACACTCTAATCACAAGGATGTGATGACTGACACTATGCGATTCAAAATAACAGGTACCAAAATTTCATACCAGTACCAAGTTGCTCATTAATTTCCCTTTTACTTAAACAATTGCTGAAACAATTCAAGAGCATTTCCAAGGCTTGGCTTGAGCACATATTACAACCTGAGCTTCACTTACTTCAAAGCAATGAAAAGTGCAGCATAACATTTTAGTCAACCACCTGCTACTTTGATGGTGTCAATAAGGTACTATAGATAAAATTGACAACTTCTTTTTCTCTCCCTGTGAACACAGTCAGTCACTTTGGCAACCGTTGAAGTAAAAAAAAGCATCTTAATCCAAGTTTATTTTTATTTTAATGCACTTATCTGCTCCCTATTTTACTGTATTTAATCCTGCACTTAACCCAATCTGTAGTATCTTGTATTTCACTTGCACTCGTATCTAACCCTGATGTAACTATCAACACTGTTATCTGCTCCTGAACTGCCCCGATATCAAATCGTACTGTGTTTTGTATTTGCTGTTATTAGGACTGAAGTCATTGTATTTTGTATCTTACTCTCAATTGTACTGTAATTCTTGATATGTATTTTTTGTATACAACTGTAAGTCGCCCTGGGTAAGGGCGACTGTTAATAAATAAATAATAATAATTTTACAAGAGCAAACAATGCAAATGTGGGATTTAATATTAAACCCATTATGTTGATATCACATGCAGAAACACTGCAATTTTCAATTTCATTTCAAGGTTGTTTTTGAGCTATTATAGTGTCAGTATCTGCACTGGAAAGGTTGAATTCATTCACTGCGTGGTTACTCTAGTTATGATTGATGTTGCTTTACCAAATAGTAAGCCAATTACTCATATGATGTAATGTCATTTTAAGAAGGCTATAATCACATTGTTCCTGAACTTAGAGCCTTGATGAGCTCTAATAAAGATTTATAGCAGATTAAGAACCTTTACAGTACTAACAATGGATTGTATTCAGCGAACAGATATATAATACAGCATTTTCAAAAAAGAGATTTAGAAAATATATCAAGAACACATATGAACAGTGTAACAAAGCCTTTTAAAGTAGGCCCAGACACAGAACTGTAAGTTTTAGCATGGCTGAACACTTATTACGTACAAAACCAAAATAAACAAACAAAAACCTAACTCCCCTCGGAGTACTAACTAAACTTTTGGTTTTCCTAAACTAAAGGGTTACGACGGCTAAGACATTTTCCCAACAAAACCACTCTTTTTAATTCAAACCAGGCTGGTTTCCTTCTCCTAAACCGGACAGAAAAGCTGTTTCCCCGGTCACATACGTTTTCTTCAGGTATAAACACACCATACCTTCATTGCTCTGCACAGAGCACTTCCTCTGTTACCAGTTCCCTGGTGGTCCTCTCCCTAATGGAGCTTCAAGCTCCCTTTTTATTTCATGGGGCTGTTCCCACTTAGCACCAACTACCTCGTTTGAGACCAGCCACATTCTCACATGTATTTTGGCAGGCTGGGGATTAACCCCATCCCTGTCAACCACCATCCAAAACACACATAAACCCACATTATTTACAGGCAGGGATCTGCCCTGCCAAAACAGGTTTTCTACTTTAAATCGTAATCTAATTCCAGGATTGCTCTCAATGGTAAACACTTTTATAGGAAAATCGTCATCATTCTTTGCTGTCGACCTGTCTCAGGAAACATTAAGGACTGAAGCACAAATTGCGAGTCATTTGTTGATGTGCTCTAAAATACCACTGCCATTAAAATCACCAAACTAGAACCCTCCCTGGAGTTTACCATTCCTCTAAAGAGATAAAGATACACTGTATATCTTTGGTATACAGTCATATTTCAATCATCTAAATGACAGCATTGAGAGCTGATGCAGTTTTGATTGAATATAGCCCATTGCGTAATATCTGCTGGTACTAATAATTATATTTAAGCGAATAACATATTTTTACAAAGCAGATAATGTGTTTCTATTATTACAAAATGTGAGGTTACAACAAGGAAAGAGCACTTTTCATATAACAGCTACAACTAGAGGAAATTATGTAGAGATAACAGGTCTCCCTTGCTAGCAAAATATCCACTTGTAAGGCCGTTCTATCCTTGCATGCTCGAAGCACCTTGTAGTTATCACCAAATATTTGTAAAGGTTAAAATAAAGTACAGATTACAAAGGTCTTCCCCTTTTTAATATTTCTGTTTAGCTACCACAGAGCTGGACATTTATAACTTCATACTACTGCAAGTAGTGGCAGGAGCACCTACGTGACAATAAGCTACTAACAACCAAACAAGCAAGATGGGTTGATTGACCTCCTCTCGTTTGTAAACTTTCTTATGTTCTTATGTTCTTATGTTCTTAATGACAGAATGGCAAGTAGGTAAAATGACTCTTCAGGAATGTACAGTAATCAAACTGAACAATACAATCTGTTATCTTATTGGGTTGGTATACAGCTTTTGATATGCTTAGGCATGTCACTTTTCATGACTTGATGATTCATTTGCGTAATACAACAGGGAATACAATTTCCTATGCTATTGCACTAGAATTCTTGACACGTTTTGCAAAGTTTTGCTGTTCTTTAACATCAAAGTGTGGTTGATCTTTGCTTACAGTTATTCATCCATAACTTCACTCAATCATAGACTTGTAAGAAAACAAGTCAAACATGTTGGTTAGTGCCTTCATTAGAGTAATGTGTATGTGCGTATGATGATGGATATCTCTTTGAAGGTAAGGTTTAAGAATTGTCTTCTTACCCCCACTTGAGGAGAGTTGTGGCCCGGCGCAGGGTCTCAGCAGGTATGCGTTGGGAGAGAACTCGTCAGGATTGGAGTCCAGGATGGGACGGGAGGCGTTGCTGTCTAGTAATCGCATCTGGCAATCTCTAACGGCAACTGGTGAAGGATGATGGGAGCCAATGGGCGGTGGGGCAGGAGGGAGGAGGCTGGACGAGGGTGTGGGTGGAATGGGGCGACCTGGGGAATGGATAGAGGGTTTACAGGTTACTCATGAATGGCATGTTCTACATGCAGGAGCTTTGAAAAGTGTGAAAGGCACAATAAGCACCACAACCTGACATTGTATTGTACAGCCAAATCTGCTTCTTATGACCACTTACTACAACAGTGAACTTTACAAACAGGTATGATCAAAAATCCAGAGTATCATTATTATATAGACAGGTAGTCCTTCTATACAGGTGGTCTTAAATCCAGCTCGGACTGTTAATAGTGATGCATTTTATGATACATTTTTACTTTCTGTTACTGCAGTTCTTTTAAAAATAGTATGGTTCTAAATACCAACATATACATAGCATAAGATTTTTAGCAGAAGAGTTGCTGGTACATACGTAACCACTGTGTCTTGGAATGCATAACCATTACCAATGGGTTTTGTCCAACCTGAAGTATGTGTTGTGGATAAATCCCATTGCTTAAGGCTATTACTATTGTGTTTTTTTTATATGGTCAATAAAATTGCTGCTTCATATACAAAACATAAGAAAGCTAGTAGCTGGTGGATCTTAATTGGATCTGTTAAGTCAGGTCTTCAGCATCAACAACATGGCTAGGTAACCCATTCCCATACCATCAGCACTCTCTGTATAAAGACATTTCTGTTTGTATTTGGTTTATCACCTTATCTTAAAATATTAATGTTTGAAAAGTTAAGCCCTAATTACAAAGTGTTACTTAAAGAGTAAAATAAAAGCTATTCATAAAAAGCTGGCTGGTAGTCACAAAGACTGCTGTTCACCGTTAAAGACTGCCATTGTTGTTTTTGCTTCCTTAATATCAAACTACAGTATTCATAAACAGACTTAAAAAAAAGAAAAAAAACATTTAAATAGAGATACATCTTTGCAAACCCATTTTGTGACAGTACTGATTAACATTTTACCTTGTATGCGTTAAGAAAGAAAATTAATTTTAATACTTCCATGCACTCTATCAACACAATCATAGCAATTCTCCATGACCTAGTGTCAAATAATTCAAATTTCCACCAGAAAGAGGCTCTGAATACTGCTTTAAAACTGTAACATGAAGGCAAGCACATTTTCCTAACCTTGGACGCTCATTTTATGTGCCTACCCTTATATTACGAGACGCCACTTTTTTTATTTCCTGAAGAGGCTCTCAAAGCCATTAGGCTCACATTTCAGTAGCCTTTTAATCAGAATAGCTGCATCCTGTTGCACTGTTAACAGCCCCTCTATGAGCGGGATAGCTTGCTAAGTGTCAAAAATTGTAAAGTACCACCACCTGATGCTTCACTTATATCTAATGAGGTGTTTATTGAGTGCGTCACCCCATTCACCCCACTTATATCCCTCAACAGACAATGGACTCATCAAAACAAAGCCACACATTTTAATAAGCAAGCCATTTCACAAGTTGGGTGGTACCACACAATGCTGTCCATTTTATAGGAACATCCGAGGATGGGACATGTATTCACTTATCATCAATAACACTGTTTGGTCACTAAATAACTTAACATTCCTGAATAGATACTCGGCCCATCTTGAAATACATGCAAACGATTTCAATGTGCTATCTGTTGAACATGTTACCATGAGTTTTGTTCAGATAGTGTCAATGCAGAACAATTAGGTGGACATTTCTTTCTTCACTTTACACAACAAAATCGGGCCTGACAATACTAGTAAGAAATGTAGAAGTCCTCAGTTAAGGTCTGTACATGGACCGAACATTAAAGGAATTAAAACAAAAGCTCATGCAACGAGAAACACAAACCGTTTAGCTGTTTTTATTCAGATTTCATGATGGAGTGTTTAAAGCAGTCATTCTAACTCATTTTCACTTGTTGATGGCATCTAACCCCCCCAAAAAAAGCAGATGGTGGCAAAGCAATGGGCAAATGTCCCTTCAGACACATCTCTGATATACAGCCAGAAGGGGTGTTTCAAACACAGCAGTGTAGTCTAGGGAAGGAAGGGTTCTATAGCGATCTTCCAACACACTAGCTATACTCAAGTTTTTCATGACTGTTCCAAAGGAAGTTTGAATGGATTTTAATCTCTGCCCTGGGATTCAGGCTTCTTCTCTGCAGTGTGCAGCACATTTACTACCGGTTTTAATAGACTCCCTTCTCTTGTATTCTGTTCAACAGCTTGTAAAACCACTCAGTTGGTCCTTTGTGATACTGGGCATCATCATAATGATAAGCCCTGACTATATGCTATAATCACACATTCTGTTACTACGAGTGTTTCACATTTTAATTTGACTCCACGTCGCATGCCTTTCAGACTGATATTTAACCTAAAATGGGTTTTTCAACACAACTTAATCAGGGGAAATGGGTTCAATCTAGAGAATATTTCAGCTGTTCACCTAAATTCACCATACTTTCTGCAAAGATTACACTTATTTGTTTAAGCTTAATTTATGGGGTTGTCTGTTTACTAACAGTTGTTCATGGTTAGCTATTAGAGAAGTTTTCGCACATTCAGATAAAGCCTTAGCCTTCTCACATAGTCATTTAATTCTGTTTCGATGACTGAGTTGATAAACCCTCCCCACTCTAGCATTTTGTTTCTTATATTTCCTCCTATGTCACTTAAAATGTCAAAAGCTTAACTACTGTTTGTAAAATAATATACAGTTATATTATTAGATATATTACAATAAAATACCATTTATTTATCATAAAATCATAATACTAACTAAATAATAAGGTCAAAAATGCATTAGACAAAACATTTCTTATAAATGACTTGAGAACCCCGACTTAATACAAATTAAAATATATATATATATATACATATATACACACACACACCTGACAGTCTCGTAGTTTATGACATCACATTTACCCTAGATGGAATTATTTTCTTGTAACTCACTGAAGCCCATCTATTATACTATCTATTATACTATCTATCTATCTATCTATCTATCTATTATACTATCTATCTATCTATCTATCTATCTATCTATCTATCTATCTATCTATCTATCTATCTATCTATATATATATATATATGTTTTACAATAGGTTGTGAATTAATATGTATTTGCATATGAAATAAAACTTTTCCTGTTTATAATAAATTCAACACTTCACTGTTCCAAGAAATAAAATAAAGAGAGGTTATACAAATAAAATGTCAATTTGAACTGGCACATCTCTTCTCAGTTTATATTCACTTTTCTCCTTTATCAGCAATATGAACTGTTCAGAGAAAGCAGGATCATGTGATTGTATTTTAATTAAAGTGCCACAAACAGTACAACCTAGGCAGTACATGTAGGTGGGAAATATCACACCTTGAATAATGAACAAGATAAAATTTGATGTGTAATTAGTAACTGGAAAGCTTGTTTGAATTACCTTGCAGGAATGTTAAACCCATTTCCAACAATAAGTACTAATGTTTCCGGCATTTTTCTACAATTTCTGAAGACCTGTGATATATGTGGGTCAATCCAGCTGAAGTGGACCAACAGGGGTTACTCAGCCTCTTTGTCAATGACTAAAGTCCTTAAAACAAGATTTAAAATCATAATAACATTTAAAATCATAACAACATTTCCTTTTTCTCCAGGACATCCTCACAATTAGTTCAAAGGACATCACATGCATGGACAGGCACCATTTTTGATGAAAAAAGATCAGATTCCCTGAGTACTGTGTGTTCTTCCATGGTCTGTGTACACTATCAGACATGTTTTATTGTCTAGTTGGTTTACTAAAGCTAGTTTGAGCTGCAGGCACACAAACTGCCTTCCTCCATGAAACCTCCTTGCCCCTCTGTCACTATGAAAAAACAGCATGCGACAGCGGGTTAGGAATGTTATTAGCAAACAGGAAAGGAAAGTAAAAGTGGAACAGTGTGATTTTCAAATGGTATTTTTGTTATCGATAAGGTTCAATATTAAATATATATATTAGGTAAGAAGGCTACACCATATAGAGTAAAAAATAAAAATAAAAAAACCCTGAAAATTAATAGAATTGTTCCATAATGCTTATCAGCACTCTTGAAACATTATACTATACCGGTATCAGTTCAAATGTGTGGCTTGAATGCATTCATATAATTACATTCAGAAAACCAACCTATATTAAAAAACGATACACGTGTTCCATTTACATTTCTATAACCTGATGAAACAGTGTTAAATAAGCAATCCTACAGATATAGCACTGTGTCTGTCAAAGAGGCTTGTTCCAGCTGTGTGCATGCATGTGTATGTCTGAGGAACCAAGCACTCATTACAGGAGAACACAGTCTAATCAAACGTCTCTTTAAATGACAGCGTGCCCCCCCCCCCCCCCCCAACAAATTAACAAGAACAGTTTCCGAATCTCCGATGCTGTCAAACGGGACTTGTTGACCAATTTATCTTCCTACCAACCATCTCTGCTGCTTGTCAATCAATAAGTGAAACATTTGGTGCTGTTTCTCTATCTCTACCCCTCACTGCCTTCTACCCAAGCAATTTACTAGGAGTCAATCAACGTCAGGGTAGACCTTCTTTAAACAGAACAGGAACAAAAGAATAAAACGAGGTACAATATGTGAATTAATTACAATTCCCTACTCTTGGATTACATCGAGAGCCCGCAAAGCTTCTCAGATTACAATTAAATGAAAATATGCAGAGCAGAGAATATAACTAGATCAGGGGGAAGTGTTATGTGTGTGGGTCGTCACTGAATAATAATGAGGCAGACACAGAGCAGTGGGTGTTGACATGCCGCACACGTAACACTTTCCCCTGTTATACTTGGTGTCAGAGTGGGATACTGCCCCTGGAGACTCAGAACAGAACTGCAGGTTTTTTAAAAAAAATAAGGCATTAAAGAAGGGGGAGGAGGCGAGGGGACCACCTCCGTCACATTCCTCCCTGCCAGAATACATGTAAGAATGTGGCTGGAGCCTGAATTGAATGATTGATGGTTAATTAGGCTCCAGCCACATCGTATATAGGAGAGGAAAAATCCTTTGTCTGGGAGTAGGGAGTTGGTGAGTGTTTGTTTAACATGTATATGGATCAGTAAAGAAAATGCCCAGCCAGACATTAGTGTTTTGTTTAAACTGTTTATTTTGGCCCTCGTGCTGTTTTGTTTGTTTGTTCCTGTTTATTTATTTGTTTAATAAGCACTTAAACTACAGCTCTCTGTTTCCGAGTCTCTCTCCTGCCGGGAACGCACCTTGTAAGTGACGTTACCCTGTCACATTAGCTCATTGGAAATCCTCCGAAAGAGGAAATTAAGGGGTGTGGTTTATAATTGAGATGTGCTGTCACTTTCTTGTCTTCAAAGCTGTAACAGGGTAGCATCACTAGGAAGGCTGTTTCTGTCAGGGAGAGAGACTCAGAGGCAAGAAGCTGCAGGTTTAAAGCATTATTGCGCACGTTTATTAACAAAAAGGAACAAGAAACACTAAACAAAACCTACACCAACACTAACCTTACTAACACCCGTGATTACCCTTTTTATACACCTGTGGCTGGAGCCTCATTAACCATTAATCATTCAATCAGGCTCCAGCCACATTCCCCCGTGTTTTCTGATAGGGAGAAATTTACCCCCCTCCCTGCCAACCCAATATTCCCCACACACACCCACACTTCTGCCCTGCCACAAAAGCAAACAAATGTAACTCATGGAATCCAACCATTGACAGCTGGGCTCAATTTTAAATATGGCACCACTATCTTTAGAGCAGGTTTTGAAAAGTACCAACTAACAAAAACATGCAATAACTGTGATAAAAAATAAAAAAAAAACTCTTGTAAAAGCCACAGCGATAAAGCCATAACTAAAATGTAATCCTGGGGTAAGTTTCTTATACCTATAACACCTGTAAAACTCAACTCTTTCCTTCTGAACAAAATAGCACTCTGCCTTTAATGCACTTTAACTTGCATTTATCTGCTCCCTATTTTACTGTATTTAATCCTGCACTTAATCTAATCTGTAGTATCTTGTATTTCACTTGCACTCGTATCTAACCCTGATGTAACTATCAACAATGTTATCTGCTCTTGAACTGCCCCGATACTAAATAGTACTGTGTTTTGTATTTGCTCTTATTAGGACTGAAGTCATTGTATTTTGTATCTTGCTCTTAATTGTACTGTAATTATACAGTACATATGTATTTTACTTTGTATACAACTGTAAGTCACCCTGGGTAAGGGCGTCTGCTAAGAAATAAATAATAATATACTGTATATTTTACCTCAAAACTGAAAGAAAAATACATAAAAGGGGCATTTCTCCCCAAACAGAATTCCAGGACCATTGTAAGCCAATTAACACACCTTTAAAACTGAAAAATTTAAGTAGGCCTACTTAATATAGATATTGTAAGTAATGCTGATAATTTAAACCAACTTCTGTAATTTTTTCACATATTCTAACTTTTAATTTATACTTTAAGTTTTTCTGACACTATAGAATAGCGTACATGTTAGTGCCCAATATTTAACTATGCCATTTTGTAGAGGGACTCTGTCCAGTAAGAATGCATGGGTGAATGTATATAATCAGTGTGTCCCAACATGGAGGACTGGGCAGGACTGGATGGCTTTACTTTCAGACACTGTTCAAACTGAAGAAAATTCAGAAGACATGAAACATTAATACAAATAGCTAATTAAGCATTGGAAAACGGATTACAATTTTAAACCTAATATACCTAACCTCAAATAAACAATACCAGATACTTAAAACAGCAAAGCTAATCATTTAAGATACACAAGAGTACAACAGTGTGTTTTTATAGTAGTTATTTTAAACACCTAAATTAACGATTGTATTTTCAATAACACTTTACAACTATCATTTATTAACTCTAATGAAAATACAAAAATGATGAGGAACAATTAAAATGTTAAATTATGTTAATTAGAAAAATAATAATGGTTGCCTTTGATGGCCAGCAGCAATTAACAGACTTAATTTCCTCTCTAATTAAGCTGGAGGGCATTTAAGCTATTGTAATTTATTTTCCTAAATTTTTAAGGTCATTAGAAATTGTCTTTTGTTATTAAAACAAGGTTTGGTAGTGAGGGTCATAACTAAAAGCATGTATCTATTGAATACTATGTACTGGTAATTTGAATCTCCTTTAAAAATGCTCCACCTCTTTAAATCAATTGAGCTTTACTTCTGTACAATCTTACCTTCTGTCTATCTATTACATTAAATTACATTACAGTACGTACTGTACAATACAATACAATGCAACAGAATCCAGTTAATGTTATGCTGTACAGCGCTTTTATGATCACACATGATTATTGATGTTAACACAATTTAGATGTGTAATTAAGCTACAGAACCCTAGAAACTGATTTATATTTTCCACTGGTAAGCCTTGATTACAAGAAAGATGTAAATGTTATTTAAGACAAACTGGATTCCATCTCATATCAGACTGCATCTGGCAACCTGGTCTCAGTATGTAACGTTATACAGTCAGCACAAACATATCCGACCCTATACAATTTTGACTTCAGTGGGGGTTAAAAGAGTTTGACGCATATCTATCTGATTATTTCATTTTGGCCCGTTCCAACGCTGGTCCATTTTTCTGGGAACACAAAAAAGATACACTGTCAAAAATACATCGCTGAAAGGCTTGTGTTTTAAAATAAGTAGGCTTCCATTGAGATGTATTGTAGTTGGTTTTGTTTGCACAGTACTATATTTATTTATTATTATTTATTTATTAGCAGACGTCCTTATCCAGGGCGACGTATAGTTCTAATATATATTTTCAACAGAAGAAGTATTTGATTCTGAAAATATCACTTGCCAAAAATGTTACCCATGCACAGAACTGCATGAAAAGCAAAAGGCAATGCAACTCAGCAAAAGATTAAAAAAGAAAAAAAACAAACAACACAGTTTCCAGAATTAAAACAGTATCCAAAGTCAGTATTCAAAATTGCAGAATACAGTGCTCGATAAGGCCCTAATGTCACAGTTCACTTGCAAATGAAAATGCACAAAAGCAACTAAAGATCACAGATTTTTATTTTTTAAATCATCACAGTATCTAATGCACAATAAAGACTGATTTGCGGCTGTGACGGATAATCAAATAAATTGTAACATTGAAGAGATGGGCTTTGTATTAGAAAACTGGTGACAGAATTGGAAATCTCGTGTGACCGGTAAGTGCATTAATATTTAACATACATAATGGGGATTGATCTGTTTCTTAATACATGGATGGTAAAACACGACTGACGTGTATCTGAGTGTTGTGTATCCAAGTGCTCACTGTATAGCAATTTACTGTAAATATAATATTAGACAGATAATGATAAAGGAAGCAAGACAATATGGTGTGTTGGAGAACAGTCTGGTTACTTCAAGCATGTGTGTTAAAAACCTGTTTTTCTGCTTTAAAGAAAGTTTTAACCCATAAGGAAGAGAAACAGATTTCAGAATATATTCTGAGATGCATCCAGTATTCAAAATCGATTGTTGAAAGATTCCAGTTCTACACTGTGGAAATATGAATTGTATAAATAAAATATACATGAGTGCTGAACTCATGTATATGACACAGTTGCATTGCTCAATAAAATTTACAAATATATAACTGCACTTATAAATACTTTTCCCCCTTATTCCATCTAAGACACTGTAGTTTTATGGTTTTTTTTTTGCTTACCATGCTAAATAATTTAACTGCAAATCACTTAATGTTAACACAGTCTGAATCAGAGGAAACTGTGTAAGAAACAGTTACCAGGATCAATCAGGTAGCTTCGATTACAAATCACAATTTACAGGAAAGCAGGGTGCCCAAACAGGAACACCTGAGCCCAAAATAATAAGATCTTTTTTTTTTTTTGACAATCAATGGACGTGATTCAACTCTTAAAAATGTATGCGTAATGAATGCTCCTTTTACGTTTGGTATTTTACTAGTGTTGTCCATCTGTCCACCACCAAACAAGTGGCCAAAAACTGGAAACAGGGACAGCTTGAAATCATTCATCTGGAAAGTGACAAATTACTACTACAAGGATGGTCATTCATCATCCAATGTTTTTCTTTTTTTTTTCAATCCTCATTTCTTTCTCTACAGATCCAAACTTTATTGCTCATTTCGTTGCCATGACCAATCATTTAAATCTTCCGAGCTTGTGCCTATTTCATTTTTGAAGAGCGCAGATCATTCAAGGGGTATTAAAGCCTATTACACAGGATACGGCTTGAGTTATTATTGCACACGCAAACAGTTATTTATCTGTGCGTTAGAACCCAAACCAAGGCTGGGAAACACTCATTCATTCACGAATCACGATTGCTGTAAATAAATGGTCATTGTAATGGGTGTTTGCATTAAGGTTTATGCTAACATCCGAGTCAAAAAAGAAAAGATGACGTGGGTTTAATAACCAAGAAAAAGAAGGTAATTATATATCTATATGCATCTTCCAGAAATTATTAAAACAAATTGTAGTTCTGTTGTTACTTTACATAACCAATATATTTCATACTTGTTTATACCTTATTATATCCATAACTATGTGGTCAATTCAGAAATCCTAAAACAAATGTTTAGACTGACAATTTTTCTCAATGTCTTCTTGAAGGCATTAAAAAAATACTTTGTCGAAAAATGATCATCAATGAGTTTACAGTTTCTTTTAGTATTTCTTAAAGTTTAATTTAAAGGTGGTGTAAAAAAAGGCCCAGTAGGGCTGTGTAGCTGTAATTTCTGCTCCCTCTTCTGTATGTATAGAGATATTTTATTTACTCAGTTCCCACAATTAAAGAAGGGGGCAGAAAGTGCAGATGCACATCCACTACCAGTTATTTCTAAAACCACCTCACTTCAGAAATGATCTTTTAGAAGGGATAGAAGGGGCATTTTCACCGACAGCATACAACTTATATATGCAACACCGGCGCACGGGATTAAAAATGAACAAACAGCTTTCGTAAATATTGGAAAACTGTACAGGAGGTACTGCACCTTACTTTCACTTACTGAGCAATACCATGCACTGCTACAAGTAAGAATATCACAAGTGGGATAAGGCTTTGGCTTGACTAGGACAGGCTGTAATGCAGGTTCCGATTATGCATGCTTTCAACTTTGTGACCCACGAATAATTATGTAGAATAATTATACAACACGTCCACTTTCTTCTTTCACTCATACTTAGTGCAGCACTAGTGATGTTTTAGAAAGAAAAAAAAAACGAAACCATAAGCCATTTTTAATTAAAAGATAGATTTTTCAAAGCTTAAAACAGCCAATCAAAAAAAATAACTTTGATGTTAAACATCAGACAGCAGAAGAATTTTTTTTTTTGTGCCTGGAATAGTTTCTTTAAAAGCTGTTTGAAAATAATTGCAAAGTTATGCTAGCCCTTGTCTGAGCTCTAATTTAACCTATATAAAACAATATATACTATTCATAATACCGTCTTTGAATGTCTATGCTTTGGAAAATATTACCATTTAAAAGTAATCTTTGACTTTACACCTGGGACCAAGGAAAGCAAGAGAATATTCAGACATACCTGTCACAGATTATGCAATATAACTTATATAAAATGTACATCGAGGTAAACACTATTTATTACCAGTACATTATTTAGTATTTAAATACTAAATTTAGTATTTAGTACATATACTGGTCAAAAAAATTGAAACAACTCTGATATTGTCTTAAAAGTATGTACCACCTATGAACATCTTTTGTAAATGTATTCAGTCAAGCTCCTTGCTGCAAATCAGCTCTACGGAGGGCAAGCCAGCAGAAATGGGAGACTTGTAAAATAGGGCACTCTGTTGGGAGATGCATCCTTCTCCATTGCACAAATTAAAGACGTTTTACAAGCACTTTGTCAAAGTCCAATAGTCATTGCAACAATACTCTTTCATAGCCCTTTGCTGTTTATGCACTGTATTTTAAAACTGCTTGACATTTTACATTTGTTTAAAATTAATGTTTAAAATGTAATTTATATGATAATAGCTTGCAACCGCAAAACCACTTCCGTCCATCTGAAACATTTTCGCTTCACAATTACTCCACAAATCACGGAACGTGCCGTTAGTCATCTACCCGTTTCTGAGTCTGACTGTCACTTTACTGACTCGTCCACTATTCGGTGCTACCCCTCGTTTTTATAATTGTTTTATTTGAGGGTTTTAGACAGGTACATGAGACAGCTACAAAACAGAGAAAAAAAACAGATAGAGATAGATAGATCATACATAGTAATTTATCCACAAAATAAACAACAATGACAGTAATCTTTGTAGTTACAAATGACACTAAGATTTACATCAAACTATCCAGCTGACACAATATAAACTATATGTATAAAAAGCAAGCTCTAATACATGCCTTCAGGACCTGCAGAGAGATAAATCCAATCTGGTGTGATATATCAGATTATATTTCAGTTGAATACATATGATCATAATCTCGACTGACAGTTCATCATGTGATCTGGGTTACTTTATATACTTCCTTATAAGCATCTAATATTAAAATACTGGAAAGGTTTTAAGGTACCCACCATGAGTTAATAGTTATGGGCTATTCTAAGGAACATACATTGCTGCAGGTTTTCATCTCCTTATTACAATCACCTTCTGTTTAATTATATAACACCTTTCATTGCACAGTTATAAGTAGGACATTACAGTATATATACCGTAGAAACATTTTACAACAGTAGTTTTCTGATGCTTAAAAGTACCACCTTCCTAAATGTGGAATTCAATTCCAAACAGTTTTAGACCAGAAAGGGAGGTGTAATGACTAATTAATCTTATCAAGCACACCGTTTCCACAGATAAATAGTTTACCCCTTATCATGCATATTTATACCCAACTTTTCACACCACTGCATCAGACTTCGATTAAGATGGAAATTATGAATATTTAAATAAGGAAGCGATAACAGATTTAATAGTTCTTACTGGGAGATGATGTTAGATTGCAAAAAATCTGTTTAGCTGACAAATGAAATGAGTTTAGTGGTCTCAGCTCAAGCTGCTGCAGTAGACCAAACTCATACTGCACATCACAGGGAAATAATTCAAGATGTCTTTGACTATTAATAAGAACTAAGAATTGTTATCTAGGTCATGGGAGACGCACGGTGAAAGGATGTGAGGGTGATGGGACATTGCTGTCAGTTCCAGTCGAGTGACCCCAGAGCAGTCTTTACTTTTCAGCTTCCCTTACTTGTTAGATATATTGGAGTTACTTAGAAACTACTTAAGCCAGTATTATTTCAATAGAAATATATTTTCTTGGCCATAAAAATATCCTTAAACTAAAATAAAAACTGTGTAAATGCCCCTTAATTGTAGCCATAATTCTTGTGTCATAAGATTTCATAATATATTATAAAGTAGGGGAGGCCGAGCATGTTAACAAATAACCCAGACTTTACATTTTGGGAGACTGTGGGTCTGTACATATTGTTTGTATTTCTGAAATATACTTGTGTGTGTCTGTATTATAATTAGGTTTGTTTTTTCAACTATAAAAAATGGCTAATTTCACAGCCTAAAACTAGGTACTTCAAGGCATTTTACGATTAAACATAATGTTACTTAAAGCAGAAAAAATAGCGTTATCACATTCATAATTATTACACAACAAATGTTCCTAAATATTTAAATGCTTACCTGAAAAACAGTAAATTGTAGAATATTTTTTTATGTCCATCTTGTAAATAAAGTAATACAAACAAATGTTGTTTATTGTTATAAAAGTTCTTATTTAAAACAGGTCTAGATAAAAAGTTCCCATTTCAATGTGTGCTGCCCGAGCAGTAATGTAATTCCAGTTGATGTTATCTTTGATTTGTAAATGTAAATCTACATTATTTCTTTATAATTTATATTTAAGTTTCGGTTTAGTTTTCTTATTTGAGCGCGGTGCGGGGACGTTCACAGAAGTTCAGTGGCAGATGGACAGACAGGCTTTCAGTGTGCACAGCCTTTACTTTTGCTGCGAGATAACGTTTTTTTCAGCGCAAGAAATACATTACTTCTAAAACAGGAAATATACAGAGAACTTAAAGAATGGATGTCACAAAGACGGCCGGAGTGGGTGGCGTCAGACCAGATGCAGGAAATAAACAGACAGACTTGGAGTTTGGTGGAGCTGAGCGAATGGTTTCGCTCAGCATTTAATAAAACAGCACAGAAAATAAAAGGTTGGAACACAAAAACAGGACACGGCACTGGTAGCCAAAATAAATAGACAAACAAAACGTACTAAACACTTAACAAACGGTGCACGGAGACAAACAAACACGGTGAGTACAACACTTATATTTACGCTTTCTTTCACTAGTTAGTTTCTCCTTCTCCACACCCGTTCTCCACTCTCGACCCCGACTGAATGAAAATGTGCCTCTATATATACTGTTGTGCTGGGATTCAATTACTAATTAATTATTCACTTGAATCCCAGCACGTGAATTAATTCTGTGCAACCCCGTGCTTACATATTACATTTAACCAGCACGTGAAGTGATTTGTGCCCTCCTCGTGCCTAAATACAAATCTACACTTTTTAAATACACGTGAAACACAGACCCGTTTATATCCCGTGTACCAATGACTATACACCAACATTTACACACGCAACATACAACACATAACACACAAATGCACACAGGGGCGGGGCGCATTGCCACAATGGAAAAATTGAAGCTTTAGAAGGCGATAATATTGTGGATGAGGCAGTGAACATTTTTAGTTCACCGCCACCCCAAAATAAAATAAAACAAGGCAACATATTAAATTATTTCTGCAGGAGCAAAGCACTTTAAATAACTAGTAGACTATAGATATATAACCTGCTTCAATATTTGATGTAGCTGTTATATTGCATTAAATTATCCACAGAATAAATACTGCATTAAAATTACATGATAGTATTGTTATCTACTGTATAGGGGGGAAAAAAAGTTTAGCAATGAGACAGAGGCATGACTATTTTTTTTATGTTGTAAATGCAGCCATTAAACTGACCTTTATGCAAGTACAAGCTCAGTCTCTTGCATGAAGTAGTCTTTTACATCTTACGTTGAAATATCAGCACCTGTTATCAACCAGCTTTCTGTTCCAGGCCTTTTTAACGTTTTAAACACAAATATCTTCTTGCACTTTTATTTTTACAAGCTTAAAAATGTATTTCGTCCTTTAAAGCTGTAATATAATTTTAATGTATGAAATTTAGTCTGGGGGTGGGGTGGGGTGTGTGTGTGTGTGTGTTCACACCAACACCCCCACCCCCACACACCTGTAAATTGTAAATTCAATTTTTAATAAATAAAAAGACAGTATATTTCTTAATGCATTCATCTTTACTGTATGTATTTTGTATTTTTTCCCCATTATTATCTCTTTCCTGAACTTCACATCCATTCGCTACCCCTCAGCAAATTATTCCAATTTCAGCAAAACACATGTCTCCATAATCTGAAAAGCAGGCAGTAAAAACTTACAGCACATTCAGCTTCAAACGGTCTACCTTTCAAGGGCATATTATGCGGCAGCCTGTTCAAGCATCTCCAGTAAGTGAAAAGATTATTATTATTATATATATTTTTAAACAGTCGAGTGGAACATTGGAAAAAAAATACCTTTCATTTAAATCTGTGAAACGCATAGCACAGAAAACTTTATAGGCATGGAAAGGGCATGATGGTTTTTAAATGCTTTGCATGCAAAGCCTAAAACATGCTTTTGAAAACAGCTACTTCAGCATCCCATTAGGCTTCAATTTGTTTTCAAAGTATAGAAATAAAATATAAAGCAAAGATCCAGCTGACTCTGTGAAAAGTTAGGTCTGCCATAGCCTTGACAGTATGAACACTACTGCCTTTCTAAACTGTATCGCCCCTCTGTTTGCATACACTATTATCAATTTTGAATTAATGTCAGAAAGTTTCTTTTTTTGGGGGGGGGGGGATTATAACAATTACAGAATAAAAATACAGTATATTATTTCTGGAACATGTCTGTGTGTGTTATGTACAAACAAATACATTTAAAAAATGTGGCAAAATGGTATTTGATAGTGAGGTGAACTTTTAACAAGCAATTAAGAGTTTATAGTATATGCTACTGATGTTCTATTTAAAACATCACCAATGCCTTGAAACTGTATTAAACATTGTTATGCTTCAGCAGGTAGATTATTCCCCCAGTTATTGCATTTTTACTGGATCGTTAATTAGGGCTTGAAAGGGGCTATTATGAAATGCTGACTACACTTGCAGTTGTACTGCACAGAATAACATATATTATGGACTTTCCTAAGTGCACTTTACAGTAATCATCTGTCGGATGCTAACAGATATATAATATGAATTGCTAATTATATTTCAAGCCACATTTCTCTCTTTGAAGTCTATAGCTCATTGCTGGTGCTCTATTTTTATCTACTTCTATCTTCTTTTTCCTTCCCCTTTAGAAATTCCATACCTTTAAGAAGTTCAAAGAGTCAAGGAATTAAATGCATTTTGTTAAAAACTGAAGACAGTGGTATTTTCTCTCAAATGTATTTTCCCCTTTTCCACCAAATATCTTTTTGAAACCTGAGCAGCTCACCTTTTATAGAGTTCTCATTTAATTGGCTGTGCCTGTCTGTTTCTCTGTCTATCAAACTGTACATTTCATGGCTGTAACCTGATCAGCTCTTAATTTTATACAAAGATGTTTAAACTTTCAGGTACTGTGTGATTATTACACGACTATGAGGACCCTATCTCTGTGCGTGCACAAGAAGAAGCAGTTTAGATGTATTTATCAGACAGAACAGATAGTGGTAATCCTGGGCTCTGGGGATTACTATTTTCAACCAACAGCTTTGAAGTTTGACAGTTGAATTTTGTCACAGATACAGTCTATAGCTCCCTATTCCTGCAACTCTCTGCTTTAATGACTTTATGAGTCATTTGCCCTGACAAATTCACAGTATTTATGAACCCCTGTTACTTTCAACTGTTTCAAAGTGTTGGCTTTGTTTCGCAGTGCTGTGCATGACCTCACGTTAAAAATGTTTAAAATGATAACGGGCCCTATTTTCCAATGTGTTGCAATGACAAGGCATGGCCGGCTTGTCATTATAATAGACAGCAATTTCTGTGCTGTCTTTTGTTTTCACACTGTTCAATAAGGAGAAGTTGGACATGTTTTTTTTTTTTTTTTTAATGTACAAGAATAAAATTATTTTGGGTTATACAAACAGTTTCCAAGCAGGATTATGCTGGTTTCAGTGACCATGATAAACCCGACCATCCAACGAATAAAATAATAAAACAAAAAATACACAAATATATATATTTTAGAACACCATTTTAATCTGCAATTATTTTCTGTGGTGGGAGGGAGTGGGAGGGAGCTACAACGAAATTTGTCTCAGGTCGCTTACCTACTAAATATCCATTTCTGAATCGACAACGGTCTGCATTTAAAAAAATAGGCTTTAATAAGCAAGTCAGCCCACAAATACACTCCAAGTCTTAACCATTTACAACCAATGCACAATAACTGGATGGATTTCTGTTCTCATTTTACCTTAAAAATGTGTTTCTGCAATAGTAACTGCCAAGTCTGGTGCAAAATTCAATGTGATTGTCTCAATGTGATATAGGTCTTTGACTGATGAGAATGACTACGTTGTGTTGTCTCATCTCTAACCAGTCTTGTTTATACAACATATCCTTTTTTGTTTGGTATGTCGAGTGAAGTCAGATAGTTTTTTTTAAACATATAGAGGAGTTTGAAACAAGCTTCTTGTAACTGGACTCTGGAGGGGTTACCTGCACACAGGCGTTAAAACAAGCTCACAGGATAACCTTGGATTGTGGTTAGGAAACCACTTCCTAGACAAAGGATACATTATATTTATACCTACTGTTGGTACTGGACTTAAGTCAGAAAATAGCATATTTTATAGGGGACACAGGGGTACTTGTTTTCAGCTCTTAAACAGTTGCAGTTCAAGTTACATATTAAATGTTACCGCGAACTTGAAATATGCAACTGCTCAAGAGCTGAAAACAAGTAAAAAGGTCTCATTAAGCAAATTATTAGTTCAATTAAGGCTCTAGTTAAGTAATTGAGAGCTCAGTTGTATTGAAAACCAGCAGAACAGGGGGTCCCCAGGACCGAGTTTGAGAAGCCCTGGGTTAGAGGCACATGTGTGCAGTCTATTACACACATTGGGGACACCAGAAATGTCATAGAAATGTGTTTTCAAGGCTTGTAAGTACACCCTGACTAGTGAGAATTAAGTATGTGGGTGTTCACCAAAAAAAAAAAAAAAAAAACCCAGAGGAAACAGGATCCAACAGCAAAGAAAAGCATGATCACAGCACAAAGGGACTGGTGTTGTCACTCTCTGAAACATCACCATGAGCATTAGAGCTACTGCAAAGCTACTAAAAATTTAATAATCTGCTATGGACTACATCACTGGGCATAAAAATATGATGAGTAACCGCAAATAGACCAGAGAGAGAAGATGAAACAGCATCTTACATAAGATATTTAAACATGCAGCCATAAACGCATTATTTGCATGGTAGAACAAAATATAGGAATACTAAATAAAATGGATAATAAAAAATATAATTAGAAGACAGCGATTTGTCAAATATATCTAAAAAGTATGGATTCATCTTTTATTTATGCACATGTTACAAAAAATGACCAAAAACATGTTTCTAAATACCTCAAGCTAAATAAAAAAAAGGAAAAAGGTACAATACGATGACATCCATTCTCATCAACAATCAAACAGTAATCTACTATATTATTTTAACCTATTCCCCCAGAATTTGTATCTATTATAAATCTTAAAGCTAATAAATACAAGTGTATAACATATTACTGTTTTCTATTAACTCTAATCAATGTATTCACACATTTTATTTCCCCAGTAACCTAAATCACATCATTGCACTATGTGCATCACTGTATTTTGGTACAGAATAGAATTTTAGTCTTATAGAAACCCGTTTTATTGAGAAGGCAATACATACATACAATTTCAACATCACATGAAATATAATGCTAAACAAATCATTTGCATCACATTTGGCCAGCTTTGTTCTCCCTTGATAAATTAGCTTATCTATATAAACTTTTATTGTGGTGGATATTAAACAATGGCAATATTAATCAACATCAGTTTGCAATATTAAAGGAAAAATTAATCAGCACTCAATTTCACAGAGTTCAAATCCTTCAATAACAACTGTTGGTTTTACTTATCACTTCAAATTGTTTTGACTTGATATGAATAAATCATCTAAATTAAAACAGTACCACATTTGTCATTTTAACACAAGCATTTAATTCTAAATATAACATAACAACTTGCCTACATACTGTATTTGAATTAAGACTAAATTATAAATGGAGCCGTCTGAACAGTATTATACATCTATACACATTAAGTAACAAGCAATAGAATATGTTTGTTGTTTATGTGCAGCAATTATATTACTCTTAACTTTTAAAATAATTCTACTTAAAAAGTAAAAACACTTTATGACAATTACACATCACAAACAAGTATATTTTATTTATATATATATTTTTTCATACAACAATTCTAAAATGTAGATATAAAATGAACAAAAACAAGATCCTTATAAAAAGATGGCTTACCTTTTGTATTTTCCATATTTCTACCTGTGCTAGAGGTGATAATACCTTTTTTATTTTCCATATTTCTACCTGTGCTAGAGGTGATAAATCCCCATCAAAGCTACTGTTCCTGATCTCAAATGAGCTGAAACCCTCCTTGATCACCAGAGCACAGATTGTGTACAGTTTAGCAATTTCTTCAAGGAAAATCACGTTCCAATGGACACATTCCCGTGTTCTATTTATAGCTGAGTGTTTTTTTTTTGTTTTGTTTTGTTTTTTACAGTTTTAATCTTGCAAAGCTGAGTGCCATTTAGAATCGTCCTGCTCACAAACTGCACTGCCGGGACAGCACTGTACAGCTTCAACAAGCACACTGCACAGAGAAAGATCCATGTATCCTTTACCCGAGGTTTGCGTCTCTGGCTATCTCGGATGCTCTTTTAAGCTCACGGTGTTTAAGGGAGATCATTTGCACAGTACTACACCCTGCTCTCGTACCATTAGTCAGGATTTTCAAAAGGACCAGCTACAGGCTTTTATCTTTGTTGTGCGGAAGCCAGTCATATCTTGTTAGTAACAGATCCCCAATCACTCTGAGCTTTTATAGCCTTTCTGATAGGTCCTCTTTTCACAGGTGTCAGAAGCTGTCTTTCTTTAACCCCTTCAAGGACCAAGCTGTACATATTTCCTTAAAAACTGCTTTCACTTGACACTTTAGACACTCAAGGAAACTGATTGTTTGACTGAGACGACCACCTGGGCCACACTGATCTCAATGTCATCTTATCTGACGGCCCACAATACAAGTTCTATTGCTCCCTTTATACATAGCTGGTATTTTGTTTAAATTAAATCAAAAACATTTTTGAGTAATATTATGACAGCAGTAAGCATATTATATATTTTTTTAAGAGCTGAAGCCCTTGTTTTCCGTTATATTTTCCATATGCTCCCTTTGGGATCTGCACCTCCAGGAGGGGCCATCTGCTCCAGCTAACATTTCAAGAACCCCATGGAAATACAGCAGCCACATAGAGGAAATGTAAATACATATCCATATCTCTTAGACAACATGTAGTGTATTAAGCAACACCATTGTTTTGTGCTGTTACTAAAATGTGTTTGATGCAATATTTGCCTTTCATTGCACTGCCATGTTTACCACTGTACATAGAATACCGACTCCAATAACCTAAGGGACCCTGTCTCAGCTACCATAATATAAAATTGAGGCACATGAGCATACCGAGAACAAGCCTTGAACAGAATGCTCTGTATAAAATAAAGAACCAGCTGAACATATTTCCAGGATATTAGGTTATGGCATATCAATTTTTTGCTTTCATGCTGTACAGAACAACACTGCATTTGGGACGGCAACTGATGACCTCTGACAGTTTTTTTTTTTATAAAAGTAAAATGTCCAGCATGCAGGCTTGTGTATAACAGGCCTGACTGCCATTGGTTGTGTCTTTAGAATAACGCACACACCCTACATGCTACATATCATAGTTCAGTATACAACACACCATGTATATAACATGCAACCTAAATAACAATCAGAAAATCTGAAACTTACGTTAATCTGTATATTTATCACGTGTAAACAGACATTTAAGACTGATTTCATGGTGTTAAATTTGCTACTCCTTTCCACAAGTGGTTTACTGTCATGGTTACGTTTTTTATCAGACAAACTTAGGGTCAATTCGGAACGGAATTAGGCATTCGGAACGGATTTAGGCATTTTCTTTTTTTTTTGCACTACACGCAGCCAAATTGAGTTAATTCCCTGTGACTTCACTCACGCTTCTCTGCTGAAACTCAACATGGTCGCTGCACCAACTAAGAAATGCAATGTTTCAGCAAAAGACAGAGCTAAAACATTTTCTGATTATCTATATGTGGATGGTGGGATACCATTCTGCAAGTTTTGCTGTCATTCGATTGATCATGTACGAGTCAGTACCATTAAAGATCGTATTGCCAGTCATAAACACGTACACAACAAGAAAGCAAAAAAGCTGGCAACAAATTGGCAAAGCACTGCATTCTTCTATGTTGAAAAACGTAGACCCAAGGTACTGCGCTCAAGGCTGGGCTTTTCCAAAGTAAGTAAGCTAAATTAATTGTGTATTTAATTATTGTTTGGTTTATTTCTTTCCATTCTATCTGCCTTTAATAAAGCTACAATTACCAATGTTAAACCATGACCGTTTCTTAATTAAATTATATTATCTGATGAAAAAAAAGCTCAAAGGAAATTGATGGCTTTGCTGTGTAAAGGATGTAGTCACTACACTACACACCGTTTGTTTCATAAAGACATTCTGTCTGGAGACACACCTCTTGTTAAAGATAGCAAATAACAAGGTGGCAGAATTAGCAAAGAAACAATTGGGAGGATTAATTATGCATTTGTTAAAAGGGGTGCTATTTAAATTACAATCGGAGGATACACAGCACTGAACCTGTGTACAGCAATGAATCAGTCAACACGCCTATTTTATCAAAGTGTTTTATATTTTATCCTGGTTATTTTAATTTGTGGAGTACTGTAAATAGGATTACTCTCGCATGACATTGCTGGAATGTTTCTAAATGGTTTAATATTTTTTATTGTTATTCTAATGCCAGCAATAAGATAATAAGACTGAACTAGAGTGTTAGTGGAAGACTGTAAATATGATTCTCACATAATAGTGTTGGACATTTGTTTTCTGAACTACTGTAATATAATTCTTAAGCTTTCCTGCTTATTCTAATGCCAGCAATGAGCCAAGTAATGTTTATAAACATTATGACATGTTTGAAGTGTCTTCAGGTACTTTACTTACTATTACAGCAAAAAGAGTCGGATAGAAAAGTTTGGCTTTAATAAAAAAAAAAAAAAAGAAAGAAAATTGTTGTAATATTTATTAATTTACTTATTTTAACTATCGGCATTATATTTATGTTCAAATGCCATTTTTAATTATTAACAAGTTGATACAAAGTGGGGGGGAAAAAAACGGAATTGGTCATTTTTGAAAAACGGAATTTGCTATTTCCCAGAATGGAAAATCAGTAGCTATACTCATGTGACTATAGGACAAAAAAAGAGCCCTTGATCCATGACTCGTTTTGGGGTTACAACATGTGACCCAAATACTTTCCCAAGTTCTGAATCGCTCTTTTTGTTGGGCGAGTAACACTTTACCTTAGAAGCCGTGCTGTTGTCAATTCAGTCCACATTGCCTTGCTTGGATAACCTACTTTCTAATAATTAAGGCAGTCACTCCCATTTCTGGGGTCACTTCCTTCAACAGGAATTAATTTAACATTAGAGCATCGAGTTACGTGGTGCCCTATTTTACAGCTTTAATGATAAGGCATGACTTATTTAATTTAGTAAGGTCAAACAATTATGCTATAATGAGCTATTTCAGATTTTCATTTTCCCCTAAATTAATTTTACAAAATAGTTTTCAGAATTTTCTGGGGACCCCCTTATGTAACCTCTGCAGACCCCCAGGGGACCCTGATTTAAAACACCTTGATTAAAAGACTAATTTATTAATCTGTCAAATGTATAACTGCTTTTTTCAATCTCTATTTTCTAATAAAGGGCAACAAGGTGTTTCAAACCAGTCTGAGAATCGAACCTTAATTAGGTTTGGCTGTAAATATCCAAAGTTAAACCTGATTCAAATTATATTTCCCCTGACTGTTGAGTTGTATTATTTTTCCAGACAAAACCAGCCAACTGCAAACTCAATACTCCATTGAACATTTGATGTTATCAAATTAACACTAATTCAGCAAAATGGTTTTCTCTACAATTTCAGCACAGTTGTATTTACCTGTACGGGCAATGCAATGTTTGACTGCTCCAAAGTACAGTATCTCGTTGTTGCTACAATAATATATTATAGAGAACAAGATTACCACACAACCCCATTTATCTTCTTTAACAGTATCTCAGGTGCCATTTTCTGAAAAGGCTTGAAATTTTGAAATTGGTCTCATAGAGATATTAAAGCAACTGTATTCAACGTGGGTGCGGAAACGTCCATGGGCTTCAACGAAACTGGTCGTCTGTGCCGTCTTTCTGTAATATCTTTACATTGTATTGTTCCAGGGGAATATCCCAGCCTCACTAAAATGTTGGCAAATGGCAGCATAATTTAAATACACAAGAAGAACAGTTTGTTCTATCCTGGAAAAGTTGCTGCTTGCTTTGTTTCTGGAAGTGAGAAAGTGGCATGAGAAGCCTTTCTTATTTACCCAGCTCCCTGCTGACCAAAAGCAAACACTGGCTCTTTGAAACCTGCGCATAATGTGCTCTTTCCCTGTAAGGGTAACTGTGTTGCTTGGCACAGACTGTCGACACCGAAGAGCAAACAAACAACCAATCAGTGAATTAAAAGAAAACATTTCAACAATGGAAGTCCAAAATCCATTTTTGTTCTTTGAGTGGCAGTTTAAAGTTTTCTTACCAACCAAACAACTGATTGATATAATTCCAGGTTTCTAAAGAACAATCAAATTGTGTGTTTCTCATTTTGTAACATTAACAGTGTTTTATCCTATAAAAAACTAAATAAAACTGTAAAACACTTTTAAAATATGACCACATATTCTAATATTACTGGCCTCTATGTCACAAATCACTATATATGCAACTGAATCATTCTTAAAATCATGAATTTCTATTAATTTCATAATATTTAACTAGGCCCAGATATAGCATGTATACAATGCTATATCTGGGCATGGGCCTACAATGCTATATCATAATAGAATATAGCATTGTATACATACTGTAAGTAAACCTATATTATGCATGCAATGACATAAGAGAAAAAAAAAACAGCAATTGCCAGAAATGTTATCTGGAATATAAGTAAACAACCTCCAAGCAAGCTACTGTACTTATAATTTGCTGTCGTATAACACAAGCAATATTTTAATCACTTTCAGTTGTGTCTAACCCAGCATACATTAACATGAATTAATAGTTTGGGTTCTATTAAAACTACAGTAGGTCATAGGAGAAATTTAAGATATATATATATATATATATATATATATATATATATATATATATATATATATATATATATATATATATATAATCTGAACAGTTTATAGTGGCTCATTTAGTTGTTCGCCCTGAATTAGTTTCATAAGATCAGCATGAAAATTATAAGATGTGCACAATCTATGAATGGTAAAGGCTAATACAAATGAATGTGTTGTCATGACTGAGAGAAACCTCAAGCAGGAATCCTTTGGGACACATGTTCTCACGAGACATCACTTCATTACTGATGCTTGCTGAGACTTGTAATTCTCCTCGGTACACATTCAGAAAAAGGAGATGTCAGCACCCCCCTTGCTCACTAGTGCATTATCCTAAAAACCTCCAAGCGTCTTTTTACTACAATATTACAATATGACCGACTAGGCTGTCACATCCCTTTACTGTCCTGGCAGTTTGTTTGCTGTCCCCTGTCACTGAGCTGTCACAGTGTAGAACAGCAGTAGAATAAGCAGCTTCTCCTTGACCTATATAACATGACATCTGACATCCCTATTGTTAAATGTGCAGGTCTGCAATCTGACACATAGTCTGAATTATATTCCAACCCCCCTCGGAGAGTCATATTGGAAAAACAATACAATTATCACAATTATTAATATAAACACTGTTCTAAAACTGTATTTTATTCCCATTGAGATTTTTACATGCTCCAATGCATCTCATGGCTACAAGCATACTTTTTCGGTAAACTGACAACTTAAAGACTGTGTTGTAACTGAGGCAGATGACTTGTAATTGTTGACTAATTTATCTAATTTGCTCGGCCTCAAACACAAAAAGTGATGCAAACCTAATTTGCTAATTTAATTTGGCAATCTGTTGAAAAACAGCCAACTGTGATGTTGTAAAAGATAAAAATACAGTTTCATAACAATACTAGTGGTCATTTCACTTCAGAAATTCAGCTTTCAGGAGTCTTTGCAGAAGCAGTCATTGTGGTTAAAAAAAGGAGTAATGAGTGAATTATAACAATAAAATTCATTAATGATAGGATATTAAACAGGTAAGACGTTTCACTGTTTTACAACAATGGAACATTTTGTAGTAATTCATTTATAAAAAATAAAATCATTCTGTATTTGCAAAGGCCACTTTAGTTCTTACCTAGAAACTTCTAATGGCATAGTTTGTCCTTAAATCCAGAAAATCCATGTTTTCCAGCCCCCATTTCTGTAGCATTTATCATTTACCACACTGATGACAGATGCTAGAAAAACAGAATTCTTCAATAAAATAAAATACAATAAAATACAATAAATAAAAGTAAGGAATGTTTAGGACTGTTTGTTCAGCTCATCTCAGCTCATCCCTTTTGCCCCTACACGGGGAAAACCGGGAGCATACTGTAGATTGGACATGCACTAATGTTATTGATTAGTGTTGATAACTGTATTGATTTTGTTCCTACAAAAAAAAAAAGAAAAAGCTTTTTGGTTATCTTCCTAGCGTGTAACTAAAGAACCTCTGACAAGACAGAAAAGCGGCATTTGTCTCCATCAGATAGATTCCCAGCATCCCAATTAATGACCTGCTCTGTATAACACATTAAAGAAAAATAATAACCCTTTAATTACCTAAACCGGTATCTATATCATTTCTTACAGCACTTGTGTCTGATTTGATTGGCCAAAAGCTATCAGAGGATCTCAATTTCAAAAAATTAATTTCATATAAAACCAATAACAATTAGTTCAACCTCCAGGCTTTATAGTTTCTATAATAATATCAATATCATTTATAACAAAGGAGCAAAACTAGAAAAGACAGCATTATACAACCTTTAAGACACTGCTTTATAGTTCAGGAAAAATATGGACACAAAAATACCATATTATTATTGTCAAAAGTGTTCAATAACAGGATCAGCGGCACAGTAACAAGCCTCAACTGTACAGAGCAACACTAGCAAGAAAGACTGAGAACACAGCCAAGTTTATATAGGGTGGCAGGATGCCTTCAATGTCAAGTAAAAGATCTATAAGCTTTAAATGTTAACCCTGGGAAATACCAGTGTGTATCTGAAAGTGAAAGGTGCTGGCAAGAAATACATCACTATTACTGATGCTGGTAAAACCAAGTCTTCAGCATGACCTATCTCTTGGAGTTTTACACACACCAGAGTCCGTAGTCGTTTAAGATGTCTTAATCTTGATGTTTCCTGAGGCTTCCTCCTTGCCATTGTTTAACACCCCACAGCTCTTTTACAGTCCAGCTCATCATTTGCTGTGCCCCTCCAGGCCATCCCATCTTCTTTTATCTGTATTGTGAGCTGTGCACGATCTCAGACAGACAAATACAGTGGAATGAGAGCCATACTTGGCATGCCATGGACAAACACATTCCTACATGGAATAGTTGGAGACATGTACAGTGCAAACCCAAAAATGAAGGTCTGAAGAAATAAAACTGCTGTCACTTATGTATCAGACGATAAAAAAAAATGTAGGCTTTCTGTAACCAACATTTCTAACCCCAACCCAACTATTTTGTCATGCACTTTAAAGTATGTAGTTTTTCTCAATTAACAACCTGTATACAGTTCACACAATACATTTTGCAATACATAAACCAGAAACAGAAAACATTATTTTTATTCCTGATGAACGACTGGAATGCTACAGAACCCCAGTAACAAGTAGCCCCCGCCGCTCCTTTAAATGAAACTATCCACATTGCATGCTACTGTATAACACTACGGATTGACAACGAGTAAGAAGAATATCAAATGCTGGAAGTATTTTACACTATTGGAAAGGTCATGCTGCTTGTTATTGCAGTTGGGATCAATATAAAGTGAGCTTTCCAAATTTCACCTGTCAGTGAAATGTATTTACACTGCTTAAAATCTGAAGGTATTTGGATGAGGTCTTGAGCCAAAGGTCACAGGGATCTTACACACCTAGGTATATACCAACACTGCACTGTACATCCCTCTATAAACAGATGTTTCATGTTAATTTTTTTTTTTTTTTTTTTTTTTTTTTTTATAAATTTAGTCGTCGCCAATTATTTTTACCCCGGTTTTCACCCCAATTTAGCATGCCCAATTATTATCTGTATCCCCGGCTCACCGCTCGCAACCCCCCCGCCGACTCAGGAAACGGAGGCTGGAACACGCGTCCTCCGAAACGTGCTCCTTCCAAGCCGTCATTTTTCGCACTGCAGATCCACAGCAATGCCACCAGACCTATAGTGCCGGAGGACAACACAGATCTGGCGGCTCCGCTGCAGAGCCACAGGCGCCCTATCGGCCACAGGGGTCGCTGATGCGCGGTGAGCCGTGGATTCCCCTGCCGACCTAAGCCCTCCCTACCCGGGCAGCGCTCAGCCAATTGTGCGCCGCCCCCTAGGAACTCTCGGTCACGGTCAGCTGTGACATAGCCTGGATTCGAACCAGCGATCTCCAGGCTATAGAGCACATCCTGCGAGGAGCGCCTTTACTGGATGCGCCACTCGGGAGCCCCTCATGTTAACTTTTAGTTGTTGACGAAAATCACAGCACAGCAAATTAAACATGCTGTGTATGAAAACTCATAGACTGAACACGATTGTCAGTTTTTACTTCTTAATTATGGTTGCAGCACAACCGTATATAGTTGACTTCATTTGATGTAGGAATTAGTAGCATGTTAAATACTAAGTAAGGTGCACTTTAATTAATCTAAAAATCTCTACTTCCATTTTCAGGCCATCTTGATCATTTTACTTGGAGTGCGAACTTGTCCACATCCATCAACACCTTTCCTGATAATAAACTAAATAGGTGCTTCCCCTAATGAACGACATGCTTTGCAGTCACTTAAAATTACCTAAGAAGTTCAACCGACTACCTGAAAGTAAGGCATGCAGACTAAGAGCATATTTACTATCATCTGTTTTTTTTCAAAACTGCACACAGGAGACCTATAGAAGGGAATGGATGCCCGGTAGATCTATGGAACTATTCCATTAGCTATATTGCTCACTTGGCAAACCTGTTTATTAAGGTCACAAGGTTTTTCAGAAGAATTTATATTTAAACAACTAACTAAATATCCACATCAAAAATTCCTGAACCTGTTTGGAGTGGGAGAAAGCCTGGATTAGCGAATACGCTGGAAAACAACAAGGTAATTCCTGAATATTCTGTAGAGTGTATATCATTTCTATCAGTATTATTGGACTAGCTGGCAAGAGATGCTGCCTGCGAGATACATTTGGACAAAGAGTTTGGGGGCTAGATTGAAGGGACTGGGGATGGAGGGGACCCTGGCTAGACTGAAGGGACTGGGAGAGAGAGGGGGGGCTAGATTGAAGGGACGGGAGAGAGGGGGGGCTAGATTGAAGGGACGGGAGAGAGGGGGGGCTAGGTTGAGACACACCTGCATTATATTTTAAATGCCTTACATTTGAGCAGGATCCAGTCTAGCGAAGAGATGTCAGTTCTTATCTTTTGAGGCCAAAGGCATTTGAGGCTGACTGAATGATGTAAACCTCCAAGGCCTAGATGCAATCAACAGTGCTTTCTAGTTTAGTTTGTATCAACCACTAAGACCAACCACTGAACACATATATAATAATATTTTGACCATTTTGCATCTATTTAATTGATTGAAAAAACAGCGTTTACACATATGGCCCCTCCCTGGCATTTTATATACTTTTACAATAAACTAAAACTTCCATGACTGTTCAAGATGAATGACGATTTTCATAATTTTGGTACACAAGGGGCTTTTTAAAAATTGAAACAGCATCATATTTACCCACCCTTATGAGGATCAACTGAACCAAATAGTAACTGTCAGTATGTAAGAACACACATGCATAAATACATTTCTGGCCATGAATTTAATAGGCACTAATACCTTCTTATTTAAAGTCTTGTCCTTATGGATCCAGTCAAATGTTTCTGCACAAATTAAGTATTAGGGAAGATTAAAAGAAGTAACAGATAATTTTCTTAGTCAAGGTTATCCTTTACAACATATTAAAGTAGCTGTTCTGGTATAGTACCAAGAGAATACTGAGCAAGGTTAAAACCAATGACAAACACAATCCAATTTGTGGAACACAACACAACTATAGAAGAGCTATCAAAGACAGCTACCATCAGTAATCAATGCTATATGACTTCAAGAATTCCCAGAGCTTCCTCTGATAGTTTTTCCAACCTAATCTGCGAACGTTGTTGGTAAGAGCTGAATTAAAGCAGCATGTCATCAATCTTGGATGCCACAGATTTGAATAGATAGTATGAATACCTCAAAGAAAGAACAGCTTCCTGCGGTTTCACACAAAGAAGTGAAACCAGCTTTTTTTCGCATCCTTCTGGGTTATTTATTCCAGAAAACAGCAATATCCTAGTCTACATAACAGAAGCCAAAACCAATTCCAGTTCTTTAAACAATCTTAAACCACTGCAAACCTATTCAAGAAAATGTTGCAAATGCAGTTTGAGGATATTCCTTATTATAGAAGTGAAAATTGTTTTACATACAATACCTACAACTTTATTTTCTTGTTGTTTAAACTTTATTGAAAACAATGTGGTTTACATTACATGCAGTACTTTAAAATGCAAAGTGTCAAAACTACTCTGATTCCAACAATTAGCAGTGCTAATATTATAACACTATACGTACCATTCCTGTGGTTTGGCCACCTTATATCATGGCATTGCAGGAACATTGTGCTCGAAGGCTGTGTGACAAGCAGGCTAAGTAGGTCTTCAAAAACTTCTCACAAGCCAGTTACCCAGGATGGAAAACATCCTTCAATTATTAAAAAAATACCTGTGAATGAGAGGAACTTGGATCCTTCAGTAAAGTCCCGGCCCTAAATCCTTCCACAGCCAATAAGACCCAAGACCCAATAACAACCGCCCTCCGTCCCACCCAAAAATAAAAGCAACAACAAAATGAGCACAGAAATACATTACCACGATTTAAAGGCAATAAAATCAATACAGGGGGTTGACTGAAATATATATATATAATGTTTTCTTATAATTTGAAAAATCATATAGCTCACATGTTTTTGCAAAGAAGGATACGGACAACATGACCCACATGTCGACCGGTTCCTATCCAGTTTTAAATAACTTTAGCATAACCGAGGCAAAAGTGTTAAAGGGACTAGGAGATCTTAAAATAAACAAATCCCCTGGGCCGGATGAGATCCTCCCAATAGTACTCAAGGTAACTATCCTGGGAGACAGTCAGCATGGTTTTAGGAAAGGGAGATCGTGTCTAACTAACCTGCTTGATTTTTTTGAGGATGCAACATCAACAATGGATAATAGCAAAGCATATGACGTGGTTTATTTAGATTTCCAGAAAGCTTTTGACAAAGTCCCACATAAAAGATTAATCCTCAAACTGAATGCAGTAAAGATTCAAGAAAATGCATGTACATAGATTACGGAGTAGTTAACAAGTAGAAAACTGAAAGTACTGATTAGAGGAGAAACCTCAAAAGGGAGCAAGGTAACCAGTGAAGTACCACAGAGATCAGTGTTAGGTCCTCTGCTTTTCCTAATCTACATTAATGACTTAGATTCTGGAACAGTAAGCAAACTTGTTAAATTTAGGAGGAGTGACAAACACCATTGCAGCAGCAAAGGTCATTCAAAATGATCTAGACAGCACTGGGCAGACACATGGCAAATTACATTTAATAGAGAAAAGTGTAAGGCATTGCACACAGGAAATACAAATGTGCATTATAAATACCATATGGGAGATACTGAAATTGAAGAAGCAAGCTATGAAAAAGATCTAGGAGTTTATGCTGACTCAGAAATGTCTTCATCTAGACAATGTGGGGCGGCTATAAAAAAAAAAGGCCAACAAAATTTAAAGTAAAGGAAGTAATGTTAAAATCTAGACTATTGTGTTCAGTTCTGGTCAGCTCGCTACAAAAAGGGTATTGCTGCTCTAGAAAGAGTGTAAAGAAGAGCGACCAAAATTATCCTGGGTTTAAAAGTTTTAAAGTTTTCGACCTGAAAAAAGAAACAAGGACCAGGGGTCACAAATGGAGATTACATAAAGGGGCATTCTGAACAGAAAATAGGAGGCACTTTTTTACACAAAGAATTGTGGGAGTCTGGAACCAACTCCCCAGTAATGTTGTTGACGCTGAAACCCTGGGATCATTCAAGAAGCTGCTTGATGAGACTCTGGGACCAATAAGCTACTAACAACCAAACGAGCAAGATGGGCCGAATGGTTACCTCTCGCTTGTAAGCGTTCTTATGTTCTTATGTTATCAGGCTTTACACCATTTGATAATTTACTAAGTTGGTGTTGACAGTAAATTGTAAAAGTCCTGAATTTCACTGTATAATTGCCCTTCCCTAATCACTGTCTTCAGTATTTCACTTATTTTTTTGTTGATGTGTGAGTAATACAGAAAAATAAAGAGAAGTATTGTATGGAATATCGGTCCACTGTCTTTGAAAGACTGCCCCCCTAGGCCTAATATCCCAGTATGTAAAACCCACGATGCAGCCAGATTGAAGGACAATGATTTAATGAGAGCACATATTATTTATATTCTAATAATAGTAATTTCCCATTCATTCTGAATGAAAATGGAAGCAATACAAATCAAAACATATGCACTTTACAATACCTCATTCACTATTTATTTTTCTATTATGAGTTTCCTAAGGCACAAGTGGAGTCATTTATAATTATTTTATGGTTTTAGTCCTATTTCTACTATGGTTAAATCCAATTTCACTGGAAAATGGTGTTCAAATTTCTTTATAAATGTTGTGTAGCTATTTCTTAGCCATTGAGTCTCTTTGTAAAACAATGGGTATTAATGTCTTAGAATGTAAAGCGTCTGATGTTTAATTTGTTAAGAATATCATAAATCAATTAAACCATGTGCATCATTAAGATTAAACACATTTATAAAACTCAAAATCTATTTTGTTTAACCAGAAATAAGAAAATAAAACATACCCTATACCTAATTAAGCAATGTCATGGCAGATGTTTTTGCTTGTTCAAATCTGAATCTTCCTAAATTCATGATGTCACTCATGTTTCATTTTTAAAGTGACCTGCATTAACTGGGTCAACCTTTTTGGAAGTGCTCTTATGGTCTTAGGAGTAATATTTCATCATTTTAGAAAGGAGAGGCAAAGAGAGACATTATTGATTAAAAAAAAAACAACAGCATATCATTGATTGACCTCAGCAATTCATATTTAAAGTCGAGCAGTAGGGCTCTTTATTTCTACAGATTAACCAAAAGGATTCTGGTGGTGTGCTATGCCAGGGGTCGATAAGTGTGGCTTCAACTCCTGTTACACATAGTCGTGTAGGACACTTGACTTTATGGTCAGCCCAACTGCTTTAAATTGTACCCTTACTTCAAATGATATTCAGTGGCAATGCAAAAGCAGCTTCAATGACAATCACAGGGCATTAAGGGTCGACAATATTACAGCTCTATGCATTATTGGTAGAATGCAACCACGGTTGTAAAATATCCAACATATCACTGTAATAGTAGCACCATAATGGAGTATTATCTTTGCTGTTAGGGCTCTGATTCCCAGTTGGCCAGTGAATTGTCAGTATTTCCCAATAGCAATCAGCTATTTATCAGAGCAAGTGGGACCCCTCTCTGGATTCTTAAGGATGATCCTCCTCATCAAACTGATGATGCCGGGTGCACCCTGAAAGCTCATGCCATGAATCTGTAAAGGTTAGAACAGGTTAACCTTGGGATCATGCATGCTAATTAAAAAAAAAGGCGTGAACACTGCAGAGGTACAATTACAGGAAATACTGTAGTGATTCTCTGTGGGGATCTACAGAGGATATTCTCCTCTGACACAATAAACAGAGAAGCTCAGTGTCAGTACCATAGCTATGGAGCGACCATACACTTAACTAGAAGATAGTGTATGGAGTGAGTATGCGCTAAGCTACGAATGGTGGCGTAAAATAATAAAAAAAATAATACAAAATGGCAAGACCTTTAATATGTAGCAAACTCAAACTTTGAGTAATTGGGCTGATTTTTTTTTCTTCTTTTTTGTGTCCAATTATTGAATCCCTGTTCTTCTTTATATAGCATGCATTGAGTTCCATCAGAACACCCCACAACAGCCCTGGGGTATAAAAGGTCAGTGGGTATCCTCCGATCCCACCAGCAAGTCAACTGCCTCTTTGCACCAAGGAGCTTAACAGAGGATACCAAAAAGATTCCAGCCCCTGGAAGAGAAAGGTCAGCATTGCAGGTGTCTGCACGAGTTCAATGGAGGACCTTACCAGTAGGGACTGCTGCATCGTGGTCTCATCTTGCACACTGTACAGACGTGCCTTTACCAGCTGATTATTAGAGGTGCAAGCATCAACTCATTTCCTTATCGAATATCATAGTAAATCGACAACAATCATGAAGCCTTGAAATCCAACTGAAATAATGCATGCGCTTGCCCAATAAAAGCTATGGGGATGATCATGACATTGTGCACCTCTACAGATAATAGTAACTCTGCTCACTTTTCACATCACTCTTTGTAAATTCTCAGATGATAAATTTGAATTAAATCAACATACATGGGATAGGTAGCACTTTTTTTTTTTTTTCAAGAGAGAGAGGTCCCCATAGAGCAGAATTGCATTAATTTATTTTTCTGTCAACAGACTAATTATGCCAGGGATCTTGTATCCTACTCCCAGCATTGGGTTTATTATCTGAGGGATGCAGCAAACAACAGCATCATCAGAAAAAAAAAAATAGCTGAGATGCACAGCTGCGAATTGGATTACTCCCACCTTTTTACCCAGAGTAGGACTGAGGAATAATCGGATTATATGAATATTACGGGCCGCTAAGCATCTTTTTTGCAGCAATTACCAAGCTTTTGAGACATAAAAGAGGGCATTTCTTTAGAGCTTGCCTAATCCATCAACCATTTAGCTTCAGAGTGAGAGAAAGTTTTTCTCTTTCTCTCACTCCCTCTCAAAAAAGGTTTACTAAAGTGGTCTTTTAAAAAGATGATTTTTTTTTTTTTATTGGCCCACAAAGAATCTGAATTATTAAAAAGAAATAACAATAAAGGCATGACAAAAATATATATATTTTTTATTTTTACCAGGTCTTATGACATTTGAGAGCAGTTTTTGGAGTAATATGTGTGTAGCAAAACTAGTACACATATAGAGACACTGGTCAGTGACATACAATATGCATTTTTAGTGATATCACTCAGACAATAAATAAATAAATAGGGATTGAGATGAGTTAATGTCAGCTTCAGTGTTTGTTTGCAAACAGTTAAAGACGGAAAACACAATTTGATCTCAACACTGCTCAAAGTTAGGCAGTTGCAGTCATATCATTATTATTATGAGTTAATATAAAACATAGCTTTTTATATTCCAATACATCAGTGTATTAGTGTATTATTACCTTTGCTGTACACCATTAAGCAATTCTAATTGATGTGCAAATGTATATGCTGGTACTTAATGTGATCTTTAGCTCAACCTTCCCCTTTCAGAAATAAATATTCTTTCATTCGTCTAGATTTGCACTCGCCAACTTCAATTACGTGCTACTGTTATGGATTTCCAAGATATTCCTGATGTGCTCAGCTGAACACAGGTCATTGCATATGAAGTCTGCCTTCATTTTATTTTTGAATACAATCAAAAGAATTGATTTGAGAATCTGTGGCCTTGAGAATTAACATTTCATTTGATGATTTACTGTTACATTACTTTTTTTTATCATACTGAACTTAGAAAATGAAAAATATAACTATACATATCTGCAATACACACTATTAGTATGTATTTTTTGCATTTTAATCCATTTTAGGCTCAGATCCACACTGTATTCTGTGGCTTTCCAAATGCGCCTCATGAAAGAAATGTGTAGCTACATTGTGTGATAGGATATATTTTCTGCCTACAATATCAATTTAACTAATACCTGTATTAATTGAGAATTTTACACTGGAGATTGCCACCCTTGTCATGTACAGTTTATGCTAAGTACTGTGTTTATGATATTGAAAGCAGACAATAATCAAACTATCCACCTCACGGCTGCACACTTACTTGAGCCTACCTAAAGAGGCCTACGAGATGAAAACAATGTACTGAGTACTTCCTATTGGCCTGCTCTGTATTTGATACGCTAGTCACCTGTTCTTGGTGAAGGAAGAACCACACATGTTAGGTAACCTGTAACTACCTGCTTACAGTGGATTCTGCAACTTCACAAATACACCAACAACTACCAAGCTACTGAACCTTGGACCCACCCTCCAATCCAAACAGCAATACTCTCACTAGCTGAGCCATTCTGCTATCATATGATTATTATCCGGACCAAGAAATGATATTGTATTATTTAAGAAAATAATATATTCACAGACTTATCGCGCATAAGACAACGGAAAACGTAATAACTCATATGCTTCTGTGTGTGTGTGTGTGTGTGTGTGTGTGTGCATGCTAATATAGATTATTTTCTCCTGTGGGTTTTCAGCAGTTCAGGTTATGACAGATTTTATCATCTAGCTGCTACCCCGTGGTTCTCTTCCCCACGGCAAGGCCCAGGGTGAGCTTCCTGAGGATTTCATTGCAGGAGCCCCCCGCTGTCTGTAAAATGCCAGCTGCATCCTCTACATGTAGCAATATGACTCTAACATGCATGCTTCCCACCAGGATGTCAGTGTCTCTGAAAGTTCTAAAAAGATTATAGCTAAAAGGCTTGAGAGTCAAGAAGCTACAACTCTATCTAAGCCTGTAACAAGCTGTCTTTTTTTAACAGGGAACAAAGCTGAAGCCAGAAAGGGCAAGTTCTTATATTACTCTGTACAGTACGTAAAAAGTACAGCACTACAATCAGACACACAGCAGATTACTGTATAAAGAGGGCAGACATATAATGTGAGACATGTTCAACGTCAGACAAATCCCTAATTGCACATTCAGCAGTGTTTCCTATCTCTTAACGGGCAAGGAGCTTTAAAATACATTCTGTTCTATCCTTTTGATTCCAAAGAAATCACATGATGCGATGACCTGTCAACTCTGTAGGTCCAGCCATCTTCATACTTTTAATATAGACCAGTTGTGGCCACCGGGTTTAAAGATCACTGCATTCAATTATTTATTTGGGAATCAGAACTGAAAGACAGTCCACTAGGACTCTACAGGCACAGACAACACCAGGTGGATTCCGATACAGAGAACAATGGTTAAAATCCAATACTGGTACAAGAGAATACTGATTTATACTATAGGGATTGACTTTTATTTATTTATTTATTTATTTATTTATTTATTTAATATGTTCTCATCTTTAATAAATAATACATTATGGGCTGGTTTCACAGACCCTGATTAGCACCAATCGTGGATTCTGTGAAACCAACCATACAAGCTACACACTTGAGATTCACAAAAGCATATCCTTTATTCAACTGCACCTTTGCTGCCTTCACATAACAGGTATAGAGTTCTCTTTAAAATAATTATTAGTGATTGCAAAGACTACCTGTGACAAAACATTTGCTCTGGGTATTGAATATGTTGCATTTACTCCATAATTTTAATTGGAAGTTCAAATAATAACACAACGTTTTCATTATATAGTAGTTCTTATACATTTGGTGAACATTTGGATTTTGAATCAACTTTATAACTTATAACAAAATGCCCCCCCCCCCCCCCCCCATAAAAATTAAATACATAAGATATATGGATTTAAAAAGTTTAACAATGGGCATAGATTGACTATTTTACAACAGAGTTTATAGCCAATCTGTTCATAAACAGAAATGCATCCTTTTTATGACCTAACAGTTTAGTTCAGGAGCCTAAGCTCTCATCCTTTGTCTGTGATATATAGAGTTGCAACACGAAGATAAAGGCCATTACGAATCCTTGCAGCTGCAGGAATGTGTTAGCTATCTATGTTTCAGTAGAGACAATTAGCACATGCTTAATGAGTTAAGCAAGACGATGAAATTAGTATCTTTTTAAAATGTGTTGCAAGAAGTTTCATGAAATTATTTTTACTAAAATTGGCCAGTCTAGAAATTGGAGAAAAACATATATTGAATCCTTGGTGGGGGGAAGAGAATGAGAAACTGCTCTTTAAATTGATTGGGTCAGAAGCTATCAAATTAATTTCTAACCCTATATCCACAGAGGGTATTTTATTATAGTTGAATTAATCTTTTTAAAAAATCGGGTAGATTGGTTTTCAGTCTACAAACAGACGCTGAGATACATTTCCATCAAAAGCCAACCCCCTTATATATCTCTGTCAGGAGACTGCCATGGCACAATGGATGAGCTTGTCACCAGTTTGTCGTTAGTATGAAAATCCTTCCTTATATCTAAACTCCCCTCCTGTCAGAATTCGACAAGACAGAAAATCTGATTGAGGCCACAGGGTGCTTTAAACTTCTGACTTGTAAAAAGCATGATGGCTGTAATGACTGAAACAAAAAATGACACTAAGTGAATCTAAACAACAAGCAGAATGCATTTGGTAAGATAACGCATATTTAACTCTTTAATATATACAGCAAAACCGTCATTATCCTATCCCTGTTTATCAGTTTAATTTCATTATCAGAACATCCCTGGTCCCAATTAGTCTGGACAATAGTGGTTTTTACTGTAGAACATGTATAGATATCTCTGTGGGGTTAAGCTGTTACTTACATTCAATATTAGGAACTTGCAAAAAAAATGGACAATTTGCAATTTATATAGTTTTGTTGTGGACAATGTCCATTTAAATCTGGGCAACAGGAACACTAGGAAATAATAACAAAAATACATGAAATGGCAGACCAGATATAATTTACATCTAGAAATGTGCTAATATAGTCCTTGTTTTAGTATTTTGTTCTTCAATTATCAGGAGAAATGTACTCAAAACACTTGCAAAGATGTTTTAACAAAGCCACCTGGATCCGAGTTTTGTTCAAATTATCTGTTAGACTGAAGTAAAAAAAAAAAAAGTAGTTTAACATTACTGTTTAAATATCACAGCCCATTGCCTACCCTGTCAGGATGTTGCCGCCAATTACTCTGTAAAGTGAATATAATCTGCTGAACAGTGTATAATGTCTGCTTTTAGTGTGAGCTCTAAAAATACCTAGGGTCTGATACAAACTACTGCCTTACAGTTTGATCGTTGTGATTGGTTGGAACATCAACACCAAGGCATTTGCAATTATAGCAAACCACTGCTTTTGAGCAAGTGGAGGCTTTTAAACGTAATGTAACAAGGGTAGGAATAATCACTAAATCTCCTGTTTACAAGCAAGAAGTAACCAGCTGACAGTTTGTTGTTAAATAACATATGCTGGCAATATAAGAGAGATAAAAATAGAAGGTGTTAAAAAAGCATTTGATATGTACAGCTATGCTTGACCTCAAAGTTCATACAGAACCCCCCCCCCCCCCAAAAAAAAAACACACACACACTTACACTTTTCCTTTCCCATTTCAACAAATGTTGCAAGGAGCAAATGCTGATTAAAACAGGCCTTGTCTTAAATCCCATGCTGTACTGGACTCATGACCTCAAATTGTTAGATAAGACAGCACAGATGAGCACATGTATAAATGGATTCAACAAGCTGTCATGTCCTTGTTAATGCTAATTTGCCGTTTTAAAGTTACTTTATAACCATCCCATTTCCATTTAAATTCTCCTAAATGAAAAAAAAAGACTTTCTCAATTCACTGTGTAATTAGGAAAGCCTTCAATATCAAAGAAAACTTTGAAAGCAATTTCTGCTACTTTGTTCACTGTCTTTACACAAAACATCTTCTTCAGGCGATTGCCCTTCAAAAATGTGCAATGCCGATGAAAATGACTTCCGACTTGACAGGGCAATACTTGACTGCTTGGGCGCAGTTAGACTTGCTGCTCAGTCTATCAACAGAATGCCTGTTTTTATTTACTTGCTTTATTATGGAAATCCTTTACTGTAACCAATGTATCTGTTTTTAGCTTACATTAAAACAGAATTTGAGTCTGGATGGTGAACATAATGGAAAACACAACTACAAGGAATAGATTCCTCAAAGTCTCTCAATCTGGCACCTATTCACAAGCAGTCAATTGATCAGAAAGAAAGAAGAAGCCCTGCACTGCCTGTCTCTATGAATTACACTACCCCGTGTCCCATAACAACACATTTTGTGTTGTCATTAACAATGCGTTTGATAAACATCTTAGTGTGGGTTTCTACACTACAAACGCCTTTGTCAGGGAGTGTGTTATGAACACATAATGTTTTTTTTTTTCGTTTTGAAACTCAACTCCAGTTGGAATATAAAAGTAAAGCTATTTTGAGCAAATCTAAACAGTAACATGACAAATTTTGAAATTAGCATAATTCCCTACAGTGAAGTAAAGCAGGTAAAAAATGCATCATGCAGGAAGTACGTTCTACAGTACCTAGACAAGCTGTACACAATGTCCCTCCTCCAGCTGTCCCAAAGGGCTGACTCCAAAACTAGACGATTGCTCTCAAGCAAAACATTTTATATTTTCCAAGAGTTTTCAGCATTTAAAGGAATTCCTAATACCCCAATTAATCGACTTTTGATCTGCCAAACTGTACAAGAATATTTCTGGACATAGTTATTTGTGTAACAAAAACATTTCATATGATGTGCACAAATATATATATATATATATATGTATTTTTTTTTTCTTATTGATTCACTTTCTGTCTCTTTCAAATGCGATAGATGCTGACGATTCTGTATAAAACACTGCTTGCTGTAATAAAAGTCTCCTACAGAAGCGGCCCCATTGCTCATTAATGAATTATTAAAAAGCCAGTATTTGGTATACATAAACACATGAAGGCGCTGCATGCTGTAACGCTGCTCTTTGCTATATCAGCAGCAACAGCCAGCACCTCTGCACCGATAAGTCAGACTCACCGTCATAAAACAGTGTGCCTGCAATCACAGTGACAGGTTCAAATTATTCTTTTAACAGCATTTGAAATGCTAATCATCCAGTGAACCGTGAACATATGTTTTTCTGACACCTGTAATTGTCTGCTTTTAGGAAACACTGCCTAGGGGGAAGGCTGAAATTTTACAGTAATGTTCAGCTATACTGGTCTCCTTTGGCGAATTACCCCAGCAGACACCCTGTATAATGAAAATGAAAGCACACTAAATAGCCTGCATAGGCAATGACTTGGATGAAGTCAGGGACCAGATCGGATTCCATCAGTTCGGCTGTGCATTTACCTACTGACGTAATTAAATAAATAATCCAAACAGAGGGTGCATCTGGGAATGGTTAGCCTCCATCAATCAATCACATTATGAAATCAAAGTCTGATCGTTTATATCAGCTGCCATGTACTCGGGTTTCAATTGTAAGAGCTCTGGTTAATTCGTTCATTCTGATCGCATGACAGATTGGAGTTTGCTCCAGGCAATTATTATCAGATGGTCTGCGTCACAAAGAGAAAACTTTCAGCTATCTGCCATTATTATGGTACCAGCATCTCTGTCAACACTACAGTTTCTGATAAAGACAGCAGCTAATGACACTTGCATGAAAGAAAAAAAAAAGAAAACTATTTTGTTAGCTACAGCCACTTTCAATGAAACGTAGTGCATACAGTCTCCTGTATCAACTGCTCTTAACAGCCAAGCCACTAACATTGGGATTTCAGGCTGTCGTTCAGAGCATCGCCAGGGGCATAATCTAAGGGGAATTGCATCTGTGATCAAATGGTTTGTAAACATGAAATAAAATGTAAAAGACCAAAAATGTAAAAGACCGAAAAAACCAGCTGATCCTTAACCGGAATTAAAGTGTCAGCATACTCTTTGCTGTGTTTTCAAAACTAGTTCTTGTCTTTCAAACAGAATAATCCACAAGGTCTAGGTTTAGTAAACCGGCTGCATTTGTTTCAAGAACTCTGGGCCATGGTTTACAATATATTGGTACTTAACTTTTTCTGTCATCTCAAGAGGCAACTCTGCCACTCACTCTAGACTGCTGTTGTATATTTTATTCAGAATCATGTCAACAAGGAATTAGCTGAAAAACTAGCACCATTGATTCACCTGACTTGCAGTCTCTGCTTTCATCAGCAACACTAGAGGCTTGGTGCAGGGGCTGACACTGGCTGTTCGATAGTGTACAAGGCTGCGCTTCACAGAACATATTACTTTATTTCTCAGTAAATCAGGAGCTCAGAATCGTTTTAGAAATTAGTTCTTAAGACTACACCTTGGCAGTGTACTGTAGACCACAGTAACAAAAAGTTAGTGATTCATCCAAATTTGGGTTGTACTACATGAAACAACACAGCAGAATAGTAGGTTACTGTGTAATTGGTTTTGTATGAACCCTAGCTTCAATCCTAACCTAAACCCATTATTAAAAGTTATTACTGTGTAACAGAGAAGATTACTGGTAACCTCGTTAATTTCTATGTAATTGTTGCCTGTTCATAATATAAAGTGTGATGGAGCATTATATTACAGCATTAACGTTCTGTGTGTCTTTCTCTTTAAAAAAAAGAATATGTTCCCTTTACTAAAAAATAATTAAAAAAACAACAACGTATAAAATTATGTGTACCACAGAATTGACTGAGAAATCAATAACTGTCAGCTCATAGGTCTTTATCTGTCTTCATTAAAAACTTAATTTGATTGGAGTCCAGAATCCTCTACACCCAAAACACAACAAAAACAGCTCATGTTTAGATAAAAAGCCAGCCAAAATAAATAAACAAATATATAATGCATGTAGTTGTGAAGTCCAGAATTTGAGATGTTGCAATGGGTGAAACATCTTTATTTAAAGGGTTGCCACCTGTCCCTGTTTTCCCTGGATTGTTCCGGTTTTGATGAAGATGTCCCGGGAATTCAATATACATTAAATGCCTGTACCATATATTGAGCACAAATTAGATCAATCAAGAGGCAATATTACTGCAACAGACACACAATATGAATTGGTTGTCAATAATACAGCAGTAATATTATCAATGTTTGCTATTGGATGAACAGAGGATTTGTAAAGAGAGTTTAAACTCTTTACAACCCCCCTTCCGTTCGGAGCTGCCGTTTTTTTGTACCTCAGACGTGGCAACCCTAGTCAGTAGCTTCATATGTCATTTTAATTAATTAAAAAGTATAACTCAAATGTGGGAGCCACAGAACCCAGAACCACTCAGAATGATTACATAAAATAGAAAGAAAGCAACTGTCATTTGAATTTGAGGATGCTAAACATTCTGAAACTGAGCATGACCCGTAAAACTGCTCTCAGCTTTAGTAACGGGTACTGTTTTTACACTCGACTTTAACACCCTAAAGGAACTCAGGTCACACTTACTACTGTTCATTTTAACACAATTGATAAAGACTTCTATCCAAACCGTTTATAAATGACGTTTTTCTTAGTATCACTACATATTCAACCATTGACTGTTTCTACAGCTAAATAATAAATCCTTCTTCCATTAAGGTAATTATGATACCAAATAAGAACAAGAACGAAATACAAAGTAATGCAGGCTTGCTTTACAGTGACGTAAGAGTACTGCAAACAAATCTGCACAGAAAGTGAATATATGGAATATTGCAGTAAGGTTATTTAGGTTCAATTTCTTAGCGCCCAGACTGGTGCCACTTACTAAGATGACCATGCTCAGTAGTGAATGATACAAATAAAGGTCAGCACTGCAAAGCCACCCTGCAGCTGAAGAAGTTATTATTGATTGTTTTTACTTCTTTAAAGGTTATTCCAGGAAACAGCCGATACTGTGCTTCAGCTTGAAATTGTGCTGTTTAGGGGAAGAAATCTGTTTCTCGCAGGCTCTCCCTAGGGTTTCTGCCACAGCTTAGTTTAACTTAGCAAAAGATCATGCTAAATAAAAAATAAAATAAAAAAAAAATAGAAAAAACATATACCTGTTTTATTCAGCAAACACAGAGTGGGGTGGGGCGTCATGTAAAAAATCAAATCTGACTTACCTTCCTGGCTTCATCGCGAGTCTAGAAATCATTACAGCAGATGCATCATTAATTGTTTTAAAAAAAAGTGAGATAAAGTCACCCACTGTGCGAGCACAAAAGAAAATCAATTTGAACAGATGGTGTTTACTTTATTACAGGTTCTGTTTAAATTAGTGTGGTTTCACCTCAAATCATTTTTAATGTAGTAGCTCTATCGGAAAGTAGGAGCCAAGACTAATATTGCATTAGCTGTGACGGAGCAATAGGCAAAAAAAAAAATATCTGGGGCACTTGTTTTTATGGTCTTTAGTCATGTAGGACAGCATGCTATACACAGGAGCAAAGGGGATTTGAAATTTGGCATGACGGCATATTTATCCTGGAGAAATGCATTTAGGACAATCGTTTTTCATATATATGTATATTTATTTTTAAACCTTTGCTTTCTAAAATAAACCTGTATTTGTATATGTTGCTCCAAGAGTAACAACAGGCTGTGTTGTAAAAATGATACTACTGCATAACACTGACTCATTGCGTGACCCTGAGCAAGTCACTTAACCTCCTTGTGCTCCGTCTTTCGGGTGAGACGTAATTGTAAGTGACTCTGCAGCTGATGCATAGTTCACACACCCTAGTCTCTGTAAGTCGCCTTGGATAAAGGCATCTGCTAAATAAACAAATAATATTATTATTAATAATAATAATAATAATAATAATAATAATAATAATAATAATAATAATAATAATAATACTGCATCTTTTTCAAAAAAAAAAAGTATCCCTGTTTTCTCCCCAATTTGAATTTCACCTCAATGCTGTAACTCTATATAATCGGCCTAGGAGGAATGATGATCAACTACCGCTGTCTGTTCCTGCTGTCTCACCAAATACCTCTTTTCAACCAGCAAGTCTAAGTGGGTGTTATCATGCTACTGATCCTTGGAGGACAGAGATCTCCATCTGGCCGCTTTCCGTTCTCACCAGCAGGGGTTGCTGTGGAGTGCTGCGGCAAACCAACCCCAGTTTATTTTCCTTTCCTAGTCTGCGAGAAGAGTAAAACAGAGCTCTCTGTAAGAACTCAGCCAAGATCTAGAAGTCAGCGTGACAGGGGTTCGAACAGGCAAGCTCACAACCGTATGACTCATTCTGCATGTTTTATTCTTTCTAAATAGTAGTCACGACCGTCACAAATGTAGAGGGGAAAAAGTTTAAGACACCCCTAAGACACAGTACCTTTTATTTTTTTAGGTCTACAATCAATGGCAGTCATAGCAGCACAATTAGTTTTAAAAGCAAGACTGGGCAAAGAAAACACATCTACTGAGTTTAGATACATTGTTTGTAGGGAAGATGAAAAGCAGCGTGGGAATTAAAAAAAAAAATCCTATCAACTCTTTAGACTTTCACAGAGAAGATCCATGCAATGAAAGTTTTGTTTTACAAAATTCTAAAAAACAGGGGCTTATCTTGGTTCTATCGCAATCACTTGAACTACTTATCAGCTATAGTGTTTCAAATACCATTGAAATGTATAGATTTTAATTGAAAACCAGAATCTAAACAAACACTGCTACTGGCAATACAGCTGAACAGTTCAGACTGCAACAATGACACATTAAAATGAGTCGGCATGCTGGGGTGCTACAATGTGTGCTTGCGGAGGGCCCAGTTATATGTTAACACAGTTTATGCCTGTCATAAATGACTGTCTATGCATGGTGTAGTGTTTATGAAGACGACGATGGGTATGGGGCCATTGTGTCCAGAGCTGTGTCCAACAAGCTGCTTGTGGAGCAGTCCAATATCAAGGGTCAGTATGCTAACAAACATGTTTTTATTGCAAGACATTGTTATGGCTGTAATGATCAGTATGGGATCGACTGAGACCATAATTCATGATCATTTCTAACACCAGATGCGTTTTTAAGACACTCTTGGAAGCAAGTGCTTGTAGATGAGGAGAATGCATGCTTAACTTTGGCAACAATTCATACAACCCAGCTGTGCTTTATAGTCCAGATCTCCTCCACCTTTGACTGCTGTTTAATTCTGATGGTTTGGATTATCATGTCCATTTTGACATTCAGTTCAAATCTGTAACTGGTTTCTTTTGTAAACCGCTTTTTGCTCTTGTATTTGGGACAGACAGCAGTTTGTTCTGTTTCTTCGGCTGGGAGCATGGGGGGGGGGGGGGGGGGGGGGGGGGGGGATAATTGGGTGGAAAAATGAGAGTTGCACACGTGGAATCAGCGTTTTCTTAGGAAACGTTTCTGAAACAACCCTCATTTATTCTGAATGTACAAACCATGACAACATATGCCATCTTCTCCTGCCATGAACTACTGGCTATCGCCCAAAGAAATAAAAATATCATCCTGGGGTGAAGGTTATCTGCTGTATGTCTTTGTTGCATCAGTTTATCCGACTAGTTAAAATAAATGAATTTCCAAAACACTTGGAGCTATTGGCATGCACTATGAGCAGCTGCCAGGTTCATTTAACTCTGCAATGGAGAGACATTTGGCCATATCTGGATGAAACTGGTTTAGGGAGTGACATTGATTAAAGGAATCTTTATTGACAGCTTTGTTTTTTTAGCAAATAAGCAAGGCCTTGGAATAATAGAAAGAGTCTATACAAGTCTACCTTGCTAAGAAACAGGGGGCGTTAAGTCAACTGAACTGGTTCACAACAACAGAATCTTATAGCTTGGCTAATATTGAAGAGACACAAAAGACACAGTTTGTCCCAGTGTAGCGCTAATTTACAGCACCCCACTGAGACCTTGGACTTTTGGGATTGAACCGTCTGATCCAACCAAACTCATTGTGTGACCTTGGGAAAGAAAATCTCTTTCCTATAATTTTACCTCAACATAGGTTTCCTTGAAGTGACTTTGACACCAATCTTAAGAATATCTGTCATAACAGAACAATGTATGATATTGAGAATGCCCATATATCACATCACGAGAACCAGACTGCAGATTTATAGGCAGAATATCTATATTCATGGAGTACCCTTTAAAAAGTTTTCAGAAGCAAAAATACATCAAAGTGTCACAAAGCATAGTGAAAGCATGGTAAAGCAAAGATAAGGATTGGTAAAGCAGCAAAGGTAAGCATTGGTAAAGCATATTAAATATTATAACATGGTAAATGCATAGTATAACAATGGGAAAAGCATGGAGAGACTGCAAAATGACTGTTAACACCGAATGGCTGGATCTGCTTCTAAGATGATTATCATTGTGGCTAACATCATCTTTTGTGGAACTCCATGTATGGAGGCATCGCTCCAAGAATTCCTCCAAAAATAAATGCAAACCCCAAATAAGCAATTTGTGACAAATGAACACAGTGTGTATTACTTCAATTCAAAATCTGGAATTCGAATGGGGGCAGACATTATACAGTTAATGTTATAATTGCTTAACACTGCTTAATCAATCAGGCAAAAACCATGGAGAAAACGAGACCTTGTTGTGCCTGCTCGTCTGGGATGTGAATTAGAGATGTGCTGAGTCCCGAGATCTTGAACGTGGAGTGCCAGGAGGTGGGGGAGTTAGAGGGGGAGCCTATTCTTGGTGATGGGCTCAATGGGTTTAGAGGGAAACGTGACTATCATGCAGATACATTGCAGAGAACCGCCAAGCAGTGGAGTTAATTGTCAGGCAACAACACTAAAGTTGCTACTGCTCTCCTGACAGACGCCAGGGTGAAGACAGGCTCTCCCATTTCGTTAGTAGCTGTATACCAGTGTATAAGTCACAGGACACAGCAAACACTTAAATTAATGTTCCTTCTTTGTTTTCACAAGAAATAATGAGCAGGTGCTGCACAATGTGTTGCAGGAATGTATTGCATGGTTGGGGCATTTTATCGCAGCACAGATTCACTAATTTAAGCATTTACTGTCAGATCTCTTCCTTCGTAACTACTTAATTAAGAATCATTATACTTTATAAATAAGCTTGAAAATGTGTTCATTATTACAGTCTTGATTAGAACAAAAACATATCAGTAACATTTACAACTGACCTAGATTACGAAACCCATCAGACAGGTGCGGTAAGGAATAGAATACTGTTTTTCTTCACAATTGGATGAGCAGTTTTAAAGATATAGCTAAAAATATATCAGCTATATCCTTGTCATCAGAGAAATTCCTCCCCTGGGGAAATAAATATTGAAATTGCAGTGTGTTACTAGGCCTTGGATGATAAAAAAAGACCCCAAGACACCCATTCCACTAGCTATTTTGTATAGGAATTTAACATTATACTGGATTTCTTCATTTTCATCATTGTATTACTATTAAAGCATGCTCATTGGAATGACATCAGGCACTTTCCAGCATAACAGCTTTCAATAAAAGATCTCCATTATCATTGAATTATATTTGCCATGACCATTTGGTATATTCATAAAACAGGGGTGGCTGCATCTATTTGAGCTGATCACTTCACTTTTAATGGGCATCAGGATTTTAACAGAGCTGTACTGTATAGTAAGCATTATTATCCAGTATGAATGCAAGCCAGCTCAATGAAAATTCAAGAAACACAGATTTTGCTTCAAGCTGACTTTCGAGTGACTTAGATAAAACAACATCAATAAGAGTTATTAATGAGAGGAGCCCTGCCAGATCTCCACCAACAGAAACACATACTGCTATCATCTTCTAACCCTTTTTTCAGTGATCAAAGACTGCAGACTGTCCGCTTTAAAGTCAATAGTGATGACCTTTGTTGTACTGATAAACATGCATACGTTGCAGATCGTGAACAGAATCTTGTCATACAGTTAGCCAGCAAAATGTACTGGGTTACAGGTATGAAAATAAGACTCCCATTGCATAGCAGCTTGATCCATTCCTGCTTTTACTAAGCTTGTTACCTATACACTGTGGCTAATCAAGCAACCTGGAATGGGTGAAACTGCTATGCATCCCTGGGTTAGGATAAAACAGTTTTATATTTGATTATCATAGAAAAACATGTTTAATATACAATATATATATATATTTTTTTTACAATAGTTTAAAAATGTTGTGATTCCAGACTGTTAAAGATACATGATCACGTAAAAATTAAATTAAAACATTCTTTCTATGAGAAAAAATATATACTGCTGCTGTTACTGTATAAAACTAGAACATCAATTTAAAGAGAAAGTCCACGCATAACATTTTATTTAAAGGTTTTATAGCTGATGAAATAATTCCATAAATACTATCTGCTGTGCACTTCCATTCCCTATGCAGGTATCACAGGTGAAGTTTTGAAAGAAACACATAGCTCTTACATGGTAACTACTGGTTGAATATTTGTATAATTACATGCCCAGTAGTATAAAGTGCTACCACATGTTTTGACACTACGGATGTGAAATTATTTTGCAAATGTAACCAACTGTAAGATGCAAACTGAGAGTTTTTTTTAGCCTAGTATGGAACCAGATATTTTTTTTTAAATGAAAACACTTATCATTTGTTTCTTTCAAAAATGTACATGTGAGACTTCAAAATTGAATAGAATTGATGTACGTATTTACTTCATTAGCTAAAACCATTTGAAAAACAGAAATATGATTATCATAAAGCAGATTAGGGAGGAAAAAAACCTTTCAAAAGCACAGACTGGCAGTTCAAAAGTGCATATGCAAAATAAATTGTGTTTATCTTCTCACTACCCAGAACATTAGCATGCAAATCATTAAGGTCAATGAACAACAAAAAAGCACATTAACTTAGCTTCCGTGTCTAATGACTTTGTCCTACGGAGCATAAAAGTGGTGTCATTTTTTCCGGTTACCCATCAGATGGATTAGCAGTTTCATTTTTTTTTAAAGTCGTAAAAATAAACAAGCCGAACGCTGTCAAAACAGTTCTGATCAATGCTTACATTCAAAGCCTGCATTCCAACTAATATCTACAGCGTATAGACCTAGACCTAGAAATTAAGTTTGAATAGTTTGTGTGCAGTTCATTTCACAGACTGATCAGCTTTTAATCATTAAAACTGTGCTGGTAGTGATAGTTGGGAGTGTGTGTGATGGCATTGTCTATATGTGGGGGTTTTGGGGTCTGCAAGCCTGAAAAGGTATGCTGTATCAAAGCCGGAGGAGTAGAATTTCTAGCAAATGAGTTGCATTTCTTAACTTATCTGTAATACTTAATGTTTGACTGTAGATCTGTTGTTTGTGCCGCAGGTGTGTTGACAGTATATTTCCTTTACACAAAATGTTTATTTAAATTAACTGACTTGTTAGCGCCTCAGGAATCTAAAATTAGATTTTGGCGATGTTATGAAAATGGCCTAATTTCATATTCGAGATCTACCATGTTTGTATAATGGTTAAGGCTAGCTCTACTCTCACCCAGACTGTAAAGATCTGTGAGGTTTATAATAAATTGGGGCAGTTAGGACTACTGGAAAGCATTTTCAATACAACTACAAATAAAATTGGCATGATTTATAAAACATAAAAAGTTTCATAAAAGGTAGAGTGTTCCAGATCTCATTAAAAGTTCCCTAAGTCTGTAGTATCTTTATGTATCCAGAATGATTTTTTACACAGCAGATCAGTCTCTTTAACTTTAGGAATAAAAAAGTTTAAACTCTAAACAGTTAACAGTATTGATTGGCCAGACACATCTGTCTCCACAGCTGTTCTGCCTGCCATTAGATTTGTTGATGCAAGCCCCCCCCCCCCCCTCTGGGAGGTTATAATGCAAGATAACACCCCCTTTTGAGCCAAGGAGTTCAGCATCACTGAAATCTGACAAGGCAGCAAGCTGAGCGAAGAGTGCAAGACTGCAGGCTACTGGATTGATGATTGATGACTTACTCTTGATATATATATTTTTTTTACATTTTTACTAAATTCATTGTTTGGGATGGAACTGCACACAGCATTCCTTTGTAGAGATGTGGAGTTCAGAATCCAAATTCTAAGGATAATTTAAACAGTCTTGGAGTTCAGAATCATTTCCATTTTCAATGTCTTATAGCGGAAACATTTGTCATTGAATTTATTAAGTTTCTTTTAGCATTTTTAAATAAAAAGAACTAGAAACCAATGCAGAGTAGAAAGATAGTCAATAACTGTTTAATAAAAACACACTTGTTCCTCAATTAACAGTAATGGATTTGTAATATTAACAGATGACACAGGAGTCATTGAAGACAGGCCTACAGCCTGTGGTTAAAACATTACAACAATAATTTGTTTCTTTGTGTTTTAATACTGTGCAAAGTAATATACACATACAAGTTTGTGGAGAACAGACGATAAGACCATTTTGACGTTACTCTGGGAAAGAGATACATGTATGACATTTTTATGATAAAACCAAAAGGACTATGCTTGATGCCTTCCAAGGACCCCACAGCCATCACACAAGCATTTTTGTCAAGTTACACCATATGCCATTGCTGATTCCCAATGTTACATCAAGTTTATTAATGCAAAGAGGAATAGCTCTGGATACATTGACACGTGCAGTATGTTATGTTAGTAGCCCCCACTATGTCAGTAAACACAAATGAGAGCGATCTGTAAATCATCATGACCTGCATTTACTGTATCTACATGTACAAATGCAAGTGGTACAAATAGACAAACAAACAGTCAGGTTCCTCCGTATATCTGAAGATTCTGATATTTTCAATAACTTTTGGTAAAGAAGGTTGCAAACAGGTTTGTCTAAGCACTTCTCTAGAATTACACAACGAAAACCACACAGATAGTATAAACCACAAACCTTAATAACCAAAGCCTTTGGAAAATGTAACAACTGATCAGTATCCTTTGGTAGCCTTGAGAAACATCACACCTGGACGTGTGTAAATATTCCCTTGGTAACCAGGCACCGCTCCTTGATTATTCCATAGATAAAGTGGAATAACACCAGAAGTATGACATACAGATGCTTCAGTATCCTCCATAAATTACTGATGTTTCACTAGGAACAGTCTTACATGTGATCATGAGTCATAATTGGCCATTATGGAGAACAGGCTTCATTCCCCAATGACTACCAGCCTCTCATTTCCATCCCTGAAGGAATGAGGCTGGTAATCATGAAGGAATGATCATGCATCTCTCCAGAATGTTTCAAACACCTTGCAGTCACATGGAATCAGTGCCGGCCTGGCAACACATGATGGCCTTACACCCTATTGGCAGGGCCATGGCAGGTGTCTCTAATTTGTTGTATTGCCATTGGAAACCTTTGATCTTCCACAACCTATTGTAACAAGAACATTGGGACCTAATTTATAAGGCAAGGAACAACCAAAATGAGAAGAAAGCCATTCTGGGCTAGGGGGTTGTAAGAAAAAGCGGAAAGAAAGGGGTCAGAAGAGTGAATTAAAGATCACATGTGAGATGTCCAAGCCCCCTGCCTTATCATGTCCTTTGAGGGCTGTACATTCCGAGTGCTGGTATAAGATTCAAAGCACTGGAAATGGGTTGCTGGTTTGATTGCTGAAATGCAAAATCTTTAAGAATAACATATAGCATGCCCTCAGATCAATTTTTTTATTATTTCTTTATTTTCTTTGGAGTTGTAAATCCGTCCGATCAAAAGAAACACAATTTGGCAGACGCCATCAATGGAATCTTCAGAAACAATCTCGGGTCCAAAATGTCACCCCATCTAATAATAAACAAATCCTTTTCACCACATAGATAGGGCATTCCTATGGGGGTTAGACCTAACACCATAGCCCTGTGATGTTTCTGCTCACTCAAAACTACAGTCCTGCAGAATTCCGGAGTGCTAACAGTCGCACACAGGCGAGTCACTAGAGACCAATATCAAACAGATTTTTAAACAACCCAAGCAACTTTGCAGTCCTAATGGGGGCCTGCTAATCTTTACCAGACACATTTCATTACATTTTTCTTCATTTTTTTAACCCTTCTGTTGGCAAAACTTTGTAACTCTTGACTGTAGCTGCTTTTGGTAGCATTCTGGGTGTGCAATAACATTCAGTACTTGAGGTACAGTATTATGGTAACTTAAAACAGCCAGCTCACTAAAGGTCCACACTTTCAATACAAGTTTCCATAGCCTTGTGATATTCTGCAGACCTGCTGCAACACAATAACTGTGTTCGCATACCCCCACAGGCATGAGCAGGGTGCACAGACCCCTGCCTTTTTGTCACAGTATTATATCTGGGACGTGACTCCATTTGCTGTAATTTTCAGGGCTGTGAGGCTATTGTTACAATGTCACTTCTTTTTCTTTTTTAACTAGAAGTATATGCCTGTCATTTTTAGCCATCTGCATAAATAATCATGAGACTAGATAACATATTACTTTCAAACTACCATCCAACTAGCGATTCCTTTTGGGGACAGCTTAATGCCAGTTATCCTTTGTATAAATATACATGTGCTAATCAATTGTAAGTTGTTACTACTGCTCCATAAGACCTTACTACTATATAACATAGTGTGTTATTATATTACACGTTGTCAATGGATCTGGTTATGATTCTCTTCAATGATGGTCAAATTAAATGTTTCATATATTCCCACCGATTTTCAATTGTGCATTTCTTGTTCCATGTGGTTGTATTTGTTATCCATAACTTCAAACACTCAATCAGGAATTGCGAGGTAAATCAAAGAACAAACTAGCAGAGAAGTCTTTCATCCAATGCCTTCTTTGGGTCACGGCTCAAGTTCCCTCCACCAATTAAAAAAAATATATATTTTTATACATATAAAAAATAAAATACTGTATATCAATAATAAATATTTTTTTTCTTATGTATTAACAAATGCATACACAATATACAATCTAGTGATTTCTAGTGAAATTATATGTAATGCCATCATACATAAATTAATTTCTATTGCTCAAAGCTTTCATAGAATGACCTTACTCATCTGATATCTGCCCAGGAGATAAAATAACAAACCCATCTATTTGAAATTCCAGCCACCGGCTGTTTTGTTTGTAAACAATAAAAAAAGGAAAAAGAAGCAACAAGGTGCAAAAGCAGAGCCCTGAGTTGTCTGAGGGATTCCCCCGAGTTGTGATTAGGACTTTGTATCTGGGGCTTGAAAAGCTTTTACCTATTGACTTGTCAAGCAACAGTCATGCACCAGGTTCTACCTTTAAAGATCAGTAATAGCACTACATTTCAGAAGCTTTAAAATCAGTACTATTACACATCTTTGTTAATATATTATATGATATTCCTTCCATAACTACAGAACACTCTCATTTTAGAAATGCTGAAAGATACTAAACAAATTCAATGACAAATGTTTCAAGTCTTTTTGTATCATTGGAATCCAAACATGATTTATTTTTAATTTTTTATCAGTATGATTTTGTCTCACATTGCCACAATGGGTTCTGATGGTAAATATTTTTTTTAAATGTTTAAATGTATTTAATATATGTGGCACAGGGTAACACCTGTGGCACACTGTAACTGAGATAATACCAACAAAGCCACTATACCAGGTAAGTGGTCTGTTATACAGCGGTTAAGAAATGCGGCTAAAGAGCGCGAAGTACTGTGTTCACGCCTAACCTCCTTCTGTTCCAGTTAATAATAATAATAATAATAATAATAATAATAATAATAATAATAATAATAATAATAATAATAATAATTATTATTATTATTATTATTATTATTATTATTATTATTATTATTATTAGTAGTAAAACAAACATTGGCCTGACTTGCAAAGTATGACAGGAAGAAACGACATTTTATTACCTCAAAAGAAGTTGGTGAACTACAAGAGATACTTGACATTTCATTAAATCCACGTGATGCTTTTAATAAAAATAAAACACATCAAATTGTATATATAAGACTGTAATTCCACATCGGGTTTCTGCTGACATGTTGTTGAAGCTGACACCCTGGGATCCTTCAAGAAGCTGCTTGATGAGATTCTGGGATCAATAAGCTACTAGCAACCAAACGAGCAAGATGGGCTGAATGGCCTCCTCTCGTCTGTAAACTTTCTTATGTTCTTATGTATATGTCACCAGAAATATACAAGGAATTATAGCTTTTACATTATTCATGTGTTCATCATTTATTATTATTATTATTATTATTATTATTATTATTATTATTATTATTATTATTATTATTATTATTATTTCCCTATTACACTTGATTCATTCCCATGTTTATCACAGAGGCGGAATTGGCAAGCCTCCCTTATCATGAAAAGCTCTTTGTATTGACCGGCTTTTGCATTGTTTTGAAAACAATAGAGAGACTGAACGATGCTGATCTAAATGAGACATGGCTAATGGCAGAGACAGAGTTAGGCTATTTTGACGAGCTTGTAGCGCTGCATGTGATGTGCACAGGATGAATAATGCATGAACACCAATTCACCTGTTTTCCACAAAGCTCAAAGCCAACTTAAACAAACGTGTGAAGGCAGTTTCTATGGCGCTGCACTGCATTCATGAAAATACATTCAACGTTAAGAGAAGAGTACACTGAACACGATTCACTATTCTTGACATGTTCAAGAAAGAACATATTTAATTGTAACAGCAAATTACTGAAGATCTGAAGATCCCCACATTCATATAAATAATTATTTTGGATACTCCTTTTCAATCACTTTACTTCTTCAGAGCATCAGAATGAAAAAAATAATTTTATGAAGCTATTGTGATTCATAAACAAGAATATCAAGAATATCCAGACAACCAGACTGAAGTTCATTTTTATTTAATTAATTTCTTAGCGTTTTATTTATGCAGTTGTTACACCTGTGCTGTAATGTTTGCAATATAAACCACCAAGCCATAACCTAGCGCATATGGAAAACACACCTGAGACAGAGCCTGTCATGATGATGTATATGTAGTCAATGTTTATTTGTTTATTAAATATGAATGTAAAAGCAATTAAGTTAATAGTGACATGGATAAATCTATACTCGGGACAAATATTAAAACATTATTTAGTAAAGATCAGAAATAATATATAGGTACAGCACTTTTCAGTACCATTCATTGATTTATTTAGCTCCGCTGTCTTCTTTATCAATCCAAATAAAGGCTTTTCGGCTTGGGGGGTGGGGTGGGGGGCTGGGGTAGAGTCCCCAAGGATCAAATCTACTATTAGCGTGAAAGAGATACTGCTAGACTTCAATTATTAATTCAAGATCCTTTTGAAGCTTTTTTTTTTTTTTTTACCTACTGTCACCAAAATGTTGTGATTTACGACTGTATTTGCATTATAGTGAGTATAATAACCAGATGATAGAAATCTCTATTTGGTTAGGAAATTGTGGTCAGGTTTTCAAAAGCTTAAGCTTATCTACCATTTGGCCTTGTCTGTCATAATCCCACTAGCACTCAGTAATTGCATTGCTAAACACAATCTGTTTAAAATGAGGTTGGCCTGTGTTGCATTCTCAGTCATTTAAATTCATCTTTTTTTCTCTCCTGCTATTACTTCTTTTATCTCAACTTGGTGTCATTTATATCTTTCAGACCCAAACCAGCAGCAAGGTAGCAGGCAAGTCAAGAGATAGAATCTGAGATTAGTACCTAGGCATACAATTAGGATTCTCTTTTCTAGATGGCACAGCTCAGTTAAAGAAAAGCATTTACGATGCATTGTGGTGCAAGCAGTCAGTTTTTAACAGAAAAGGGCCTACGTGGACTACATTACAAAAGGGAAAGCGGTCTAGACTGTGATAAACAAATGGGACATATGGAAAGTGGGTATTCAGAAGGTCTATTCTTGAAGACAGCTCCAGCTACTCCCACTGCAGCAACTAGTAGCTGATTTGCACCTGGATCTCGTTGACATTGTAACAAGCCGAGTTTAAGGGGAGAGGAAGCTTGGGTACCTGGAAATTAAATGAAACGTACATCTTGTGTCCAGGCCCTTACTTGTATTTGTATTTGGTGTGGATAACGGCTACAGCAGCAGTTTTGAAAGACAACCAGCAATTAGTAGTAGTGGTAGCTCTGAATACATTTAGTAGTCAAATACAACATAATAAATCAAAGTGGATCCCACTCAAAGACATCCAACAGCATTAAAACCCTGAAAACGTTCAGAGTCGTAACCGATAAATTACTATTTTTTGGATATAAGCAGCAGGAAAAAAAAAAAAAGGCTGACGGTCAAAACCCCAAGTAACACACTCCTAATTAGTGAACGGTAATTATGTGAATCAGTACGCTGTGAAACAAGTGATGTTTCTTGGAGAGACAGATTCATTGCAAAAGTCTCTACTGTGGAAGAATGCAGTAAGCAGACACCAATTTATTTATTTATTTATTTATTTATTTATTTTTAAGAGTAAAATGTAATATGATTGCGGTGGTATAACAGCTAATTAACATTGTGGTCCCCATGAAGCTAAGAACAAAGATGGAGTATTTTGGAGGCCTTCTCTATTTATTAAGTGCAAACTGATGACACTCTGGATCCACGAGTGCAAAGAAGATGGCCTTTCCGTGGTTGATATGCTTTAATTTTTCAACCCTTGAATCTGTTGACAGTCCTGCATGAGTGGTGCTCGGGTGCTATGAAAAGCATTCTCAGGGAAGGCAAGTGCTTCACATCGAAGCAGAGCAGCTATTGTGCAATCACATGACTCCCTCACTTAAAACCGCATCTTGACATAGATGAATAAATGATGGCCAAAGTCAGCTTTGGAAGTAGTTGCATTATTAAAATTAGGGGTTGAAGACAATATGGCTGCCCCCCCTGGTCTCTGTTTTCAAAATCAATTTCAATGCATTTCGTTAACTTTATTGTGTTTCTGTCCGTATTTGTATGTTGTGCTTATGTATTACTGCTGTGATTGATGTACACAGTATATTGAATGTGTTTTTGCTGTCTCCCTTGGTACCCTCATCAGCCGAGCAAGATTTCTGTTAAATAAACATTGAAGGCTAAAGAATGATGGCCACCTTATGAAGCTACAAAATGCTGCTGTGTAGCAAAAAAAAATGACAGATTTAAAGAATGCTGCAATTTTCTGTTAAAACAGCAAAGGTGAAAAAGCCCATGTTGTTGTTGCTAAGAATTATTTCATGAATCTAACCTGCTATGCACTTATTTGCTATGTGGGTATCATATTTGCGGTTTTTAAAGAAACATATGTTATCATTAATTATCATTTATTTTAAACCATAGTATTAGTATTATTATTTATTTCTTAGCAGATGCCCTTATCCAGGGTGACTTACAATTCTTACAAAATACCACAGTATAAAGTATCACATTACAAAATATCACATTGCAAAGTATCACACTTCTGAATATCTGGTAGTACACCACATAAAATAATCTTCGTTTGCAAATCATGCTTTCAGACAGTGTTGCATTTCCTTAGCCATTGAGGGTGAAATTGTCCCCAACCTGTCAACAGCATCTTCCCTGTCACAAACCAACTAACTTCTTCCTCTATGAACTGACAGGCTTTCAGCCAGTAACATGCTTGTTGACAAACACTGCTAAAGTGAAAACACCTAGGAAGTGGAAGTGTAAAATACTTCCTGAGAATAATGCTGTAACTGGGACAATGTCACTAGCTTCTCGGAACCATGCCTCTGACGTGCTGCTGAGGATTGGACGGTTGCAGTTCCTTGACCGGCTGGTGGGCGTGTCCCAGCGGAGCATTTTGTTATAAAACGCAGATACGCCATCGTGCTCTTGAGCCAGGGCAAGATCATCCATGATACAAGATCAACCCGAAAGAATGAAAGAAAACAGAAACCAAAAAAGAAACCAAAAATCTGACCACCGTGTGTGGAACCGGGGTCAGGATTGTTCACCTCCTGCAAAGAGCAGGGATCAGTTAGGGATTTTAAATCCTACAAAGTATAGTGTGTCAGCAGGACCTCCTTTTTTAGCAGTGCATCGCCACTGCATGGCAACCTTTTATTTCATACCTGGTTTTGCACAGGTTTTTGTTTTTGCATTTAATTTTATTTTTTGTACACTTGTATGGTCGCCTGTGATATACCATTGCTAATTGTACCAAACAATAAATCCCGCGCACCTGAGTGGCATGTCAATGACAACTTCCATGTCTCTCTCCGTTCTGTCAGTGGATTACCCACATACGCTTTCACAAACATAGTGTATAAAAAATAAATTTAATCTCATGCACAACCAAATGAAAATCCATGTTTTCTATTACACGTCTTTCTTCAAAAAATGCACATATTTTAGACCTGCGTAGCTAAGTGAGTTGCAAAACAAGTAAGATTCATGGAATTATTTTGTTGGCTACAACAACATAGAATGAACTCCAGAAACGTGTTGCCCATCATATGGTTCATCAGCCTGCCAAGCTGCATCGCCTTTCTGTAAATGGGTTTTTAACTGCAACATTACAAAGAGGTCTATCTACAACCATCATTAATGTATTCTTCCATACAATACAAATGTTTTATATGTCAGCACCCAGCTGTGTGCGTTTCCATAAAAGAAGAAATGCAAATAGTTCTGATTGATGAAAGATTCATACAGCTAACTTCGAAACCTGCACAGCACAAGATGAAATCATCGCTTCTTGGAACGATCTCCTACTAAGACCTTCTAATGATAATTAGCATTAAAGTAGCGAGCAGCTGGTACATATGTAGTTCATGTCGTAGCAAGCATTATAAGTGTTGAACAGGTAATTATAACAGTTTACACAGGCATCGAGGATCAATATTCTAGAAGTAACAGCCTTAGAAATCATAAAGCGGAACAGATACACCTTATAAAATGGGGGGTGGGGTGGGGGGTTGGGGGGGTCGAAAACAAATATTTCAAGCTAATGAAGCATGAAGCTCTCCTGCCGACAAGATATTGCTAAAACTGGATTAGACACAACAATTCATGTCTGTGCTTAGCGAACATATGAGTCATTCTGATATTGTGGATTACATTGATTTTATCATTTTCTCATCAAGAGATAAGATAATGTTAAAAAAGCCACTTCCAAATTCCAGTTTAAAGCTGCAGACTTCCACAGTGATGTTCAGTTTCACACAGCTTCATCATTTTTTAGTGCCTGTATGTCCTCTGCATTGTGGTATGGCATTATGTGCTTTCTACCAGAAAGCAGCCTTTGTTGGCTGTCTATTTGTTTGAAATTTCAAATGTCATAAAGCCATATTTTACCTTTGAAGCCGTCTGAGCAAGCCCAAGCAAGGTTGATATAAAAATGACCACTAGAGGTGCACTTGTAGTGTGCACCGGGAATTTCTTCCCCCATGAAACAGTGCTTTTGTTAAAGATTTGCAATGGACAGTCCAATGTACCATGCTCAGGCTTACTCAGAGACGACCCCAGAAGTAAATGCTTCATTAAATATAATTCAATTTAATTAAATATCAGTGTGTGCAGAAACAGTAATAAATGGTGATCAGAAACACATATCATGGGGAAATGACCAGTTAAAATGGATATTATACAAACGAGTGTAAAGTATTCCTTTAATGAAATTGCCTGTACTTGCAAGAGTAGGCCAGTATGCGTTACATATTCAGGTTCTAATGGGAATGGTTCTCTATAAAAATAAAAATAAATAAAACCATATGGGGTTCAAAGCTCTTTAATAGAAATAAGTATATGACTGGACTGCTAAAATAAATATGCTCATCAACAACTGTGTGGAAATGGGAGGACAGCTGTGATTGCAGGCACAACAATGCTCTTAATCTCTCAGAATGATCCCCAACAAACTCCCTGAAGCCTCACTGAAAAAACTAGAAGGAGTTCAATCATAATTACAATAGACCTTTCACAGTTATAGCTAATAAGAGCTTGGCAACTATTGGCATGGAAACGGTGGAAGCATGTGGACGTGATGAGTGAACACAGCATCCTGTATTTCATCGGACAACGACAACCAAAGTGCCCTTGGCAAGAATCATTGTCTTAGTCTATATAATCAATAGGGAAAAAATGCTGCATTATTTAAACACCTTTGTTACATGACAGCTTAGCTCGTTATGTCATCAAACCCGATATGAAAGTGCTACAGTCAGTCAGTCAATGCAATTCAAGCAGGTCTTGAATTAAATATGTATTCATTATTGGATAGCAAGACTTATTTATAATGCTGTTACATGACCGTTACTTGTTACACAAGTATGTTAACAGACAATGCAGTGATGGAAATACATTGCATAGCAGTTTCACCCATTCCTGGTTTCTAGGCCACACTGTATAGGTAACAAGCTCAAGTGTGCCTTATTAAACTCATAGCAAAACCAGTATTGGATCAAATCGCTATGCAATGGGTGCCTTGTCTCCAACTTGTAATCTACACCTTAGCTAATGGTTTGTGAACTGCAACCCACTTCTTAATAACAACATACAAACAGTATATAAGCATACACCAAAACAAAACAGGAAAAAATATATAGTTAACAGACAAGAAAGGAATTATATTTTAAAAGTCAGACCACATGTTTAATGGCATATTATAAGTGATTATTTGTAACTTGCTAACAACTCTATCTCTCCTTTAAATTACAAAATAAAATAAAAAATACAAATATATATAAATAATGGTTTGAAGTGACGAGACCCTGAGGTCATTTATTTCTTGATATATTCCCGTCTTTAATGAGCCACCGAAGAAAACAACCCATTTTGGAATAATGTACCTGTTAGCTACAGTGAGCCATTTCAGAAAATTGAAGTGCTAAACCTCAACAGATGGAACAGGGGGCACATATTTGTATAAAATGAATGAGTCATCAGTGACACTTCCACTTCCATTGAAATTAAATGCATATACCCTGCTGCACCTACACATTCCTTCAGACACCAGTAAACAAGTCTACAAATGAATACCACAGTGCGTTACACACATAATCCTACCATCATGAAATACATAACAACAGTGAAAAGATGGCTTCATGCTACTTTTCTAATAATCTAATCTAGTGAAAAAATGTTTTACAATAATAACCTGACCAGCACAACCAAGCACGTTACAATTGTGTTTATATTTTTTCGGAACAGCATTTTTCTATGTGCTTTCTCCGAAAGAGTGAACATTTTTAAAACGGATATAACTACAGGGTTAAACAAAGAAATGACAACACCTGCCACATGACTGAATCATTTGTGTAATATATAAAAGCTGCCTCTCCCGGTTCCAAGACAGCATGATGTGTAAGGCAACAGATCTGACAATTGGCAGTTGCTTCAATATCCAAGCCTCTACAAATTACTGATGTTTCACAAGTTACAATCTCTCAAGTGAAGACTCTATGGGCCATTTTGGAGAACAGGTTTATACCACCAAAACATTATGGAACGCTTACATAACTATCAAAAACAATCTATACACTTGCAGACTCGCTACTCACTAATCGCTCAGTGCCATAGTGGCTGCCCACAGTGCATTGACAGTGTTATAACGGGTGATTCAAACTCTTATCAAGCTCCTGTTCATACTGTGGCAGTACTGCATGTTGAAATCAACATCTTAAAAAAGAAACGCTTTATTCTTATGCAAAGCATTAACAAAGACTTTTCAAGGACTCTACTCCCAAGGAATGGCAGAAAACACAGGAATAAAGAGAAGAAAAGGTATTCACTCAAACCTTGCATAATGACTGAATGCCTGGTAATTATATTAATCAGAGTTTAATTCATGAGCAGCTTGTGACCTTAGAACAGGATGAGAATAACAAAGAGAAATCATTTATCACTTGTTGGCAGTGAGATGTGGTACAGAAGCTACATTAATACTAAACTGGCCATGAGATTAATTAATTGGGCACTGTCCCCTTTCAAAAACGTGAACTCCCTCATAAGGAAGTCAAACTTTGTATGTGTGTGTTAAAAGGAGAAGTCTCATTAGTTGAGGTTAATCTCGTGGGGTTTTTTTTTTTTTTTTAACATGCTGGTAACCCCTGAAGTTGTCATTTGTGTGTACAGAGCACCTTAATAATAATTAAAACAAGAAAAAAAAAATGACGTTGAATAAAATGTCTGAAATGGAAGGGAGACATACAAGGGGGAGTCTAAATTGCTATTACACAGCAAATAAACAAACTAGCTGATCGTGGGAGTTATACTTTGAAAATACTGGTTTTATAATTGAGAACTTTCGATGGAATAAAAATTATTATTATTGTTATTATTACATTTATTGGAAAAGGGCCATATGAGCTATAATTAGCTCATTTACAACGACGTCCAACATCAATCACATGAAAACACAGAATACACATTTAAAACTCTATATATCAAACACATACACAGGGCTTCTTCAGATAATGAAACAACACATTTTTAAATTGACGATGGGAAGTCTCTGATCGAAGTCCCATCGGCAACGCATTCCAATCTGAAACTGCAGAAAAAGCAAAAGATTTCCTTCCATTAGCACTTTTTACCAACAGTATTTTAAAATATTTGGTTCCACAAACATTTTGTAAGCTGTAATCACAAGTAAACTCCTGGAATAGATTACTCAAATGAACAGGCAGTTTATTAAACACCCCTTTAAAAAGAATCGGATTCCAGTGAAAGTTCCTTCTATTATCAGGTGACAACATGTTTAACCTGGAATACAAGGTACAGTGATGTTCTAAAGGGGTACACTGAAGAGCAAATTTACAAATCCTGTTTAATACATAGAAAGGTGCAACGCATTTAACCAAATACCCACCATCTCGTCTCATTTCTTCTTTTACAACAATCGCATTTCATCCTCTGATAACTTGGAGGTATATACACACATACACACACACACACACACATTTTCTGATGGCATTATATATATTATATATATTTATGGCATTACTTCACTCGCTATAATGCCTGAAAAGGGGCAATTATTAGACTTTCTATAGTCTGGGTATTCAAAATTAGTTCACAAGAACAGCAGTAGGCTGCTTTGCTAAACAATTGATTCAAAAGCCAATCGAAATGTCCACTTCCACACAGGCGCCTATGTATGTAAGAAAGGTTAACTCTATGCCTGGCCTTTAAGGCCTGTGAATACAGAGACATCCAAAGGTATCCAGTACCAAAGACGCTGTCATTGACACCGGTTTTAAAATCAATTTGTGAAGAACAGTTAAGTCGTTTGACTCTGTTGAATTCAAATTTTAAGTGCAACATTGTTCTTAATGAGAAGACCTTAAAATGCCATTCCCCCTGCTTTGTAAAATGGAAAGTGGCTGGAAATGACTAATTAAACAAAGGCTCTTGTGATGTTTTTAGACAAGCCTCATTTAAAAAAAAAGCTGACATTTCCAGGTAAAGTTTTTCATAAGGAATAATTAAGCAATACTGGAATATATGGGTTGTTTTTTTAAATACACAGGGCTACAAAATTAAGGCCCTTTTGTTGGTCTTACATTTTCCAATATAAGCAATGCACACTATGGTAAATGTGTATTTCATTTGTTAATGTTATTTTTTCAAAGCTACAAATGAATTACATTTACAGATCACTCTTTCCAGATATTTTAATGCTGTACTACCACAGCATCCCTGCATTCTTCTTAAAGAGGCCACAAGAAGGAACATAAAGACATTCAAACTGGTGAGTCATGCTTTGGCCCTGCTTATCAGTAATCAATGACTGCATTCCTTCAGTTGACAAAGAAATAGGAGAATGATGGTAATACATTTCAGGTAAGATTTAGTGGGACTGTTTTGTTAGCGCTATGTACTTCGAAGACAAGCATCAAATGTTGTTTTTTTTTTTATGTGTCTGTTTTCAATTCCCTTTTGTATTCCGTTTCAAATTAGAGTAGGTTGGATTTCTGTTGTTACAATACTGAGATGTATTTTCTGTCTATAAATAAATAGCTTGGAGAAGCCTTGCTCAGCCTTTGTCTGTCCTTTGTAGTTCCTTGGTATAGAATTGAATGTCTAACGTGTTTGTTTGTTGGGACATAGGGGATTTGAACAAACAATAAAGGCCAAACAGCAAAGACTAAGTTAGCAGCAGTGACAGCTAAATAAAAACATTTATATTTTCACACAAAACTCTGTTACAAAACCACACTAAAGGCTTATGGGTATTTCAATCTTAGTATGGGGTAGCATTTGCCCACAGGGTCATGCCAAAAAAAGTTTCAGAAGAGTATATTCAATTTTCACAACCAGGTGAATCCGACTACAGATTTCAATTCAAGCTAAAAGGCTCGAAAATAACAAAGCTTAACAACCACAAATACTCAGTCCCATTGGAGACAGGTTAATTGGTTTAATTATATCCCTACATGTTTTGACTGGTGTATCTATCAAATGTCTCCATTATACCTCTACAGAACATAACGGCACTGCCTGCTGAGTTTCCAATACAGCAAACCTGCTGTCCATCTAACAAAAATATCATTCAAATATTTACTCACGTATAAACAGAATTTGCATTCATTACAATCATTTCCTTTCAAAAGGTGACATGTTTTTACACGCACAGATAATGAGGTCATGGTCTCTTCTGGTAGTAGTTGTTGTTGCTCTCCACTGAAAGAGGGCGTCAATCGCACCTACTTGATGTTCCGTCTTCCTGTTAGAAAGTATTGCTTCTATAAATAAAATTGATGGATTACAATTGTTGTCAAGGTGTCCCTTAACCCGTAATTTAAAAATCAAACATCAGAACAAGAAGAGGCAACTTGGCCCATCGATGCTTGTCCGGTTACTAATAGCTAAATGATGACTGAACTGCATCCAGATGTCTCTTGATGGATCTCAATGAATCCGCAGCAACAACATGGCTTGGCAACCTAGTTCATATACCCACCACTGCCTGTGTGAAACACTGCCTCCTATCCTCTGTCCTGAATCTGTCATGACTCAACTTCCAAAGGTGTCCCCTGGTCCAGGTCTCTGTGCTAAGTTTGAAGTAGGACTGACCCCATTTTAGGATTTAAAAAGCTGTAATCCAGTCTCTTCCAGTCCTTTTATTTTCTAAGCTAAACAGGTTCAGTCCCCTCAACCTTTTCTCAAAACTCAAACCCTTAAGCCCTGGGATTAGTCAAGTTGCTGGTCTCTGAACTCTCTCCGCTATACTGAACCTTCCTTGATTTATACTCTTGAGTATAAGTACTACAGTATATAGTTAAGCACTCTGGAAGCATTTTTAATTACCTCCCCACATCATATATCAGGCACTCTGTAGTAATACAAATACAGCTTGCTTCTAGTAGACAAATGCTTTATTGAGAAGTCCTTTACTGATGTCTTTGGAGTTTGCTATTACATAATAAAACAACTACAGTATAGTACTGAATTTACATTTTACCAAGTAGTAATAGATAAACAGAAATCCAAAGAAGCATAAGCCTACATCATTTTAGAATCTGCCAGCATGACAAAATAAATAACCTTTTTTTCCTGTTTCCTTGTACAGTAGTAGTTCAACTAAATAGATACCAGTATTTAAGCCTGCTGATAGTTGATCCCCAGCACACTTGCTAACTTTTTTGACATACCGGTAACCCTGCAACAAGCTTGCAGTACATTAGCCTGACAGGTTGTGCTTTTACCAACAACCACTTTTTATTTGCTTTGACAAATGTGCTCTGTGCTGCAGCTGACATTTGTGTGGTAATCAGGACTGATGGATAGGGACGTTGGTGCTGCCGAAAGTGCCCCCCATTTTAATGTGTGTGATTTGTCAAGCCTGCTGCGATGGTGCTCCTGTCAGATGAAGGCTGGAGTCCACTTTGTCATCCCCCCAAACCAAGGTCACATTGGCCTGGAGATGCATCCCCCTCCAAATGCAGCCTCTTCTAATGGTAATGTGCCTAGCCTTGATTCAAAAACTCATTGCACTTTTTTTTCCATCTGCCCACATTGATTTGGTGTCTCTTAAAAAGACACAATCCCCTTTTAAATGCTCCGCCATCAGCCAACAGTAATAATTTTCAATTCATTGCTCGATCTGGTGGCAAACCATTTTAATGTCAGGAAAGTTTACTATGGGGAAGTTTGCATGCCTTATTTTCAGGCAGTCTGCTACGCTTCCTAGGTCATTTACTACCATTGTCCCATTCTTACATTTATGCATGCATTTGCCATGCTTGACTGAACTGCAGAGGGTTTGCTTTATGCATATACTACCCTTTAATGAGTTATGCCTTTCTACACATCCCTTTGCTGTGCTTTTATCATGCTATGCCACAGTGAAATGTAAATGTGTGGTAATAATGGAGACTTTTTTTTAACTCTCCTTTAGAAAAACTCTGTGTGGCTTGGGGGGGACTGTATGCAAAGGTATTATTAAACATTATGTCAATTAAATGGCTTTTAAATACGATAATATTAGCAGGCTGTGAACATATCCCAGACAATAAAAGGGTTAAATAGTCTTTCTATCATATTTGCTGTTTTTAAAAGGTTGCAAGTACCAGCCCAGCTGCGCCCAGTGTGCTCCCCTTGCATCATTCATACCAACCATCGTCTAGACTAGTCAGGGACATTTATTTTACAAACCATTGAGAAGTAAAAATGAAATTATTTGCACCCTTCTGTTAGCAGGTGGCACATGCAAGGAGTTGCATCAATCTTTAAACCTTTTATTGAATCAAGTGCCAAAAGGAATTCTTAATACCGGAGATTTGAACCTAATGGCTTGGTCAGATACTCAGACTAATTGCTTGGTCTGATACTCAGACCACGACACACTCGCTTTCACCTGACATGCCAGAAGCAGCATTAGTCATATGGTGTATTGTGGGCGTTTTTTTTAATTTTATTTTGAGGCCTATATCTATGAACACAAATGATTGACAGACAGGCATACACTTGTGCAGAGATAGAGACCCACACTGCATTCTCATTAGAATACATTAGAAGGCTCACACTAAACTTGGCATAAGTTGTCTGTGTACCATTTCACATTAAACTGTTAGATCACCTGCATTATAATAAAACCTTGTAATGACAAGGGGCTACATTTAACAGTAAGGAGAGAGTGTACAAAAGACATGTAATGCTCTCAAATTGAGCATTGTGTGACACAAAACTATTGGAAAGCTATTTCTAACAGCCTTCCGAGTGTATTAGACACATGTCTTAACAAGTCTTTTTTCATTGTCTTTTGTGTCAATACAAAACACCCTGAGAAAGAAGTCTCATCCTCTCGTTGGCAAATGTTACGACCATAAGTGTTGAATTTGCGTCCCACCTCACTCCTGTAACACAAGCACCAGTGCAGATCTGAAAATCAATGGGCCAGAGAAAAAAACTGCTTCGGAAAAAAAAAATCCTCTAGTCTGATTATGAAGAGGTGAGGCGGGGAACCACACTAGCGTTACACAAGCTTCAGTGCACAATGTTTCTATTTTGGATTCCCGTGCACAGTGCAACACTAATATGCTCTCCAACATCATATCCACAAAATCAGACTTTTCTGAAGCAATTTTTATTCAAATTAGCATAATCGGAACACAGAACACACATAATAGGATGTTCAACTTGTTATACATTGAATATCAGGATGACATATTTGATGTCGAGTATCCCTTTATTCTTGTACTGATAGGTGCAGAAAAACAAATCCCACCAAGCCCGTTCCCATAATGCACAGCATTAAGTATGCCAATCCTGCAGGTCTATAAAATAAGGTGGTTTTAGATTACCAAGTGAGAAATGTATTAAGAAGAAAATCTCCCCTATTGAAAGCTGATTCAAGAGCAATATAACATTATTTATGCTACATGATGTATCAAATCATTATATTTTGAATATTTTAGATTTTATGACAGATTGAAGGGTGCATAAGGACCTTTTTATTGTATTGTGTTACACGTTCCCATGTGTTGCTACAACTGTTTACGTAAGGTGTGTGTACTGTTTTAATTATTTATTTTTTTTACATTTTGACCACTTTTTTAAACTTTTAAATTGCATTCCTTGCCTCAAGATGGCTTCCCATGTACCCGCATGGACCTCTCAGAACTACATTTCCCATCATCCTCCAGCTCACATATGTAACTGAGATGGATTTACCAGTGAGCAGGAGGATGAAAACAATACACACACCTTACGTAAACAGTTGTAGCAACACATGGGAACACAATAAAATAAAAAGGTCTTTATGTACCCTTTGAGGGCAATAATGGCAAGCAGCTTACTCATTCAGGAACAACCAGCAAATTAGTAGTTTCATCTCATCATGATAACCTTGAAATTATACAATCAAATAACAGCTTCCTGTGACTGAAACCAGCATAATCACTTCCAATGCTTATTTTGCGGCAGAACAAAAAGCCTGTGGCGAAACAGTACTCTGGCGTCATTAGGAGAATAGCTTTTTGCTTCTAATTTCTTTATTTCAAAAGAGAACACAATAATCTCCTTAAACCTGCAGTATCCCAACACTTTTAAAAAAAATGTAAAACTATAATATTATAATTTTTCAAAATGTAAAGCCCAGTGAAGAATGGCAGCTTTGCGCAGCCAGAACCTACACACCCCTGACTGTATGACTCACCCTGCAAATGCATTGCACAGGGACCCTCTCCCCAAAGGTAGTTTTAGATGAAAAGGCGTTCAATTCAGTAGTGGCATACTGTACCTTCTTGCAGCATTATAGGGCTTTTAAAATACTTCGTAAAGATCCAGTATAGCTCAAGAAGCGAAATTATATATATATATATATATATATATATATATATATATATATATATATATATATATATATATATATATATATATATATTGTAATATAGCGGGTTGTGAGAGACGGCAGGGAGGGGGTTAAAACCTCCCTGCAAGAAAAAAACATGTGAGAATGCACCTTTTGGTTAATTGTTTGATTTGTATTGCTTTATTGTTTCATTTAGTTTGTTAATTGTTTAGTTTAATTGTTTTATTATTAATTATCATCCACACCTGGGCGTTATTAAAAATTAGGTCCAGGTGTGGGGGTTTAAAAGGAGAGCAGGCAGTCTGCTCGAGGCTGCTGAGTAAAAGGAGGCAGAAGAGGTGTGCTGTCTCAGAGTAGCCAGAGGAAGAGAAGAAAAGTAAGTGCGGTGTTAAACCGGTGTTTTGGAAAGGTCGGGAAAACAGCTTAGCTGTCCCGTGTTAGGAAGGGTGTTCCTGAAAGTTGAGTTAGTGCTCCAAGAGGAGCTAGGTGTTTATTTTGTGTGTTTTGTTTTGTGTTCATTAAAAAAATAGCGCAACCGCGCAAGAAAATCAATTTCAGTGTCCTGGGTCGTATTTTTAAAGGGGCAACGAACCCGAGTGGGTCCAATCTGTTACTATATATATATATATATATATATATATATATATATATAATTTTTTATTTATTTTTTTTTTGAGGCAAGTATGCAAACTTAAAAAAATGTAGAAGCTATTTAAAACAGAACCCTATGGGGGCACACGTTTTTGCTGTCCTCTTATGCTGTAGCCTAAGGATACAATGACAAATTCACAGAAATATTGACAGGAAAACTTAATTTCTAACCTATTAGACATCGACCTGCTGGATACATTTAATTTAATTGAGGGCATGTGTTTTGAAAAACGATTTGAACATTCAGATTTCTATGCAAAACCAGTCTGATTTGCATGCAGAGAGCAATTTAAAAACCTCATTCTCTGCCTGCACCTGCTTATTGTTATTATCATTATTATTATTTAGTAATGTAAAGACACACCTGTGTATTGGAGCAGCTGCATGTGAGGTATTCCCTATATATTGAAAAATAGTGGAGAAATGCTCCCATACAAGTTTCTAAGATCTACTAGGCTTTACGAAACACAAGAGTAAATGAAGATAAAAAACAAACAAAAAAAAAACAACTAACCACTTTTATTTATAGTTTGAATATAATTTGGAAGCATTCACATATATTTCATAATTCAGAAAAAGTGACAAAAATATTTCCGAAAGCACCAATCATTACTTTTAGAAGGGATGCAGATTTGGCTGACATTTTATTCCACAGTAAACATAAAGGGGTCATAGATACATTAAGGGACATTGCAACCTGCGAAAGCACATGTAAAGTGTGCAAATATACTGGTAAAGATAAAAGTGAAATCGCAAATAAAGAAAAGAAATAGTCATTCTTAAAAAATCCATCATCTAAGGATAGCAACCTTGTATATGGTATATCTAACATAAAATGTAATAAAATATGTAGGAGAGACAGGTAAATCATTATATAAAAGAATACAGAACCACTTTCAAATATAATAAATAAAAAAGAAAGTGAACCAACAGTTCATGACTTTACAAGAAACAGACACACCATGGAGGACCTAAAGTTTGTGGTTTTAGAAAAAAATAAAGTAGATAATGTACAATATAGAAGAATAAAAGAAAATAAATGCCTAAACAGACTAGATATCATGATGCCTGAAGGTTTAAATAGAAAGGAACAGTAGATCTTTACATAATTAGCTACATAGTGAATGACATCACAAAGACATTAGATTTAAAGAGAAATAAATGTGTGATTACCATGGCATCAAAAAACCTATAAATACAGCCAATGTTTGTTTTCAAACACACTTTCCCTTGACAAAGGTATGCTAAACATACTGAAACTTTGGGAAGCTGGCTCTTTGAAAAATAGACATTTATTGCTTAGTTTTATGAGTTTAGTTTATTTCTCAGGTTTATGCATCAGTTTTCCCAGCAGGGGGTGCTCTTGCTAGCTCAAGGATGAGAAGCAAACATTGGAAGAGAAACATTTGGTATACTGATCTGGCTACCACAGCTTTGGTGTTTACTGCATGTTTGGGAACAAGGTGATTGATGGTTTTGCACACTGTTAAAAGCATCTGACCTTTTAGATAATGATGCACATTGTCAAAATGTTAACAAAAACAAATAAAACAAATGCTTTGCATGACTAGTATCCTCATACCATTCCTACACCCCACCTTGGCAGACTATAAAACCACCTGGTCTATTTTTTTTTTCAATTTATTTTTTCCACCTAGGCTTTAATCCCTGGCCGTTTAAACACATTATTAACCACATATAGCAGCTGTATAATTCTGATATATAAGAGGCTGGCAAATTAAAGCAAAGGTGAACAATTTATCAATTTAATGGTCAAAGAAGTCAGCTAAGTGATTATAATACATATTTTGATCAATAGGCCACCGTGAGATTTTGTATTTCACGAGATAACACAGAAACTCCAATAGCAAGAGATAATCCAATAACAGCATATTGGAAAAAATAGATTGCATTTTACTACAGCATCCTTACCAAATTAGAAATCATTACCTTTTAGAAACAATAATGGGATTTTTTTTCTTCTTTTTTTTCTTTTAAGTCCCATACTCTCTAATGGGATGCTAATATGATGCTAAGGGCAATAGGGTTAATGGATTCCATATTTCCAATTATAATCTTTCCCTTTTAATACACAAAGGATAACTATGCGATGGGTAATTGTACAGCATCGTCCTGACATAAGACATTCGTTTGTAATGTCAGGTGAGGAGTAACACATGAAAGAAAGTTGTATTTTGGGTTATTTAAGACAGACAGCCTGTTTTTTAAAGCAGCTCATTGACTTCTGGGAAATAACAATATTAACCCACTGAACCGAATATTAATAAGCATAAGCTTCATGATTACCATTTGGTTACCTATATATAAACAAAAAAACATATGAATTTGCAAGACCATTTTAAGGTCCTATATCCTAATCTTATACATGGTCCTTACTAAATAATACACATGCAGTGGCGGCATGCAGTGAAAATGTAGACCAGTCCCTTGTCAGTTATCTCTGATTAGGTCCTTATCACAATCCTATTGCCATGCCTTCATATGCTATATACTAGGAACTGTAATTATTCACATTTGAGTAAGTCTATTCAGCCAGTTCTTTATAAATTCAAACTGTGATATTCTTATTGAATTACAATGCAATGCAAGCCCTCAGCAGGCTGTTCTACAATATTGGTATATAATATGCACAACATACTTGACACTTGTATAACAAAGCCGCGCTGCAATTTAAAAGCTGCTAAAATGCATGTAAATCACACAACATCCCTATCACCAAGTTCCAGGATGCTGTGTCACTTTTTATCTCCTATCACACTTGCATATACTCTGTGGTGTACCTTTTTGCTTTTCTACAGATAAAGGGAATTTAAAAGTCCTACCAGATCTACTAGTCAGTGCATATGCAGGTTTAAAATAGGCCACCTGTCTCTGTACACAATTAAAATAGTGTTACTTCAGCAATTCTGTCGCACAGATTCTCAGTAGTGTATGAAAACAACCTGGTGACAGTGTCTTCCTAAAAAAAAACTGCTCAAGGAACTGAAAAATATCCTAAAATTGTGATGTAACATACAGAATACACACAGGGTGGCCATTATAGACAGATTATCCTCCTACACATGTAATCTTTAACCCATAATCACCTGGGACCGGAACTGGGCTGGTGGTATAGAGATTAACAGTCCAAAAAGACTTGTTCCCCTTTAAAAGACTTTTTAAAAGACCAATGTTGACCACAACAAACAAAAACAAAAAAAAAAACTGGCTGGACCATTTTACTTTCCAAAAATAAAAATAAATAACAAATTAACATAAAACAAAATGTTTAAATTAAATAAACATTGATTTTATCACACATTTTAATGTTTATTTTAAGTGGTTGATAATACATTTTAGATGCACAAAACACAAGTCTTCTCAAAATACTGTCAGGTGTGCCGCAGGACACTGCCACCTAGTGAGAACCAAGGGAGGTAAATTGTGCATTGTGCATATATTTCTGTGTGCATGCTTACAGCAACAACACAAGAAACAGCCACTTCAACCCACAAGAAGCAATGCAAGCTGGACACCGCATGTTGTTAGAGGGATAAACTGCACTACAGCAGTAAAGCAGTTGAATAGATAGTGCACAATCAATGTTAATAGTGACTAATGCATAATCAATGAAGCTACAAAACATGCAAACATGTTTGTTTGATTTGAAATACTTTATAAAGTAAAGGGGGAAGGTGATGCACTGAAGGCATATGTAGTGTATTTGCAGCATTAAATAATAATGATACTCCTTTCCTGATTTTTAGTAACCCTAATGGCCTTTGCCGTAGTTTCTTAACTACATGTACTGCCAGCACTCTGAGGTTAAAGGCTACAAAACAATCTGAGATCGATGTCGATATACTGTACAGGCTTCTGTCAACTGGGGGGAGGGGGTGGGGGGTATTGTATTTAGTCTATATATGTATATAAAATATCATTAAAAAGGTATTCACCACAAATTATAGGTTTTATAAATATCTATTGACTTTCTAGAGCAGTAATTGCTTTCTCAGTTTGAAGGTTACTGCAGAACACTAGTTTAAAAGCCAAGCACAGCAGCGAGTTAAGAAAACCAGAAAGATTGATTCTCTTTGTAAAATTAAGAAACAGAAATACACCATATGAATAGTTGCTTAAGCATTAATTTCATCAGACGTTTAAAGATTTTTTTTCACCTGAAAAACTACTCGTCTTAAGGTGAGAATATTTTACCAAGAAAATGTTGATGTTTTCTATTCAAATTAGCACCTACAATATTCTCAGTATTCCAAGGATAACACAGTGAAAATCGTAATCTAATTGGAAGACCCTTTTCAAATAATACTGCAGGCTTGGACAGAATACTTCAGTTCCGGACTATGTTATTATTTCTTGATTCAGTAAATACACAGCGTTAAACTGAAAGAAAAAAAAAAAATCCTCCACGAAAAAATCTGCATATCTGTGTTATTTTGTCTCTACTTGTCAATACTTTGAAAGCACAAGATCATTTTTGTGACTGATGGAAATATGATAAGCAAACTGATTTGTTTAATCCTTTTTTTACCTTGGAATTTTATTATTTTATTTATTTATGTATTTATTTATTTATTAATTTATTTATTTACATATAATAGAAAAGACAGTTTAACACCATAGGTGCTAGAACAGAAAGATAATCAATAAACAAAAAAAAATAAGGGTAGGGAAATCAATGGACGTGCCAGCCAAATACTGACAGAAAATGCCACGCACAACATTAAATAAAACAGCCAACACAAAACACATGCAGAAAATTGTCTGTCCAACCAATATTTGGCATATACCATGTATGTGTAAACAACACAACCTGGCTGGACTATTGAAATTAATTCAACTTAGAGAAAAAAAAAAAAAAAAAGTATATGTACTTACTTTTAATATTAATTTGCAGAAAGCTTACAAAAGATAACAAAGTGAATAGTAAATCTAACTTTTGGTTTAAACCAGTGCAGAACCCATCCACAGTATCATAAGCATAACATGCTGGCTAGCTGCTGGTAAACCACACAGCTTTAAAATACTACTCCCGTCCTCAAATTCACATGAATGTATAAGTGCAGAAGAAACAGCAATGATGTTAATTGTCCTCTGCCATCCCAACCACAGTGATACAATTATTAAATATCAAAATAATCACAACACTTAGGGATTCATTTAATATGGGGTAATGCCTTTCCATACACAAGGAGTTAATCAATAGCTTGATACTGTTTATTTTTTTTTTATTTTTATTAGCACTCTTACAAGAAGACCATAGATAAATTAGACAGTTTTGCTGTGGTTTATAATAAGACCATCTAAGTTACCTATCCAGGTTTTAATTAGATGTATTTCAATGCAAGATACCACTTTTCTAAACAAGTTACAAAATCACCACACACATCCATTTCATCCGACTAGCTACAATGCGAAGGTACATCTTACCTGCCTCACAAGCAAGCGTTTTTCCCCTGTGAGTACCAGAGGGAAGCATCTCTAGCCTTTCCACTTGATGGTCGGTCTCAAATTACAGAAGCCAAGTCCTTCTATTCACAGAAAAAAAACCGCTGTTGGTTCTGAAGTTAAATTGAATAGCTTTTTGTCGATCCTGCTTAGTCCTCTCCAGAGGCCACAGGTATTTGGGGAAAGAAAGAGAGAGACGGGGGGTGGGGAGGTGGCTTAATAAAAAGAAAACCACCTCTTAATCTTTTGCTGGAGTAAACAGAAAGCGGGATTCTTGCTCCAACCTAGCTCTGCACATGACTGATGATAGCCGTGTGCCTGCAAGCTCCAGCTACAGCTCTGCAAGGCGTGAGAGTGAAGACAGGGGGAGAGAAAGAGGCAAGTCATTGGAATGTGACAACGCGTGTACATCAGAGAAAGGGAGAGGGAGAGAGAGGAGGAGAGGGAGTGGGCTAGTGAGGGAGAGGGAGCGAGGGAGCAGGGAAGCGTGCACGACAGAGAGAGAGAGAGAGAGAGAGAGAGAGAGAGAGAGAGAGAGAGAGAGAGTTTGAGTGCACTTGCAGAAAAATAAGTTTATCTGCAAGAGATTTTGGTACAAGTTGCTACTGAAAAAAAATCTTGTTCTAGACCTATAATATGGGTGTTTTTAAGCCTGTAAAATGTTGAAGCCTACAGTAAATTAGAACAACCTCATGAAAATAATCTCTCATGAAACTAATGTTGCTATCTCTATAATGCTGGTAACACAGTTTATATAAAGTGTTACAGGAGGGAGGTGGAGTTGTGAGGTTTGACTAAAGTCCTAGCTGTGCCATAGGATTGACAAGGTCTAATTCCTAAAATGCAATTATTAATTTCTCATCAATCACCCTGCAGGCCTTTGATCATAATTAATTTCAGTCCGTGTCATTTCAAATACATTATTTTCTAAAGGACTGTATCCTCTTTCATTGGTCAATCTGAAATTTAGTACAATACAAAGGAACACAGGTTATACGATACGCCTCAAGATACTGTATTATACACCAGACTTTGAATCCATAAGATTGAGTTGTTTGATTTGAATGGCACCATTAAACATGATATTTCCAAAACTAAGATACCCTTAAGGCAACCATGGGATTGTGCAAGACATATATAATCAATTATTTCAGTACATTGCGGACGAAAGCCCTTCTTCAGCTGTGTAGAAAGAAAACTAAACACGGTGCAGGGAAAAGTAAACTGCATTGACATCAATTAAAAAAAAATAGAAAATGTATAAGAAATAATAGTGCAAGATCATGCAGTAACTTAGAGGTTTTAAATAAATGATCAGGGACCTTTACAGAGGCAACTACCCTTCTGCCTCCCTCCCAAGGTTTATACTGTATATATATTTTATTAACACTTTATATTTTTCGAATATATATATATATATATATATATATATATATATATATATATTATGAAATGTATCAATGCTGGATTAGAGAGCATGTCATAAACTATAACAACAGAACAGTAATACCTTAAAGGTATTAACATGGGGTTCTACAGTCAAATCCATACAAATGAATGCTTTTCTGTACGGCCATAGTTCTTCGCTTCCTAACTTGGTGAACCACTAGAAGGTAATGTCTCCGAATCAGGGTTCTATTGCTTAAGTAACACCGATGCTAAAATATACATAAACTCTATAAATAGATTATTTAATTCTGCGAATAATATCAGATAAAGCACTCTATCACCAAACCAATTTTACTTGTGAAGAAGGCGATAGGCTGGTGTTAATTTGTCAGAGGTCCCCTGTTCCTTCCCTTTATTCCCCCAGAACCACTAGAAGGTAATGTCTCCGAATCAGGGTTCTATTGCTTAAGTAACACCGATGCTAAAATATACATAAACTCTATAAATAGATTATTTAATTCTGCAAATAATATTAGATAAAGCACTCTATCACCAAACCAATTTTACTTGTGAAGAAGGCGATAGGCTGGTGTTAATTTGTCAGAGGTCCCCTGTTCCTTCCCTTTATTCCCCCAGCAGACACCAGTCTTGACAGCAGATTCTGTCACCGTCTGAACTGTGCAGATGATGACAGAAAAAACAGGCACGCCTTCCAAGCTGAGAAAAAAAGTGAAATAAATAAATAGTGAATACCCACTAGCCCTGAGCCGCAATGCCGAATTGACACATGATGTTTTATATTATTATATGACCAGATTTCATGGAAATATATGCCTCCCCATCAAGAGTCAAGATCAAAGCCAGTGCTTCTACATTTTACTATCCTCAGAACTTCAACCAGTATTCTTTGGGGGCATATGACCATTAATTTTACTATGGAAGCTCGAACAAAGACTGGTTAACCTTTTGAGGAAGGCCCTTGAGATTTCACACATAAATCTGACTGCACTGGGCCACACGACACAGCCAGAGAAACGCTTAAATATCTCTTAGTTTCAACAAGGACATGTCTCGTTATGTTTTAAATAGAACTACGTCTCCTGTTAAATGTATCTTAACACAATGTGTGAGCTGAATCTCTAATGCTCATGATTCTCATTGGGCTATAAACCTGCAAACAGTTGTACCAGGTCTTTATGTCTGATGTTTTTATGCAGCGTGCTTACAGAATTCAGCAAAGGGTAAGGTATTCCACATGTTTCTTCATAGCATTATCAGCAAAGGCAGTGGAAATTGCTCTTTAATGCTGGCGTCCTGGAACCACTTGATATTCCACTCAAATCAGATTGAGCTAATTTAGCTTTATATTGCCATCAAAAAATGTTTTCTGAAAAACTGATGATGGAAAATGATTGACGCATTCAGAAAATGTTATTAATTTGGTAATGGAGATCAATAACAGGGGTTAAATATCTGCGTAGGTTTTTTACAGAAAATGAAATTGTGGGTTATCAAGTTGTTCCAGGACACCACTTATTATTGCTTATAAAAATGTGTTACATCGCCTAAATAGATTGAATTATTAGTATGAAGACACTGTTCCACATTTGGGCATAAACTGGGCATAGGACATATCCAAGCCCATATTACTGCTGTGCCAAGACAGACAGACAGAGCGTGCCAGGCAGTAATCTATGCCAAGGGAAGACCTCTGAGACTAACTGAAACCATCAGTGACACATACAGTTATCTACTGAAAAAGTAATCCGTTTGGTACATTTAGGTCAGCATAGTTTTAACTGATTTTAAATATAGTCCTTCAGCATCAATACGAGGCAAATCTATCGTATTGAAATAACTTCCAAAGATTTTGTATTCAATCCATTGTAAAGAGTGCAATAATTGTAAAACCCATTAAGAATGACTGAAAAATGTAACATGATAGAACATTTTAGAAATACAGACCTCACAGGTACGCATGTGTAGGGCTTTTTTTAACAACAAAAAAAAATTCTGATTAAAAAACTGCAGTAACCCTGGCAGATGAAACTAAAAGGTGTTCTGCCTCTCACCCAGTGCTTTATCATACATTAATTTAAACAAAAAAAAACATTTATCCTCTTGTAAGCCGTAGTGCATTGTAGTTTTCAGCATCCCTGTTGCACCAGTCTCATCCAGCATATCTCAGAGACCAAACCAGCTTCCCAAGAGTGATTCATCTTCTAACACTAGTTAGATATTTGCTAATTAGCATCTGACGTGTGAAGAGAATACGAGAAACATTTGCATGATGCATGATGATGCAACGAATGGCTCCTACAGTTAACACCAGCTGAAGTGATCTCCTAGAAGAGATCGAGGATGTATTTGAATAGATCTACTGTAAACAGTTTACGCAAAGAGAGTTTCATTATTTAATCCTGATATTTTATTAGGCGTGAACAGAGGCACCCCACTAAAAATAATGAAAAAGAAATCTGCCTTTCACATCACAAGTAATCAAATCAAAGCCATAAACAGTCTCTAACAGTAATTATGAATACGAGAGCACTACTCAAGAGAAGCATGAATTTGAACACAGAGGTTAATAACACAGCAAGTCAGTTTTGAAAAGATTGAATAAACCATTTGAATTTGAGTTTGATGATGATGAGTTATCAGGTTACAAAACAGTACTGTATCAGTTTTGAATCGATTAGCAAAGAATAGCTATGAATGCCAAAAAGGTGTTCTTTTAAGCGAAGTTCCTGTTCCTTTAAGTGGAGCATTTACAATGGAAAAATTCTGTTTCAACCCAAGGTTGTTCTCTAAGCCAAAGTGTTATCTTTGGAGGTGTTCCTATACATGGAGACTACTGTACTGACATTGACTGTTGTCGGTAGATTTAATTTCAAAACAACAATATTGACATTACAGAAAATACTTACAAACTCTTCCTTCCTTTTCCCTCATGATAAATGTGCAGGACGGGATATTATTTTGGATTGTACTGTAGCTTCATCTGAACACAGACCTGTAATACAAGTGACCAACACATCCTTGGCCCTCTTTTTCAGTCAAATCACACAAAATGAACAGGCCAGGCCAATCAAATGAAATTGTTCTTTGGTGGTAACTAAGAAATGTGACTGAGAAACCCGTGAAATAATATCTTCTGTGCCAACTCTGTGTTTCATGACACAGCAGGGGATAGACTGAGGGGAGGGAAAGGGGTTTATAATAAGGTTTTCAATTTAATACAAAACTGTGATTAAGTGGGATTATTGATACAGATATATATATATATATATATATATATATATATATATATATATATATATATAGGGGTTGGTTAAATAAAACTCATGTCATAACAATGCCAAGTGGGGGTTCTTAACAATCAGATAGGCACTTATTCAAGGTGACAAGTCTGCAGTTTCTCAATTGGTTGTGAAGAGATCATTCTTTTTGGGGTGGGGGGTGGGGGACTTGAAGCAAAGTATATATTTCAGAACGGACAACAGCCACTTTTGAGACTGTTTCTCAGAAAACATCAGTAGTTTGTGACATCTTGGGTATAGAAGCACCTACCAAACTGCAAGGCTGCTAACCCTCTATACAAATTGATCAAACAGATGTTTTGTCTACTCGTCTAATCTCCATAGTGTTGAAAGTGCATAATGGGGGGGGGGGGCAAAATGCCAGACATGTTGCCTTTCGTCAGCAGGACAGATTTTAATTTGTGAGTGTAATGAGTAAAATGTTCAGTAAGCGGTTTTGGAGTTGTCATTAGTATATTCTGTCTGGTAATGTAATAAACCAGACAGACAGTAGGGGGTCGTAGATATCAATTACGGTTGTCAGCACCCCGCTTGACTTGACTGTAGTGAGAAGTAGCCATTTATTTCAATGCAATTAACTGCACTTAACTTTTGTCGCACTAAATGTCTAATGTAGGACTTGTTTAACGTACAACATTCTTATGGAAATATCACTCATTGTCTTGCACTTGGGTATTCTATACCCAATTCATGACACTTAGGCCCACATTGATAAAAGGATTGCACATGTTTTACGACCGTAAAATGGGCACTGAAGGTTCTGATTTCTTGGATGGGATTTATAAAACACACACAATGGCATAAACATGCAATTAAGACGTGATTTGTCTCTGTGAGCTTTAGCCCTTGATGCATATGTAATTCAGTATATGCATATGTAATTTTGGGGTGTTTCTGAATGAAACCGTTAAAATTGGGAAGGGGATTTTGCAAATGAGGTCTATTAAATATTCCATCTAATTTATTAAAGCTGCTGGTTATTTGCGGGCCTCGTATTTGCTTGATTATTTTCAGAACTCTGAAAAGCAGGCATTAATTTGCCACAGTCAGACAGTAGGCTATATAAAGGTAAGGTGATGTGGGAGACTTGTCCGCCAGCAAAAAGGAGACATCGTTTTCAAGGACAAAGAAACATTTAATAACATTTTGCAAAGAGCTAATTTTTTAACCCTTCTGATCAAGTGAGTTTGTAAATTGCTGTTTATAATACCATATTGTTTTGCAAACTCCAATTTTCAATACATGTTTCATAGGTTACATGACAAAAAACAAAGTCTGCAATAGATAATATAGAATCCATGTAAAAAAAAGGTTCTTAGAAGCACCTAAAAAGTTCTCCCCACAGTGGCAAAGCACTATTCTAACAAGAGCCTTTACTTCTAGAGTGAACGATATTCCGATGCGAAAACAAAAAAGTCTCATATACATGACAATGAGGGCTCATCCTCCACCGTTATTTTAGTAATGCCTACATAATTTATGTTTTGTAATATGGCATTCTGGTATTTAACAATACTGGTTCAGGCAGTATTGTTAAATACGAGTTTGAAAGAAAATGGTAAAAAAAAAAAAGAAAGACAGAGGGACAGATGACGCAGTTAGTTTGTAGCTAGAGCAAATACAGTACAGCTGGCTGTAGGTACATCTGAATAACGTAGCTATATTATAGACCATACAGGTGTGCTTTAAAATTATACATAGAGTCAGAAATACAGACATACATAAGAAATAGGAGAGTTGTAACTGCATAAGAATTTAAGAAGATATAAGTTGTAGTTAAACTGAAGACTGTTCGTATGCAGCTGTATTGTTGTTGAACATATTGCTGTACAATGGAAGGATTACACTGTGTAACAAATTGGTTTTTTTTTTTTGGTTCCTGGGTAGTAAGTGTTATTTCCTAATTGCTTATGCCTCAAAAGTATAGAAAATGGCTATTATTCCCCACAAACTTTGCTTTTGTGACCAGGACAGTGATATTTTGAAATTTACCTGTTTTCCAGAACATTCCAGGCAGATTCAGTGCTGAGTAAACTTGGAGTAACTTCTAGAACTTTCTAGAACTTTCCAGTAATATAAATAGTAGTATAAATACAGGGGCCTTAAGCCCACCAGTTCAGTTTAGTTCCAGCTGCCTAAGTGGATACATATCTGAATTTTTCTGAGATGGCATCAAGAGGCTGCAATGGTGGCATTCCTGATGGGTCTCCAAGGCGGTTTTACCAAGTTTCCCTGCTATCTTTGCCTTTGGGACAGCAGGGACACCAAGGCGCACTACCACAGGTAGGACTGGCCACAGCGGACCGAGTTCTCTGTGGGGAGGAACAACGTCAAGTGGGAGCCACTGGTGGACCCCCGGAAGGTGCTGATGCCACCACTGCACATCAAACTGGGCCTTATGAAACAATTTGTCAGAGCTCTAGATAAGGAGTCGGCAGCCTTCAAGTACCTTCAAGTCTTCTTCACTAAGCTGTCTGAGGCAAAGGTCAAAGCCGGTGTCTTCGTCGGACCACAGATAAAGAAGATGCTGGAGTGCAATGAATTCCCTAAGAAGCTCACTAGTAAGGAGAAAGCGGCTTGGAACAGCTTTGTCACAGTGGTTCGGGGCTTCCTGGGCAATCACAAGGCCGAAAACTATGTGGAGCTGGTTGAGACTCTGATGAAGAACTACGGCACAATGGGCTGTAGGATGTCCCTCAAAGTCCATATCCTTGATGCTCATCTTGATAAATTCAAGGAGAACATGGGAGCGTACTCAGAGGAGCAAGGCGAGCACTTCCACCAGGATATACTGGACTTTGAACGCCGCTACCAAGGATAGTATAACGAGAACATGATGGGAGACTACATTTGGGGGCTGATTCGTGAAAGTGATTTACAGTATAATCGTAAATCTTGAAAAACTACTCGCTTCTAAATCTTTTGTAGTCATTTTTGTATTACTTTAGTATAAATACATGTTAATTTGGATTCATATGTTTCTTTTTTTCTGACTTTATGTGAACGAAAAGACACAAATTCGCCCATTTTCTCATTGGAAATAGGTAAATTTCAAAATATCACTGTCTGGTCACAAAAGCAAAGTTTGTGGGGAATAATAGCCATTTTCAATACTTTTGAGGCATAAGCAATTAGGAAATAACACTTACTACCCAGGAACAAAAATTGTGTTACATAGTGTTATTCACCCGTATGACTGCCATGGATGTAGTAAGTAAATTAAACTTATTGTTTCTGAAGTCTGAAAAGTCTATAAGCATGGAATTATTCTATACGAAATAAGAAGCTGAACTAATATGTGAAGCACAGTAACTGGATGATGTGCCGTAATGTATAAGCAACCTAGACTACAAACTCTGAAGTGGTACATTTGTTTATTAAGAAGCCACCGCACATTCCATATTGCATTTCTTTTTTATCTGATCTCTTATCAGTCTACACCCCATCACGCAACCTTCGCTCAACTGATCTTGGATTGTTATGTGTTCCCTCTGTTCACCTACGTTCTATGGGCGACAGGGCTTTTTGTTGCTATGCCCCAAAACTTTGAAACACCATTCCTAAAGAGATCAGGGATTCTGCCACTCTTAATGCTTATAAATCTAGCTTAAGACCTACTTTTATAGAAAGGCTTATGTTATTGTTATTATTATTATTATTATTATTATTATTATTATTATTATTATTATTATAGTAAAATGTCATTCTGTGGTGCTGATGCAATGCATGGTTTAACCTCTTGTGTGCTCTACTTAACCAGAAAACAACCCTTGTTGACAGGCTAGTTTGTCTCCATTTTGCAGAGGAGCTGTCACATGCTTCCTCCTCCATTAAAACCTGTTTTCTGGTATGGCACTCAAATCAGCAGACCTCTATTCCTACTTACAGCAATGCCTGTGACACATTCAAGCTTTGTTATAGCTCAGAAAGCAAGACAGGCATTTCAAACAGGTGTTCACCTTTGTTTTCTAATAATATTTAACAGTTCAGTAACACTTAAGATATATATATTTTATTTTTAAGTAAGGTTTAGTCACAAGCTCATGGTGGAAATATTAGCGTAATAGGTCTTTCTTGTAAAATCAGTATACATAAAAACCTACAAAGCACAGTAAACAAAAAAAAAAATTGTACTTGAGGTACACCTGAATTTAAATGTGGGATTGTTACCTCCATGTTGCTGCAGGTATAGTAGCAGGGGGTGGCTACAGCTAAACCCAACTAAACTATGGAAGAATGTAATGTAAACAAACCAGCCAGCCAAACAACATTTCTGATGAATCTAGAAAACATGCATCCAGAAATCATTCTAGGACAGCTTTAACAGTTAACAAAACTGATTTATTATTATTATTATTATGATTATTATTTTTTTAACATGTGTCTACAATAATAAAGAAAGGTACGAGGGCACTGCAGCTTGAGTTTTTTCAAAATGTCTTCATGTTTTAGGGTTAAATCTCAAAAGAGCCACTTAATTTTAACCAATCATTAAAGCAACAACCATGTCCAGATGCTGTTTAATTACCAACGCAAGGAAGCTGTGCCACAGGGAATCGAAACAAATCTAGACAACACCAATCGATCAGGGATTTATTGGCTGACTTAACCGGTAAATTACTGACAGAAAAAAACAGACGCTCCATCCAGACAATTTCATTTGACCATACAGATCTCTTTAATTTGTCAATTTAGATTTCCAATATCAGATTTTAGCAGGGGAACCTGACAGAGTCCAGCAAGGATTCAAAGAAGAAGAAGAACAGGAATGTCAATGATTGGGATTTTATTAGGAGGTTGTTTCCACCACTGTCAAATAATGTGATACTATTTTCCTTTCCAAAGTTCAGAAGTTTGTCAACATTTTTTCCTGAGCTACAAGGGTAATAGTTTTTGTTTCACCTAATGTATGTATCCTATTCGGACGCTTCTGGATACTATTAACAAAATCCTCTGCATTTGACTTTACTGGAGTTAAAATATTTTTGTACCGTACTGACAAACTGTTTTTTCAACTTGTATTTGACAATGGATACGTCTTCAAGGACACTGAGCTGAATCTTTTGTAAGATAATGAAATAAACAGCATCCTAGGAGACAGCCACTGTTTTCATAAATATTAACAAGCCAACTGAACGCTGGTTTGTCACCGTTCCGACGTGGATTTGAATTCTTAATGTTTCCCAATTTTCAATATTTGCAAATGTTTATAGCTGACGTTTTTAAGGACATGTACTTGAAACTTTCCACATGCCATTTGTATCCATGATTCTTTTTTGGATGAGCTGTCTGAGACACCTTCTGTTTTGTGCAATGCTGGATTCACACTTTTGGATTGCGCTGGGAATGCTTTAAGCAACCACAATGCTGTTCTGCTGTTGTTACACATTCATGTTGCCCCAAAGTCACTTGACAAGACTCAACCCGAGACCATGAGGGAGCAAGGTCCTGGGACAATACTGTAACTCTTGATTGCCCCACATTTGCAGTGAGAAAGTACTGTGAACTCAAAGTGAACCACTGGCAGAGGTAATGTTATCCCGTGCATTCTACAGACTCAATTTAAAGAGACAGAAGCTGCCTTATCCAACAACACTTTAATTTGAATAGGGCATTATGTAGTTTTTGTAGTACCTTCATAAATGCCACTTACACTGTATGATTACGTGCATAATCCATCATAATCATTTAAAAAAGTGACATGCATAGGACGGTTTTGTCAAATGCATTGTCATCTACATATATATATATATATATATATATATATATATATATATATATATATATATATATATATATATATTTAGAAAAATTACAGCACATTTGGTTTGTAGAAACACTTGGTTTGTAGAAATATTTTGACAACATGTTATGAATACTTATAAGCATGTCATGTTGTTTTCAAAGTGATTATGAAGGACTATGCATGTGGCTCTACATTTGTATGTGGCCTTGTCACAAAGACGGCCAGAGTGGGTGGCGTCAGACCAGAAAGGATTTCAAACACAGAGACGGTGGTTGTGATGAGCTGAGTGCAATGGCTGCACTCAGCGTTTATTAACAAAATAAAAGGTTTAAACAACGGAATACAAAACAGGACACGGCACTTGACGCCAAAATAAACAGACAGACAAAACGACTGACACTTAACAAACGGTGCACGGAGACAAACAAACACGGTGAGAACAAACACTTATATTTACGATCTTTCACTTTTAATTACTCCTCTCTCTCTCACCCGTTCTCCTCTTCCGAACACCGAACCCCGAATGCATGCTACGTGTCTCTATATATACTGTTGTGCTGGGATTCATTACGTGAAACCCTGTGCTCGCATATTATATTTTAAATGCACGTGCGTGATGTGCAATCCCGTGCCTAAATACAAATATACAATTTAAACACACGTGAAACACAGACCCGTTTATATCCCGTGTACCAATCTATACACCAACATTAACATACGCACGCATATATACAACACAGAACACACAAATGCACACAGGGGCGGGGCACTTTGCCACATATACCCCCCCTTGTGCGCAGTACACATGGCCTCAACGGCCACCTCCCCCCTTAAAAACCCAGCAGTCCAGGACAAAGTCTCGGGCTGGGAAGGGAGGCTTCAGTGGGCCCATGGCTGGAAATGCTGTCAGCTCCCCTGCCGGTAGTGGCACGGCTGACAGCATGCTGGTCCCGTCCTGCAGCGAAAAAGCTGCGGGGGCAGGTGGTCCCCCGACCTCCCCCTTCTTCGTAGCCGGCAGCTCCCTCCTGTGGGGCTCCGGCCACAAGAACTCCTGCAGCGAAACTGCTGCTGGGGAAAGTGGTCTCCAGACCTCGTCCCCCTTCTTCGTGGCCGGCAGCTCCCCTTTCTGGGGCTCCGGCCACCGTACTCCCTGCGGAGGTACGGGCAGCAGAGGCAGCTCCTGCTCCTCTGCTCTGGGCGGTGGCGGAGGCAGAGGCAGCTCCAGCTCCTCTGCTCCTGGCGGTGGTGGAGGCAGAGGCAGCTCCAGCTCCTCTGCTCCTGGCGGTGGTGGAGGCAGAGGCAGCTCCTGCTCCTCTGCTCCTGGAGGTGGTGGAGGCAGAGGCAGCTCCTGCTCCTCTGCTCCTGGCGGTGGTGGAGGCAGAGGCAGCTCCTGCTCCTCTGCTCCTAGTGGAGGAAGCGGTGGAGGTGGCGGAGGCAGAGGCAGCTCCTGCTCCTCTGCTCCTGGTGGTGGTGGAGGCAGAGGCAGCTCCTGCTCCTCTGCTCCTAGTGGAGGAAGCGGTGGAGGTGGCGGAGGCAGAGGCAGCTCCTCTGCTCCTGGCGGCGCTGGCTCCCTCCGCTGTGGCGGCTGGGCTGGTGCGCGCCGTGCTGCCTTCAGCAGCATGAATAGAGGCTGCTGGGGGACACCAGCCTCCTGCCCCTCTCCCCCCCAAAAATTTCCAGGGGGTTGGGCCTGTAACTCCTCCCCTTCCGGCTCTTGGGGCTGAACCAGCAGGCATTTTCCCTCTGCTGGTGGCTTGGGTCCCAGAGCTGTGGAAGCCCCGACTTGCCTCCCTTTGGGCTGTGGACGCACCGACTCCTCCCTTTTGGGCTGTGGACGCACCGACTCCTCCCTTTTGGGCTGTGGACGCACCGACTCCTCCCTTTTGGGCTGTGGACGCACCGACTCCCCCCTCTTGGGCTGTGGACGTTCGGGCTCCCCTCACTCAGGCGTAGGACGTTCGGGCTCCTCCCACTCAGGCGTAGGACGTTCGGGCTCCTCCCACTCAGGCGTAGGACGTTCGGGCTCCTCCCACTCAGGCGTAGGATGTTCGGGCTCCTCCCACTCAGGCGTAGGACGTTCAGGCTCCTTCCGCTTGGGCACTGGCGAGCTGGCATAGGGGCATCCTGACCAGTCATGTCCCCCTTCCTCACATCGCCCGCACCAGCTCGGTGGCACCTCGGAGCAGTCCCTCCAGCGGTGATCCACCTCTCCGCACCAGGTGCACCAGGGGAACAGGTTCTCTGGCTCCTCTGGCCGCTGTTGCAGTTGTGGTTGGGGCGGTGGGAGCAGCAGTCTACCTCCCCCTGCTGGTGGTGGAGACTGAGGCGACCCCTGCTCCTCCCTCTCCTGATGGACAGGGCAGTGGGCCACGAAGTGCTCACCTCCGCAGATGGGGCATCGTTGGGGTAGCTGTCCGAGGGGGTACCAGGGGCAGTTGGTGTGGGAATGCCCAGGCTCAGCACAGCAGTAACACCCGGGCTGCTGTTCCTCCTCCTCCTCACCTTGGAAGGGGCAGATCGCCACCGTGTGTCCTTGGACCCCACAGGCCATGCACCAGCCTTGGTCCTCGAGGCCCCCGAGGAGGTCCTCCAGGTCCCGGCAGCCGTCTCTCCAGCCTTCCATTTTCCCCTCGGGGTGCACCAACCAGTCCCATATTTCTCGGGACGGTGGGGAACCCGGTGGCAGTGGGGTGGCTACTGCTGGTTGGGGTGACCGCTGCTTCTGCTGCTTCCTGCAGCTTCCTGCAGCTCTTTCTCCCCATCCCTCTTCTTGCTCTTACTTTTTTTTTTTTTTTTTTTTTTTTTTTTGTAATCCAGACCCCTCCTGGTCTGACGCTTGGAGGCGCGGCTATCCCACGAAGACACCACGTGTCACAAAGACGGCCAGAGTGGGTGGCGTCAGACCAGAAAGGATTTCAAACACAGAGACGGTGGTTGTGATGAGCTGAGTGCAATGGCTGCACTCAGCGTTTATTAACAAAATAAAAGGTTTAAACAACGGAATACAAAACAGGACACGGCACTTGACGCCAAAATAAACAGACAGACAAAACGACTGACACTTAACAAACGGTGCACGGAGACAAACAAACACGGTGAGAACAAACACTTATATTTACGATCTTTCACTTTTAATTACTCCTCTCTCTCTCACCCGTTCTCCTCTTCCGAACACCGAACCCCGACTGCATGCTATGTGTCTCTATATATACTGTTGTGCTGGGATTCAATTACTAATTAATTACTCACTTGAATCCCAGCACGTGAATTCATTACGTGAAACCCCGTGCTCGCATATTATATTTTAAATGCACGTGCGTGATGTGCAATCCCGTGCCTAAATACAAATATACAATTTAAACACACGTGAAACACAGACCCGTTTATATCCCGTGTACCAATCTATACACCAACATTAACATACGCACGCATATATACAACACAGAACACACAAATGCACACAGGGGCGGGGCACTTTGCCACAGGCCTATATGAATGGTGTCATGAATACTACTCCATTTGCAATTTGTGGAATGTGCCTAAACCAATGGCAACACATGATTATGTGGTGCAGTGTCATACCAGTGGTGCAGCTAATTAGTGATGGTCTTTAAACAGGAAGCAAAGATCCTGCCAGAAACTGGGGCCTACGAGAAAGCTGACAGCAGATCAAATCTCTTTTTAAAAACACATTTAAAACATTTAAACCTACATCAAGACATGGGAAGAGGTTGATAAAATCTGCAACTTGAAATTAAGAAACACCCTGTGGAAGGGTGGTGGGTAATTCACTGACACACAGGACACAGAGAAGTAATTTAGGAACACCGCACAGGTGCCCAGTTTTATTATGGGAGCGTAATTTCTTTTCAGCCCGAAGAGGGCGCTGTTGTCTGTGGTCTGCCGTACCAACTATGGTAGCGACAGAGCCACAACTATACCGGGGTGGTACAGGATACAGAGGTTCAAACAAAACAATAATCAAAAGGCGAAAGGAACAGGGAAAATAAAACACAGTAAACAAAACTACAAATAAAAGGTGCTGCGCTCGGCAGCTTCAACCCAACCGTCGCTACCCGCACGGCCCGGGTCTCCGTCCTACACTAGCGGGTCCCTCAGCCTGCTATACACTGTTTACCGGGGCTGCCCAAGGTTTTTCTCCGCTACCGCTAATTCTTTTATTTTATTTTTTTTTTCTTGTTGGGATTTCCGTCCCCGCAGCCTTTACGCCAGCGCTTCCGCACACCTTTCACGTCTCAGAGGGCAGACCTGAGGGAACAGCAGAAAGTTAACTTATAGGGCCAGCAATTACCCCAAGACCCGCCTCTCAGCCACTCAGAGAGAAGGAAAGCCCGCACACCCACTCTCCCACCTCTCCGTGTCACTGCCATGACTGACAGGCAGATATTGACGGGCTGCTGCCCTCTCCCTGCAGCACTATGAACACATCAGAAGAGTCAGCACAGGTCTCCCCCTGTTACACACACGTATCTTTACAATGTCTTAACAGTCAGATCTCATTAATCCAAATACACTATCTCTGCCTAAAGCCTAAAGCAGAATGCCTGTTTCAAAATGTAAGCACATGATAATCTTTGGGTTTATATCCCAGTCACCCCCGTTATAAAAGACCATGAAACTAGCTCCATAACTCGTGGGGATGGTTGACGACATAAAACTCTGTCTCGATATGCTCCAATTCCACTTCCAGTGCTATGATATTCTCTTTGATTTTGGAGGATCTGATGTGAAATTCAATTAAACTACAGATACACACTGGATTCTAGAAATACAACCCACATTATCCACATTCAAGTAATACCCTACAAAGGAAAGAAAAAGGCTCCTGGGGATTTTATTATAATGAGCATAAGAATCTCTGAAAAGGAGTGATGATAATACAAATAAAAAGGTTTTCAACCTAGGAGAATCACCTGCATTGAAGTATGCAAATGTCTTACAAGCACTATTAAATGTCACAGAAATTAGTTTTAAGCTAAGACCCTGACCCAGTAAATTAGTGGTATAAAAAATGCTAGAACACGGAGGCTATGAAAGTTCTATTAATGCTGTTCAATGAATGGACACTTGTGTTATTAGTGAAACACAATGCATTTCAATGGGCTGTATCATAAAACTTTATCTAGTGTTGATGGATTCAGTAGGCATTGATATTCATGAAAGCGTTCTACATTGAGTTGGAGTTTATTCTGATTTAAAATTAAACTGTCGAGTTAGTGTTTTGTGAATTTAGGGGGCTTTACGCCTCTGTATAGCATTGTTCTATAGCAGGCCTCTCAAGGGGCTCTATATAGGCTAAGCAACCGGGTTTAAACAGGTCCTTGAGCTGAGAAAAAAACAAAACGGCATCAAACACCGTTATACCATTAACTTCTGCATGAATGGCGGAATGGTCATAAGTCAAACAGATCCTGCCAACAGTGCAACTAAATCACTGCTTAGTTGTTTGCAATGCCTAAGTAGTACAATTATATTGTACGTCTTAGTACCCAGTTAGCAACATAAGTCCGTTCTGATTAGTTAAAGGGTATGAAAGATACTTCTCATCAGCATGCCTTGTATTGTAGTTAATGACACTGTATTCATTTTAGCGCAATTATTTGAATGATACTTCTCTTTTTGGCCCAGCTAATTATATTTAAAATGGAAAGAAATGTGTTAATCTGCACACACACACACACACACACACACAAAAATGTAATTTGGATTAACTACACTTCAAGGTGTATTATTAAAATGGAATGCATCCTGATAATTGCATTTCTGCAAAGAAACAATATGTGATAATTTGTGCGTTTTATCAAAATTGGATTGTGTGGGATTGTGGAGGATTTATTGAATGCATTTATGTCATAAATATATAATAACAATAATAACAATGCCAACTTCTTTAGGTAAACCGAATTGAATTACAGTTTATTTAATAACACTCTTTTTCCAGCCTCGACTGTACAGCTATGCTCGTACTTCCTACAGATGCTTGCACTGTATCCCTGTCGGGCAATATGCATCTCCAGTTGGGGGTTGTAATACTTAGAGCATTTAGCTTCAAATGTCATTTTTTAAAAATGTATTTGTTCCACCTTTCCCTCATCTTTTAAAAATGTTTACAATTATTGAGAGTGCTTCTGGGTTCTGACGCTAGAATATTTAGCTATCATCATTTTTCTTTATATCAGTCTTTACCTGGCTTTGAACTTGCTTTGAGCTTTTTGGAGAATTTTAACTGCCTAACATTAAACAGCATTTCTCATTTCATCCAAACCATAAGACACTGTGACCTTTAAACTACAGGCCCAACCTGCTCAACATAAATAGGTCGGGTAATTAGATGAGACCAGCCAAGTTGAACGGTCTTGTCACACAATTTCAATGGAACGAGGAAGTCTGGGCAGTTAGAATTTTGCTGACAAGCTCACAGAGACAAGTAGAAAAATGATAACATCATCATAACTCAATATTGGGTGAAAGGTGAAAAAATAACATGACATTTAAAAGGTATGGTACTTTCTTCTTAAAAGTACTTTCATGCTGAATGACCTCTGGTTACTAACTACTGTCAATAAATAATTCAATTCTTAGTTTCAGGCTAACCTCTAGTAGTGCAGTACCATACTATTTCTAAACACGACGAAGATTACTTGCTCCAGAAGTAAGCAGCAGAACAGCATAGCGTTTTTAATACGCACAAATTGGGAACAGTGCACATCTGTTTACTGAATTCCTATGGCATGCCAAATTATCATTTAGATATATCTCAAATTCATTGATAGTATCTTCATATATTTAAAGATATCTCTAAATCATTTAGTGATATCTCAAAAACATTTAGCGATATCTCAAATACATTTAGAGATATCTCAAATATTTTAGCGATATCTCAAATACATTGAGATATCTCAAAATTATTTCCAGATATCTTTAAATGGAGCTTTAAATGAGATATCTTATAATAAGAAATAACTTCATGTTCATTTAGAGATATCTCTAAATCACTTACAGATATCTTGAAATGACTTCCTGTTCATTTCAAGATAATGACAATTGGACAGGAAGTCCATTCAAAACAGACAGCATTTTCACAGGAAGTCATTTAGAGATATCTTGAAATGACTTCCTGTGTATTTCGAGATATCTCTAAATGAACAGGAAAATATTTAGAGACATCTCTAAATGATTTTGGGATATCTCTAAATGAACAGGAAGTTATTTAGGAGATTATTAGGAGCTCTAAATGACATTTTGGCGTACCATACTAGCAAAACAATATTTAAGGATATCTGTAAATCAATGTGAGATATCTAAATGATAATTTGGCTTGCCATAAATTCCCAGAACTTTACTGTAAATTACATATTTGCTAACTCTTTAAAAAACAGTTTTTTTTGTTTGTTTTTTTACAGGCCTGTAAAACCCTCTGAACACTTGTCAGACAGGTTTACAAGATCTGTGTTTTCAGTAGCTGACTATATTACACTGCTTAATTTGGATCTAGCTATTGATCAGTAAATGGCAGAATTAATTGCTTGTGACACGGAGGAGAAGCACTCTGGTCGCAGCTTGTAAAGAGTGTGATTGTAGACAGATGGTTAACAACTTTGAGAATCAGAAACAAAAGGATGCCACTTCTACATGGACTGAAGTAAGGCATTACATATTGAAATCTAATGTACATCATGAAAAACGGCTCATGTGCAGCCCTTACCAAATCATTAAAAGAACAAACCCTTCTGCAAATTATACCATGGGAATGACAAAGTGACAATATTTATTCAGACCCCTCAGTGGAGAGAGTTCTCTTCTAATCCACTCACCACCAAGATAACACAGTGGGATTACAGGGCCCAATGAACAGTAGGAGCTCTATCACTGAAACACACAGTCAGAATAAATAACAGCTTTGAAATGCACTACTTACAAATGACAACAGTGGCGAGATGCAGATCCTCGGTATACAGACTCCGGGCGCTTTTTATTCCTCCCTCCTAGGCCTTTCCTCTCTGAAACACTCATTAAAATGAAGTATAGTAGTGCAGGTGAGTGCTATGTTCCCAGTGGAGATGGTATAAAAATAGGAGCCTTCTTTGCAATTGTCTTGTCATTGGAACACATCCCCAAGCCCCAACCACATCCTCCAAAATTCTCAGAAGTATGAACCCCTTGTCACCTGTTAGATATCCCCGGTCCTATGCAATCTTACAGTTAAATGGCCTTTATTATTGCAGCTATAAGTCTTCTTTATTAGAATCAGTATAGGGTGCTTCCTTGGAAACCAAGGGCATGACCATCTAATATCTTATAAGCATGCACTGGATTGCCTGTTCTCCAGGGAGCTGCACCCTGCCTCGCCTTTTCTTATTTAGCTTCCAAATGCACGTGATTGAAGGAAACGTATTTGAATCAAAGCTTCCTCTTGAATACTGGCTCCCTGACCTTGGTTAAAGTACATAATATAATAATTTCACTGGCGAGGACCAGAGAGCAGATCACAACTCATCTGGCCTTTCAGAATGAGCAAATCACTGGCAATCTGGAATGAATCATTAAAAGATGTGGAAGATATTATACATATCTTGTATTTGTCTTCATTATTGAAGTAGCTATGACAGTTTTTGGATTCTTCCCCTTAAAGGTGTTTTTGGTCCCACTGGTATTATTTAAAACTGAGACACATGTGTAAACCAGCAAAGAAACAATTATATGATTTTATTTAAGGGCAATTGCATTTAGACATACAGAGCAATTAGCTCTTCTCAAAGTGCCACAACTGTGTGGGTGGGGACATAGAATGAGCTACACTTGCACTTACAGACAATAGGCTAACATTGGGGTTTCCACACTAAACGGATTCTTGGGGTGAAGTATTAAATAAATGGCAGCCAACGCTAGCCACTAGGTTTCCATTCTAAAACTTCACACCCACTCCAGAGAGAAATATAAAGGGGACATGCTGGTGATTAATGCCATGTTTCCATCTGAACCATAGATTGCAATATTACAATATTTCCCTGATAATATAATTAACTCAAAGCTCTCTGTTTAATCAATCAATCAATCTTTATTTTATATTGCGCCTTTCGTAGTGGACCATCATCACAAAGCGCTTTACAAGATGCAGTAACAACAAGAAAATCCATAATACTTTAAATACAGAGAAATGATCTGTATTTGTGTCTATATATTTAAAACCCACCTCTTATGTTTCCTCCAACAGTGCAGCTTGGAGAGATTGGGGCGATCTAGTTCTGCTAGTTTAGTCCTAACTGGGGCTGACAGAGTTCCAATTCAAACTGGGTTGGTCTCGATCTGCTGCTAATGGGAATGAATCGGACTGATACAAAAGTATATTAATAAAACGAAGACCAAATTTTAGATGCTGTATTGGGATGGTACTCAAAATATTAGCACATATACATTTTTTTTTTATCACATATAGGACATTCTTCATATCTTGTTTAGCAATGAACATGCTTCTTAATGTTTGTATTAATATAATGATATCACAATCAAAACAGGGAAGACTATTTGGCATTGCTACTAACAGTTTTTAATAAACTCAGGATCCATATTTAGTTAACTTTAAGCAGCGAAACATGTTTAGCTAAATCTACATCACAGCACAGGAACAATTTGTATTTTTTATTCATCAGCAACGCGATGTTAATCCAATCAAAATGAGTATCGCTCCACATTACTTCTGTTTATTGCTCAAACTTGTATTTCCCTAAAATGCAGTTTCCTAGCTGATAGTGAGTCTACTTTTCAAGAACAGAATAAACAACCGTAAGATAAAGACATTAATAATGTCAAAAGAGACTCCCTCATAAAAGTGTTGGATCATTGATCAAGTCATATACAAGAAGCATGAGCTTCAATCAAAAAGTATATGCTTTTTTTTTCTAAATACACTTCACCTCTCTGGACTTTACAATGCTTACCTATGCTATGACTATGGTGTAAACTTGTAGCAGGATAGGATATCATTTTAGTATAGGAAATGCTGTTTTTGAGTCCAGTGATTCAAAACGACATTGATCAGATATTAACATGAATTGGTGAATGTAGTTTAATTTTATGTAGCATTCTTGACTCTCTGACTTTCTGAATTGCTTGCCAGTCCATAGTAAGGACAGCCCAGCCTAGTTTTGGGAAAATGCTGTTGGTATCAGGAGAAGCCAGATCTCTGGATAAGCGATGGTATAGTGTGCTCATTCAGTGACTTATTGGAAAATGGCAGTGCCCCTATAATTTGTGTCAGGAATGCCTGCTGGCTACAATAAGAAGGTAAGTTTCCATTTTTCAGTTATAAGGTATAACCCAGAGAAGAGTATTTTTCCTTAACATTCAAGAGAGATCATTTCCTGAACATGAGCCAGGAGATAACACCAGCAGCTCAGACTTCATACGCCAATGATATTGAATATACAGGCAGAGCTGTACATTGAAATGACCAAGTAGCTGAAAAACAAACAAACAGGTGAACCGAATTAAAACATTTCATCACATTTATTTAAAGGACTCCTAGGTGCTTTAAAAATAAAATACAGGTCTGTGTTGAAAATACAAATTCTATTGGCGTCTTTAGAAAATGTGTTACCACAATACTGCTACTGTATTTGGAGATACAAAAGGCAACCCCCTTTTCCAATGTTTGCTTTGATTCTTGAAGTATTTGAAGTGCTGCTGCAAATACAGTAGTATCAAAAGCAATTAATGAGATTTCAAGGGGAGGAATCTAGCAGCTAAATCTACCATTTGTAAATAAAAGCAGACAAAAGAGGCAGTGTTTTCTTATATTGTAAAGTGAATATCAGGCTAAAACTATTGGAGAATGTGGCAAGCAGACACTAGTAAATAATATTTCACTTTAGAATGCAACACGATAGAAGGGCATGACAGCTTGTGTTACTGAATTAATGTCTCTTTAGAAAAGGCATCTTTAAAATACTGTGGTAAACAGACAGAATTTATAACTAAAAGGTATGTGTTTAAAGACTTAAATGTGTAGATATAATTATTTATTTTAGCTTATTAAGAGAACAAGCAGTCACATTACAAATCAGATATTATATACTGAAATGGCAGCAGTCGGAAGGTTATCCAATTAAACGTGAATATTTGTTTCATACCCCTCCTTTCTGAACAATGCTAACTAGTCTGGTGTATTGTGTAGCCTTGTAGCCAATGTAAAACAAACAGATGTCTGGACAGGTAATGCAATTGAATTCCGATGAATTTTCTAGAGATTGACTAACTTTTTACAGAGGAAAAAAAAATAAAATCCAAATAACAGAGAGAGTTGATATAAAAAGCAGCACAATCTCTTTCAGTGGTCTTATTGAAGCTCTACATCCAATATCAAGGCTCTATGATTTTCTGAGCTTTCCAACTGTGACAGCTTGTTTGCTAACATTATTTTCTTTTTGTTCACAGAAATTGTAGACACTGTTTAAAATGTATGATAAATTCAGGGTTTGGATACTATGTGATGCCCATTAATAAATAGCAGATGTCAGTGTAACTCCAATTTCCTAAATTGAGGCTTTTGTTCAAATTAAAATACTCACACTGGGCCAAGCAATATACTTTGCAATGGGAGTCATACTGGTAGGATAATATTGAATTGGAAATGCTGAAAAGGAAATTTGTATACATCAAAACCTTTTGGGTCGCCCGGCATAACATTGTGTCACTAGTGTGTACTTTTTGATTGAAATGGCCATATTTAACACCTGTTGTATTTGCAGTAGTCTGTTCTACTTTTTAACCATGGTGTGTGGAGAGATATCCTTAATACAATGCAGTGAGACCCTTCTATTTAGGCCAGTCAAGGGACCAACAAAATGTGGCACTAATAGAGGGTGGCCAAAAGCAGGTACATATAATTTCTTGTAACAAATTAACACCTTTGTATTATCTAGAAAGTTCTTAATTTAACTAGTTAACACTTGAACAGATCTAATGTACTCTTAGTTTCATCAAGTTTTCAGTTGTTTAAAAATAATTCTTGGTAGTTTACACAGGATTAGAAACTTCCACTAGCCCTTCACCCGGCCACGGGTCTCAGAACTCCCCTTGTTTAGGTATGTAATTGAAATCAGCAGGTGCCTGGAGTTTGAGTAATCAGACCCCTGCTAAATCTGCTCTGAAATGATCACACTTGAATAAGCCTCACCTGTATCTGTAGATTGACTATTTGGAGCTGTTCATGCAGCTATAAGGGAAGAACAGTATATTTAACAGGGGTTGCTCAAACTCCTGGCTACTGAATCATGCAAATAATATGCTTGGGTGATGGTAGTTTGGAAACCCAGAACTGGGTGAAGGACTAGTGTGGTTCTAACCCTGTTTACAGCATGTTGGACTTAAATCTTGGGACTGCACATGGTTGCTTTAATATTGAATAAAGGGGTGCCCTTAATAGAAGGTGACTTATCAATAGGAGCAAATTGGGACTGTAAAAAAGTGGCCTTAATTGCAAAGTGGTCTTTCTACTGAGATGGTCTTTAGCAAGGTTTTACTGTGTTGGGGTCAGGTAGCAACTAAGGCTCACAGCTACCTGGTTCAGAGACTAACACACTCACTGCATAGCCAAAAGAACCAGGCACTTTATGAAGCAGACAGTCGTGTCACTGCATAACTCAACTGACAGAGAATCCATCACAATGGTTTGGGATAATGTATTTAATATAGAATTTATAACAGTGTAAATTATTTTAGACATGAATGTAGTACAATACTAATACTCTCTGGTGTGTGTAGTGTGAAATGTGTTTATATATTTGTCACTGTGTTTCCAGGACCATCTAAAAAATAAAAATGGAGGGTAGATGAATAAATCAATTGCAATGGTATAAAATAGACATAAATGACTTAGATGGAGCAATTAAATTATTGTTCTGAGTAGACAAGGCTTGCCACCTGGCTCCATAATCTCAGGACACTATGACAGGCCAGGTTTTTTCAACTCTCCTCTCGAAACCGCAAATTCATTGATTTTATTCAACATGTAAAGTGAATGTGAATTGTGTGAACTGTCGCTAAATGAACTCAATTGTTTTACTTACTAGTTACCAAAAGCACACACCTGCCCGGGGGGTGAGAATGACTTCCTGGGAGGATTGTTTCCATCAATTAGGTCTACACCTGATTGATGGAAAATTGCTTTTATTTCTGATTGGGCGGGATTGTGTGCAGCAGGAAGAAATATTAAATAAATAGAAGATTAACCACAAGGTTAAATGAAAAAGAATGTGGGTGAGTGCAAAGTTCTCCATAATGCCCATATCAAATTTCAAGCAATAAGTTTTTTTTAATCCATGTTGTTACATTGCTCTTCGGATAGAATCTCCATCGCAATTAAACAATGAAATTACTCTTGCTCACTCACTTTACTTGTTGATTAAAATCGGTTCATATGGAGCCTGGTGGCAACCCTAGAGTAGACATACTGTGTACACAGACATAGACACAACAATAATGTCTTTAACAAAGTGACCCCTGAACCTCATGTGTACTGCCTTAAAATCTGGAGAAATAATAATATACCCCTTCCATGTTAACTGTGAGCATCCCTGTTTGGGTGAATGCGGTCTGTGTCATATGTATCATTTTTAGTCATAAATTAAGAAATTGAATGCCATATGTTATATACTGCAGGTATACATTTAATGTCCTTCAGACTGACAGGCAATGTTAGAAGGAAGAGCATGCCCCTTCTTTTTTTTTTTTTTTGTTTGGGCTGGAGCCTGCAAGCTGTAATGTGGAGTAGTGGTTAGTGGCAGCAGTGTGGAGTAGTGGTCAGGGCTCTGGACTCTTGACCGGAGGGTAGTGGGTTCAATCCCTGGTTGGGGGCACTGCTGCTGTACCCTTGAGCAAGGTACTTTACCTAGATTGCTCCAATAAAAACCCAACTGTATAAATGGGTAATTGTATGTAGAAATAATGTGTAAAAAAAATCTAATTGTATGTAAAAAATAATGTGATATCTTGTAACAATTGTAAGTCGCCCTGGATAAGGGTGTCTACTAAGAAATAAATAATAATAATAATAATAATAATACAGTGTTGCGTGATACTCCCCTTACTAAATGTTCTAGCCATGGCATGGATATATAATTCTTACAGCTTTTCTCTAAAACATTACAATTATAAACCATAGTGGCATGAAATCAATCATTACAGCAGCAATCAAATATTGAATGACTAATAAACAGCCTGGACCAACTACAAATGAGCCACAACAAACAGCAAGGGTATTGTTTGTCAAGCACTGATTATTCCTGTCCCGATAGCTTCCTGACATAGCCTAACATCCAATCCCGATATGGGAGCTTACATTGTGTAACAACCCCATGTTGGATATACACTGACATGAGGCTGCATGTGGAATGTGGTGCTGATTGCTACAGTAAACATGAGTGACATTAAGTCAGAGCAGCAAATAAAGGACGGTAAGTATGGTTTTTATTTTATTTTCTCCTAAACGTTTTGTTTACAACACAGACATCACAATACAGTATTTAATAGATAAACCTGAGTTATCGTACCTTATATTTTTTTTACAGACCCAACATATTTGAGCAAAATATTTTTTTTAAATTAGGAATAAAGGACATACTTATATTTAAACTGAAGGCAAATACATTCCATTGAGATTATCTCAGTATACTCCCAAAATTAATTTCACAGGCCCCTCTTGTGACAGGAACTTTTAATTCCAAAGTTAATTTGAAACTCGACTTTCAAATTAGTAAACTACAGTTGTCTGCAATGGAGTTCTACAAGCACTGAATAGAGGATGCACCCCCGTCTAAACCATCTTGATTCTTTATAGGGCCCAAGTATGTTTCTTGTCCTAGAACACAAGCATCGGTCAGTGATTTGCATGGTTACTTCCATGTACTGTAGTTTAGGTTTTCTCATTCCCTGCCTCCACTTCTCATCCTTTCTGGCAAGTAGTGTATTGCTAAGAGTTGGGTCTGCTCACAGACAACACTGACTCCCACTTTCAGTTTGTTTATATAAAAAAAAACGATAATGACTGCCTTCCTGGATTCTCCAAGGGAAGTGTCTGATAGAAAACAAGCACCTTAAATCACTGGTTTCAAATGCCGGTCTGTGGATGCTGGCAGGTTGGTAAGAGAAATACGCTCCTGTGAAAGTGATGTGGTATTTTCAGTCAACGGAAGAAAAGAAGGCTATCACCAAGACACATGAACTCTTCAGAATGCTCAGTGGTGTGACATTAAAACTAAGATCCTTATCATGGGATTACTGGCAATGAAATTGTTTTTCTTCCTGTCAGTATATTTTTTCCTTTTTTTTTCAGTGCTGCAGAACACAGAATTGACTTCTCTCAAGATAAAGTCCAGAGAGCGTGCACCTGGGCCAGATTTGAAGTTTCTGATTCAGTTCAATTAAATTCCTAGAGACTAGCAAGATAGCAACACATGTTATTTATTTATTTATCTGAGAAATAATTCAATCCTGGAGTGTCTGGTGTCTGTGTCCCTTACAGAAACACTAGGCTTTGGGCATTGAAGTGTGCTGAAAATAAAGTCTCTGTGGCAGATGTTTAGTGATGTATGTATATTGAAAGTCATTCTATTCAGGTTTTGTATTATATATATATTGTGTAGTCTAGTTTGTCTTCTGCGTTTGAAATCCAGGACACTTACCTTATGCAAAATTGTCAAAGTGAATATTAATAGATACTGTTCTTTTCTCCTTATGGATTTACCCAGAATAAGACTAAAGTAGATTATTTTATATTTAGGATTCAAATTTCCTTAAATTGTTTAACGTATATGGTTACCTGAAACTCAGCCCATCCTTTTATTTATTCTAGCATGAACCAGTTGATCTACAGAATCTTTAAACTCAGCATGTGCATCTCAATTAGGTTAATGTACAGACCTTTAGCATTTTCTCTGCGTCACCATGACCTGCAATAGGTGTTTTGTACAATTATAGTATAAGCTATGTATTGCATAATGGACAATATGTGTGCCGTGATTATGGTTCATTACTTAGCGTTAATAAAGTTACACTTCACAAATGTAGAAAGGATATCGAAATTCTGTATGAGATTTCAACCTGAGCACACTCCAAAAGGGTTGTGAGAGAACAGTATTCTACATATTTTAACCAACCAACACAAAAGAAATGTTTCCTTGACCTTTTTTCTTAAAATGTCATAAGGATGGGTGTGAATATTAACAGTCATCTCTTTCTTCATCATCACATTCCTCCTGCCTGTGTCTACTTCTTGCAGTCAGATGTAAAATGTCCAAATGTTTGAAAGATCTTAGTACAGACTAGCAGTGCTTTATTAGAAGTTTTAAGTATTATACGGATCTAAACAGTGCCAGATCTTAATACCACCACCCATAATGTATTATCCTGGACTTCATTTCACTGTATTGTATGTATTCATTTTAATAAGTGGATCAAAAAATCACCCAGGGGAAAAACACCATTAAGAGAGAATTTAAGAGCGATTTAGATCTAAGAAAAATAGTTAAAAAAATGAATATGTATTTTCCCCAATCAGGAAATTATTCTAATTATTAGTATTATTATTATGAAAGAAACACTAAAATCAGAACACAACAAAATGTTTTTGATTGTAACACATACTCACAATAACTGTTCTTTCACATCTACCAAGGCATAATGTTAATTCTGATTGTTCAAACTGTTGCATGCTTCCTGTTCTTCTCCTTTTTATTTCTTCATGCCTTTTTTTATGTCTTGCTTTCTGCCAGAATCTCTGATCAAATGAAATTTCCTGAGTAGGCATGAAAAGGAAGCTGTTGAGTGGCACATGAACGTTTGATGTGCTAGAATCACATTTACATTAGCTGTGCCAGTTTTCTATCATCAGGCAAACACATTGCCAATTGTCTACATTCTGCTTATGGAAGAATGTTCACACTGACTGCAATCATTCATTATTTAAATTGTTGACCTTTATTTTAGGTATTTATTTTATTATGCATTTATTTATATTTTAAAGATTACTTCAATTAGCTCATCAATAGGTGATGGTATTTGTTAGACATGACGACAGCTTTGACAGTTTAAAATAAGAGATCTCAAAATGATTAGGCCACACTTATTAAATCTGCTTTTCTAACCCTTGCCATCCTACAATCCCATTATTCTATTTTTATAATTCAACTGAATGTATTATTACTATGGTAAATGTGACTGTAGGGACACAGGGTTCCTCTTACCTTTAAACACTGATGAAAGCACTGGTCGAAACGATTGCCTGTTTGAAGTTAGGGACCAACCTGAAACCTACTTGAGCCAAATAAGAATGCTCCTGCTATGGTCGCTATGGCAGAAGCAAAGGCAAACAAAATGGTGTCTGAATTGAAAAATGGTCTGAATTCAATTTTGTTCTATACTGAAGGTATTTTACAGGAAACGTCTATGGGAAACATCCTTCGTACACAATATATTATATTACATGTAACTGTTATGTTGAAATGGGTTTTACAAATATTGTTCCTATATTTCAAACAAGAATTCTTAGAAGCAATTAGGTACTGTGAATGTTTGTTATTGTCCATTTTTCTTTCATGAATAATCACAGATGCCTATTTAACATTGATATACCTTAATGTCTATTCCCATAGCTACAGCTGAATGCGACCTTTGCTTTTTGTATTTACTGTACAGGTCTCCTTTCCAAAGTAATCCTCTCTTCAACATCAGACCTCAGCTTGGGGGTCATGTCTCTGTGCTCTGCTCCTGATCAGTAATAAGCTGTTGTATTTAGTGTCACAGAAGACAAGGGTTATATTTTTACAACTTCCACCAAAGAAACGCCTACCTAATGAAAGGCTTCAAAAAAGGAAATGCTAAATGTCTAATTAAATGTGAATTAAGAAATACTTGTTTTTAGACAACACTTGCAGTATTTACTACCCTCTGTCATTTATATTTTTCTTAGAAACATTTGTCTTGCAAGTTCCTTAATGATGCTGAGAAGTTGGTTGGTATATGCGTCATTAAGAGTACAGTTAAACCCTTTCAATATAACTGCAAATGGTCTGAGCATAAATGGTGACAATAAGCACAACTGACTATATTAGTACTTCACCAATAACCTGATACAACACATATTGCAGTTTATGTAACTCAAATATAGTGATCCACAATAATGTTAATCAATAACATTTATTTTCTCTGTACATGAACAGCACAGTGTAATAATTAAAAACAAATCAAAGCTGTAAACATATGCATTGTAGTGTTCTGTATGATATACTGAGCTACCATACCTTGTACTCAGAACATTTCAATACTTCAGTGTAATTTACTTATAGCACTGGACATGTTAACCTTCTGATAGTAAGCTTTTATTTCCCAGTGATACTGAGTGGATTGAAAATCGGCTGTATGTGGCAATAACCAACGTAATAATATTGTCCCCCATGTACATCCATTGGCCAGGATATTTCATTGTGGTTATAGTAAGTGGGGGTTGACAGTAAAATAAAGCTGGGTTGACTCTAAATGAACTAAACAATTGCATTAGTCAATGGACACACACACAGTATTAGTGTACAAAGGCACTGCTGGAGCAAGGCTGTGAAACTTAATTCTGCATGGATTTATTTATTTTTGTTTGTTTGTTTGTTTATTTATTTATTTATTTATTTATTTTGACTGATTCTGGCCTGCTCCGTGAGGACTACACCGCAATCAAATTACATTTTCTTAGGCTTCTGTTGTGATTTAAGATTGCTCTTTCAATGACCGTGGCTTTAAAATCTTTGATGAAAATTGTTAGTGCCAGAGATTAAAATCCCTTTTATATATCCACAGAGCTGGGATAACATTAACAGCTCAATCCCCACACAGGCGTCCAGAGATGAACTACTGTAACAAACTGCTATTTAACTTACGGCCTGCGCCAGATTTGGGACCAGCTAAAAAGTTCCACAGATGGGAACTTGCTTCAGACATTTTCTGGAATGTAAGTCCCAACCATCATTAAATTCTCTTGACATTCTCTCAGGATACAGTATATGTGACAGTAAAGGTGTCAAGCCTACAACACATGTAAGCAAATATAATGCAGCTCTAACGATAGGACTACAACAAAAACTATTTTAAAAAAAGCAGATACAATGACATTTAAGGCAACTTACTCTTTAACAAATTCATTATATAATGGAACTATCTGGTCAGAAGAAAAGACTGTGTTTTTTTCTAAAACCACTCACTGTCTGTTTTAATTGCCTTAAGTCTGGTTTTGGCATCACATTCTATAAGCCGGGGGAAGGTTACTGTATATTTTATTATAGGGATAATTTGTCGTTAAAATCACTGTCTAAACCATAAGCGGGATATGAATCACTCGTGTGGGCTGAGATAACCTGAAACAGCTCCTGTTTTTATTCTATTGCATTTTATTTTTGCCAGCTTATCACTTCTTTAGTACAGTGATGTTTTTCATCACTTGAATTGGTTTCAGCCATAAGAGCCAAACAGAAGCACCAGCTGGCTCCTCAGGATGTGAGGGGGGCTATTGTCTCATATTTTAAAAAATCCATAGGAAATTGGCTCTATTCAGGTACAGTTGAACACTACAGGGCTGTAAGTGGATATACGCAGTAGGAAACCACTATTACGCTATATAAAACCTGTATGGTAAGTGAAGGCAGGAGATCTGTCCAGAAAAACTGAAACAAAATTGTCATTTCACTCCATGTTCATGGGCAGTAAGCCTACTGTAGGTTCTCAGTTAAAACAAATGGGGAATTCAATTATTGTCATGTTTTACGTGTTTGGTATTCATTTTTAGGTAATATCATAACAGATCAACTTACAGCCATTACATGTATTTCCATATGTTACCAATATTATAAGACATGTTAGTCTTTACATTTTTTTTATCATTCGCATATCCTTACCAGCTGTTATCTATCTATCTATCTATCTATCTATCTATCTATCTATCTATCTATCTATCTCTCAGACTAAAGTTGCCCTGTGGAAAAGGTCATAAATGGTCCCTAACTATAAATGTCAAAGGAAACTGATTCACACTAATTGAGATTGCCTTATATTTAATGAGAGGAAAATGAAAGGAAGCTCATCAAATATAAGTGCAATTTCTTCGAAGGCCATTAGCAGGGTACTGTGTGCTGACATTAAAATATAAACAGGATGGAAACGCTGCCATGTTTACAGCAGCTCTCAGCTTCCACTCTAACAAGCACACACAGAGTGTACATCCTGTTCTTCATGTCGCTGACTGCAACAAGCAACTGCAACTTTTTCAGACTGTGATCCTGAATTTGTTTCATTTTTGCACAGTAGCTCTGTGAACTTAAACTTTAACTGACACTTTATTTAAAGCTCGTTTTGATTAATAGAATGACTTTTTTTAACCAGGTCCTTTTTTTATCCTGCCGAACAAAAGCACAAGCTGCCCGACGCGGTTCAGACCATGAAACACAAAACTCCACAATCAAATTGTTATCATCCAACTAAAACATGAACCCCTGAGAAATGGCAGCCTATGCACATTTAGATTTTGGCTGGGATTTGAACTTAAATATAAATCGAACTGGTACAAGCTATAGAATCTATTACACAAAGAAAACATTAAATCAAAGATCACCCTTAATGGTCTTGTGTTATTCAGCCACCTTCACTCATGGAAATAAACACAGGGCTGCATGAATGTGCATGAAGTATTCTCTATTGATTTCCCATTTCTTGAATATTATTGTATAATATTTAGATTTATTGACTGTTGTAATGTGCGTATTGACATAAATGCCAATAATAAAAAAAAAATTCTTAATAGAAACACTATTTAACACTAAACACAGACACACTGAACCCAAATCTTTAAATAAAGCATACGTTAAAAAATGTGTTAATTTGACACATTGTGTGATCAGAAAAGGGTTATTTAGTTATAGTTATAGTTGTTCTATAATTTTAAGAATATTGATTCAAGCGAGTACAAACAACTATATCTCTTACCAAGGACAAGATCTATAATAAAAGTACTGTCCAAGACTGAAAAATCGATGACCTCACCAAATGCTTTGCTTTCAAAATAGATACGTTTTGAACATGAAACTGCAGTTTTATACGTATAATGTTCTCTTTTTGAAAATAACGGCATGAGAAACCGATAGTATAGGTATAAATAAAGATGACTGTCAGCAAGCAATGCAAAAACAACACAAAAACTGGAATCTCTAGTCCCCAAACTGTTCTGTAATGGCCGGAAATCCTTGCTGTGCTGGGGCTCACTGCTTTAATACTGTAGTCCTCCCATTCCATTAAATGTAGAGCTAACATTAATAATGGTCATACACAGTAAAATCTTTACCTTTAATGGCCTACTCTAGATCTCCCCAGTGATGCACTATGGTGCATGATGCATATTTTTATGGCTGAAAAAAAAAAGGCATGGTTGAGATGTTAACTCATTCCAGTGCAAATTACTGTGGGTGAAATAAAAGAATTTGAGCCAAGGCAGTAGTTATTGTGCTCTAAATATTTCATCATCGACCGCATTCATGGGATTATTCATTTAGTAGAGTGTTACAAATGGAGGTCACTGGCTCATAAACATCATTATGAAAAACTAAAAGAAGGACGAGGTCTCAAGAAATTGGATTTCTCAACGCCCAACTGTGACCACCTTTACAAATGTGCAGTCAGTGAACCTGGCTGAAATTCTTTCAAGAGAAAACAGCTTTAAATGTCTCCACGCTCTGCATGAAAACAGTTTCTTTAAACAAGTACCATTAAAGGTACATATTTAAAGTAGTAAATGTATCACTCCTTGAAAGAAATTGCTTCTTAAAACAAGTCAGGGTATCTATTTTATATAGCTCCAATATCCAAAGCAATTGGGGCCATATATAATTGTTAGGCATTTGAAATTCAAAAATTGAGTCTACTGTACTTTAAATAGGGAGCTGCATTGTATCTATTGCAACAGGGCAGTAAAGCATTCCACACAACAATCCAGGTTATCAGGGAGATGTTGGAGATGTTGAGAAAGTTTTACTGCACACTAGTCACAGTTCTGAGGGGTCAACGCCTGCAACTTTGTACACCTTGACATCTTGGCTCCAAAGCAAAAGAACAGCTCCCTCAGTCAAGTTGGTAGAAGTACAAAATGTTAGCCAGGTTATTTACATTTCTATCCTCTTATTACAACACTGTCTGCACGACAAAGATAATTTTAATTTCAGGCCTCACAGTTTGTGAACTATGTTTCAATTGGTGAACTAATGTCGGAGTGGTTCTCTCAAAGCACATAAAAATAGCTCTACACATAAATATGTCCTTATGATGATACACCAGATGGTTCACTGTAAAGCTATTCAAATCGTAACCCATAATCTGGCTAAATCTACTGAGGGACATAACCAAGACACTGTAGATTTGTATTAATTAGAGCTCTAACTCTATATATGTTATGCCCAGAGCTGTCAACAGTTCAAAGGAAGACAATTTATATATTTTGCATTCATTGGGTGGAAAAGAAAATCCTTTTAAAGATATTTAGCTCCCCAATACTGTCACTTGACCAATGTATACATTGGACAGCAAAGTATATACACATATATATATATATATATAAACATTATATACATATATATATATATATATATATATATAAACATTTATGAAAACAATAGCTTTGGACATTGGAAGAAGATCATCCAATGTTGCCTTTAGACAGTCAAAAAAAAAAAAAAAAAAGCTAAGTTTACTGCCAGCACTGGACAGCTCCCTGCACAAAGCTGTTTTTTATGGCAGTTTGGGATTTCAGGTATCAGCCAATGCTGAGAGTGGCTAATTCACTCATCAGATGAGGCATTGTCCCAAGCCAGCATCTGTTTACAAATTGGCTGTGTTTACAAAATGTATATCTTCATTGACCGGAAAATCTAAATGAATTAGTTTTCAAAAGGTTGACAGGTTAACCATTATTTTTTATTAATTACTGCTCAGCATTGCTTAATTGCTGATTCATTAACAGTAAATCAATATTGAATAGTAAATCATATTTAAAAAAGGTCTTCACCAAGGAAATGTGATTAATAAGATTAAGTGCAGAATTTAGAAGTCAATTCTAAAACCCAAATATGAAATAGCTTTTATCATTATTATTATTATCATCATCATCATCTCTGCTCATCTACTGTGTAGATAAGAACTGATTAAGTGTCTATGTACTTTTTCTTGAAACGTTCCCAATTCATAGATTGCATATACTGTGAAACGGCTAAATTGCTTCACTGTTGGTCTGTCAAGAATCCTTTAAGGTGCTACAATAACAGCACCCTCTGAATCAGTTAGTGAGGCATTTAAATTGTCCAAAAATACCCAATGCTAGGGACTGTTAACTCAGAGACTACATTCTATACATCAATCAGCTCTGCCGCACTGGGATGTCCTTTTCCAACTCTTCACAGCAAGTCGAACCTCCCCATTTTACTTCGTTACTGACCTTTCAAGTGGAATTGGATGTAACTATTGATTGGTGAAAGATCTTTATCAATGTCTTAGAACTGAAAGGGCAGTGCAGAAGGTTAGCACAGTCTTTTCATTCACACTTTTGTGTTTGCAATTCAAACTTGCTTAATTTTCTAGAATAAGTCCTCTTATTAAGCATTAATAAAACTCAGATACGATAAGATAAGCAACACTATGGTGCTTTATTCAAGATGTAACTATAAAACATTCAATAGTAAGATATGCAGAAGTGCTTAAAGAAACTACTACAATTATTTGCGAAATGTTTAGACGAGAAGTCTTTATCAATGACTTCAAGTAAAATTTCTTTGGCAAGGTTCAGGACATTCTTATTGAAAAAAAAAACATGCCTCAACAGTATGATTAATTCCCATTATTTGGCTGTTATTATGCATTTGCTGTCATATTGTATGCACAGCTCATTGAGGCGTGTGTTGGTTCTAGACCAAGCCACTGTGTTACTGAAGATCAGAGCTATAAAAACACTGTTTATTTACTTTTTATCAAGAGTCGTGTTGTGATCTTTTTGCTACCTTACACCTTACCAGCTGGAACCATGTTCTGCTTTGGTTGGAGGTAAAGTGTGATTAATGAGGGTGATGTCAGCGGTACAGCTTTATTTACAGTTTTTAATTGTGCAATAATGCGATGGCTGATGTGTGTAAGAAGTAACAGGGGAGCACTGTTCTCATGTTCCATAATAATTACTGGGTAGCATTACAGCTTGTTCACGTACTCTCAGATATTGTTTATGTATTATTCAATGGTAATTCATACTAAAAGTAATTACAGCTACCAAAATTGTACTTGGTTTGCACTTCCATTAGCTACATAGGTCTATTTTAAATCATGTTATATACACTTTTAATGTCCTTAAAGGGAAAAAAAAATGTGTTCATTTTCTGTACCCATCACTTAGAACAGAATTTTGGTTAGCTTATAATTATTTAAACCCAGTGAGTTACTGCATCATTATTAAATCACAAAAATGAAGATTGTAATCAGTAACTACCATTGAACATTACTGGAATGTTGACAAACCCATAACAGTACATTTCCTATATGTGATTTGTACTATTCACTACTATTTATTTATTATTCAGCTTATTGTTTTAAATACTTTCAGGTGCCTCCAAGCCATTTAGATATTTGTATTCCTGAAATCTTGCCACACTGCAATTCCTTGTGTTTTCAAGGGCAGTTAATTAGGCATTAATATGGCTCAGTTTACAATCTCTAAAATGAAGTGTTCATGTATTTTTATTTATTTTTTTAACAGACCACAAAATGTCAACATATCCCAGTAGCGTTAACTGTTTTCATCCAGCTCAGCGTTTTTTTTTTTTCAATGTATAGATATAGGAATTAATTGGTAACTAGGTACAAGTTGTTGAGTTGTCCTAGATTTGTTTTTCAAACACAGGGTTAAATACGACATTGTGCCTACTGTGAAAAATGAGTCCCTGGGTGGTATGATGTTTTTCTTTTTTTCACAAACATGAAACAAATGTATGTGCCTCAGTTAAGCTCAAAGAAGACTTTGAAGGTATCACAGTTTGCCAGACAAGCACTTTCCTCAAATCTTGAATTAGCACATAAACTGTCCAGTCTTTTCAAGGCCTACTTTACTAGCATAGAAAGCGATCTAATCACTAAAGTCACATTGCAAGTTGCCAATATGGTGAAACATCCTAGGGGAACTTATCCCTTGGTCAATAGTGTATTAATACCAATATCCATACATTGATTGCTGGGGTAATCCACACAAAGAACTTGTAAATTACTCTTTATCAATTCTAAAAAAAAAAGAAAATGAAAATTTAAGTCTATAATATAGTACGAGTGTGCAAACTGAATATCTCTTTAAAATAATTCAATAAACACTGACAACCTGTAATTACAGAATAAATAGACACTTGTTGGGACTGAATAATACACTGAGGAGTCTGGATGAAAGTAAGAATTACAATGTTTGCTAATACTGCATTTATATATTTATTTATTAATAATTTGTTTTTGTCAAATGTAGAAACAAAAAACAAACATCTGACCGAAATCAAATGTGCAAGTTGAGGGTAAGGACTAATACAGATCAGGTTCCCACTATGCATCTCTCCCTGTTATTAGCGTCATGTGGCTTCGATGTTATCCACATTGATTGGGTCAGTTGATACATGAAACTTGTTTATTTTCATTAAATGGTGACTCGCTGGTTAATCTTTATTTGAAGAACTCTACTTACAGGACTAACAGTCTATTGTGTGTAACAGCCAGTGTTGTGTGATACACTGACATCACGGATTCTGTCCCGTTGGTAAGACAAGGTGAGTTTAAAATCCCTAAAACCACGAATGCACATGACCCCGGCTCTTTTGCATTGTGGTTTAGACGCTCGCTTGCGGTACACAGGGTCGCCAGTTCATGCCCAGCCTGTGCCCTGTTACATTTGCAGCTGGATAACACCAGATATACCTCTGGCCCACTCATGGCTCTGTATGTTTAGGAATATAGTTCACCTGGAGGGGGCCACAGGCTAAATCTGGCTAGATCAGCAGTGGTAGAAGCTGGTTTCTCTGTCTATACCTGATTCTGCCAAGTCAACGCCCTGGTTTGAACGATCGCTTCCCCCAACGTTTAGCTGAATTTTCACCATTAATTTCCGTTTTTTAATAACCATGTGCAAATAATGCCTGAGGGGAAATATCGCAGCTCACGTGAACAGAAAAAACTGCCTAGAAGTAGTTGCTCTGTGCATTGAATGATTCAGACAATTGCTTGCATCATCAATGATGAAGGTTCAGATGATGAAAACGTGGTGGTTTCGGATCAGGTTTGCAGAATCCATCGTCTGATTAATTACGCTTTCCTGTTATTACTCTACCATCCATATTTTTTATTTTATTTATTTTTTAGCCACTGCTTGTAACTCAGACAATTTTTGTATTTAACATTTTAATGCTATAGCGCTACTTCAGATTTTTTTTTTTTATTTCTTAGCAGACGCCCTTATCCAGGGTGACTTACAATTGTTACAAGATATCACATTATTTTTACATACAATTACATTATTTTTTACACATTATTTTTACATACAATTACCCATTTATACAGTTGGGTTTTTACTGGAGCAATCTAGGTAAAGTACCTTGCTCAAAGGTACAGCAGCAGTGTCCCCCACCAGGGACTGAACCCACGACCCCACGACCTTCCGGTCAAGAGTCCAGAGCCCTAACACAGATGCTACGTTAATGTATTATTTTGTGTTGCGTTTTCACATTGGACACTCCAATTTCTTACTTACAAAGATTATGTAGATTATGTAAAGTCCTTTATTTTAGTGGACTGAAAATGTCACGTGTTTATATTTTTTAAATGTGGTGACTTTTATTCTAGCGTTTTTTTAACCTACAAATGTGTTTTTTCATGATGTGCTTTGCACTGCACACTGTGGCTTTAAAGTTTAATGTTTGTTTTGTGAAAATATTTGAAATGACAAAACAGTGGACATACTGCAATAACTTTGAATTGTATTTCACCAGTTAACTGTTGACTGCATTTCTTGACTTAACTGTTAACTGCACTTCAACTTCTCAGCAGAATCCGCTAGTTGAATCACAGAAAAATGAAGACCAGGTTTCTATTTCGTATTTAATTAATTGTCAGTTAATTAACAGTTTGATGTTTTACGGTTGTATGCAACTGTGAAAACAATTGCAATCATATGGAGGGTTATCCAGATATTGCATTGTAGACCCACATCAAAACATACACCAGGCACATCTCAAACACAGGATTTGCCATATGCATGCCTAATGAGTTGTAACATCTGAACAATTTCCATGTGATGCTAACACACACAATCCAATTACACAGTGCTTAACTTATTCTAGGCCATGTGAACTTAGATTAACCTTTCACAGAGGGGGCATTAAACAGAAGTTGGAATTATGTGAGAGAGCGAAATGAATAAAGGCAGCATACAGCATGGTGCCTGTGAGGAGATGGAGTTCAGAACTTCACGCAGAGCTGGAAAACAGACCCCAAATCAACAATCTGCTGAAAATCTATAAGGATTAGTTGGTCTGTCAAGGTAATCTCTGGGTTCTTTTAAATAGTGCTGCTGGCTTGCTTCAATTGGGGAACCATGGAGAGACAATAGCTTCCAGTGGTATTAACAGCTTCTCTTTATGTTTTAAAAATGTTTTCTATCATTTTCTGTGTCTTGAGTATTTTTTACTTTTTTAATTAAGTTTGCAATCATTTTTAGTGCTTCTCGTTGCAGTTACTCAAATACTGTTTATATTTTCTTTCAGTGTTAAGTTGATTTGCCAAGAAGTTTGAGAACTGCTCTTCTGTAATGCTGACTTCAACCTTAGCAGACTTACCAAAATAAACAATAACAACACAGAATCATAACCATGGGGCAAACACCATAAAACGGTAAGGGGTCAGTTATTAAAAAGATAAAGAAAAGGAAATTTGAGCTACCTACACTTCAAAATGTAATCTTTTCCCCAATAGCTAACACACTATCTTTCCACTAAATACACTATGAGATGCTAGCATGTCTGTCCGTTGTGTTTCCTCATATCAGAAATTGTACATTGTTCAGAGCCAATAAAGCTGAAAGATTATTATTTATTTCTTAGCAGACGCCCTTATCCAGGGCGACTTACAATTGTTACAAGATATCACATTATACAGATATCACATTATTTTACATACAATTACCCATTTATACAGTTGGGTTTTTACTGGAGCAATCTAGGTAAAGTACCTTGCTTAAGGGTACAACAGCAGTGTCCCCCACTGGGGATTGAACCCACAACCCTCCGGTCAAGAGTCCAGAGCCCTAACCACTACTCCACACTGCTGCAGATAAAAGGCTCACAAGCCTTTCTGGATTGAGCAAATCAATGACCTGCTCAATCAGAGCCCATGATGTCGGGGAGGCTATCTGTGCAGACCTGCGCAGGTATCTGTCAACGAATAAGTAACTGCTACTGTATTAAACACAATCTGACAGCCCTGTGATAAGAAGAAAGACAAATTCAGTGGTCTTCTTCAATGATGATATTACTGTATATTTGAATGATGGCGGTATTAGATCCGCCACAGTTAAGACTGAAGTGACTCCATGACTGTTAACATACAAAACAAAACACGGCAGGTTATATTATGTGCATGTTGAAAATATGTTTTTTTTTTTTTCTCTCAGAGCTGTTGAGACATAAAAATAGATTTTAAGGCTGTCTCAAATCTAATACAGTAAATATGCATAGCAGTCAACCTTTCTCTAATTACCAAGAAACGGGCACACCAGGTGTTACATTTTAGAGATAATTTGCACATTGAAGCTGAAAGCTGCGCTTACAAAAACAACTATTATTACGTGGCCAAAAGTGACTTCTTCTCTCTATTTAATAAGTATGAGATGCTGTAGACTCTTCTAATGGGGGACAATCTGTTAGTTACACTGTGAAATCATCTGATGGCAATTTAAATGTAGTTTAAAAACGGCCAGCACATCTCATTATGTATTAAAATGTATTCCATTGCCACAGAGAGGAATAATAATATTCCTTAGCACTTCATAAATCATAAAAGTCAAGTGTTTACCAAAAAGTACAAATAAATAGGGTTTGGTTACTTTCCTTAACCTTTTCAAGGAGCCGATGCTTCCTCAGTGCATAACTGTCTTATCCAAAATGTAATAACACAAATAATAATAAAATAAATATTATATATATATATATTATATCTTGATAAACTTGATCTCTGAACAGTAACCTGTACTTTGACTTTGTGGTTAAGTACCTGACCTACTACAATACCCGGGGGAATACAGAAGCAGGAGGCAGGTGAAGCTGACCTGAAAAGGTACTTTTTTAATGTTGAATATTCATATCTGTAGCCTGCTCCCATCCCTAGAGTACCCTGCTATTTTCAACCAGTGTAAGCAAAGGTCTTTGTAAAAAGTACCACAAGAACACTGTGAATAATATATCCCACTTTCTGGTCAAACATAACGTTTTAAAAAGACAGCTATATATATAAATGGTGGTTGATTTATACATATTATTGTATTAATTAATTTTAAATGCTGCTAATGATACACATGATGAATGGTCTGAAAAGCATTGGCATGGCCAAAACACTAAAACTAATTACATTTCAGAATGTTATAAAGCAAAAATGATTAATGCAGCTCATAATCTGTAATTTATGATCATTAGTGCATATTCTTTCCCGTACTCATTCCCATCATCACAGGTTAACATATATTTAAATTATTAACAATCACTGTTTAATTATAAGTATGTCTTTTTCTTTTTTATGTTGAAGGACACTTGGCTGAACCTAGCATAATGGTGGTTAGACTTTGAGTTTTGTTGGGGTAGGTTTTATTATTGTTTCCCAAAAAATGAACACATTACAATTTGGACAGAATACCTTAGTAAAATGTAGCCTTATGCTCTTATCTTATGTATTAGATTTGCTATATTATTATTATTATTATTATTATTATTATTATTATTATTATTATTATTATTATTATTAATAATAATAATAATAATAATAATAATAATATCTAGCACATGCTTTTTAAATTAAATAATTATTTTGTTACTGGTCATGCCATGTATATGTGTATGCATTTTAAAGAATTTTAACTGTGTGTGGAACAAAAACATATTATTTGTCTGGTTAATTAGTTAGAAAATGACTAGGGGTGAATAAATAAATTGAAGGCAAAACTGAACTTTTTTTTTGCTACATACAGTATTTTAAGTATAGTGTAGATTTGTACTGAATGTTTTTAAGTTATGGGTCATTTTTAACAGATCAACCATTTTTTCTTGTTGGATATCTGAAGCATCTGAAATCACTGAACACACCCATTGTGTTAAGAAGAAGTTCATTGTTTTGCAGTAGACTGTTGCATTTTCATTGTGCATCAATATATATAGCTTTCATGCAGTACAACTGTGTCAGAATAAATAACAATTCTTAATTTAGAGGTTAGGTTGTCATCTATCAATTGTTTTAAGATTTAATTCTTAATAGATATCAGCAGCGTCTATATTTCCTCCTGTTTGATATCATACCCGGGGTCAGTCACTAATCATCATTGTACTCCTCATCAGAGCTACTGTTCATTATAGCTGCATCAAACATGACATCAGGGATAGTTGTGAAAAAAACAAACAAACAAACAAAAAAACATGTAGCACAACTTGTTACCAAAATGGATTAAATATGTAATGTACAGTAAGTATATTTTGGTTACAACATTTTTAACGTGTTTGAATTTTGGCCATCCCTTGTAGGCAAGTTTTCCATGTAATCATCCCTAGTCTTCTGCCAAGCCAAAGCAAGCATTCTTGATTGCTCTATTTCTGCAGTTTCTACTGATACAGGTAGTTACCTTCCTGTGGTTAGCACAGTCAGTATCCTCCTCCATCCTCATTATCTCTTAATTGTGAGAATTGACCCAAGTTCAGTCTCTGCATGGTCCACCACCTATTTTGGTCCTACCATGCCAATTTCGAAATACATGATTCACACACATTCCTTCTTAATTGTAAGGAATGCCTTCAATGCAAGGACAGAATAAGCCTTTCATTTTCACCACAGAAAGTGTTATTTTATACCGCCACATAATGAACAAGAACATTAACATCTCTTGCTGTGCTTACTGACAATTCATGCATGTACGATCACACAGGACAGCACTCGTTTATGAAAAAAATGAAGCAATACAAGCTAGAGATCTGGATGGAATGAATCAGTTGTACATTTTACTGAATAATGTAGAAGGATGTTCTGGTGACACGAGCAATCATGATAGTGCAGCTTAAGTTACTTCATCACCTGATGTAAACTATACTGAATAATGCACTGTACCTTGAAGGAATATTTACGATCAACAGCAGAGAAACAAACCAAAAACTGTACTTAATAAGAATGCAATATCATCAAGGGGTTCTGGGGACAAGCAAATACAATAACAATTTCAGTGTCCCAGGGCTACAGAGAATCCGATATAGAATCCTTATAGTTTACTATAGTTATAATATAGCACAAACTGTTCAATAAACTACAGTTTGAAGGAAAATAACCCTAAAACCCTAGCACTGTTTACAAAAAAGAAACTGCATGAAAGTATTTTTATTCGCTATATCTGATTTTTAAACTACCGTCCTAATCAGCGTCCTTCAGAAAAAGGAGAACCCCCCGTTCTTCCGGAAGAAACTGCAGAACACTAACAGCGGTGGGGGGGTGGACGGACTATTGAATGTACCTATGATCTAATGTTCTGTAATATTTTTGAAATATTTTAATGTCAATATCTTAAGTAGCGTTATATAAATATGAACCTGTCTTGGTTAGTGACTTGATAACTGTGATATACGAAAAAAAGCAGTACTTTTGTCAAGTGCTACATGTTGGCTATTTTATACTGTTTACTTATTGTTATCTTTGTTATACTGCATTTAAATGTAAATAAGACAGCTCAACCCATAGGCTACAATGAGCTTGTTTCAACATTACTGGGATTAACACAGGACCTTTCGTTTTCTTTGTGAAGTAGGAAACGGCTGTGTACTGTATAACGCAGCTTTGCTGCATTTCAAATGTAAACGAAAATGCAAAATATAGGTGTGAAATTAAAATGACTTACTGAATGGGATGTTTGAGCCTGGTTCGTCATCGAGGTAAGCTTAAAATTGAAAAGAAAAGAACAACAACAAAACAAAAATAATAATAATAGGAACAGAGGTAAAAGAAGAATCTTATTTTTTATTATTATTAGGCAGTGTTTCACAATCATGTACACATTTATACTAACATGCATGTAATAGGTGCCTGCTTACAATGCATTTCTATTGTTTAGAGCCAGGCAGTATTTGGTTATAAATGGCATCTGCAATATCTGTTACAACTCAAGAATCAACCTAAAATGTTTTGTTACACTTATGTTTTACCAAAACACCTACATTTATAAGCATTTATAAGCATTTATCAATCTTGTAGCTCAGATTATAAACACATTTTAGTGTTTATTTGATTTCTTTAAGGCGATACTTTAGACACACAAAAAGTGTTACCAAAATAAACATCATAGTCACATGTATATAAATACTAAAATGTGTTTAACATCGTTTGCATAGGATTTCTGTTTATTCTTGAAACACTGGGCTTACAGTGTAGCTGATACATAAATATGTGCAGCTGATAAGAAAATAAGATGATGCACCTTTAACACAACCTTGAGAGCTATTTTTCTCTGTTTAATGAGGCATGTTCTTGTAAATTTTCAGCCTCTTTGTTTCTAACATTCCTTATGTTTTCATGTTGCTACATTATATATATTTCTTGGTTTATTCCTGTGATTAAACTTTTAAAAGAGGTCATGTTCTTTCTTATTATTATTTTTGCTTTGTGTGATGTTTTCATTTTTACAGAGCCCATCATTATCTCCCCTGTGAAATGACACCTGTGTCTTCTTAAGGAATCGACCCTTTTTTTACTTTGATGAATAATTCAATCAATTTCGATTCCGCAGTTATTAAAGAAAGCAATGATCACATATTTTACAGACAGAGAACAGCACCACAGACTTCTGGTTTCCAATTTAAACGAAAAACAAATCTTACATCAAAGATTTGTCTTAAAACAAAGTTATACATATGAACAGAATGCTGTATTTGTTTTATTTATTTTAAAGATAAGAAAGGCAGATGAGTATGTGAGTTGTTCATTAAAAAGAACCCCTTTTCATTTAATGTTCAATTCACCAAATGCTTTAATTTACATTTTTCATGTGTACAAATGACTATGATTAATAGCTCTGGAGCTCTATCCGTCCAATAGAAGAAAAAAAAAACTAACAATAGGAAAGCTTTGCTGTGAGAGTGAAGGCACAATAGTCAATTCACCTATAAAAAGTGTAATCTCTGGAAGTTATCATTGCCTCGGCCTCACAACATCTTAGTTTCTTCACGCTCATAAAGTCAACAACCAAATCCCCATGTCTAAAACAACACACACCCAGTGCACATTGTAAAGAACAAACAGAAGCTTGGAGCTCAGGTATCTGGAGCGTGAAAAGAAAATTAATCCGATTGTTTCTTGCTGGCACCATGCGGCCCAGTTATATAAAGCCGTAATTGAAACCACACGGCATGCGAACCCGGCTTTCGGTTTAAAAATAAATACACAGTCATATCAAAAGGAAAACATTAGCATTCCCTGCTGTCTGAACACTCTACAACATCACAGGGTCAAGGAATAAAACACTTTAAAAGAGGTGGCAGCCAACCATCATTCCATAAAGGTCTCAAATGTGTAGTTTTCAAAGAAACACATGTTCTAAGATGTACAGTAGATGCCGGTTATTAGCAACCCTGATAAAGACAACTTTCGGTTGTTAACAACATTTTCGCAGGAACCAAACCCATCCCATATACTTAATGGGATTCTGATATTAGCAACTGCAAGCTGCTTATTGACAGCTTTATTACTAGTTGCCAGTGCTACAGAGCGCACTTGCATGATTTATGCACATGGTTCAAGCAGCTTTTATAACACACTGACTTCGCAACTGCGTATTTCTGGTGGACTGAGTTATGACAGCAGGTGAGCTCACTGATGCACATCTTCTTGAGCCACAGGATACTGCATCAGACGAGGAACCCGAAGAGCCTTCCAAGAACAGTTATGTGCTGTGGACATTTTCCGCACGATATGCCAGAATCGTGGCTTTGAAACTGTCTACGAAGCTGCAAGCAAAATTTACAGTGGTACATCGTAAAAAAGCAGACAACGTTGGAAAATTTCTTATTTTACAATTGTGTTCTTTAGAATTGATTGTAAGTACAACACATTTTTTATGTTTGCTTTACTCATTGTAAGGACAATTGTAGTATATCATTGTGTAGTACTATTTAAGCCTCCTCCTTTGTTTTTGTTTACACACGTGTGAAGTAAACAGTTGTATGTTTGGGTATTTCGTGTTTCTCATGTTCATTTTTTAACACTGTAACATTTAAAACTTTCGTAACTATCACTATTTAATGTAACTATCACTATTTAATCATATCCTGATGTAACTTTCACTATTATCTGCTGTATTATTGAATTGTGGTTTGTCACACTTGAGAATTATTGTATTTCTTGTTCTTATTGTATGACTTATATTGTAACACTTGAATGTATTTGTATTTGCTTGCGATTGTAAGTCGCCCTGGATAAGGGCGTCTGCTAAGAAATAAATAATAATAATAATAATAATAAAACACATGTATTTCAGTGCCATATTTGTACAACTACAGTATATATATCATTATTCCATATAAATACACTTGAAAACAGGGGCTTTTCGCTTATTGGCAACTTTCGGTTAATGACAACTTTTTGCTGGGAACCGAGAGGTTGTTAATAAGCGGCACCTTCTGAATTTTCATTTTAAAACATAGTATCTGTACTGAAGTAGGTTAAGAAATCTCCCTTACTTTGTTTTAGTCTTGCACTTTCTTGCAGAATTAAATTGGCCCAACCCTATCAGCGCCTTATTTTCTGTTATTAACTGGCCGCTTTCTCTATTGGCTGACAAGCTTTGCAACCAGTATCATGCTGTGCACCTCAAGACCTGACTGAAGTGAGATGATCCAGAAAGCAAAACAGCAGTACTTTCTGAAAGTAAACAAAGCGAGATCCTAGTGTAGTAATGTCTTGAAATTAAAATACCTGATGCTTTCAAAACTGCCCATGTGAGCTGTGTATTTTGAATGGAAATGCATGACAGGTTGGATTTATGGAATTATTACGCTAGTTAAAACCACTTTGAATTTCCATAATATTGCAAAAAAAACTTAAACACATGCTGTCAAACAGAACTTCAGTAGGTATTTTTTAAGAATTCATGAACTTGTAGAAAGGTATTTCCCAGAGACATGTACTATAGGCCCATTATATTATTAGTGCAAAACGGACAGATATGTCAAAACTGTGTGATTTGCTACAGTAGGATCATGACATTTGCATTAAGCTTGGAACTTGTGTTAGGTCTGAAGTTTTAAGATGCCGAGCTCCTGAGCTTGTTAGCAGTGCTCAAGTAGGCTTGAAACAAAGCCAACCTTTATTGGACTGAAACTGAAAAACACACATTTATTGTGGTTCTTACTTGGCTTTCTCCAACAAAAGTGAAGAAATGCTGATGCCATATATTATTACACACACACACACTAGCTGAAGCACCTGGCATTGCCCAGGGAAATTCAGTATTTCAATATTTCATCCATGACAAATTGGGGAGGTAGACTTATGGTTTCCTATAAGTTAATGATCTTGGTTGGGGGTTTTGCCATTTTTAATTTTTTTTTCTTTTTCTTTTTGTTATTTTTATTTATTTTTTTGGTTTTGTGGGTTTCTTTAATTTGAGATACATGGCTACTGTAGTGATCCACCAATGGAGTTACTAAATAAAGTCAAAACATAGCCCTCGACCTTCCCCTGGATGAAAGAGGAGGCTATGCACAATTTGGTTGCACTGGCTCCTGCGGAGTCTGAATGCATAAAGGAAAAGGCAGACAGACAAACTTTCTTCTTTATATATATATATCACTCAATTAAAATTTTTGATTGGTTCATTTATGGGCATTAGTTGATTAAACGGTAGATTAAAATCGGTAGATACACAATTTTAATAATAGTAACGATCGTACCGCGACTACCCTGCATTGTAATACTGTACTTAAATCAATATATATATATATATATATATATATATACATTACACATACATACATACATACACACACACTTTGTCCACCATGGGGTCCTGTTTTGGTACTGAATATTGTTTAAGTCTAAACTACCTAAATCTTAAAAATCTCTTGCTTATATTTTGCTACGTGTTTCATGTGACATGGCAATAAATAAATAAATAAATAATTAATTAATATATATATATATATATATATATATATATATATATATATATATATATATATATATATATAGATATATATGTGTGTGTGTGTGTTAATGGCTTCTTAGAAAACTAATCAACAATTATCTTTTATTTCATGTAGTCAACTTATAAATTATATTTTGCACAATTTTTAGTGCGAACAATTCAGAATGTTCAATACAAACCCGTACAATATTTGTGGGTGATGAGATACCTGTATGTAATTCACTGGGAACGACAGACAATTAGCAAAAATCCCTTCAGACCTACACTTAAAAACCTAATTAGGGCAAAACTATGTGCAAGATGATGGACTAAATAAAAGTTAGATGATTAGAAATGCTTGTAGTTTTTTTTTTTTCAACCTACAAATTTAACAGAAAAGCAGTGGTAGGACTACTGAGGGAGTGTTCATTTCTACTCGTGATGATTTTCACTCATTCAAAGACATTCTCCATCATATATACATATAGTAGAACATGAAATTGCACCGTCTGTGCAATAAGAGGTTTTTTTCCATCAATGTATTCATTTTACACTGTACTTCTAGACACATTTAAAAGCAGTTACAGTGCAGTAAATAAAGCTGTAATGAGACTTTCTGTTTTAGTGTATAGATTTATAGTTGAATCAACAGAAAGACAACTAAATCAACCAGAACTTGTGACAGCATGTATTTAGGCTCTATGAGGCCGGATGGTTTTGAGTGAGCTCACAGTCGGTAAAAGAAGCTATTACAACATTACACACTTTTGTTTTTTTTTCTTTGAGTCCTTTCAGACAGAGCTTGAAGAGCACATTTATGAATGACATATAGACTTACACGCATGATTAGGCAAACACTATGAGAAAGGAAACTATGAAGTACATCCTATTTATAAACAAAAACTAAAAATAAAACATTGAATCATGCTGATCATGTGACAGCTCAAGGCAGAAAGCGCTCTCTGATAGCTGTCACGGAAACTCACAGCTACTTAAAAATAAACAAAAAGTACATTCCTGGGGCCATTAAGCATTGACAATGAATTTACTCTGCGATAAATTTACTTAGACCGAGCCTATATTTTAAAAAGGACACTGACAAAGGCTTGCAGCCCACATACAACAATATTAGGGTATTGTTTATTTGAAAATAAAACTGTAAACTGTAAACTGTAAAACTGGAATTGAACACAACCTCACAAAGTCATGTTTCCTACTTTGCATCCATTTTTTAATCTAAGTGCTAACTTTACACAGCTTTAGTGTTCAGTATGCTGTTTAGCAGTATGCGGTTTTTAAATAGGGCACTTACTGTATATTAAAAATAAATTGTAAAGTAGGAAGAAATAGCACAACTGCACAAGTGGGCCTCCGTAGGATTCTATGCACATGGAGAAATTAGAATGTTAATCCCTGCAAATCTACACTATATACTTCCATTAAAGATGAAAAGACCTCCATAGTAAATATGTCAGTTTTGGCTGCACTTATAGGCAACAGTGTCATCCTACATACCCATGCCCTTTGTTTGACAAATACAGCTGATAACTTCAGCATTATTGTAAAGTAATAACATACAGTGCCTTGCGAAAGTATTCGGCCCCCTTGAACTTTGCGACCTTTTGCCACATTTCAGGCTTCAAACATAAAGATATGAAACTGTAATTTTTTGTGAAGAATCAACAACAAGTGGGACACAATCATGAAGTGGAACGAAATTTATTGGATATTTCAAACTTTTTTAACAAATAAAAAACTGAAAAATTGGGCGTGCAAAATTATTCAGCCCCCTTAAGTTAATACTTTGTAGCGCCACCTTTTGCTGCGATTACAGCTGTAAGTCGCTTGGGGTATGTCTCTATCAGTTTTGCACATCGAGAGACTGAAATTTTTGCCCATTCCTCCTTGCAAAACAGCTCGAGCTCAGTGAGGTTGGATGGAGAGCATTTGTGAACAGCAGTTTTCAGTTCTTTCCACAGATTCTCGATTGGATTCAGGTCTGGACTTTGACTTGGCCATTCTAACACCTGGATATGTTTATTTGTGAACCATTCCATTGTAGATTTTGCTTTATGTTTTGGATCATTGTCTTGTTGGAAGACAAATCTCCGTCCCAGTCTCAGGTCTTTTGCAGACTCCATCAGGTTTTCTTCCAGAATGGTCCTGTATTTGGCTCCATCCATCTTCCCATCAATTTTAACCATCTTCCCTGTCCCTGCTGAAGAAAAGCAGGCCCAAACCATGATGCTGCCACCACCATGTTTGACAGTGGGGATGGTGTGTTCAGGGTGATGAGCTGTGTTGCTTTTACGCCAAACATAACGTTTTGCATTGTTGCCAAAAAGTTCGATTTTGGTTTCATCTGACCAGAGCACCTTCTTCCACATGTTTGGTGTGTCTCCCAGGTGGCTTGTGGCAAACTGTAAACGACACTTTTTATGGATATCTTTAAGAAATGGCTTTCTTCTTGCCACTCTTCCATAAAGGCCAGATTTGTGCAGTATACGACTGATTGTTGTCCTATGGACAGAGTCTCCCACCTCAGCTGTAGATCTCTGCAGTTCATCCAGAGTGATCATGGGCCTCTTGGCTGCATCTCTGATCAGTCTTCTCCTTGTATGAGCTGAAAGTTTAGAGGGACGGCCAGGTCTTGGTAGATTTGCAGTGGTCTGATACTCCTTCCATTTCAATATTATCGCTTGCACAGTGCTCCTTGGGATGTTTAAAGCTTGGGAAATCTTTTTGTATCCAAATCCGGCTTTAAACTTCTCCACAACAGTATCTCGGACCTGCCTGGTGTGTTCCTTGTTCTTCATGATGCTCTCTGCGCTTTAAACGGACCTCTGAGACTATCACAGTGCAGGTGCATTTATACGGAGACTTGATTACACACAGGTGGATTCTATTTATCATCATTAGTCATTTAGGTCAACATTGGATCATTCAGAGATCCTCACTGAACTTCTGGAGAGAGTTTGCTGCACTGAAAGTAAAGGGGCTGAATAATTTTGCACGCCCAATTTTTCAGTTTTTTATTTGTTAAAAAAGTTTGAAATATCCAATAAATTTCGTTCCACTTCATGATTGTGTCCCACTTGTTGTTGATTCTTCACAAAAAATTACAGTTTCATATCTTTATGTTTGAAGCCTGAAATGTGGCAAAAGGTCGCAAAGTTCAAGGGGGCCGAATACTTTCGCAAGGCACTGTACAGATCAATTCCCATTGTGTTGCATTACAAATATTTCCTTCTTTTTCTGTACGTCTAACTATTCCCATAAAGTGCGATAGTGGAGCTTTTATAAGCAATGAGCCTACACCCGTAATATATCTTTCCATGCATAAAAACTCAAATAAATCAAACCAATTATAGTCAATCTGCAACATTATGAAAGGAGCAGACAGGTGGTGCCAGATAAAGTGAGGATACCGAGTCTGCCTTTGGACTTGGAAGGCTTCCTCATAATTTCACCACGGTGCCAAATTACAAGAGATACCCACTGTTATTGGACACAGTAGAAATTATAACTAATTGTTGCTGTCTGCACTAAAAGCATGGTTTATTGCAAAAGCACAATTAATCCATGGAGGGATGGAACAGATACAGAGCTGCCCATTGTCAGCTTCAGCTCCCACAGGAATTATGTAATCAATGCCTTTTTAGGACAACCAACATTATCACTGGTCCCCTTGTGTTCTTATGTTTAAGCAGTTTTTTTCACTTCTTTTTTTTTTTTTAAGGTAAACTCTTTTTCTATTCAAACCTATTCCGCCTAGGGAGTGTTTGTATTTTCGGTTTGTCCATAAGCCTCAGAAAATCTGTATATCTTAATTTAAAATAAGAATACAAAATTAAAACAACCACCAAACACTGGAATCAAAATTAAAAGAAAGACTGGCGGTTGTTCATTAGTGATGCAAAAATGTATCGATTAATCTTATATTGATCACCATGGTTTTTATTTTGTGAGCCTCATTAGATATTCAACGCCTGATTAATTGCCCTATACGGAGTAGCACATACAAATATTATATTACAATCATAGTAGAACATGATTGTTGTTTTCAGTAGTTGTTTTTAAAGATTTTCATGAAGAGTCTAAATTGTAATGTGTCTTGCTTTTTAATAATATGTGTTTTTAGACGCATATATTATATGTGTATAATAACCTGCACATGCATATTTTCACTTTTAGTTAAAGGCTTTTTGGAAGTGCAATGCCCCCCTAATTGTCGAGTATTATCTGTGTATTATTTGAGTATTATTTGATTAGGAAATTGGGTACTGATTGGGCCTCTCTGTTGTTCTTGCAATTCTTTGTACACATACTGTAAAGCCATCTTCTATAAAAACCATATTTCACCACTGGAATCTCGAGATGAGCTTATACCAGAGATGGACGAACATATTAATATATACCATTTAATCATCTGCAGATTTGTGTGGGTGTTCACAAGTGTTTATAGGATTACAGTTCTGCAGTGATAGTTCATTTAAACTGCACCTCTGAGACTCGTCTTAAATTGAACAAATTGAAATGGCAGATCTTTTTAGAAGTCTCCTTTAATGATTTATTAATATGGCAAAAGTCAATCGAAAAAGAAGAAGTAACAAGAATAACCGCCATGTACAATCACATCTTTGATTTTAACGGAATGGCTCTGTGCAGCAGACAATGGCAGCTTTAATGGACACATTCCAGACCAATGTTATGTGCAGCTGTGCAATATGGGTTCTAAATAACATTGTGTTGCCATTCCTGGTAATTCTGTGGCACCCCAGTGGCATTTTCTGAACTTTTCTATAAAGGCTGTTGAGGTTATTTTTTGTTGTTTACAGTGTGGTTGTGTTTGATCCTTTTTTTACAGCTGAAGGAATGAACTCGCCCAGGGTCAGAAACTAAGTCCGTAGCAGAGATGGGGATTTGAAACCAGGATGTTCTAGCACAGTATTCATTTTATACCCACAAGAACACACTGCATTCACTGCTTGGATGTTTTGCCTCAAATGTTTTTTTTATTTTTGTTGCCCACTCTTGATCTTAAAGCAAACACATCAAGCAAGAATGTGTTGTAGGAATAACATTCCATGATATACAATTATAAAAAAAACTATGTAAAACACCTTTCGATGCACTACTGTTTTGCCATACAATGTAGTTGACATGTAGAATACTGGTACAGTATTTTTTTTTTTTGTTTAATTACAAGATATTGCAGTTTCAATTGTGAGATTCTAGTGTAGGTTCACACATGACCTCATTCTCTACGATGAATGTAGCCGCTGCTTAGCACTGAAGTTAGACTTTTAACTACATGTTGTTTTTTTTAAAATACTGTAGAATTGCTCCCAACCTACTTAACCTTTTGACTGGAACGCACAATCCTGCTGCTCCTGCTAAGCCACAGTAAAAACGTCACTTCCATTGTCCTTTTAATCTCTGTCAAAGCATTTTAAAAACATGCCACACACATGTTCGTATTGTAGCGTGTTTGTGGTTTAATAACACACTAGGAGGCAAAAGGTCCATTGTAGATACCTCAGGCATTTTATTTAGGATATGTACAAACAGTGCTGCAGAGATTACATATACATTCAGACAGGGAATGAGAGCTCTGAAGCAACAGGGGGGTTTAATGACACTGTCAAGTCCTGATGGTTTATAATCTGTTTTATACATTTATTAGGGTGGCTGGTCAAGGTATTTTCTTAAGTAGACTGTGGGAAAATAATCATTGCTGTAAAACCTGTAACCATGTTACTATGGTTTTAAACATCCCAGTTAGCACTGGTGTTGGACTCATTTTCATATCAGGTATCATTTACAGTTGTGCTAATCTAGGTCTGTGAAACCAGCTGGAACTATTATAGACTGGAGTTATAGCTTCATAAAATAACAGTCTAGGAAAATGTCATAAATATGAAACCTTATTTTATTAATATAAATAAATAAATAAATAAATAAATAAATAAATAAATAAATAAATAAAAATGGTGAGTAGAGTCCAATAAAACAAAGGTACAATAATACAATTAAAGTGGATTAAAAAGTACATTCTCAACATTTTGGGAGAAACGGGCATCTTTAAAAGTTATAAGAGATTGGCAGCTTTGGTGAATGATGTTTCTCTTTGTATCCACAGACTATTAGCCACAAGAGAGGACACTGATTTGTGTCCCTGAGCGATCACCTTGAAACACAAACTTGTGGGTTTACAGTGAAATGCAATTTACACATTTATTAAAACCAATGTCTTTGTGAGCTCAGTTGGCCAACTGTCTTATTTTGGGCTGGTTTCATGATGCGTACCACAGCAAGAAAGGGAATAGACTGAGAATAACCAATGCAATCACAAGTGGCTGTGTTCATCAGGCTTAAATTCTGGTCCCTAGAAGAGAACAGCGTACCACCAGCCCCTGGTTTCTATCATTATTTTGAATCTACTCATTAAGGATACAGTATCCAGTATTTTTTCCTGCTTCTTTTGTGTGATGGGTGTGGCGGGGTTAGACCCAAATTCAAATTGAATTAACTAAAATGTTATCATCAGTTATAGAATCATCAATTTAATACACAGTACACACATTCTTTTATTGTGTGTCCAAATAACTGAAAGAAAATACATATTTATGACAAGCAGCCGCTCAGAAAGAATACATCTTTAGAATTTATACAGAATATGTGATATAACTGAAACTTTCATTTGAAAGGAACTGTTCTGAAGTATTATAAAACCTTGACTCTATCTGAACAGTGATGCGGACCAATTCTTGAACATGCCTTTTGTATCCAACAGAACTCACAAGGACAAACATCTTTTGATAAGTCTCTAAAAGGATTGTTCTGTTTGATGCACTTACTGTACATTTTTAAGTGTTCAGAAATCCACAACAAACACACAAAGTAAAACATAGAAGACAAACTCCAATGTAGCCATACTGATCCGTTTGAGGTTCCAGAGGTTCCGTTTGAGATTTTATACACAATATTTTTTTGTTTGTTCCAGTTGCATTATGTGGGGTTAGATCTGCCAAACCAAATACTTTAGCATTAATGTCGGACACAATGGTCCCTGTCTTATAGATAACTGACGGCAGCAATAGATAGGTGTCCTAAGTTAATGAAAGACAAGGTCAGTTATCTACAGGGAGTAAGGATGGAGGATATTAATGTTATTACAAATCAAACAAACAGTTTTGTGTACAAAGACTTTTTTTTTTAAATCCGTGTTTTGGTTTTATGTTGGACTTGATCACTTAAGACTATTTAAAATGTATGTTGCCATTTAAATGGAGTTTGATGTCAGCTTTTAGAAGGACTATACCTGTAGGATAATGACCACTGATTGGCTGAGACCCATCAAGTTCATCATTTTTATGTAAATCACATATTTAAAGTTTAAATGACACTAAATCTCCTTCCACGTCAGTACGAAGCACCGCCTGAGCGGCCCCCAGATTACTATAAATGGAGTAACCATCATTACGAAAAAATTTGTTAACATTATATTAGCAACACAAATGACATAATACCCTCTAAAATTTACCAGGGAGTTTCATACTGTAGGTTCCAGATCGGTTCCCTCACTACAGTACTTTGATGACTGATGCTGCACATTTCCAAACTGCAGGATCCCACCCCAGTGTGAAACCAGTTGAAGGATAAGACCCTGGTGTAGAGGCAGAACATCTCATCAGTGTCTCTACTTCTAAATACAGAAACTACTTACCCCTCAATGTACTGTACCAATGACTGACTTGTCATGAATATATTGTTCATATTTCAGGATTTCACAGTGTTTACCTCCCAAGGACATACTGTTCATGTTGGGTCCCATTTTGATCTTGTTAGGAAGTCTGCTGAGACGTTGCAACAGAATCTGGTTAAATATGCATCAGTACTGATGACAGCAATGAAAACCCTTATAAATGCAGAAAACATCTGTTACAATATCATGTGTTAGGGAAGTTTTAAGTGGGATATCAAATTATGTATGTATGTATGTATGTGTGTATATGTGTGTGTATATATATATATATATATATACACAGTATATATATATACACACATCGATATATAGATACACACACGCACACTGTATTTAGCTTGGCAACAAAAATATTTTAATCTTTAAGCAATAACTGGAAGACTTCATGCATATTTCATCCTGCTTCTACCTGCAGGATGAAATATGTTAACCTTGTAAGACAATTTTCTTTAAATGCATTTCAGAATTGAATCTTCATCCGAACAGAAAAATTAGATGCAGTTTTCAAAAATGATCTCAAAAGCCTATTTGGTAATTTGTAACTTAAAGCAGCAAACCCCTGTTTTGAACATTTATATGTTCTCAGTGCTTCGTGACCTTAGCTCCCAATTAAGTGTAACACTTAATCAAAGTCAATCAATACCTATGGTTGAATAATGACTAAATTCAACACACGATTATACAGTTATTAAAAACCAGGGTTCAGTTCAATGATGTTTAGGTCGCATGTGGTTGCAACATTACTTATTTATGGATAGAGGTTTCTGAGCCATCACTATGCTTCCTTTCAGTAAATGTCTCCTTTATGCCAAAGCAAAGGAACAGTTTAATTCAACAAGTCACTAGTCACAAATTATCTTCTTCTGTTTACTGGGGTTTTCAAGATAACCAGGACACCCCTCCTACCCTTCCCTCGTCCAAGTTCTGTCACCAACGAAGAATAATAAATCACCTAAACAAAAGTGAAAAGTCCTTGACTTCTAAATTAGTATAAATTGCATAGCTAAGTGCATGTGGCTACAGGGCTGTCACAGTCACTTTCTCTGACAATTCATCATAGTATACTAATTCTATAATATCATTACAGGGTTCTTCACACCATTCGATCAGACCAGATAATTTAATCAGGTAATAATAAATCCAAAAATGGATGCAGCAGCCCTGAGGATTTCAGATTGTGTTGCTGTCCTATAAAGCCTCATTGACGTAGTGCACATTTGCAAACCTGCTTTTCAAGAAGCGCTCACATGTTTAAAAAGGTTTGGTTCAAAAGCTGAAAGCTGTACGATCAATGCAACACAGGCTGAAATAAAAACAGTGATTCACAAACTCAGAAATTAAAGACTCAGAATTAAGACAAAGGCAAAAGCTACGGAACATCTCCAATCTAGAAAAAAAGACATTGTGCCACGAGGTAATGTATTAAATATTTATATATTTTTTTTAAATATGCTATTCGCAAACTGTTAACAAAAATGTTAACACACAGAATACTTATCACTGTGAAAAGAAAAAAAGAACAAAAATATATTTTTCCTTGCAAAAAGATTTACGCTTCATGTGTAAACCTGCCATGCCCAAGTTTACAATTTTGTAGTGCTCACGATAAATACTGTAATAAATAACTTTTTAGAGTACCATGTATATTTTGAGCTTGTGTTCCTCCTTGAAACATCATTAAAACCTATTAGTTGTCCAACAGGCTGTGAGGCTGTGCTACCTAATGTGATACCTAACTGAACATGGTCAAAGAAAATATAAATTGTGAGAATATATCGACATCTAAAACACAGCCTTGCTTAATTGTAGAGCAAATAAGAAAAACCCCTAGTGATTTCGACATTCTGATTCGCTGAGCTTGAATCTCCGGTCTTACATGGAAGACAGTTAAAACAGTATGTTTGATTACAGTAGATTACCACTATGTAGTCATGAACTGTATTATTTTGTGTCGAGGAAGGATGTCATTGTGAGGTAACACGAAATAAAGACCGCAGAATGCACCGTTTTCACTGATTTTTTAAGTAGGTGAGAAATGCAAAAGTGAAAAGTTGTCAAGACTGATTTTATAATCCCTTTTAGAATCCTAAAAATGCACCTATCCCCGAAAAATGCACAAGGCACTATTTCACATCTTGGTGTGACTGTACAAGCACAGTACATGGAGAGTTTGTCTCTGGGTGTGCAATAGAGGTACATGTAGGAATGTTCTGGAAAACAAAGCACACAAAATACATGTTTTCAATAGGAGTGTGCCAATGGGGAGTGCTAACCAAATAATATGGAAATAATCAACTAATGCGGAGCGAAGTTAAACGATAATGTAGGGATATTTCATTGTTCTGAATCAACATTTAACAGACCACATTTTTCTTTTAACTTAATGTAATTGTTCCATATGCTATATATATATATATATATATATATATATATATATATATATATATATATATATATATATATATATATATATATATAATTACTGCAAAATTCTCAATGTAATTCAGAACCTGGATCATATTAACTTTTAAATCATGGCTCTGCTTTGGCTAACTGGGGTGTCCATGAAGCTTTGCTCACTTCTGCACTCTTACGTGTTCTGGAGTTCTTGAAATGAGACATTATTAACCGATTCTCCAATAAATACTGCCAACAAACATTTCTGCACACCTCAACTTCCCAAAACTCTAATAGAAACATGTAACAGACATTTTTTTTTCAGATACTGTATTTATTAAATTCTTCTACAAAATCCTGCACATTTATAATAATAATACTGTACAAATAATACTAATTAATTTTCCTATTTAAATCATTTAGACATGCATGCATTCAATTAACAATACACACAAATCAAAGTAATTCAAGAAAATTACTTTTTGCATATGATATTTAATGTTTAAATCAATGTACAGTAGTGCAGTTATTCCACCAAATGCATGTTTTAATCATTCTTTACAGAGATCAATGTGATGCTTATTTGAAATTCAGTGTTAAGTTCTGCCTCATAAATCTACAAGCGTACTCCATTATTCTGATGGTTGTACATACTATAGCGTATGGAAGATTTTATGACTTGATATCCGGCCCAACTGTAAATTTAAGACAGAGGTTTCATTAAGTGAACGATGGGCTGTGGCTGTATTCATATTGTCCTACGAGAGAAGTGTGTTGATTATGTTGCAAAAAGGTTAAAAAATGAAACTTGAAAATATTGAAACACATTTTGTTTAAGAGACAAGCTTACCAACTAAGTGTGGTAGTAAACATTAAGTCCCTTTATAAATACATTTTGTTAAAGAGCAATAGCACTTTTAATAGCATCATTTTAAATGTATTTATTCAAACTGGTAATGACACAGAGCTTTATTTTAATACACACTTAATTAATGGAAACTAGAAATGTTTTTTTTTTATTATTTGTTAACAAAATTAAAAGCATCTCTGTTGGTATAATGTGAAATGTGATTCTTATGCCACATTTACATCAGCACCATAAAGCCAGTTGGTGATTTAAAACCTGCTTCTTGCATCTTTCCAACTGGATGTTCATTTGGCAACCCTCAGCATGAATTGGAGAGATCGGGTTCTGCCAGCCAGTAATCTAACTGGGGCTGACAGTTCCATTTGAAATTGATTTGCCGTCGATCTGCTTCTGATGGAAATGAACCGATTTTGAAAGGCTTCCACGTCAACCCCAGTGGCAGATGGGCACATCTAGAATACAGCTCTATACCAATATACACTACTTTAAAGCTTGTGGTCTCTAGCATTAACATGGCTATATATTAAAACAATGCGGCTGTTGAAAGAGGAACTTCCATACCACTGGAAATCATCATCTCAGGTAGCTGAATATTAGGAGTCAGTAAACACTATGAGTGATTATAACATTTAACATTCAGTTTCTAAGAATAAGGTTAAGATCTTGACCTCAAAGTCAAAGTTCATTCCTATATATTGATGGAAAGATCAATAGCTCCCCCAAGGTAATCATATTTAGACTTCAAGAACTCCGTGATGAACTGTCTCTATGGATCTTCTCAGCTGGCACACTGCTAAAGGAAAACCTGCTTCACTCCTTTAAATTAGATTTAAACTTTCATAACACATTGCATTGTACAATGAACTAAATATCATGGGACAACCGCTGGTTACTCTTTGCTTATTACAGATAGCTTATTCTATATATCAAAACTTGTCGAGGCAGTTTCCTTTAATATTATGTAAGAAAATTCTACCCAAAGAGCAAGGCAGCAGGCAGCCAGATTTTAGCTTCTAATCGAAATCAATGTGATGTTAGAACTAGTGAAAAGGAAACTGGTTACAAAGAAAAAATCAATTAGTAATGAGCTATCGTACCTGGCAGGGAGCACCTATATGGCCAGTTTCACACTGGCATCCTCTGTGTTTACTGACAATCAACACGCAGCAAGTCAACAAACCACCTTTATTTTTTGGTCAAAAACAGCACAGTAGACCTAGAAAGACTGTTGAAAATACATGTCCTGTTTTCCAATGAAACTGCGGGCAAAATATATTTATTCTGAACTGTGTTGTTTCTATGTGTACATATATGAATGTGTTACTCTACATTTGTACATTCAAAGAAAAAGAGGGGGGGGACCTGTTTTCTTGCCTTCTATAGCTTATTAGCATTTTTACTGATCACAATACTGATTTAATTGTGCCAATTTATTGTTGGTATGTTTAATCGTGATAAGCAAATATTTCCAATACAACGCAATAGATAAATGGCTGCATCGGTCCCAGAGCTGTGCTGTAGGGTGCACGGTCTGATTGTACCATGGCAGTGACCACTTGGTTGAGAGGGGGAGGTCTATTTTAATGATCTACACAGTGGCAAATCTAAATACCCCCACCCACCCGCAGACACTTCAAATCAAGGCCGGTAATTCGGGGGGTGGTGTCTGGCCTTGTCTTTACCTGCTTTTCTAAGAGTTTTCCTGACTGACAGGAATACATTATTGCTGGTTTTAAACTGGCTGTCAGCGGAGATGTTAAAACTTCTACTGTTAAATATATGTGTTTAGTCCAGATCAGCATTATAAAACTGGAGACTGAATACTGGTCCCCAGTTGAACTTCTTGCACTGGCTTAAAATTCCCTTAATGTTGTTGAGATTTGTTAGACTTATTTCCATAAAATGAATGTCCATATTTTTTTCGTTAAGTACATTACCCAGCCCATGCTGTATTTTTGTGTGTGTGTGTTTTTTTCCAATTTTTTTTTTTTTTTCTATTTCATTTAGCTGTTCCTCATCTACTGTTATGTGTCTACTCTTGCTGTTGCACTTATTTATTCATTTAATTTTTTTCAGATGGACTGCTGTCTTCACTCAGAAAGTCAGTGCTGTACCAGTTATATGGAGTTTCATCCCCAAATATATTAAAGGAAATAGGTCAAAATGCCACTCATTTTTGGCTGTGGTTTTGTAACTAATAACAAATAAAATGGCAGTTTGTCATGGAATTTAGAATGCAGTGGTGCGTAGTGATTTATTCAGTGTGAAGTGGCTCATTAGTATGCAAGCCATGGTATACACTATATATATATATATATATATATATATATATATATATATATATATATATACACGCACGGTCATGTGATGTTGTTTAACCAATCAGATGTTGCTATTTTTCCAAGCCATGTTATAAATATATATATATATATATATATATATATATATATGTGTGTGTGTGTGTGTGTGCGTGGTGTGTGACTGCATAGTGTTAAATGCATTCATCATACTGATGAAAAAAGACAAACTTTTTAGAACACTAAACAACATTGAACAAGTTATTGGCAGTCTAGGGAGGCAATTTCCCTGGAAGGCATTTTTATAAAAACGTGAAGCATATAAAGTTGAATCTAATTTAATTTTACACCTGATGCATTGCATGATTATATGTGCAAGAATGCATAAACCAAATTGCTGTGGCTGAGAGGCTGACGTGATTTGTTTTTTCGGTAAATAAAAGTCACATCACTTCTCCTCCTCCCTGTAAATCTCTACAATAAAACAGTTGGCATATGCAAACAAAATACTCTACACAGTGACAAACAATATATCATTTACATATGTGCATGTGACCGGGTAGCAAGAGCAGTGAGACTCAGAGGCCAGAACGCTGCAGTTTAAGCACTCATGTGCATGTTATTAATCACAAAAACACTACTGCACCGTACCTTCACCATCACTAATCCTAACACCTGTGATCACCCTTTTTATACACCTGTGGCTTAATCATGAATCATTTACTCATTTGACGGCTCCAGCCGCATCCCCACGTGTTTTTGCAGGGAGGAATTTAACCTCCTCCCTGCCACTCAATATTCCCCTCACACACACACACATACACCCACCCACACATTACACTGGTAGGGCTTCCACCCTGACACAGTGAAACACCACATTTGACACAAACTATCAATAACTGGTACCATTAAAAAGTATGTGTATTTGCGACCAACTAGTGTGTGTGTGTATATGTATGACATCCAGAGTAAACTACTATAAAACAAGGCTGTAAACATGATCTGGTACACAGATATACATGATAAACATCTATCTGCTGAATTAAATGTTTTATGAAAATAGCAAGAATGTTACAACTAGTACAAGTTTCTAAAATCAATTTTCCAGCTTAAATGTATTGACCACTATTAGCAAGTACATAAAACTTGAAGAACGGGTATGAAATATAGAACATGCTGCTATAAATGGAAAAGCAATGTTTTACTCAGCATAAATAAAGCGATTTACAGAAAACTATAAATTCACGTTGTGATATAAAAATCCTTGTGTTCCATCTTTAATGTACTCCCTGAAAGATTCTGCCTGACAAGTTGCCAGTTGAGTTTGACTCCTGCGAGGAATCAAGTGGAAGATTTGTTCCCTGTCGAGAACACTGGGGAGCATCAAATACATTCTTGAAAGTTGTTTGGGAACATTTTATGTCAGCTTTATGTAAGAAGTGAAAATTGTCCTCCAAGTTTGTGAAGCTCAAAAGAGAGTTGGGCCCAAATACATTACACCCTGTTGTTTGAGCTAGTCAGTCAATCGTGTATCTGTCTGTGTGCTGTTACTACAGTAGCTAATTCAATACTTAAATCTGGTAACTTGATGACAAGTTTCAATGAAAATATAGAGATTTGGTTATAACTAATAACCAAAATAAACCATGCAAGTTACGCATGTGTGGGTTGGGTGCTGTGGCATGTGAAGTTGGTTTCCGTGAAAAAAAGTAGATATCGCCTTTACAACGCATGCGCTCATTTCTGAATTTAAAGGTAGGGTTCGTTGAAAATTCAGTGGAGATAACAAGACATTAGTTCTTTTTCAGATACAAAAACAAAGGTTATTTTATTTAAAAATGTGACATTTGAAATCCTATCTATTTAGATGTAAAGTAAATTCATGTCCCCCCCAATACAGTCTATGATATTAATTAATTTAACGGTATGTCATATTAAAAAGTGTTATTATTAAAACGATGTGATGTCTGCAGCGTGCATTAGTGAAATATATTTTCACGTACATCTAGCTTTTAATAAAGATTCTGACAACATTTTTATGTTTAAAACAGTTTTCTATATTTTACAGTCTTAGGTTAACCAATTAAAAGAAAAACAGCGATATCCAGGGTATTCAACGATTAAAATTCACAGATAGAAAATGCCAACAGGCGTGAACCCTCCCTTTAAATATCAGAAATTTGCACATGTGCAGTTAAGGCGATATCTACTTTTTTCACGGTCTACCAATTTCCTGTGTGACACAAACAATTCAGTCTTGTGATTTAGAAAAAAAAAGAATATATATATATATATATATATATATATATATATATATATATATAAACAAACATTATAAAGGATACACTGTGCATAAACACTGCACAACAGTTTAGTTTTTTTTTTTACTTTCTTGGGTTTGTTGCTCAGCACTGCCTAAATATATTGATTGACATCTGTCAGCCAGCACTGAGATAAGCAGGGAGGCAGTTCTAAGGCTGAGGAGGCAGAAACTGGGGCCACCATATTAAACTACAAAAAACGGACTCAACCAAATACAGTATATATCTTACACACTACAGTGACTGAATAAAGTATATTCTTCACATATTACACAATCAATACCTTATTGCATTTTTAATATTCTCTATTAAAAATAAATATTACATAAATAAAAATATATAAAAGGACAGTACAATATTATTTTAAGTTGCCACAGGAGACTGTTCAGCATTTGGTTATCTAATTAAAGAGCAATCTACTGAACTAAACAATTATTTGGGGCGGCTGAGCATTCCGGAGATCCTTAGTATACACTTTCTCAACAACCCATCTCTTCTCTACAACAGCAAGGGACTCGTGGTTGGTGATCACAAGAACATTTGATTCTATTTTCTTATTAATTAGTTTCTCTCAGAGAGATTTATTATTAATGGGGTCTTGCTGTGAATTAATTTGATTTAAGCAAATGCTTACAAGGCTCCTAAACCAGTCCTATAGAGCATGCAGAGAAAAGCTTCCCCTAGTTAGCTTGTGATTAATAACCCCTTCTTATAATCGTAACAGGGGGAAAATAATAAAATATAAAAGTTATTTACTGGTATGGAGTTTTTGTTTGCACAAAAAAAAAAAAAAGAAAAGCAATAGGCAAGTGTATGTTAATAAACTATAATAATAAACCAACAGACAAACTAACATTAATACACACATTAAAAAATGCAGCAGCAGCTCTAGATTAATTATGAATAACTGCACAGGAGCAGTATTCAAGATATGCACACAGTTACTTAACAGAATGGTGAAGCAACTCACCAGAACGGAAAACACCACACTGCCCGGCGACTTGTGTCTGATTCAGGTTTTTTTCAGGAGCTCAAACAATTTCCAACTTTGTGGAAATCAGAATACAAAATGAGGTAATGATATGACTGAAGTTCTGGAAAGATTGAATAAACCAAGCAAGACACTTTCGCGATGACAAGTCATATTTGAAAAGGTTGAATAAACCATTTGAATTTAAGATTGATGATGAGTTATCAGGTTACAAAACAGTACTGCATCAGCTGTGAATGAATCACTTGCGGTGTCAAAAAGGTATTCTTTTAAGAGAAGTTCCTGTTCCTTTAGGCAGAGCATTTACAGTGGGAAAAATCAGTTTCACCACAAGGCAGTTCTCTTAGGTGAAGTGTTCTCTTAGGAGGTGTTCCTATACATGGAGACTACTGTACGATAGTATATGTTTTCCTAAGACATCCTAAAAACAAACTGTTTGGTCTGCAGCTTCCAAAATCAGGGTTTGTTTGGGGCTAAACATTTTTTCTGTGTCCAAAGTACAGAGTAGTTTGCAGAGAAACATACTGGCAAGTTTTCAGATAGCGACTTGGGGAGGGAACACTAGCAGTTATTTTGCTTTACCACTTTTCACAGTCCTGTAGTACAACCCTATGTGTTTTCATTGCTGTTCGTTGATGGGCCATAAATAAATGGCAGTGGTCCTTTGAAACCAACATTTCAAAGCAAGGCCACAGGCAATTTCTACCCAGATTTATGTATACAGACTAATATGTATATGAATCTAAGTAACATCAAAAGAAACCTGTAACATTTATAAAACTTAAACAATGAAAATATTCAGTAAGAATTCAGTAGAGTTGCTAGGTAATAAGGATAAACAGTTGTCATCTTAGTATTACTTCATTGCTACCATTGAGTGTTTTATGGATGTATGTATCTGAATTGCTTACTGCGATAGAGGTTCAGAGAAACTTTTTTTTATTTTATTTATTTGACATTAACCAAAAAAACAAACATAAATAATGACCTATAATGTACTATATGTTGGAACAACTAAAAGAAACTCATTCAAAGATATTTCTTTTAATAGTCATGAACAATATATTTAGTTTGGGATTTAGACAGAGCTCTCTAAAACAGATGTATACAAGTTTTTTTTTTTTTTTTTTAACTTCTGGACAGGTATCAGTATGCATTCTTTTGCAGTGACCTTTAACTGTGTAAAATCTTTTGTCAGAAGGCATTTCTGTTTAGCTTAGATCCTACTGTGATGTATGCGTGTCCTTTCAGATGGTCATTCACAATAGGACAAAAGATTCATGGTCAGTGACTCAGCTAAGACAACCTCAGTCTAATCTGTGGCTATACTTTGAAAAGATGTTTACTTAAATGAATAACATATCATTTGAGCCCTAACCTGTTGTTACTATGTATAGCAAAATGGTGTCACCTCTGGAAACAGAAGATATTATTATTTATTTATTTAGCAGACACCTTTATCCAAGGCTACTTAGAGAGATTAGGGTGTGTGAACTATGCATCAGCTGCAGAGTCACTTACAATTACGTCTTACCGAAAGACGGAGCACAAGGAGGTTAAGTGACTTGCTCAGGGTCACACAATGAATCAGTGGCTGAGGTGGGATTTAAACTGGGGACCTCCTGGTTACATGCCCTTTTCTTTAACCACTGGACCACACAGCCTCCTATGATTTTTGAGGTCTAAATTTTACAATTATTGACTGGAGTTAAGGCTCATAGTTGAAAACTATTGACCTGTGTCTGGGCATTATTGCCCAATGTCTGGCACATGTTCAACCCAAGGGGAACAGTTTTGAGCTGCAAGGTGAAAGCTGCAGGTAATATACTGTTTACAGAGGTTTCAAGGTCCTACACTGTGATAGCCTTTGTAAACAAATCATATTTAAGAAATGTTAACAATACAAACAGATACGACAGTTTTCATACCATCGTTCATGTTGTTTAGGGATTATTATTTTTAATAAGGCCTTGTATGTTCCTTTGGTTTTTAATCGCTTTGTATTTAATTGTTCTACTCACAATACAAGAACACAAACTCAGCTATTTCATTAAACACATTAGCAGCCTCTGTTCCTCATCACTATCTGTACAGTTTCCAGACTTTTCACATACAGCTTGCCAAGCTATACCACTTCAAATAAATATTGATTTGTCTGACACCCCACATTTGAATGCCAAAACCTATTGATTTAATTCAAGCACATCAGTTCTTACAATGTCCAGCAGAGTCTGTGTGACTACTCTACTCCAAGTGGACAGTTCTCCTGCTTTATTATGCTATGTGATGTACACATGAAAAGAAACAGTAAAACCGTTAAGAGGGAATTAATGAATCATGAAATATCATTATGAAATATCAAGGGAGCACAGTACTTTGTAGGGAATACTGTATAGTGCTGTTTTTGAATATACACAGTACAGTTTAAAAAAACACCCTCTTGTTCTACGTATATCTATATTTGTGTGTGCGTGTGCGTGTCTATATGTATGTCTACACTGTTTCATTGCATAATTTAGTATTATTATTTTGTGATAGAAAAGCCATACATGATTTCAGAGATTCAATAGGGGTGCCAGTTCAAAATACCATTGTCCTAAATCCAAGGAATATGCTCCTGAGGGATTTTCAGATTGAAGCAGAGCTGAAAGACAACACAGTGATTAAACCAGGCCCAAGGTAAACTGTGTCTATGGCAGGTAAATGGATGAGTCATCTGCATGATACAATCATGTTTCAGCTCTAATTTATCAAAACCTTCCAACATTTTAAGCTAGTTAAATCCGCCCAGACATCTAATCAGGAGCTTACCTCGAGTGAAGGCAGTTTTACAAGACTTAAGTTTAAGAAGCGATATATAATATAATATATATATATATATATATATATATATATATATATATATATATATATATATATATATATATACACACACACACACACACACACACACACACACACACACACACAAACACACATACATACACACATATTACATAAACAGTGATAAGTCTTGTAAAAATAATCCACAGGTTTTGCTAACTGGTTTATTATTAGTAGTCTTATTTTTTGCATATAAACACAGTAAGTTTTGCATTCTTTATTTTTTCAGCTCAGGTCAAAATGTCTGATACTAACAGCATGTAATGCTAACAAAAAATGAATTGAAACAGCAGCACTTAATTAGGTTCAAGTAGAAACACTCCTACACTGTGAATAAGTACCTTCACAGGCTAAGCAGTTTGGCAGGGAAATATCTCATTGGTTCCAACAGAGGGCGCCCCAATGTCACAATAAGTCTACAGGGTCAGCAATCAGAGAGGACCTTCTACCTCGGCAGACCAGGTATGGACCTCAGTGAATGGCAAGGAATGTTTTTGCTCAAGCATTGTGGAGCAGCAATACTTTTTAAAAGTATGCCCCAGATTTACGGTACATTGAAAAAGGGATTTTCAGACAACTCATTATGCAAGGGAAGCACAGTTTCTTACACAGTGAAGCTGAAATGAGAACTAAAAAAAACGAGATTACTTATTAATGCACATGGTGCTATAAGCATAAAGAGAGAGGAAAAATACAAATCAGTGTTACCGTGTTCCAGTAAACAATAAAACAGATGGTAAGGGAGGCACTGCAAGTCTCCTAACATGAGCCTGTACACTGAGCACAAGTAGATGGCACAGACGGCTGGACATTTAAGCCAGGTGACAGAGCTGCCTGGTACATTCAAAGAGCAGAGCTGCCAGCACTGACTGCCAGTCTCCCACATTTCAGATCAAAGGCTGAATTGCTAAATATCAGCGACATAGAGAGAGGATGCCAGAAAGAGTCACACTGATGAGCCTACGCAGCACAGGATGTAACCCGCAATCCGCTCACAATCACTGCTTGCAGAGGAAGTCTAAGCAAGATGGAGTGCTGTATATGTCAGGTGTTATAATGACCTTGAGAGGCTGTTAGCAATGACCATCCCTGTCTCAAGGTTAGCATGCACTGTACCTACATAAAACATGTAGGTTTACAAGTCACTGGCCATGGTGGTTCTGGGTTCTGTTGCTCCAACACAGAGTTATTATCATTTGTCTCTAAACCTGCTTTTACCTGGCTTGGAGTTACATTGAGGGTGTCTGAAGAGACAAACAGCCTTTCTCATCCCATCCATGTGACCTTTCAACTGTGACATCCCCACCTACTCTCTGCCTATATACATGGTTTATGGTTAAATAACAACAAAACACTTCTGAAGCAGAATTTTAAGTTTACAAAAAAGCATTCTGTAACATCATTTTTTACAAAAATTACTGTTTTAAGAGTTTTGTGCATCTGTCCAAAATTTCCATGACATCTAAAAATTGAAGCAGAACAGTGCTGTAAAGACCAACAATGGATGGTAGATAGAGAGAAGGAGTAGTTAACTATAGGGCAGCAGTGTGGAGTAGTGGTTAGGGCTCTGGACTCTTGACCGGAGGGTCATGGGTTCAATACCAGGTGGGGGACACTGCTGCTGTACCCTTGAGCAAGGTACTTTACCTAGATTGCTCCAGTAAAAACCCAACTGTATAAATGGGTAATTGTATGTAAAAATAATGTGTAAAAAATGTAATTGTATGTAAAAATAATGTGATATCTTGTAACAATTGTAAGTCACCCTGGATAAGGGCGTCTGCTAAGAAATAAATAATAATAACTACAGGTACAACTCTTTTTGTTAGGGTATGCATTACTTAGACCTCCTGGCTTATGAGTTTTGTTTCCTTATTCTTAAGCAGGTCATTGTTTGCTCTAATTGATGCACTTCACAGTAAATGTAATGGTCAATAAGGACTACTTACAATAAAACTAAGCATTTCCCTTTAAGCTCTCTGCAGTGTCTGAGGACAGTGTAGTCTGAGGAATGAGGGTGTGTGTTGAAAAACAAACAGGAATAGGCGTAGAGGACAAAGATGCATAAAAGGTATCAGCTTCTTTCGAGGCCTTTCTGGTCCCAGTTTTTGTTTCTTACTGCCATATCCTGAAATATTAACACATTTAAAGTGATAAAACTCCACCTTGGACATAACTAGTAAATAATTTAATTGTGCAGCTAAAAATGGGGTGGTATTAAATCAGATTTGCTCAGTAAAAAATAGAAACTACAACACTGTCTTTTAAAAGAGTGTTCACTCTAGATATAATACGTGTTTCTTTTACACCCTCTCCCGTTCTATAAAAACACATTACACCCATGGCAAGTGTATACAATCATAAAGGTGGCACAGCCTGATATCATTCCTGCCCTGACCTGTGTAAGATGGAGCTTCAGAGAATCCAATTCTATCTGTGCTTCTTATGATCTCTTGCCAGCACTGGCTAATTTGCAGCAGTAGGGGTTAGGAGATGATGGCAGTCATGGTGTGTGTGAAGGGAAGTAAGCCTCTTTGCTGCAGATCGTGTCAGACTGCAGGCTGACTGTAGGTTAGGGGTGATAGGATAGGGTGCTGAAAGAACTGGAGGCATGTTCCAGGGAAAGGTTAGGTTCTGGGTTGGAATGAATAAAAAGGCTTTGTTGTTATTAGTTTTATGGCAGAAGAGTAAATGGCAGAGGCTAGGAGCAAGCAAAACTTGGCAAAAAATAAGGTGGGTAATTCTGTTCAGTAAAGTCAGATGTACACTTAAGCACTAGGTATGAAGAATAAAAGGTGTAAGATAGCGGGTTGTGAGAGACAGCAGGGAGGGGGTTAAAACCTCCCTGCGAGAGAAAAACATGTGAGAATGCACCTTTTTGTTAATTGTTGATTGTATTGATTTATTGTTTCATTTAGTTTTCTAATTGTTTTATTGTTTAATTTAATTGTTTAATTGTTTTATTATTAAAGTAGAACCAGGTGCAGGGTATAAAAGACGAGCAGGCAGTCTGCTCGAGGCTGCTGAGGAGAAGGAGAAGGAGGCAGAAAGGTGTGCTCTGCTTCCTGGCAGTCGTGAGTTACAAAGTAAGTGCGGTTTCAAACCGGTGTGTTTTGGAAGGACGGGTAAACAGCATAGCTGTCCCGTGTTAGTCAGGGTGTTCCTGAAAGTTGAGTTAGTGCTCCAAGAGGAGCTAGGGGTTTATTTTGTGTGTTTTGTTTTGTTTGATGTTCATTAAAAAATTAGTGCAACCGCGCAAGAAAAATCCATTTCAGTGTCCTGGGTCGTATTTTTAAAGGGGCAACGAACCCGAGTGGGTGAGTCGTTTTACAAAGGACACTGTCAGGTAACTATTATCAGGTACTCTATGTAAACCTGCTTTTATGGTAGACACAAGTGATGTTATAGCAAGGCCATCTTTAAAGTACACTTTGTAAAGTAATATATGTCCCTTTGCACAATAACCATAGTAATATTGTACTTGTGAATATAGAATACATACAGCATTACTTAAATAAAGTGGTCAGCTCACGTATTGGGAAGGGTTTAACTGCTGCAGATTTAGAGAAGAGGTGTTCTATAAGGAAAGGTGAAAATACCAACAAACCAAACTACCAAAAGAAGCAGCAGCATTCCCCACATTGGCCGGGGACCAAATACACATCAATCTGGGCTTCTGGCCAGCAGCGAAGTTGTGAGGGCGAAAAACAGAGTAATTAGGATTTTAGAGCACACCTTTGCACAGTTTCTCAGGGAGGTTCCTTTTCCTGAAGCTAAATAATCAAAAAATAAATAAATAAAAATACCGTAAGACACCTGCTTACAAACTGTATCAGCCTAGAATTAGGTAGAATAATACAAATTGATATATCAGACCAGTTTGAGGCACATCTGTACTGCTTTTGAGATTTGCTCGGAACCATGAAGAAACTCTGAAAATCGGAAATGCAGCATGGCGTTGTATCTTTCTTCTTTCTAGTGAACAGATTTCATAATGGTTTTGGTTTACCGAATGGGATATATCCAAGAAAAGATGAAGACAGATAGATGCATTATTTAGTTTAAACCAACATGCAATGGTCATAAGATTGAATTATCTTTAGGCTTGACTCATCTTGTTTCAGCAATTTATTAATCGAATGCTATCATTGTTAAATGTTTACTGTTAGCGAAATTGGGTAAATAGGAGGCCCCTTGATGGTCCTGAAGGTTGATTTCATCACATGGGGTAAAAATAAAACAACCCAATTCATAAGGTATTGCCTGTTACAACTCATTAGGACTTTTTCTCAGAGTCACAAAACATACTACCATTATTGACCTTCTTTATTGTATTGTGTACCCCTAGGAAAGGCATGGGAAGTAGTGGATTAAAGTATTAGCAGTAGGAAAAGAATTGTTTCAAAACAAGCTCTGCATGAAGCAGACGCTTTACACAGGAACCCGCCATCCCTAGGGAGCAGGAGAATTAAAGGGTCAAAACCCTGCAGAACTGTTGTTATTGAGCAGACGATGCTGCTTACTGAGCTATGGCTGTCGGTTTTGTACAAACAAGCACTGCTATTGAGCCCATTCTGAGTAATACAGCAGTATTACAGTGATGCTTAGTTAACTTTGACATCCATTCAGTAATGTAAGACAACAGTTTCAGAGATTTAGACATACATATACGCATACAAACAGGGTGGGCCATAATAATGTTACTATTTGCATACAACACTAATATAACAGTAATAGCCCTTTTTTTTCTTCTTAGTTGTGTGAAACTGTGTGGAACATTGAGGTACTATAATGTGCTTTGGAGAATGTTACGTATGGTCCATCTTATTTATTAATATCTGTTAATTATACACTGTAATCCCGTTAGCTAAGACAGTGTCACATGACTAAAACTTGCTTGCACTGCTGCCCATAAACCGGTCAATTGTCATTCTAGAGGTCAACAGTCAAAGAACTCTGATGGTACTCATTAATTAAAACACTACTGCCCTCTGCCCTCACACGTTTAATACAACAGATGTTGAATGTTCCCCTTGTTTAATAAATAACAACTTTCAGTGAGCAATAAAGCCCCTTGTCATTTGTTCAACCCTCAAATCACGTACACATCCTGAAAACACATTCTTTAGTTTCAATTAGCCGACAGGATAACTTCTGTCTTGTATTCAGCATGTTAACGATAAGCATTAAAGGTGCCCAATTGGTTTTCTTTATTCATTATTTAGAGAAACTGAAAAGCTGCAATTCTATTTCTTCTTTGCTCATATGCATAGCACAGCATTGTAGTAAATCTCACCTGGTTACATATTTAAATACTACTAATAATGTTCTAGATATACACTATAAAAAGAAAAGCCATGTTGTGTTGCTACAGCTTTCACACATACAATACTGTATTGAAGTGACCTTGTGAAACCAAGCAGAGCTCATAAAATATTAATCGCTGTTTGAGTGCCTTGAAAGTAGGGCTGCAGTGATACTCTGCTGCTTTCTAAATCTTATTTCGTTCATTGGATGATCTCAGTATGTTGCAAAAAATCAAAGCCTCTGTAATCAAAACAAGCCTTTGGCTGAACATTTTTCTGTTTGGAAATCTTTGTTTCAGAACATAATGGCTTTGCTCTATAAATCAGAATGTGATGCTTTTCAGTGGGAGGGTTTAGATAAGGCTGCTTGGATGCCAGGCCTATACAGTGATACTTAATCATCACTTGCCATGCGTGTTATCCATGTTGCCATCCTTTTGCTTAATGTAGAACTATGCAATAGGAATGTGTCACTCAATGTGAAATATTGTATCAAACCACATTTGCCTACTCAAACACAATCATATGGTCACACAGGTGGAACACAGTGTTTGTACACCCGCTACCTCTTTTGTGACTATGAAAACCAGCATTTCGAATGCTGCATGTGGGTCTTTATATAATTTTGTCTAGAAAATAATTTAAGCAGTAACAACATTTTACACCAGCAATTATCTATCTAGAATAATAATGCAAAGAACTGGTCTCTTACTGTTAGGAAACACCACGTCGTGGAACACAGAGCCATGCTGGTCCTGCAATAGATCTAACTCTATGGGATCTGATAAGGATGTACACCCTTTGCCCTGCTATTAAATGCTTTTAATGGATATACTGTAAGAACTATTAGTGTAGGCGATGCATCACAGTCCAGTGATCAAATAGTTTTGTCAAGCTATTCCTCTGGTATCATTTGTTACACAGAGAGTTAATGAAGAAACCTGTATGTTCCATTTCTTTCTGTTTTGTATAATTGCTGCAAGACATGGGATCTGTCAGGTAACACCCACATTAAAGCATTTAAAGCGAAGTTGGAAGTTTAAAGCAGCTGGGTATGGCTTTAATTTAGAGGTCTGTGGCAGCGCATAAATAAATACATGTATGGAGCTGAAATACTATAAAATTAATATATATAAATATGTAAGTGGGAACTCTGTGATCCATTAATAATAACCGTGTGGCCTCCAATATCTACAGTTATTGCACAGATATAGTTCCTAACCAAAAAGATCAAATAACTAGCCTTTAATTTAAAAATACAAATAAAAAGCATACACACTCCAAATTGCGTAAGGTACAAAGTATAAAATTAAATCAGTGTGAGAAAAACATTACTCACACACTTACGAAATGTTTACCCATTTTGTTTTGGGTTAAATAAAAAATATTTGTGGAGCACATTAAGTAAGTGTGCTAGTGCTTCTTCCTTTGAATGAAATATTTCCTTGGCAGAGCTTGCATATTCCGTTTTCTCCTGCTTTTCTCCTGGTAAAGAAATTTCACATAATGCTGCTTTGCTTGGATGCCATGTTTTAAAACAACAATAGCGGAATATGGCCAATAGATGTGCAAAGAATCCTGCAGCATGAAGCACATTTAACATTAATAACTGTATTGAAACTGAGATGGTTTATTATTATTATTACGATGTTTCCAGTACTTAAAGGCTACACAAGTAGACCGATCTGAAGGGACTAAATGTATGTGTACTATATAGTACTTAAATATGTATCATGCACTTACAACATTAATATGTGATTTTTTTTTAATCGTTACCTTGAAAAAGACCTGGGTATCCGGATATTTTTCACACTGGGTTCCCGGGTCCGGATTTTCTACCCATGCTGAGCACAGTAAATATGGACTGGAGAAGAGGGCTATAGTGGAAAATGATTGACCTGAGGGAAGACTATTGTTACCGACAGGGGGCTACAATGCCCAAAGCCGCAGGAGGTAACAGTAGTCTTCTCGAGAGGCATTTCATTTTCCACTGTGGCTAAGTCTGCAGTACATATTTAGTATATGAATCAGTCAAGTAAATAAGCGAGGCAAGGTTGGATAGTAAATACGACTTTAAATATTTGGTTTAAATATAGCTGATACAGCACACGTAAATAAATAACTGAACATGTTTTTGGATTTCATACCGCATACAGTAGTTAGTTTTTTTTTTTTTGGGTGTCCCGCTCTCCGTGCAGCTTGCTGATTGCTGCATAATCCAGTTTATATTCCAGCCATCATATTTGTTTACATCGTTGAGTCTGAAAACAGTGACAGTGACGTTTTAAATCACTGTATAGATACCGCATTTGTCCCTTTAAAATCAGCAGACACAGAACGGTATTTTTTTTTAAAGCATTTACGTGCACTTTTATTATTTACAGAAATAAAAATAAATAAGCAAAAACAAAACTCCCACATGTAGTGCTAAACTAACCTCATCCTGGCTCACTTCTGTGGCATTCTGGGGAATGTAGTCCTGCGGCACCATCCTGGACTACATCTTTTCTCCTCCACCCCCCTACTCTGCTAAAGCACATCACTTTATGAATCTACTACATATAAAAGAGACGGGCTGGCGTGTGGTGATTTTGAACAGTGGAAATAATCCCTTCCTTGAAATGACAACATACATTCCTGGTTTGGCGACTCATTTGCCATGTGACTGGTAGAGCACATTGTTTTGTTTGTTTGTTTGTTTTAATCCTCCCTTCTTGTCTTTTGGTATTAGACTGACTTTTCTAAATCTGTGCAATAAAACAGTAGCTTAAAAAACAGCGGACGATGCATGATGCAGGATTACATAAAAGCTTGGTGCTTAGTTCTAAATTGATACACACAGACTGTCATTTAAAAAAAAAAGGTTTTAACCTGCTGTACATTTATTTAAATGTGACACTACAAAAAACTGTTAAGTATTTATAACTTTTCTACATGTTGTAAGTAAGGGTTTATAAGTTGCCCTATGCCTTGTTCTTCAGGCTCGGGCTTTATTGTTCATTAAAGGTTTTATGAGACACTAGGGTTGCTCTCAGGGTTTAACATATATTTTTAAGCCTCATAACTGTTAATTTAAATGACACATGAACTTCAAAGCACTCAATCAACAATGTAAGCGGATAAACGAATGAGTTGATCAACCTATGCTACGGAAAGACATTTTCAGAGCATTTTACAGCACCAGGATTTATGGTTGATCCAATGCAGGGTGGTAACCCAATGCTGTAAAAATCTTGAAAAATTCTGCAGTTTCGTATCCTGGCAGGATATTGGCTGATCAAATCAACCCCTAAGTCAAGTAGAAAACTCTTTGCCTTTTTAGTACTTTTTGTTTACCTACTGTAACTACAATGAAATAACAGCTTGTGAATGGTGGCAACATGGCTGTGGGGTTAGAATCTCAGCAAAACTAGTGACTTATAAATACATTCAAAATCAAATACAGCAACAGTGCTGTCAACACACAATAATCCTCTAGATCAATGCTGCACATTAGTTTTGAGTGTTCAAGACATGCAAAAGACATCAGAGTTAATCTAGAGAATTATTATTCTACTGACACGTTTCATTCTATTTCATTTTCAGCTACTGGTTCTTCTTTTAATGGTGTGGACAACATTTAATCAATCTAATGCACTTTTTAATAAACCTGCATCTCAAACTAAAAAAATAAAGAAATACATGAATAAATAAACAATAGTAACACAATCAATACAATTATCAACACCAGAGAATTAGCTCACTTACATAAACATACAAGTACAAAATAATGGTACAGGAGTTCATAAATCTAGCTTTCCTGATGATAGTAAAAGTGTAAGAAATGAATAAATGCACTCCGTGTTCACTGTTATTTAAACGTATTGCTTGTTTATCTATATTGTGGCTATGGAAGCTCCATTTTAGCATTGTGGAGTAGTGGGCAGCAGTGTGGAGTAGTGGTCAGGGCTCTGGACTCTTGACCGGAGGGTCGTGGGTTCAATCCCCAATGGGGGACACTGCTGCTGTACCCTTGAGCAAGGTACTTTACCTAGATTGCTCCAGTAAAAACCCAACTGTATAAATGGATAATTGTATGTAAAAATAATGTGATATCCGTATAATGTGAAATAATGTATAATGTGATACCTTGTAACAATTGTAAGTCGCCCTGGATAAGGGCGTCTGCTAAGAAATAAATAATAATAATAATAATAATAATAATAATTTTATTTTAATTACAGAAAAGCACAGGTTGTATTTATTTATTTACCAAAGCTTATTTTCTTATTGTGACAAATAGCACCCCTGTGTTTTTCTATAGTAAAATCCAGTGGGCTCCATTGCATGAGCATCCCATATTAATACATCATGCAGGTACTTTAATGTATGTTAATAAACCAGGCACAGACTCACTGTGTTCATTATATCTGCCACCACGTTATCCATTGACCCCTATCAATGTCTTGTTCTTTTGTTGGGCTTCAGATCGTGAAATGACTGGAGCTCATTAGCCAGTCAGTCTATATGAAACGCATCAAAGTCTTCCTAGCTTGAGCATTTATTTATTTATTTTAATTTTTTTTCAAAAACCACAGATGTTAACAAATGCAGTTTTAAAATAAACATAATAATAATAATAATAATAATAATAATCATACATACATAAATAAATAAATGAGTAATGTTAGACCCTCTCTATTGGTAGCTTTTAATTTTTTTTTTTTTTTTTTTGACAAAATTTTGTTTGCCACCATTATTTACAACACTACTTTCAAAATGTTATGGTTTGGTATCACTTCGATCACATTTACTAAGGAACAAAGCTTAGCAAAGGCTTTACAGTAAAAGGCAGTCTATATATACAGTGTATATATATATATATATATATATATATATATATATATATATATATATACATACATACATACACACACACACACCATGCACGATGGGATTTCATTCTGTGTACAGATGCAATTTTGATATCAGAAAAAAAAAAAAACATTTATCACATAACAATGGAAATAAATCGGAGCTCCCATGGTAATATTTCATATGTGTTAAATACAAACTTATATACTTTGAAAGCAGGCATGGGTTAGAACTAATATTCATTACCAACTATGCAGCTGCTTAATCTTGTGAAGATTCTGGTGCCACAATATCACTGCAGTTAAATGGGGCAGACACTACATTTGTGATTAAGCCTCCTCTCTTGCATCCCCTGACATGAAAAAAAACAAATGTTTCAAACCCAATCCACACACCTGAACACATTAAACAATATACTGTAATGTGCATCAGACTGGTTTACAGTCAATACACAACTGCATTTATCAAATGGAGTTGTTGATCTCTCAAAATTGGTGAAAAGAAAAAAAAAAAAAATGAGAAAAATCACAATCAATGGTTTATTTTGCTTTCCTGAATTGAATCGAATATTTTAAAAAGACTAATACAATTCTATATGCGGCTACTTCTCTTGTTTTTGAGCGATTTGAATAGATTTATTTTTTAAGACACATGTGCTATTGGATTTTCTGCTTAAAAACAACTGGAAGCAGCACATTTGAATCGAATTACAATCACAATAATTAGAATGTGTTTTTCATTAAAAGATAGACATTCTGTGCTTTAGTTCCAATTGAAACACTAATCTGCATGTGTGTATAATAATGACTGACTATGTAGTGTTGAGCAGTTTTATTATTATTTCAAATGGAACAATTATAGTATAATTGAACTTTAAATGATTCAAATAGCTATTTAACAAAAAAAGGCAGTGCTGCTTTCAATTCTTAAATTTGATTTATACATTTTGAAGAGCATTTATTTTACTTCACATGCCAATAAATACACCAAAACATGCATTGCAAAATGCGTATTTTACCTAAACCACAGATGTTAGTCAATGAACAGATTCTAATTTAGAATAAAGAATAATCATCTTCCTATTGAAAATAAAATTCTAGTTCTATTCAGAATGTCGCTTTGCACATTCTCTGTCAACAGTTTAAATAATTAATGTTAATTAACATCCAATTCTATAACTTTAAAATCCCATTCTTTCTTCTGTGTTTCTTTTCAAATTCCTGACTTTTAATGTGCTGACTTATTGTTCATTAAATTTACATGTGTCTGACTATAAATCGCGTTGAGCTACTCTGAACATAATTAGAGGTAGGTGGTACGCACATGCAAAACATTCTTATTATTTATTTAGCAGACGCCTTTATCCAAGGCAACTTACAGAGACTAGGGTGTGTGAACTGTGCATCAACTGCAAAGTCACTTACAACTACTCACTCGAAAGACGGAGCACAAGGAGGTTAAGTGACTTGCTCAGGGTCACACAATGAGTCACTGGCTGAGGTGGGATTTGAACCGGGGACCTACTGGTTACAAGCCCTTTTCTTGAACCACTGGACCACACAGCCTCCTAATATTTAAGAGCTGGCTGGTCGCTCCTTCCAGACTCAATACTGAGCCTCTGGCATTCTGTTCAAAAGGCATTACTTGTACAGCTATGGCCAAAGGGTTTGCATCACCTAGAATTTTAGGATTGAGACATTATAATAAAAATAAATAAATACATAAAAATTAAAGAAACTATATGAACATAATTTAGATATTTTATTTAACATCATGCAATCAAAGAAACTACAAAATGATATTGCAAAAGTCTACTGGAAGCCATGATACTAGTACAGTATTTAATGTTACATTTCAAAATTTCACATTTTTCAATTTGCCAGTTTTCTGTTAGGAATATGGAAAACTACAAAGTGGTATGTAACTCAATATGCTAACGTAACATTATTCAGCAGGTTTCATTCGACTTTATGAAGCACAGTTTGTTAATTCTATAGGGTGATGCTAAACTTGTGGCCAGAGCTGTATAGTATGTTGTGCTTTAAAGAGCCTTTCACCATTTGAAATAAAAAGGTGTAGTTTAAACTTGCCAATCCCAAGTGGCACTGAATAGTAAGTAATGATAGAGCTAAGCTTGACATCAATTCTCTTACCTTGCTTATACATTAGCAAACTTAGCAATGATGCCCCTTACATTTTTCCATTTATATATGCATATTCTTTTTATCTTGGATGTGCATACTGTATTTTTAAATACAGTGCAATAGTTTTGAAGTTTACCCATTGATTGCTGGTACCCAATTACTTCCTGTTGTAGGTCACATGTTATGACACCAGCTAGACCACTGGACCTACAGCACAGGAAGCGGTTTACTTTAAAGTACAGAACCAACTATTTTAATATCCCAAGAGAAAGCAAACCAGCCAATGCATAAGTGGGAAGAAGAAATGCATTTGTTTATTTTAAAACAGGACTTTGGACTAGGCTTCTAGTCCATATACTGTAACATTAGAAGGGAATATATTGCAGTACCAGGAATAATATGCTTCACTTGAGTGGAAATACAATTTAAAAAAAATAAAAACCAGACCGTGAAATTAAAATAGGTGACTTCTGGAACTGCTTTAGTACTAATGAGAGATAATGCAATGTGTATTCAAGCCATTTTCAGCACACCTTAAATACAATTTGAACTGTAATATCTTAATAGAAACCATGCATTTTTTTAAATAAATTTATATTATGCAATGTGTAATGAAAAGTATTTAAAATACATTATTAAACAAGTTGTTATTTAAAGTTTTTAGTGTTGTGGCAGAGAGCATACCATGCAAAACTGCAAATCCCATTATATGAAGTAAAGAGAAGAATTATACCTACTGGTAACACAATACAGGATGTAGGGAGATTATTTCATTATGAATAAGGCATTAATTGAACTGTCTATTTGGTATCCAAAATGTGGCTTTTTATTGGAGAATTGGGTTTTAATAAGAACTGTGGTACGTTTTTTTTTTTATTTTAAACTTGTGTCATTGTCACTGACAAACAAGGGTAAAGGAAGACAAGGCGATGGGAAACGTCCCTACCTGATTCATCATCAGACTTGTCATTTTCTGAATCTGTCAGTGTAAGGGCGGAGTTCTCACGACTCGAAAGACCGGAGCTGCGCCTGGATTTTATTCCTCTTCCCCACAACCTAATGGCATGTTCTGGAGACAGGGCGCCCTCCGTGTCGGAATCTGCGTCTGAGCCCACGCTCAGGGAGTAGCCTTGGTGCAGCAGCCCCATGTCAGAGCTATAACCACTCTGGTGGGGGGTGGGCTCGCAAATCCCCAGCTCAGCCAGCGTAAAGTTACCTAAAAAAAAATCCAGAACAACGGACAAAAAAATAAAAAAAAGGATGCCAATGAAACAATTTTCCATCATTACAAAACAAAACGGAACAAACAGAAATGAAATAAATGAATACAAAATAAAAATTGTAATAGTGATAAATTGTTCAAGTTTCAGGTCAAGTTTCCTAAATTATTTTCTTTCCTTGTTTAAAAGTACTTCAACTGTTATGTACCTATTAGTATACACCAGACGGAAACATATTTGTTTTGCTGTCTTTCTGAGTGATTTGTCCAGTCTAGATTCAGTAGTCCCCATAACTATTAAACAATACTAATAGTGATAGATTTAGCAATATTAAAATAAACTTAAATTCAATAACAAAACGTTTTGACTAGAAGTCTTTTTCAATGTCTTCAGAAGGCTCCTGGTCATTGAATTTAAGTTTATTTTTGTATTTCTAGATTGGGCAAAAGTATACCATTATTTGTACATTATTTCTTGAATTATAAATCACATATGACAAATCAACCAATCACAGTTGAGGACTTGTCAAAATGTTATCTTTCCATGTGTATAAAGGTCATCCTGATCATAGAACATGACAGTTTGTTTTTTTTTAACACCATTTTTTGGATGTTCCTTTATAAGGTTCCTGGGTACAATATTCCCGTTTGTGGTTTATAATAAGTAATGTCGTGTGTAAGGCGTTTCCTATTACAACAGAAAGTATTCACGGATTGAGCAGCCAGATCCAACCAAACTGCACAAGATGACATCTCTTGTAAAAACAAAAGACGCCTTGCACACAAAGTATGAAATTATAACACAGAATCTTTCTGTATCATGAAAACATATACAGTCAATTCTTGTTAAAACAAACTCGGATTAGACTGATTTCCTGATACTATGAAATCTCTACATGGCGCCTGACAAATTTAGCTTACTGTAGATTATTTCTTAGAATACAAATTCACTTAACACACATTTTTTGTTTGTGCAAATTATTTCTGAGCCCCCTCAGGGAAGAAAAATATGAATAAAACAAAATTGCCCAAGTTCAAATAGCTGAGTGCAAAGGATATTGAGATTAGCATGTGTCTGAGAAATACAGCAGCACTTTACGACCCACGATATATCCAAGTCCTGTGGTGACTTTCAATAAAGCATACAAATGTATCTGTTTCAATTCAGGGCATATTTGATGTTACCATGAGAGTTTCACATTTTACATACTTCAAGGGTGTGTTAAAGACATGTTTATATCTGGATGTTGGACTGAAGAGCCCGATTTGAGGAGATTGTTCGCTATTATTACAGAACCTAGGTTAAGATCACTTTCACATATAACCTTAATAAAAAAGAATATATGTCGTATTGTTCAAAAGTTTATTGGCATTAATCACAGTAACGTTCATATTCAGAGACAATACTTAGTGGTGCACAGGTGAAGGAGCTGTGAAGTAAAACCCATAATTCCTGCTAAATTAATGAGGTATTTCTTTCTGTGCAGATGAGTATCTCATTCTCTCTCACAGACAGGTCTGTGAAATCCAGTTTAATATTCAAATGGATCAATCATTCAGGCTCATCACGAGCAGGTCTCACATACCAACGGACATGCAGAAGAATATGTCACTAGTATATATTCAAAACTGCCTTTTGAACTATGTAGACAGGGAATAGAGTTGCTTTAAATCACACAGACTGTGATTCCATTTTCAAGAACAATTATAGTTGGAATAATGAAGAGGCCTTGAAGGACTGCTGCAGGTCTCTGCTTTTTTATTCTTGTTCATGCAACTCTAACACCAAGCCCTTTACGGGAGACCATTTGGACCCTAACACCTCTATTTAAAGCTTCCTCTCCTTCTCAAATCTCAAACAAAAAAGTAGTTTTCCCGCTGCGTAAATCGAACAAAGCATCAGCCCTGGTAAGTAATGTAAAAATAAATAAAATGTATGATTAAAAAAAAAAAGCGTGAAAGCTTTGAGCCATGAGAGCCATCTTATGCAAAACATATATAAATAATTGCTGTACAATACAAGCTAACCTTAGCTGGGTGACAATCAGCTCACATCCTACATAAATGTTAAAACATATTTAGAAACATCTTAGGTCATGAAAGTTAATAAGCTAGGCTGTGTATTTAAAATTCTGTATTGCACCATAAACGAGTCAATTGTAACTTACGTTAATGCAGTTAAGGGAAAGCAGCATTTTAAAAACTGTGGTGGTTGTAATAATTTGGTGAGACAAGAAAGTGTGAAAGTTACCTCAAGAGCAAATAACAAAAGAAACAGCAGGGACAAGGGTGGGAATTGAAAGGAAGGTGAGTCTGTGCACAAAGAAAGGAGAACGATGAGAGCTACAGCATACTAATGCTGTTGGAAACACCTTCAAATGAGCTTAAAATTAATTCTGCATATAATGAAGAGGCCATTTGGAGAAATCAATGTCAAACGACTTTGTGATTTCGAAATACACCCTCTCCCCTCCAACACTGAAGGATAAATTCATAAAGTAGAAGCACGTAAAAGGCATATACATTTAATGGTGTGTTAAATGCCATAAAGCTGTATTCATGGTACTTTTTAACTTGTATATAGTGGTCAGCTAAAGTTCTTGGTAATAAAGGGACCACATTATAGGGAATATTATTATTATTTGATAATTATTTTCAGCTTGCCGTCATGCTTACCCTTTAAATATCTTTTGTTGTAATGAATCATGTGAGTCACAATTCCAGGACCCATAAGAGACACAGCAGTTGGAATGGGAGTACCAAAGGACGCTGGACGATTTTTCAAATCAAGGACACCAGGAAAAGACAAACAAACCAAATAGCACTATGATACACTATTGGTTAACTCTGTGACAATGGTTCCTGTGAAACAGATTCCAACTGCTTGTGTTCAAATGTGTTCCTGACATGAGAAAAGGTAAACTAGCCTCTTATTGTTGTACACATGCCACTCTATTGTGAAGAACATATTCAAGGTAAGATTAGCTGCATGTATGTATTATCTTTACATACACTTACAAAAAAAGCCTGTCATAAATTAAGGGTTTACAATACAGTGAGCTCTGTACATAACAGTGCCGGTAATGTAAAAGTCTTGTATGCATTTGTAAACTGTCAAAAGCATGTTACCTTATTTTTTTATAATTATCATTTTTTTTACTTTATTGTAAAGTTTAACTCAACAAAAGTGTTTAATTTATTCCGGTATGGTCAGAACAATTGCTGTGATTTATTGCTGATAGTTATCCCCAGCTCTCCTTGTACACATTTTATAAAAACTACCTCCCCCACATGCTAACCTCAGCAAAAGTTGTTAATGCTACAATCAACATCACCTGGATAACAGCATTATTAATGTCAGCAAAAGGCCTGCCTTGTGTGTCACATGATTTATGGAATGTTAACGTTCAGCCAAAAAGACTAGGATTACGATGGAAAAGTCAAAAGAGCAGTGTGTTATCCATGAAACTAAACTTAAAACGAAAGGAGCAGAATGTAATGATTTACATGCATAAATAAAAATAAGTCTCCCCGTTTGCCAGGCTGTTTTGGCAGTACCGTTCCGATTTGGGTTTACATGTACCTTTCTTTTAGGGAGAGAGATTCTCCTTCCAAATGCAAATGACCCTATTAATAATAAAATCCGGGAGGGTACAGTATATTTTAACGCATCTGTCAGCGTTTCATGTTGGTCTTGCGCATCTACTGATATTGTGCAGCTTTTTGATTGAGTTGAAGAAGCACAAGTGCAGCCTGCCTCAAAATAAAATAAGCAAAGAAAACTAAAACCAAAGCATAGCATTACATAGATTAAATTTTTTTTTTAAAAATCCATGACAGCCCTTTACACTATCCATGTATTATTTGCAACAACAACAAAAAAACAGACTGCATATGTATTTGTATACATAGTATACACCTACATATACGATATATCAAGGTTTCCATACAGAAGGGTAGCTTCAGCAATTCTGATCCTTGTGGTAGTCTACAAATAAATCTAAAATCCAGCACTTTACGTTAATAATAATAATAATAATAATAATAATAATAATAATAATAATAATAAAATACCTGAATCTCAATTCCACAGGCAAGGTTTTCACCAGCAGAATGTTGTTATATATTGTATTATTCTGGATCCAATATACTGGTAAATTTGTGGAACCAACTGTTTTTTTCTTTCCTTTTCTTTTTCAAGTTTCAGATTTTATTTCAACTCTATAGATGACATGATAGATGGTTCTTAAAGCTAGTGTAACATGAATTGCACATTATCTAATTGCTAATGGACTGAAAAGTCGCAATCAGCTATCCGATCACTAAAGAGGAAAATAGCAAAAGTGTCAATAAGAAATATATTTCTGTACTTTGCAAAGGGCTTTGTTATTATTACTATAATTATTATTATTATTATTATTATTATTATTATTATTATTAGTAGTAGTAGTAGTAGTAGTCGTAGTATGCAAAGGGCTGCGTTAAAACAGTCTGAATGAAAACCCCTCATATTATTATTATTATTATTATTATTATTATTATTATTATTATTATTATTATTATTATTTCAATTTGGTCAAAGAATCTTGTCATGGCTACTTTCAGGCTGATGTTGCTTATAATAAATAACTGCTTTGTACAGCTTTTATTTATAATAGAAAGTTGCTGAAGTTTTGTGAACATATGGTATGGCTTTCAGACTTAAAAAAACATAGTTTCTGGTCAATTTGCTCTGATTTTTAGCGTGAGAATCCACTGTTTTAAGCCGAAACATGTTTTGGCCATGCGCTTCCTCCTATATTGTGCGCTACATCACATTATCACGACAATGGAGAATTTGGGGTGTCTAAACTGCATGTAAACCACACCATTGTATCTTGTCATGTGGAAGATCGGTATTCTCAATTAAATAAAACCTTTATACCTTTATTTGTTAACTAAAGAGGCACGGAAGTAAGTTCTTAATGTCACAATATCCTTTTTTTCTTGTTGAATCAGCTTACATTCTTGAAAAAAAAACCCCACATTGTTGCTCCACGTATTACTGTTAGTTGAAATTATATAATTCAAAGGGAATTATTTTACAATACTGAAAATGTTTGTGCCGCAAGGGTTAGCCTGTGAAGGCGCTGGGTGAGTATTTAGCGAATTAGACACTTGGACACAGTCACAGGCTGCGTTTGCTCGTGTTTCTGCACACCACCAGATAAACACTTCAAAGCAACACGCTCATAAATATGAAATTAAAAGCAAGGCTTTGAGATACAGATTTCTTTGTTCCTCTCTGAAGTCAGGACTTGAATGACATAATGAGTCACTGATAATGTCATGGGACATGGCGTTTTATAACCCCCCCATTTTCCTCAGGAGGCAGTTATATATATATATATATATATATATATATATATATATATATATATATATATCAAAGACACTTGCTGGGGAACTATGTGATCTGCAAGCTTGCTACAAGTAAAATACATAATCTCAGACCACGACTGAATTCAAAACCTCTAATGCTTATGATCATCTTTTTTAGGTGCTGCTAAGGAGACTCGAGCTTATAGCTTGCTAAAACAAGCAGCAATGGTGGAAAATCCTACACTAAATCCTCATCTAACATCTACATAGCATTAAGAAGCGCTCCCCAGAATAACACACACACCACCAGCATTTCAATATCTGTGTCGTTTTCTGTTCTTTCCAACAGTTAATTGACAGCGGCTTGCTCATTGGACTTCTTTATTTGCTGTAATTGAGTTATTTATTCAGCTACTGTGGAAGCTGTTCCATAATCCCTGACTCTGTGCAATATATTCCTTTAATGCCAAGTTTAGTTTCATGGTTAACAAACTAACGGCACCACTAACAAACACTTCATTTACAAAACAAAGCCGCAGTCTCCAGTGATTTAAATATATATTTTTTTACATTCTCCATCAATTGTTAGCGTCCCACAACGATGTTCATTTTGTTAGACTATAATAAAATCCCTTTGAGTCTGTTTACGACATTATTCCATACTTTATTCTTCAATGTTCTGCAGCCTTAGGGATGTCAAGCTGTTTCAGCTGTGGGGGTAAAGTATTTTTAAGAATTTATACAATTCTTAAAATACTGTACACACTATAGACTTTTTGTATTTATATAGAAAGATCTCTCTCTCTCTATCTCTCTCTCTCTCTCTTTCTCTCTCTCGCTCTCTCTATATATATATAATTCTGTAAATTTAAAAGAGTGTTTCTGTTTATCAATTTTTATTAGGTATAAATAGTACAACTTTTAATAGTACAAATATTATACCTTTTAACAGTGTCAGCTGAATATGTAGCCTATATACTGTACATATATGCCAGCTACTACAAAGGTCTCTTACACAGATATTACCTTTAAATAGGAGCACCAGACTAACCAGCACTAAGGTCTCTTCTTCAGATGAGAAGTGATATAAAATATATGGATTTGCTTTCTCAATAACGAATCGGCTTTTGAAATACAATAATTTTATTTCAACATTTTTAGACTTTCAAATAATTTATTTACACTAAAGGTAATTAAGAATTGAATTCCTGAAAATCCCCCCCAAAAAGTTCAATATATTAGCATTTCTTTCATGAAATAGTAATATTCATCTAATTACTGCTTGATCAATAAAGCAATTGATTCCACCATGGTATACATGACAGATTTCCAGCACTTGTCAGGGTGCATCAGTCAGAAAAGGGCTCTGCTTTTTTTTAAAACAGTTACATGAGGCAGTTTGATATGAAACAGATCATCTGCATCCACAGACTTCTAGTAAGCTTTGATCTATACTGTGAAATAAATGAAACAGTTAAAAAAAAATCATTTGCATTAAACGCTAACCAATTTCAGGTAGCACTTTCCTCTTATTTTTTATTCCGTAATGCTTTCCACGAATGTAATTGTATGTGTGGTTACATAGTAATTATATTGTAAATGCACACGTCTGTGTGCAAATGCAGTGTGATTACAAAATATGCTAGCAACTTATAATTATAGTTATCATCCTATAATTAAGTGCATTGCTGCATAGTAACTACACAGCCACTATGTTATTACAGTGTACTTGCAGTTATTAGAAACACAAAGATTGTAGAGAAGAAGCATGATACATGTGTGATTTCAGCAACCCGAGAGTGTGGTTCAATAGGGGCTTTTTTTTGGCAGATATGTGCTGCTACTAAGCCTACAGAAGGTTAAATATGATAAATGGAATTTGGGACATCGTTTCAATCGCCTAATACAGTCAGTTCTCGTTAGTATGAATTTCAAGGGCTCAGCAAAAAAAATGGGTCTATTACCTAGGAATCTAAAGCCAGACGCGTCAGTTTTTATTGATGTTACAGTAACGCTGAAATCAAATTTCAATTACAGAACAATGAATAGTATTACACATTTAAAAGTACTGTGCATGTGTACAGCTGTATGTGAATTTTTAAAAAGTATACATTGCAGTAGTAATTCACAATAAGCAACTGCTACATTTTGCCGGAACCTTGTAGAAAATGTGTACAATCAGGAAATGTGTCTAATCTGAGTTTGTATTAATGAGAATTCACTGTATTTGAAAATAAATTAACATCTCAAAAATACTTGGAGTACACTAATATGGATCTCTGTCTGAATGCTTGTTGCCCTTTTCCATCAGTAAGTCAGTTATTGCACAGATACAATAAAGTTTCATGTGGTCGTATGTCCAAATTGAAATGTGTCAGCTCTATATAGAGCTATGGTACTGTACTAAGAAAATGAACATATTGTTTAGTGGCTGCACGTATTAATGTCTGACTGGCTTCCTTCCTTATTATAATGGAAATCTTCATTATAAATGGAAATCCTCAGCCATTTACAGCTGTTGAATTACAAAGCTGACCCAAGCTGAAGGTGAAAGTCCTGAACAGAATTCTTTGCAAACTTTAACTTCCTCGATTTGCATTTCTGTGAACCTTTTTAGAAACTCAGCTATTTCATATCCGTTTAAATACAAATTTCAACTGGGGCCCTGAGACAGCTATTGATATCACTCTGCGCATGATGAATGATGCAATTACAGACCTGGTTCATTACTTCATCTGGAAACTGTAATAACGTTACATGCAGAGGAGTACAGCACAAAATGTCGAATCAAACAAAAGAAAGAAAAATAAAAAGACTAGACAAACAGGGTCTATTGCATCCCTGCCTTTAACAAAACTGGTAATTAAAAGTATGAAGAATATAAAAAAAAAGTCTTCTGAAAGTCTAAGTCTAACACATAAAAAGTGCTAGTGTGAATCGTTTATATTTGATGGCTAATAATGGAACGCTGTAAAATACATGAACAGTTTTGGTAAGAAGTCTCACGCTCGTTTGTGCTTAATTAGTACTGCTGTGTTGCATTTCGATAGTGTCAGGATTCCTGGAGTTCTGTAGGGATTCCATGATTCAGGATGTCCGAATGAGAGTGAGTTGTTTACAGCCATCTATTGTGTATAACAGAATTACTCCTTAATCAAGCTCCACATTTATTTTTTTTCATAACGGATACAAGAGTGTTTACATTTTAAATTACTGTAAACCTTAAAAGAAATACTGTACAACAGACAACCTGTATGGAAAACTGTAATTGGATCAATTTATTGTTTAAATTACATTGAGTTAATTCAATTGATATTAAACCTTTGGAGAGTGTATGTAACATATTAAACCTACTGCCATGAACAATCTAAACTAAATGATTTGCTTTGCTTCCCTGCTGGCAGAGACTAGGCTGGCAAAATGCACTTTTTTATTTTTTACTGTAGATTTGATTTAAAGTGCATTAAAAATAAAAAATAATTTACTCTTCAGCTTTAAGATTATCATAATTTAGAGATTATTCAACATCTGTGCTGTTCTGGATAAGAGACAAGGTCATCTATTTCTAAAATCAACATTTCTGTAGGATTTCGGTTTAATATAATAACCCATTCACACATTTGTTTTAGCAGTTTATTTCAACCGATTGGTGTTTGGTGGAGTTTATTTTAATCAAACCAAACTAAGACCACTTAAGGAGATTGTCTCAGATGGTTTGGGCATAGGTGTTTGGTTTGTTTGTTTGTTTCAATGCCAAGCAAAAGCAAAATTAGTTCAGAAAAATGTGGACTTGAACCAGCAAAACACAGTGCAGAGTTTTCATTTAAATATGATGTGAATTCAAAGAGGAACAGCGTTCTTTTCATTGTTGTTTTTTTCAGTTTAGTCTGAACTTGGTTCATTTGGGAACCAACTATATGTCGATATGTCTCAAGATTACAGTTAGGGAGCTAGGCAGTCTGTTGACTTATGTGTCTCATGTAACAAAATATCGAAAACAATTATATCAAAAATTATAACACTGAAGATAAAGGACTATGACTATGTTGCAGAGTGATTGGAATCTGCTTCCACTAAACACTTGTAGGGCTAACATTTTGTTTTTGCTTTATAAACTAAACGCTGTCATAAATGTACATAAATGCTTGATTGTTGGGTAGCTTCTTCCTTGATAATTTCCCTTTGTAAACGTACATATGTGTTACAAATCAAAAGCTGGCAAAACCTGGCTGATTTTCACATTTACAAAACTTGGACTACTTAATGTAACAGCAGGTGGGTAGCTTACTGCTAATTGGAGTCTGTGCAACTAGCAGTGTTGCGAATCTAGAAAATGTTATCACACAAGCATCTCCTTTAAAAATATGTAGATTTCAGATTTTGAAATTAAAAAAACAGATCTGTCAGTGAGATGAGGTTAAAAGCTTTACAGCCACATATGCAGGTGAGCCCAGTTTATTTGCATCGTGGTTAAGACACTGGTTTGTGCTGTGCATGGTCACCCGTTCACCTGCCTCTGCTAAACAGACAATGGAGTAGTGATATATACACACACACACACACACACACACACACACAGTGCTACCCCGTTATAAGGTGACCTGTTATAGTGTGGAATCGGTTACAACACGGTAAGGTTGTGGCTCCCATTTCCCCCATAATGCAATTTGACTCGCAAACGTTGGGTGAACGTTTCAGGTATACAGTACGAAGCATGGCAGACAGCAAAATTCTTCTCTGTTACAATGAAACTTGATGCGGTGGACAGAGGAAGAAAAGGTGAAACTCAAGCAGCAGTTTCAAAATATATAAATGTTGCAAAATCCACATTGCGTGGATGGCTAAAAAATGAAGAAAAACGAAGAGGTTTTCTTGATAAGATTGACTCCAAAGAGGGCTGCTCCAGGAAAAAATGCAATGCGCTAAAGTGAGCCAAGCTGCTGTGTGAACGTGCTGCTGTGAGAGTGCAAGACTGTTGGTTGTTTTTGGTGTGAACCAGGGGCCAGGAATAATCGTCCCAATAACCATGGATTCGAGTACCTGCAAATCTTCCACTGTATGCTACAATATTAACTTGCCTTGCGAGCATTGTAAATCATTTCTGGAACAAAATGCCAATATTTGTTATAAGGCGAAACGCAAATAACGCGGTCTCCTAATTATGGACCCCGACAAGAATATATACATAATGTCAACCTTGAATTAGTGTCAGCTACCAATTGTAATGAAGTGAACAGTAATCTCAAATCCCTTTCTTTACAGTCAGTGTGTGCTTTAAGTTTACAAATACATTTCCAGCCTCGGCTGGGGAGTTGTTAGTCAAACTGCCTCGCCAAATAACTCTCTCAGTGATGGCTGAAATATGTCAATCAAAATTTCAAAACAGTACAAAGTGCTTGAGTGTCAAAATCAAGGAAGTCAAAATGCAGTGATACAGGTTAACTGTTTTTATTATCTAAAAAAAAAAGTTGTTTTAAAATCACGAGGTGTCCTGGCTGAAATAATGTCTCCATCCATGCCCTTGACTCTTGTGGAAACAGCAATATCTACCACGTGTCAACCACAGATGAGTTTAAAATGAATTCAACCTGACAGTAACCCAAAGGACTGATGAAGAATCACTTCTCTACATGCTAGCCACTTAAAATGTGTGAAAAGCCATTTTAACATGGAATGTAAAAATAATAAAATATACACCGTACCTAGAAAGTTAGTTTGAGGATTCTTCAAGGATTTAACTGCAGCGGTTGCTTTTTATTAGGTGTTTGTTGGTCCCATTAATCAATTCAAGTACCCATTGATGTTTTTAAGGCTTTATCAAAAGCCATGCATTCTTCAAACACACATCACAGCTTTCTGATTCCAAAAAAAACAAATACTTAAGCTCTGTGCAATTTCTCTACCAATAAATTGGTAAATGTTATAGAACTGGGCCAAGTATGAGTTTTTCATGGCTTAATAAACTCAAATAAATACTCAAACATTCTTTCTATTTTAGCTTAGCTTAACTAGTAAGTTACCATGTCCTTTTAAGGGTTATTCCTTCCTATAGCCACATATGTTTGCTGATCCATATTACATCCAGATATAAAAAGGAAGGTGCAGGCCAGGTATCAGATTTTGTAATAATTGAAAGTGCTATTGTTACCCCCGAAATTGTTATAAAAATAAAATAAAACATAAATCAATACACACACACACACTTCCAATTACCATTTAAGCCCCTGTGTGCCAGTAAAACATAGTAAAAAAGTAAGACACACATCTGATATGTACTTTTTATGAACAATAGAACACATTTATTTTTGAAAAGAGTAACACAAACATCATACACAATAAAAATAACGTTGTGTTTTTTTTGGTAAATAGCACCACATGCAATAAACAATAAATAAGCTATTTATTTGTACACAGTATAACATACAAAACACAATGTTATAAACAGGAAAACACATATGCAAGATTTGCAATGAATAAGTAATAATAAAAAAAGCTCTGTAAACAATAACATGCACATTATTACTGTTGGTATGAGCGCACAGAGAGACGTGAACACCTTGAAAGCATGCAGAGATGAACGCCGGAGAGTATTGCTCTGTTTCTGTATACTCCTGTGCTGAATCAAAGGATGGCTTCGGCTCCACGTCTTCATCATCATCATCATCATCATCATCATCATTATTGTTGGAAAACATGGAACAAGTATTGAATAGCAGTTTGCTACGCATGAGGATTGATAGGGCTGTATTCATGTTATTTTTCTGAAAAGTGATTTAACATTGGATAGAAAAAACTGTTAGTTCCAAAAATGCAAGCACTGCTGTAATAGATGAAGGCTGGCTATATACTCTGGGTATATAGATACTTGCACTGCATTGACTCCGAGCAAGCAAGAAATAATAGCAGCTTCATTGAGCAATGGATGGTAGCAGAGAGCTGAGAAAAACACCAAGTTAACGTATATTTAACTATATTTAAACAACCGCACATTAGAAGTAAATTGAAGGCAATATGGTAGAGAAGTTACCCTGAAGTTATGACAACTGAAAATGATTCTTTTGTGTCAAAGCAAATGACTGGCCAGCAGCACAAGGTTGTACAAACAAGTCCTTTGACCTCCAGCCCTGACATGAAAGACGTTTGCCCTTCGGGGAGTCCACTGTGGGGTATAAAACTAATTAAACAGGTTTTTGCTTAGAATATACAGCTGGTTTATGAGGGGGTCATAAAGCTAGTCTTCAGGGGGATCTGGAAGGAGCCAGACACTTCAAAGGGGCTGATAAGAGATTTGTAGATTTGTATAAACTAATCAAGAGAAACCTGTTTTTTCCTGATTGGAGTGCACATGGTACATAGTGACCAGAATAATGCATTGTCCCTTTGCCATTGGTTGAGTGTTATAGGAAGAGGAGGAGAGAGACACCTATGCAGAAGGGTATTTAATGTCATGTAAAAGATGTAACAACTGGTAATCGATTCTATACTTGGACTGGTTTCCCTGCATGTATGAAATAAACTGAACACTGATTAAGAAATGGCGTCTCTGCGGTTTCTTAAGAAACATCGATACTCACGTTTTAAGTTACATCAATTATCATCATCTTTTTCACAAAGTAAACCTTCTTCCAAAAGTTATTGTTTTCAAAATTTTCAAAACTGTTCTTTACTTCCGCTGTCTGAATCAATCTTGAATGTTGACGTATTTAGTTTGCAAAAATAGCGAGCAAATTATACCCATATAAAATAAAAGTAAACAAGTAGTCGTGCAAATAAACTGTCCCAAAATCTACACCTTTGGATTGCCGATGGTTTGCTGCTGCATTTTCCAGATGAAAGGGATGTTTGCACGAAATGCGATTTGATACAAATGTCCCCATACAAACCCTGACTCTGAAACAAGCATTCCACAGCACACATACTGACAGACCAGGCTGCGAGAAACCCCATAGAATAGACGGCAAACCTTGACATACGCAAGTACGGCATGGTACTGCAAGTGCTCTGTCTTTTACATCCTGGAGCTGAAGCGGTTTACAGATTTCTAAGTGCAACTGCTACTGAAATGTTCTGATCAGGACATGATTTATAATAGAGCTGTGCAGTCCTGCTTTATAACTAACCTAGGGAGGCATTTTTATTGCACAGACAACAGCCTGAAAACGTGTCCGGAGTATTAACAGTTCACCTCAGAAGTAGCAGCATGTTTGACATTTATAAATATAGCAGCCCACAGACAACAAAGACTACACAGTTAATCACAACAACATTTTAGAATATGCAATGCTGTTCACAAATTTTAATTGGTGTAGAAGTATAATCAAGTCCCCCGAGCCATCATTTCCATATACCAGCAAAGTAAATACCGACTGACAACAAAGTGACATAGAGGAATGAAACCAATTGTAGCATTTTAAGTACTGCTTTGGAAGTGGAATAAAGTATTATTGAATTGACCACTACCAAGGTCTTTGTGAGGTCCAGTGGTCTTGTAGTTTGACCTGATAATTGATTTGAAAAAGTATATTTTATTAAATTTAAAAGACTAATTGGTTACATATGCCTAAATTGATATTTAGAGTAATCATTTCCCCCTATAGCTTAACCTTTATTCCCAAATATGATTTTGTGACCCGTCCACCCTCCTTATATCATTCAGTATACAGCAGTATACAGTATTGACCTGGATTATGTTGATGCTGTTATTGTCTGTTCGCCCCATCATGTAAACAAGGTCTTGAATCTCATCGTCGCAGATGACACTTTTAAATGGGAGACTGAACAGTGATATAGTCTAACAGCTGCCAATCAGGTGAAAGATAAAATTATTCAAATTGTAATACAAATGTGAAGAAATAATATAAAAGTATTAAAGATGTTTCTTCAGCAGAGATTTGCTTTAAATATATACAGACAGTTCTGATTTGACACAATTTCAGTCTAGGTAAAGCAGTGACATCAGTTACTTTTCCTTAATAATATGGTGTTTGTACACAGCAGCTGATCAAAGCTGTTGTTCATATATTCTAGGAGAGAGCATGTTTGTTTACATGACCTGGGTAAACAAAGGGCAATACTGTATTTTAATGGTTAAAAAATAAGCAGTCTTTAGACGGTAACTGTTTAAATCAAATCAACAGACCCCATTTGGCATTTATTTCCAGTTAAGCAAACAAATTTAAAAAAATGGTGCAATGGGTGGTGATTGTGAATTTAAAGCTATTGATGCATTATGAGCATCAACAACTTACTCAAACCTTCCACTACTGTTTTCTACTATTGTAACAACCTTGACTTGCATAAAGAAGGAAAAACAGTGAAATAGCTCGCATCACTCGATTTTCAAGGTGTGGTATCCGAAGCATAATCAACAAGTACATAGAAACATCATCTATAATTGACAAACCCAGGACTGGAAGACCCAAAAAGCTGTCTAACAAGGATGAGCAACACTTGAAGATAATATCCTTAAGGAACAGAAAGAAGACAAGCATTGAATTGACAGCAGAACTGGCAGAAGGCACAGGTGTCGTTGTCCATCCATCAACAGTCCAAAGCACCTTTGACCATTGTTCCATAGTCCAATTCATGTGTTCTTGTGCATATTTTAGCCTTTTAGTCTTGTTCCCCTTTCTTAACAGTGGTATTCTTACTGCAACACATCTTTATAAGTCCTGATTTCAAAAGTGACCTTCGTACTGTTGATTTGATGGACAATGACATCTGTGCCTTCTGCCAGTTCTGTTGTCAATTAAATTCTATGATTGCATGATACGGTTAAATTCCTATCGGCTAAATGCATAATTCACTTAATTGCATAAAGCTGCGTTGTCCCAGAGTCCATTGCATTTTAATTTTGGATAATTACATAATGCAAACAACTTTTGAAGGAGTAGTGGTTAGGGCTCTGGACTCTTGACCGGAGGGTCGTGGGTTCAATCCCAGGTGGGGGACACTGCTGCTGTACCCTTGAGCAAGGTATTTTGCCTAGATTGCTCCAGTAAAAACCCAACTGTATAAAATGGGTAATTGTATGTAAAAATAATGTGTAAAAAATAATGTAATTGTATGTAAAAATAATGTGTAAAAAATAATGTTATTGTATGTCAAAATAATGTGATATCTTGTAACAATTGTAAGTCGCCCTAGATAAGGGCGTCTGCTAAGAAATAAATAATAATAATAAATAAGAAGAAGAAGAAGAAGAAGAAGAAGAAGAAGAAGAAGAAGAAGAAGAAATGAGTGTTTCAGAAATAGCAGTGTCGTCCAATGCAGAGCAACAGCATGACAGCAGGAAAAGCCGGCAAGACATACTTGTAATAAAATATAAAAGAACGTTTTGCTGAATGAACAGTAATATGTGGCCTAAATAGTTTATTTCAAAATGTAAATTTGAAATTTGTATTATGATACTGTATCTCAAATGTTAGACATACAACATGGTGCTGGAAATCAAACTGTGCCTGAGGGGGGCATTTTTCAGCACTAATTCAATTTATTCAAAATTTTTTGGGGGGAGTTCAGAAATGTGTTAATATTTTTATAAAAAAATAAAACAAGGAAATACACTTTCATAACATTATTTATACTTACGTACTTACAACACAATTATATGATAGGGAAACATTGCTAGATACATGTTTTCATCCTCCCAGTTGTACTGTATAATCATGTGCTAAGTGCATGTGTAACTACATGTAATGTAACGTATTTTGAAGTGTATCTGCCATTTGATGCACCATTTTCCTGTTTTATTTTAAAAGCCAGCATACTTCTGCATGCAGTTTAATGGTATCTTGGAAATGCACTGCCCATTTCTCCTGTGTGTTCTTGATCTTTTTTTCAGATCTGCCTTGTATGTGATTATTTTTTTCCTTATATAAGATCTAAGAGATCAAAGGCAGGCAACTGGGAAACATCACTTTCAGCATTTTCTGAGAATCTTTCCAGTGAAGTTGCTGGAACCGCTATCATTTTAAGCCCAAAAAGTGTGGAGGACTGGTATAAGAGCAAAAATGTGCTTTTCTTTCCATCTGGCTTTGTTTAATTGCAATGGATTTCAAAGACTTCCATTTCTATTCCAGTTCTATATCTTCTATATGAAATGTTACTTCTGAAAATTCAGCACCACATTTTGATGGGATGAAAATGTCCTTTTCTTAAGTTGGATCATAACACACAGAAGGTAAATGAGACCGTGGTTTTGTTCTCGTCCAAGTGACTTAAGCATAGCACACACAGACCCCAATCAGGTTTTAATAGACCAAGTATATCCGGATTAACCTAGATTTAATCCTGTTGCATCCTTGAACACATTTGATAAATAATATCAATAATATCCTACCCCACAGTACTTTCATCCACTGTCAGATTGCACCAGAGACTGTCAACATCACACAGCTGTTACTTTGCTTTTCATTGGAAAAGGCTGCTGTTTGCAGCAACAAGATGACTGACCATTATTATTATTTTTTTAATAAGCCATTTTGGGTTAGTATTTCACATAAATGTGACCCTTCAATTACTATTTTGTGAATATTAATTATTATTTAAAGGGAAGCTAAAGACAAATGTGTTTTTGCTGCAGGTAATCTGTTCAATTACATTATTGGAACTATAAATTCCATAATTCTAAGTACCAGTACATTAAAAAAAGAATGACCTTATCATTAGTATAATGGCATTTTATGTACACTTATTTGTAATTAGTGCCTTCTAACTTAACTCTTGATCTCTACAATATTTTTTTTTCTCGACAGTATGTTTCTAGACACAAGAAATAGGGGGCAAATAGGTAAGAAAGTGCATTTTAAAATCTTGGTTAACACTCATTTAAACTTCTACTACTAAAAATCCTACTACTGAGCAGTAATTGAAATATTGAAAACTTTTTTTTCTCAAATTGATTTGAGAAATGTGGGTTTGTAACGACACTAAAATAAATACATAATAACAAAACAAAAAAAGTACTACAATATGGTCTTCTGAGAATACAGAGTCAAACAACACTATACAAAATGCTTAGGACAGGCATATAATTTGCTTAAAATCTTTTGCAAAGTGCAAGTCCCTGAAATATCAAAATTTAAATGCACTTACTGAATACAACTCAATACTTAGGACATTTTAGACTACACGTCCTTATTCAGCTAGATTACAGCACAGTAATAAAAAGTGCTGATTTTTAAATGTATAGTTTTTTTTTTATTTTTATGACTCACAGAGCACTTTGACTGTCAGATATATAGGACTTTAATGTAAAAGATTACTCAAAGTTGCTATTATGCATTCCTGCTGGACACAAGTTGGAGCAGTAAGATGTTTTGTTCCTATGTATTCTTATTGAAAACATCAATTATTTAAAAGTTTCCATTGAAATAATTGTATCTTTTCTGTATTCTTTTATTTAGAAATTCAATCTGGAACAATAACTCACTGAGATCACGAAACATATCCAGATCCAGTTTTAGTCATGGTTCCTGGGATAAAAAAAAAAAAAAAAAATCTCTGCTCAACACTTCTTAAAACAGGTTGGTTTAGTATGAGAGACCCAATGCTGTTAAGATATGCTGAAGAAAGCTAATGATGGCATTTTAAAAAGATGCAATTAAATTAGACAATATCTATAAAACATGCAGAAATATAATCCTAACAAGCAGCATTTGGGTGAGAAAAAAAGGAAATGACTGTTTATTCCAGTTTGTTTTTCACAGCTATAGCTTGAAGGTGTTATTACCCTAATGCTGCAAGTGTAACAGACAGTGCTGTGTGAGGCATTGCTGTTATGGACTCAAGCCCAGTTTATTTGCATCGAAGAAGCTCGCTTGCGGTGTGGGAGGTTGCCTGTTTACGCCCAGCACGTACAGCAGTAACAAAGGCATACATTTGTGGAATGTCACTTGAAATCAATAGGCTAAACTATAGAAGAGCATAGGTAACAGACACAAAGTGTGCAAATAAAAATGAGTGCTAGATACTGACTGCAAGGGTATCCAGCAATATACATTCTAAAGAGGAAACCACAAAAACAACATTAAAAACAGCTTTCAGCACAGGCTTTTAGATTTCCCTGGTTTTGGCAAAGGCTTGGTGCTGCTTCAGAATTTACAGCACTCAGCTGAGAAAGACAGGGGGTCAGTTTGACTGCCAAGCCCCCTCACAGTGCTGAAAATGAGGTGGAACAGATTGCAAAGAGTAGGTTTAAATGTATCTGTCTTGAATGCTATTGGCAGTTGCCACTGAAAGAAGGTGACATTTTTTGGTGCAGGAATTTTCTTGTAAATCGAATGATGATTTTCCAGGCGTATTTAGAGTTTCCTATCTGAAACTACATAAGCTTTACATTCTATTTAGTTTTGTTACCATTCAGCAAAAGAAAAAAAAAATCTCAGTACAGACTTTACATTGGCAGCAATAAATTCATCTCTTTCCAGTTGACTACTGTATATATTTGACACTTCCAAGTCTCATCTGTCTTGTACTGTGATCAAACTGAAAAAGACTTATAGATCAAAACCTCCCTAAATAATCAATGAGATTTGCACATTTAAAACCTTCATGACTCTTGGGATTTTGTTTAACTGTTTGCTGCAGTTAAACCCTCTTTTCCTGAATGCCATCAATGATGTTTGCATGCTTTGGGGTCTGTGCTGGTCAGTCACCCAGCTTTGAAGGGGTATCTCGGATCTTAGAACTTAAGCCAGTAAATGAGAATTAACATTTTCCAGTGGGAAAAGAGCTTGTATTTCTTCCACAAAGAATCTCAATCTATTTCTTTGCCACACTAACACTGAATCACGAGCAGTCAATGTATTATTACTGGGACTTTTGTGGTATGTTTTATTATTGTTGTTCTCATATGGTATACATGTATCAGCTTTACTGTGTTACCAAGGTTTGTCCTGTTTAGTGTTAACATTGTAAATGAATCCCAATCTAACCGATTTACTTCTACACGATGATTGGACCCAAATGCTCTCTTTTTGCTGAGTGGCTATATTCATCGCTCTGTCAGTGTATCAGATGTGTGATATTGTCCATCACAACTGAAACGTCCTTGTAACAGAGAAATGCAGCTTTTATATATTATAGAAGAAAGAATTAGAGACAAACTGATCAAGGCTGGAAGGTACTAAACTGCTCATAGATTCCATACACAGACAATAACCATCGTATAACTCTATTTTATAATCCAGGGCTGGCAATGAAACGGAAAACAAGCAATGTGATTGGTCGACCAAGGCTCCAGCTGTCCCTTTACTTGTTGGATATGGACAGTTGGAGCCTTGTCACATATTTGAAATCACTGTGCTGCCTCAGAGGATTTAAAGTACCGGTAGCCATCTTGCTTACAGTTACAGATGTACAGTAACTATAAAACTGAGTGACCAATTACCAGCAAAAAAAAACCCAAAAGTAGTAAGCAGACATGACGATTTGGATGAAGAACAATTAAATGAACTGGAAGATAGCAAAACCAAAAAAACTCACTGTTTGACCTGGATTATAAATGCAATAAGGCCCTTGAGGGTGTTCAAATACATCCATATATTGCTTTACTGTTAATATACGGGTTTAAAAAAAAATTGAATAATTGTTTCCACTTATTGGAAAACTTCATTTTGTCCACCGGCATTTTGAAAAAAAGAAGTTCTATGAACAGAATTATTTTAAGAGGATGAGATACATGGCTGATTGTTATGTCACTGTTTTGAACTTACATTGCAGTAGAAGAGAGTTTGGTTACACAAAAGTGTGTGCTATGCATGGCATGTGTTTATGTATGTTGTCTGAGTAATCAACAGCTGATTCATTAAGATCCAGAATTAGGCACATGATTACATCACTACCCTACCTAAGAAACACAACAGTGAAGAAGCAATTACTGTCAAACTACTACAAAGACAGAAAAAAAAGTTAAAAGGTTATTGAGTGGGTGGGTATATTAATCTAAATGCCATCAGTCAAGCCACAGGAAAAAAAAAAAAGAAAAACTTCTTTAGTGTTTGTTCTGTCATGTGATCTGTTTTCAACAAAGAAACATGCAAGAACAATAGCAAGGCTTTACTGAAAACAAATACTGTTCAAGTTAATAAAGGGACTTCTTCATGTGTGACTTTTTCTAGTGTATATACAACTTAGCTGATCCATAACCGTGGCAAACCCATCAGTCTTGAGCTACATTAATTAGAACTACTGTTTAGAGAACAGACTACAAAACATACTCCTGGAATGTGAGAAACTGCAATACACCTGACTGTGACAGTGTGTGTGTCACAGAATGAAATCCCATCATGCATGGTGTGCATGTGTATATGTGTGTGTATATATATATACAGTATATATATATATATATATATATATATATATATATATATATATATATAATCCAGGGCTGGCAATGGAACGTGAAACAAGCAATGTGATTGGTCGAGCAAGGAAGGATACGGACAGTTGGAGCCTTGTAACATATTTTAAATCACTGCGCTGTCTCACTGAATGTAAAGTATCGGACGGTAGCCATCTTGCTTTTACAGTTACAGATGTACAGCTGTAACTATGAAATTGAGTGACCAATTACCTGCAAAAAATCCCAAAGTAGTAAGTAGACATTCTGATTTGGATAAAGAACAATTAAATGAACTGGAAGACAGCAAAACAAAAAAAACTATATATATATATATATATATATATATATAGTCTTTATACTCAGTCACCCTAACTTAATGTATTTTTAGCAGTTTGTAAACGCTACAGAAAAACAAAAAAAGACACTTTGTGCACATTATCCACCTCTCTCAGACACATACCTTGAAAAATTACTGAAATCCAAGACGCCATTGTATTTATTTTTATTACACCCGTCTGTTCTGCTCAAACAGTGTGTCTGCACTGTCAGTGACTTGGTGTTGTTTTTTCAATGGCAATGACCACAATATCAAAAATACAGATGTACTTTCTTTTGCATGTTCCAATAAAATTAATGTACTCATCTTAACTTAGTGTGTAGTTCAAAGTTATAAATGGGACTACTTTATTGGCGTAAGGATATTTATTAAAAAACTAATAATTTTTGCCCCAAACATGATTCATAATTTTTGTTCTTCAAATCCACAGTTTGACCTTGATTATAAATGCAATAAGGCCCTTCAAGGCATAGGTATACATTGAATATACATACTTATTGGGGGTTAGACAGCCTATCGGGCCGTATTGCATATATATATATATATATATATATATATATATATATATATATATATATATATATATATTAGAGAGGGGACGAATACAGAGGTTCTGAATAATTTTCCTTTAAGGTCTCACTGAACCGACACATTTCAATTGAAAGTGGATTTTAAAAAAAAAGAACCAAATTTGAACATGGTGACGCTATAAAAGATGTCATTAGGTTCTGCAGAGTGCTTTCGATTCAAAGGGAATTGTCAGCTTTTAAATGGCCAATTATCATCATGTATGTTTTGCCTCATCTCAATTTAAATCTCAGTTTAAACCTCAACATCAATAGATTGAAGAACTGTTTTTTTTAAACCCTACATGAAGACATTACACACAATGCTTACGTGTTTATAATGTGGATCTGCATCGGCCACGCAAAACTCATCTGTTTACAGATTAGAAGGCGACAATTTGTTTTTAATTGAAAGCACTTTGGAGATTACACGCACAGCACAACCTAATTGTGTGATTTAAAAGTTGAACCGGCTTTCAATTGAAATGTGTCGTTTCAGTGAGACCGCTGTATTCGCCCCACCCCTAATATATATATATATATATATATATATATATATATATATATACAGCTCTGGAAAAAATTAAGAGACCACTGCAAAATTACCAGTTTCTCTGGTTTTACTATTTATAGGTATGTGTTTGGGTAAAATGAACATTTTTGTTTTATTCTATAAACTACTGACAACATTTCTCCCAAATTCCAAATAAAAATATTGTCATTTAGAGCATTTATTTGCAGAAAATGACAACTGGTCAAAATAACAAAAAAGATGCAGTGTTGTCAGACCTCGAATAATGCAAAGAAAATAAGTTCATATTCATTTTTAAACAACACAATACTAATGTTTTAACTTAGGAAGAGTTCAGAAATCAATATTTGGTGGAATAACCCTGATTTTCAAGCACAGGCTTGAAACAATTATACCAAATAGATCATACACCAAATTTAATCATACACCTGACTATATGCCTACAAAATCCCTGACTTTGTGCAAGTGTACCTAGAAGAATTGATGCTGTTTTGAAGGCAAAGGGTGGTCACACCAAATATGGATTTGATTTAGATTTTTCTTCTGTTCACTCACTTTGCATTTAGTTAGTTAATTGATAAATATAATCTATTAACATGTCTATTTTTGAAAGCATTCTTACTTTACAGCATTTTTTCACACCTGCCTAAAACGTTTGCACAGTTGTCATATATATATGATGATTGTCCTGAATTATTTATTTTATTTATTTAAGTGATCTTTTTTAGGTTCATCAACAAAGTATGGCTATGGCCAAAAATTTTGCATCACCTTATATGATTAATTAATTTTGTTTCATAAAGTTGAATGAAACCTGCTGAATAGTATGGCTTTTGGTAGACTAATTGCTATTCTGATTATGGTAATACCATAATTTCTCATTAGCGTCAGTAATAGTAACATACAGTCCCCCACTTAATTAACTGCATATAGTAATACTGCCCATGCCCTCTATAAAAATACAATAAGATAAAATACAAAATTGATGACTATGATTGCAAGTATTTATTTGAAGTATTTTTTTTTGTATAAACCTCCCAATTTAAAAATGTCATTCTATGTTTGCTGTATAATGATTTTTCGTTTTATTTAGTTTTATATTTGCATTTCGTTTTACATGTTGCATTTTGTTTTATTTCGTGCTATTTCATATTTGCGAACAAAACAGGGCTCTAAGTATACTGTATTTTAATAAACTAATACAAAAAGTTGAGCTTTTAACAATGTCACTGAGATAAGATGGTATATTACTATACATGTGTTGGTAACTAGATTTCTACATACTGTATGCTAACTAAATATATTGGAGGTTAGTTGTTAAGAAATATTAAAACTCAAGAGCACCTCTATATGGTGTCAATGGTAAGGACCTTGAACTCCTTAACCTTTTAATCGGCTCATCAGTGTGGTATCCAAACTCATTACGTGGGTCACGCTCTAAGACCAAATCATAAAATAAAAAGAATGCATCTACAGAAGGCTCTGGAGGTTTCTTCATTGGATTGAACTCTTGTGTTTTTTTTTTTGTATTGTAGTTCATATTGCTGTAGGCAGTCTAGCCTCTCAGAATTAGAACCACAACAAAAGAGAACAAATTTCCCACAAGAAAGCAGCTCCATGTTTTCAAAGACAGAGGCAGGCTTGCACTGAAACTGCCTGCCTTTCAAGCTTGAGTCTGGAATGCCCTGTGGGCAGCTTTCTAAGACAGTACCACTTTCCAGTCTCACTTAACTGTGCAGTCACTTAACTGATGATGGAGTTAGACAGATTCCTAATGGGAGATGCCCTTACAGAGATGTTTGAAAAACACCATTGGGATCCCAAAATACCAGTGTACTGTATTACCCTGAAAGAGACCCTAGCATAACCATTTCCAGAACACAGCATCACCAGTCATGGCAACACAGTGGTCCCAGTATGGTGACACACTGATGATGGTATTGTGTATCGCAGGCCTGGAATAGTTTACCAGTGTGTTTAGGCCCATATCAGCACCATATTGGTATGTCAGAATAATAATATCTTTATTTTTATATAGCGCCTTTCATAGTGGACCACGATCACGATCATAGTGGACCTACCTTTACAGAGGTAGGCTGTGAACTGTGCATTATGTGCAGAGTCACATACAATAGGACATTGATTTAACATCTCATCCGCAAGATGGAGCAGAAGGAGGTTAAGTGACTTGCTCAGGGTCACACAGTGAGCCAGTCAGTGGCAGAGGTGGGATTTGAACCAGTGACCTTCTGGTTACAAGCCCTGAACTTTAACCACTGGACCACACTGCCTCCTTGGAATTAAGCATTAATGTCTGATGCAGTGGCCATTACCAGTAGATAACTGACCCTAGTGACATTTGTCCCAAACCAAAAGTTGATTAGTCAATTAAATATTACATCGAACAATTGTTTTTTGTGAATGAAGACATACGTCAGATTTGTTTTCATGTTATATTTTGTACTGGATTGCTTGAAATACAGGTTGCTATTTAAAGTGCGTTTCAACACTCTAAAGCGCTGTCCCAACCCTACTGGGAACCATCCTTGTGAGCTCCCAGTTGAGAGAGGACTACTTAACTGCTGGAATCCCTGGACAGGAAGTGGGCAGTACAGTATATGGCAATGGTATGTGATGCAAACCTAAATTAAATGTACAGTAATCTAATTTGCTTTGCAATCCAGGACCTAGAGTCTATCCTAGATACCTGCTTTACCAAGGAGGCACTACAGTCCACAATTTAGGATTGCTTATTTTTAAATAATATATTTGAACATGTTCTCAGGTCATACTGTCAGATGTTGTAAGGACAATACTGTGGTTTAAATTATGGCATCAAATCCCTCCCTAAATATCAGTTGGTCCTTGATTGTTTTCTTTATCTTTACAGCAATAAATTTAGGACTGGTTAAAGTGTACAAGGTTATTTATACTGTACGTGTACACAGTTCTTTCCAGCCAAAGTTATAGCAATTTTGTGACATGTGTTTTCAATGTATCTTTAAAGTGTAAAATTGTAATTAACTTTTGCTCCTGTAAATTGATATTCAAAACCAGCTGGTAATCAGAGTGAAAAAAAAAATAAATAAATAAAAAAAAATGCAAATTGCGCTTAAACTGTTTTAAAAACCACAGATCTCATTGGCACAGTTACATAATACTGTGTTAATCTACATTTTTGCCATAAGTTATACCTGTTTTTTTTCTGAATTAGGAAGTAGCTAATTGAGAAAGTAAGGATAAGAGCCTTCAGAGACTCTTAACTAATTCTCGTATTGATTGCCCTTCTGATCTGAAAGGAAGCAGTCATTTCTAAGCAGCTGCTTAATGCATATAATGCATTTAATCTTGACTTCATTTATTTTTAATACCCACTAGCATGCTTTGTTCTTGCTTTGAAGATGCTTCTTCAGTGAAGATTCACAATGATACACGAACGGAGCATGAAATAAACAAGGATGTGTGACTAGGGCAGCTAATTCAAGAGACTGTATTCAGAAAAGAAAAACTAAAATAAGGAAGCTTAATGTTCTTTCTCGCTATGAAAATACAAGACAAATGTAATCCAAGAATGTACTACTGGATTTAAAATCACACTTTAATTCCTGCTTAAGAAGTTTCAGAACAAGATAATTGGCAGAGCCCTTGAAGATGAAGGTATTATATTTTCAATCTTTGTTTCGTTTTAAATAAGCAGTAATTTTTCTCACAAGCATTTCAGTGAAATTCACTCCCCCAGAAGGTAAATGAAATTCGACCCGGAAGGTAAACGATGTGGAGGGGCGGTTCCAACAATTGATGGTATATAAGGGGATGTAGCGAGGTGACCTGTTCCTTTGTTCTGGTTAATGCTGAACCGGAAGGAGAACCTGTATTGTTATCGTGAGTGTTTTGTTTGTTTTGTCGTGTCTAAAAATACTTGTTGTTATTGGACGGCTAACACGATCCGGAGCTGTCGCTACAGGCCAGCACGAAACCCGAACAACACTGCACTTGAGTCCTGATTAATTGTATTTGTACCACGAGCACTACAGCACTCACTATGGACTTGTGATCGTGTTTGTGTTTATTGTGGGTGATTAAATAATCGGGACTATTATTTCAGGCCTGAACCCGTGGATTAAACAGAGCAATACACCATGCTGTGTACTGCCTGTTATCATTTATTATTTACTGTTGTCATGAGACTGTGGATTACACATAAATAAACCATCATTTCACCAGTACTGTGTTGTTTGTCCTTGTCTTAGACCGTTTCATCACAACTGAATAAGTGCTTCATAGAGATATGTAAAAATGAGTGTGATATAAGGAAGCAGAGAAAGACAGACAGACAGGGTGCCTCTATGCACCTGCAGATTATGATACTCTTATTAACTTTCCTAAAGAATGTCCTCATCACAATGAGCTTATTGTAAAAGCAGTTTTAAAAAATGTAAGTGTGGCAGACAGACATAATCCCACAGCACGATACACTCAATATCTTCATCTACATAATATATGCAAAGCTCTAAACTGTGACATACACATGGACATTCTTATGACTGCCCGTCTCCACATATCACTTGCCAGGGATCACTTTCCAGGGATATACATCCGCAGCGAGGGGCAGTAAGAATGTGGACTAAAAAGCTTTGAGAATCTCTTAAAGTATTTATTTTAAAATAGTAAAAACAAAATACAATAAAACTGTATTTTAATTAGCTTAAAAGTGGCCGATGTAAATATTAACATTTACATAGTTCCCTTGGGTTTAGCTTCCAACTCCCTTAACATCATTAAATATATACGTGAAGGGTCCATGATGAAGCAGATTTGTGAGTCTCATGGGGGTCAGTATTATTTGCCACTTAAATCAGGAAGAGAGACCCCAGTGTGTGAAAATCTTGGAACAAAACTAAGACATGAACTCAGACAGAGAATAAAGGCCATTTCTGCTCTCAATAACTTACTGTTGCAGTAACTCCCAGCCCTTCCTCACCAAAACCATTTACAAACAAATTCAGTTCAAAATGAACCTTCACTGTAACCAGAACCAAACTACTTTTTGAATCCGGGATTTAATGTCGCATCTGCAAATGTAATCGTGTTTTTTTTTTTTTTTTCATCTAGAAGTAAATGGCCAGATCTAAGTATGCATTGAAAGATGGGCACATTGTTTGCCGCTGAGCTTTATACATGTTCATTATATATGGATATCCTTTCTGTCAACAAGCCGGTGGATATTATAAACTAACCCAGCAGGAGGTAGACTTCTCAGCAGCTGGACTTATTATAAGTGATACTGGTGTATTTGTTTCTACATTTCTTAATTAACTTTGCTGAATACAAGCTACAACTACAGACATTTCTAATGCATTGATTGCATCACTTTGTGACACTGTTTTGTGATCGGTTGACAGAATGACTACACTGCAACTTTAATCCATAGTGTCATATTTATCATCAACTTGGTCAATTAAACAACTAATTAAGCAATGCACTTAAATCGCAGGGGGGTGTATAGTTGGTGCATCCATCAGCTATTTAATCCCCCCACCTCCCCTAAAGACTACTCTTTGCAAAATAAACCAATAAGACAACTGCAGTACTGCAGTGATTAATAAAAGGGAATGGTGAGGACTCCGAATTTAGATTACAATCTGGAAACAGATGGTGCCAGATTATGACTTAGTTTCAGCTGTATCCCGTCTCTACACACAAGCATTTTTTGTACAATACGTTTACCCCTTGGGATTTTGGACCACCTGCTTGGTTATGATGCCTTTGAGAAATTATTTGAAGAGTAGTGCGATGTTCAAAATCAATTCACAAAATTGGTGATCCAACATTGCCAAAAAGTCGACGTCCCCCACGGAGATTAGAGGAAAGGTCAGAACCCCATTCATTTTTAACGTTTCTTTCTGCAATTATATTTAGAGGTAATCGATAGCTGCCTCACATGTGTAAGAAACAGATTTTCATCTGAGGGGTTTCAGCAAGTAAAAAAAACTGGAAAATATTGTGATTGCCACTGTTAATTCTATACAGTGGAACAAAACACTTTCCAACACAATTGCTAGAGATGATGTTGATTCAGACCGATTGGCTTTGCATTTAAAGATGATGGGTGACATTTGCATCAATCGGAAAATCACTGTTAAGTCAATGGATGACATAAGAAACCTGATCACAGAGCCCAATCTCCAAGGAGTTTTGTGTGAGACTGTAAACTTGCTCAAGTCTTTCTATACGTTGCCCATGACAACATGCAGAGCAGAACGATCTTTCAGTGGCTTGCGACGCCTCAAGATCTATTTAAGATCTACAATGTCTCAGTAGCACCTAAATCACCTTGCTCTGCTACACACACATGCAGTCAGAATGGATGAACTTGATGTAAAGAGACTCGTTAACGAATTAATCTCCGCCAGTCAAAAGAGAAAGCTAACCTCTTTTAAGGTAAGTAATATTTTATTTGTTTCATAGTTTAACATGAAAAAACAAATAACAAATAATATACAAAGTGTTTTTGGTCCTATTTGAAGTTATGTATAAATTAACATGATAACACACATAAGATTAATTCTTATATGGGAGTGTAATTTAAAGGGATTTCGAGTAAACACTGCCCTGTTTTGTGAGGATTTCTTAAAGCTGAAGATGGCGGTATAATCGAGTATTCGGTGGAATGGATGGCCTAATTTTAAAGACCACCCTAAACCATTTCAAGAGATCCACATGGTTGCATCCTATCACAAGTAGACACGCGGTCGATAACAAATATTTTTATATTTTACTGGGTTTTAATGTTTCTTTTTCATAAACGTTATTTATTGTATTTTATAATTGTTAGTTTGTATCTTACATGCATTTCACTCAAGAGCAAAGAGTGACATTTATTTGTATTTATAGTGACATTTTATTCTTTTAATGACATTTTATTATCCTGTCTGTGTAAGTCGCTTTGGATTAAAGTGTCTGCTAAAATAATAAATAATAATTTATGTTTAAGTCACTTACTGTAAGGAATGCTGTGGATTATAACTGTTTTGAAGTTTAAGATATATTTTGATAGATATAGATGGGCTTCAGTGAGTTACAGGAAAATTATTTAATCTAGGATTTCTGTGATGTCGTACATTACGAGACCGAAGGTCCAGTAATTTAGAAACTGTCACAGAAACCCGAGATGGAATTGTTTTCCTGTAACTCATTGAAGAGGCCCATCTATTATTTTTTATAATACATGGATACCCTTGTGATGCTAATACTAAAGAAGACGAGGTTCAGCAGTACAGTTGTTTTTTTTTCAAATGTAGTGTTTCAGTGCTGTACAGACGTTCTATGTCGTTATCCGTTTCACCAGTTTCTCTGAGATACGAATGTACCAGCTTTACATTTTTTTAAATTTTTTTTTTAATGTATTCTCATTTTGTTGATGATTAATGAACATTTCTGTACTGTGGGTGTTGTCGAGTGATTGAAAACGACACATTTTGCGTTTGAATTGAAAGTGATGGTCTCGAGGAGTCGAATGGGTCATAGTTCATATTAGCATACTTAGCTTGATACATGGGCTTGTAGCGATCCTGCATTTCTGAAAGTGTACTCTGTCGAAACTGGCGGGTTTCATTTGTTGAAGTGAAAGGCGTGTTTAGCACGCAGGTGGTGCTTCAGATTAGATGTACCTTACGATTGTGAAAGTTTTAAATTTGAAATTACATTTTTTTTTTTTTTTAAATAAACTTCCCATTCACAACAGGTTCTTCACTTTCAATACTTTGCTCCATAATGCAGTTATATGAATTTCTATGCAAACAGTGACTGCACTCATTGTGTTGCATGCGCTCGAGTATATTACAATGGTGACTCAGGGAATGAGTTACGGTGTGCTAAGAGGATCAAGACAGAGAAGTGTGATTAACATTTGTTAAAAATAAAAATCTACAAAGAAATTAATGCATTAAATCACAGAAGTTAACTGTGATTAATTACATACATACATACACACACACACACACACACACACACACAAAACAGATCCTTACCTATCTGATGGGCTCCATAACAAACAATCTAGTAATAAACACACAATTTAAATGCAGGCTTTTAATTGTTTAAAATTGATTTATTTATTCCAGGATTAATTAAATCATAAATCACACATTTTATAAGATGTGTTTATTATATATAGGTGTGATGACACTTATATAACACAATACAGTACGTTATTAACATACAACTCCTATGCCAAGGATATTAAAAATACACTAGAGATCCCATGTCATGGAATAATAGGTTACCATGGACAACATCTCTTGAATATGATAATGAATGCTCTTGCATTGTTCCATCAGAACTGAAGAAGCTGTGCTGACGTCTGCATCAGATATTACATCATTTAATGAGCAGACCTCACGATATAGCAACATTACATACATGTGTATTGGTATGTTGCCACCAAGCATATATCCCCATTGTGAGCGATATACATCTACCAAAATGCCACATTAAATTAACTAACAACAAACCAAACGTAACTAATTCATGTGACTAACTGGTTGATCAGAGAGCTGGTTTGAATGCAAAGGAACACACAGGTATTGTGTCTCAGTGTAGGGGTCTGGTTAACACTTCAGTGCATGCCCACAGCAATCTCATCCTACTCACTGTAAATTATTTAATTAGCGGTGGATGCAAAGAACAAATGCAGCTTTATGACTCAATTTATTTTCTTGTTCTGTGGCACTACTCAATCTCAGTGGAACTGGAGAATACTATTAATATCGTTATAGACTCTTCTTTTGTGATTATCAAAAAACTCTTGTTTTAGAAAAAACTGTGAAACTAATAATGCATGACAAGTGTACTCTCACTGCTATTCACGTCCATTCAGATTCTATGATGTTATTCATCTTATTATAAGATGTATGCAACTGCTTGGTTTGAGGCAGCACTCCTATTGTCTAGTGACATTATATGCAGAAGGGGTAGATTCATCTCTGGGGACACTGGCTGCCACCTCATCACACAAAAACTTAACAATTCACTCTGCACTAAAATTATATGAACTATTACAAATAAATGTAATTTAAAATGATGCTTCCACTATACCTCTGCTGGTGTCCTATGTATTTGTAACTTTTGGCGTTGCAGAACATCGTTTTCTGGTTTTCCGAAAGGTTTACAAATAAAATAATATTGAAATCACCATACAACTGAATCAGGCCGAATTAAACACAGTGGCACTGGATAAACTGACACAGGACAGGAGTGTTTGTCATCTGAAAGGATGTGTTGTGTGACTGCAAGTATATATACTCGCATACTGTATTAAAATAATACATTTTTTGTATTCAGCAAAATGGGACTCCATTCAAAATGATCAATCCCTTATTGTTTTAGTATAACAACCTACCAACTATTTAATGCTCCATGGATGATGCGCAAGAAAGACTGACAGATGAATGGTAAAATGTATTTTCTCTGTAGCAGTTTCTCCCCCACAGCAACAGCAACTATAATGTCATTATTTTTCAAAGAAAAACTTTCTCAATGCATTGAGGCATAGTCACACATTGAGAAAAATGAAACAAAGCATTAAAATTATATTTTTTAATAATAATAATATATTTTAAAACTGCTTAAGAGCTTTAACACATCTCCAGGGGGTACGATTATCTCGTGTTCTTAATGCTTGGTAAAAAAAAAAGGTCCTATTAACAGCACAGTGGCTGCTTTTTTTTCTTATTTTTTTAATCTTTGACAAATCTAACCTAGAACTAAAACACCAGGCTTAAATAAAGAACATAAATAAAAAGGTTCTGCAGTAATGAGTGTATTCTAGTGTTTCGACTGACCTTGCCTGGAGAACTCGTCTGACTCCCGATGCACCAGGTCAGCAACGCGGCTCCCGTAGTGCAGTCTGGAGTCGTGGTCGTACGCCTTGAGTGTCTCGCTGGAGCTGTAGGATTTCTGCGTAGGCACTCGGCAGTCCTCGCTGTCCAGGGAAGAGCTGGTGTAGTGGAATTCCTTTCCACACCGGCCTCGAGTCAGGGAGCGGTGCCTTCGATCCTTCATATCCATCGCTTCTTCCAGTTGGGATCTACAATAAACCCTCGGATATGTTTGGGAGATATGTCAACCTATAGGACAACAGAATCAGAAGGAAGAAATCTTGAATGTAGTTTCCAAGGGAGACGAGTTGAACTCATATTGTTTTGGGGAAACTTTGTATGCCAAAATATTCACATCGCCCTTGTTGGATATGCATGTATTATTATTATAGATTATAATAAAATTGTCTCAGCCAATCAGATTCAGAGTGGAGCACTTTAAATGGAGACACACATCTAGGCTAAAATCATCCACAGTAATGACCCCTTTGCATTTAATGAACATATGGCTAGTCATTTCTAATGAGATACTTTTGAGACACTTTATTTAAAGAATGTTTTCAAAAGACATTATTAAACAGTTTGTTGTAACTCAAAAATAAACAGACAAGAATTCTACAAAACTGTGTTTTTGTGAACCCTAGCACTCTACCACATTCTAGAGATGGAAGTCATGGTAGCCTTGTTTCATTATACTAACACATCTCAGTGGACTTAACTGCATTAATGTTTGAAATTAAGAAGTAAGGTCTATTATCTACTTGTAATGATCCTATTATAAAAAAAAAAAAAAAAACTTAGTAAGGTTTTGGTAGTTTCAAATGTGTCATAACTTCAAAAATCCAAAATCCCCAGATACCAACATATTTTGCTTGATGCTTGTAGATCTCATTAACATCTATCTAAACATATCTTTGGGCGATTTTCTGGAGTCCCCCGAAGCAAGTTATTATGAACTTAACTTGGTACAAATAGCAAAAATTAATTTAATGACCAGTGGTGGGACTTGAAACCAAACGTTTTTCATAGAATTTGGAAGACTTACAGCAATACTTACATGTTAGGACACACATCCCCTACAGGGTAAAGGGTTAGGCTGAAGTTCGAATAAAATTCGGCAGTTACCCCTCGTCTGGCAATTTGCCAGAAGTGAGTAGGGTGCTCCTAGTATTTTTTTTCTGAAAAGCCCTATTCAATACGAGTAGAACAAGGTGCTACACATGATGGTAGAATCTAAATTGAACAGAGGGTGATTTTTCTGGTCCCTTTCTCAATTTAGGTTGACCTTTGCAAGGTTACAGGTCGAAGGGGAAAATAAAAAAAATAATATAATGGCTATTTCTGAACTCAGTGTGTCTGAACACCGGCAGATGAATTTTTCTAGGAAAATCTGAGACGGACGGGCAACGGCACTGGCTGAGTTGGCAGGAATGACCCAAAGCTATAAGAAAGTAAGTGAATTAGACACACGTTTTGGTTAATACCTTCATCAGTGAGGCATTAGATAAACTAGTTATTTTACCTCTGAATTTTTGATTTACTGTTTGAAACTAGCAGTGGAACAGTTTAATGCAAACTACCTGAGTAATCCAGCCTCAGCCAATCACATACAGCACCTGTGCTGTGAAAATCTAGGTCATGGTATGGCGTTCTATGTTGAATGGCATCTTCTTACAACATTTCCCAAGCGAAGTTTAATGAAATTAGGATTCGAATGTCCTCATTAGTCCAAACTCCCATCAGTGACCATCACTTTGGCTGTTAAAGGGACACAGACTTGATGAATGGCCAATTTGTAACGCCAGCCCAGATTTTAAATGAACATCACCAATGAGACTGAGATGTATTATACTTCCATAAGAATGTGACCGTCATTTGGAAACACGTATTTAATCATAGGGAACTCACAGTTGAAAACACTGTTCTATTGCATGATTTATACAATTTGCACCCCTAGCTGCTATTTTGTGTTGAAAGTGGAGACTTTTTAAGGCACAGTGTCAACATACAGAGGTCAGTCAATCACGCATGACTAGCTGCAATTATAACAACTGTGTTAAATGAAGAAATTAAATTTAGAAAAAAAAATGTGGCTTGTTGGCTGGACTAACAAATGTTATTTTAGGTAAAGAAGTCCAAGACTAGAGCTAACCGGGGTCTGTTAAACCAGGCATTAGTATATATATATATCTCAGTATATAGGTAGTCTGACATGTTGTAAGCCATCAGTTTGACGCTCACATTACAGCACGTCTGGATGATGCGAACAGAAAAAAACATTGAAATATCTGTACTTAAAGTGCACCATGCTCTGTATATCCCTGCATCATCTAATTGGCCATAGTTTCTATTGCTTATCAATTTAATTGCATTTAAGTAAAGTGGTTTCACATCCCACTGCTCTGTTCAAAGATAGACAAGAGAGAGGGTACTAATACAATTCATTACAGCAACACAGACCCCTGCAGCTGTGTAACCATGCTTTAAAAATCCACACACTAGGCAATTAGCATTAGTTTGCAAACAGGCACACACCCACATACACACAAACAAAAGTGATAGAAAATGACATGTGGGGGTAATCTATTATTTTTGTCATTATCACCCAGTAAATATTTCCTTCAGCTGTCAAAGAAGATAATTGCACAAAGGGAAACATGTAGCAGCAAAGGAGAGGTGCCATCTCCCAGTGCACCACAACTGGGCGCTACGGCAGCCACACTCAGACACTTTTCTTTCCAAGGTGAAGTGCTGTGTTACAATGGGAAGGAGAGGCGAAATAAGCCCTTATGTTCTGACACCTTTTTCAACACTACTCTAATTTTATTCTCTCTTGTTTACCCTATTTACAGATTTTCTCAGGACCATATACTGTACTTCACTCATTAATTAAACCAGCTCTCTAAACAAGTATACATAGACAGCATTTACATGCACAAGTCATGACAGTTTTCCTCACAACGTGTTTGCCGTACTTTTCAGGAAGTGCACTGCAGTTCTGATTTAGGAAAAGAAATCGGCCGTACCAATGCAGATTACTCAATTCATAGTCATCTAGGGGAGGGGATATTTAAATGTCCGTGTCTGCTTACTAAGTAGGAAAAGAATGACTGAATATCGTGAGGAGAGCTTCATGCGCTGCCATGAAGATAAAAACATTTAACAAGAGAAATTAATTCACGTTTTGTCGTGCATATTCTGAATTACGCTGCGCATTAGCTACTTGTTTGTCTGGTTACCTTTCCAACACGCACACACACTCACATACACATGCATACACTCACGTACACATGCACACATACAATTATATAAAATCTAATTTCTACTAAGTACAAGTTTCACTAACATTTTATATTTGTGCGTGTGTTTGTGCAACATCTAAAAGTTAAATTTCATTAATACTAGAACCACCTTTTCCAATACACGTTTTTATTTTGAATATAACCTACAATATTCTATTATATATATATATATATATATATATATATATATATATATATATATACATACATACATACATACATACAGAAGTCTGTTATTTTATTATAGTTTTTCATTTTTTGAAGTAGTGCTTTATATGTGGTAAGTTAGAAAACTTTTATGTTTAATCGTTCATTTGAATATAGCGTTTCGGCTGTGCAGATGTTTGACACGGTGTGCTTGAATAAAAATGTTAAGTTGTATCTGATAGTTTGTCTTTCATTTTAATATTGATGTTGTTTAAAATGTACCGTGATAATGACTGCCGTCGGTGGTTGTAGGTATGAGTATAACCGCAGTGTTTCTAGTGTTAAAGTAGTCCATAAATGTACATTGTGTGTGTGTGTGTGTGTGTGTGTGTGTTTTGTACAGCCTTTCTGCTGTAGATTACGTGAGATTAAGTCAGAAGAACTGGATCTTGACTGCTGAAATCTCATGAGCCACAAGCACGATTCCTGCTCCGGTTTACATGGGTATTTTTATCTTGAGAAAGCGATTGACCCTGCCCTTAAAGTTGCGCTGCCAAAAGGACATCCTTTTGCTGTTTCACAATGTATTTGCGTGACAATGTCACACAGTTATGACTGTAGAGTCGATTTTCACGTGCATGTAAACCCAGCCACAGTTTTGCCAGCCTCTGTAGGATACTGTAGGTGGTTGCCAACTTACACCACAGAAAAGAAAGAAACACTGTACCTCAAAGTTTTACCATCAAAAAAGCCTGAGAAGATTGTGAATCTGTCCTACTCAGGGCTCCAGACAGTAAAAATGGTTGTTTCTGAATGTGTGATACTGGTTGTGTATACTATGACTTGTCACAATTTGATGTACTGTATAGTTTTGAAGATGCATGAAGACGTACGACAGCCATACCTGTATAGATGTGAAATAAACCCACAGTATGCCGACAGTGACCGTTCTGAAGTGACTGGTTGAATCTGATAGCGTGAAAAAGGTATCTTTTCCAATTGGTTTATTTACTGTTCGTAAGGATTCTCATTGTGAATCCGGGGCGGGGGGCGGGGGGGGGGGGGGGGGGGATGGTGCGACAGACCGCATAATGCCATCACGGCATAGTTCACACAACAAATAGCATCTTCCAATGAGATGCACACTACAGGTACAATGCGGATTAAAACATCCATGTATTTATGAGCCATTACCTATTCATAAACATACATTAGTGCAGACCTTTATTTGCTCAGTTATTCATCAAACACGTCTGTATAACATATTCACATTATGCATAGAACTAACATTTATATATAACTAAAATATGTGTGTACTCAAAGAATTATTGCACACTGGTCCTAATATAGGTATTGTTGGGCATACAGTTAATGTGCTGAAATGGAATATATTTCTGACATTCATACCAGTTGTTTTTTTAGGGTTTTTTTTAAGCCTCAGGCTATGAACTATAATAAACAATCTACACACCACCTACAATACAGACACCCTGTTTAAATTAGGTACAACTAAGTAACACACATTGCAATTATCAAAAGTGGCTACAGAAAGTTAAAATAATGTTTTACAAACATGGCACAATATTTTTAATTGACCACACATTTTATTAGGGTTTGTGTGTTATAGGCAATTTGTTATGAAGAGCGAATGGGTGCACTTTAAGGAGTGTGTGCTGCTACTGGCAGCGCACAGATTGGTATTCATACTATTTCTGTATCTGATAACGAGAGCCTAATGCATGCCTTTGTTTAATCTAGAATTGATTATTGTTAATGTACTTTTTTCTGGTGTCCCAAAACGTGTGGTATCCCGCTTGCAGCTTGTTCAGAATACCGCACTAGAATTCTGACTAAAACCAGGAAAAGTGAACATATTACCCCTGTTTTTAGGCCTTTTTACACTGGCTCCCTGTGCAGTATAGAATTCATTTTAAGATTTTGTTGTTAACTTACAAGGCCCTGAATGGATTAGCACCTAGTTATTTGCAGGAGTTACTGACCCTGTATCTTCTAAACCACACTCTGAGATCACAGGATGCAGGGCTGCTGGTTATTCCTAGGGTCAACAATAGCAACACAGGAGGTAGGGCTTTTTCTTGTAGAGCTCTTAAATTATGGAATGCTCTGCCTTTGTTTGTCAGGGAAGCTGGGACCGTTACAGTTTTCAAGTCAAGACTAAAAACACACTTTTATAAAATGGCTTTCTTATCTTAGTGGGTTTTAATGTAACTTTAAATTTGCAGGTTTTGTAATGTGTATACTGTTATTTAAATCTGTTATTTAAATGGTCTGATTGTGGCAGTTTTATGTGTGACATGCTATACAAAATGTATTGTGGTTTGTTGTTTTTTCTGCTACTTTTGTATAAAAAGCGCTATATAAATACAATAAATAAATAAATACAACAAATAAATAAAATATGCATGCATGTGGTACTCTCAGTTTATTATGTACTGTATATTAAAGGAATTATCACTGGATACATTATGTGTATGTGTGTCAAATGCAGAAGTGCGTTATTTGAAAAACTAGGTCATCAAGAACATGGTGTTTTTATATGAATTTGTACATAAACATGAGCTCTACACATTATATTTTCCTTCATCCGAGATTTCATTTACAGATGCAAAGCTTGCACATGTTATACTCCTATATAGGTGTCATAACTATAGATAGCATTGAACACCCCAGCAACAAACTTGTTACACAAATACCCAGTGTTTATCATCTCCTCGTAAACTGTCGCTGTACCTGTAAAACAACCAGGACTTTAACACAGGGTAATTACCAGTTTTATTCTACACCAACGCTGATCACTGCAAGCAACAGCCCATGAAGCAATATGCGAAGATGGAACTACGCCACACAATCCAGGTATCATTGCCTGACACAATGATTACAATCTTAATAGTATCAACTTACCGGACACAATTTAAATTAAATAAAACAAACAAAGATCTGAAGTGACCTAATGTCATTTTATAGCTCTAGGCATAATTCCAAGTGCCGCTGGTGAAGAGCTTGCGTATGTATCTCTAAACTGCAGTATCCCAACTCGAAGGGCATAATTACAAACTGCAGCACGATAAATGAGGTTGCATGAAGCCATTTGCAGCTTTAAATGTTTACAGGAAACAAAGAAATCATTAAGTTATAATTTGCAATCTAAGCAACATCACCTAACCTCCTAATTAGGATGAAAAGCCATGCCAGTTTCAGTGTGCTGAAGTCAAAATGAGTCAATATTTTTTTTTAATAAGGATTAATTAAAAAGTCTACAAGGTCATATTGAAGGCTGCTGTGCCATGTCCATTGATTAACAGTTGGTATTACATCTCATAAAGGGCTCATTATGCAAAGCATCAATCTAAAAGTCCCCTGTTCATGTTATTGAAGTGTTTATAAAAAAAGCTAATAAATGATTAAGTTGAAATGAAATAATCTTTGCGAATAATGCCCTGTGCATGATACCAAATTGAAACCTTGAGTTCAGGTTTATGGCTGACATTCAGGTGTGCAATTCAATTGTTCTAGGGACAGAATTTTCAGGTTGCACAAATTGGATGTTAAACAAAATTTTCTAGTACCAACAATGTCATCATCCCATCTATATCTATATATCACTCATGCATTACTAGATCAAAACCAGCGTGAGACATATTTCAGTAAACATCCTCAGTCTGTGGTATAAACACAAAACTAGAGCTACAGTAGATCACCATGACATACATCCACCACCTGTCCATCTCCAAAGTTTCCTCTCAACCGGATAAGTGGTTCTGTAGACAAATGTAATAGGTTTGTTCATTAATTATTAGCCTTTTCTATAATCAGGAGAAGTAATATAGAGCAAGCTAACACTGTGCAGGTTTACTTTAGAGCACACTGATGGAACATACCAGCAATACAAGTGAAAGTAGCAAAAACAGATATAGGGATGATGCATCTACTAACTACATCAACGTCGCCAGGGATATGTATCCCCAGGGTGGAATAATAAGTCCATTACACAAACAAGGATCAACAAGACACCTGGGATGTCATAAAGAGATACTTAATAGTCCAAGAACTTCAGTTTACTGTAGAACACAGAACTTTTCCCAGTATGGGTGAATAAACATGCTTCTACAATACAGACAGGTCTATAAACTGTGTTTCTGTATCCTTAGAAACAATTACAGTCCCATATCCCAGATATGAAGCTTCTGAAACAAATCCATGTGTTCAGGTGCAGTTTCAAATTAGTTAAGAATATGGCAGAAAGTTTCCACCACACACAAAACACCACTATCAAACATCAATAATCTAACCGACTACTGGAATATTAAACGCGACTGACTGCAAACTGGATAGCAAATCCGTTTCTGGAGTTAGGAGAGCTGAAAACTACAATCAATAGTCCCTTGGCTGCTGCAGAAACAGGCCATTTCTCCTAGCTATTTAATTTAGTATTAGCACACAAAGAAAAGTTAGTCCCCTTGGGCAACAGCAATGAAACAGTGTGTGCAATGGACAGGCTAGTGGCATTAGATCGATAAAGCAGCCAAGCTGAGTCTTATGAAGCAGGTACCTAACGGGATACAGGGTGACACTTGCTGCTGCGGAATGCAGCGCTGCATTTTTGCAACACTGTAATGTGTTTGCTGCATTAACTAGTATCCTTTTATGATTAGGTGGTATAATATAGCTAGCTAGAATGTCTGTTTTGTTTGTTTGTTTGTTTTTAAAACACATTGAGATTAAAATCTCTTTTACAAGTGCGACCTAGCCAAGAAAGACAGCAGCAACACAAGACAACATGGTACAAAAACACAGATACAAAACTAAAATACTGAAGACACAAACAAATCATAATAATACAGTCAGCAATCAGTGAAACAGTCAACAATCAAATAGTAACACACAGTAACAAGTCGACTCAACTACTTAAAACATGCACAACTCTCAAGTAGATAATCGTGCAGCTTACTCTTAAATTGTACTAACGTTATTCAGGGCTGCAACTTAAGTTTAGATTGTAAATCATGCCAAGACCAAGGAGCAAAATAGGCAAATGATCTTTTAGCAGCCTCTGTACGCACTTTAGGAACCGTAAAAATTAAAAATGTATTCAATCTATTACTGTAGTTTACAAAAAGTGACTATAAAGTATTCATTTATATATGGAGGTAATTTACAAAGAATAGCCTTATATAACAGAATATACTAGTGCTTCAACCCTCACAAAGCCAAGGAGGTCCAGCCAACCAAACTGTATAGCACACAATGATGAGTCCTGTACCTTGAATTTGTAATATATCTCAAGGCTGCATGATATATAGGATCCAGCAAACCTATAGACTGTGTCCCCATAATCAATTTGTGGTAAGAATATACAATTAGCCTTTTTTTTTTGTAACTACAGAAAAACAAGATTGGATTCTATAAAAGAAGCCTATCATGAATTTCAATTTTTTTTGCAAGATTATCAATATGGACTTTAAAATCGGGATTACTATCCAACCAGATACCCAGATACTTATAGTTATCAAATATCTCAATAATTTTGTTGTCTAAAGTAACTAAAGATAATTCTCTAGTAGCATTTGTCCTTGTAGAAGAAAATACCATAGCTTTTACTCACAGTAAGAGCTATGCATGCGTTAGCTATGTGTTAAATGTTTAGCATTTAGCTTTAACTGTTGTAAACTAAATGGGACCTGACATTTCCATTGGATGCAGGTTAATAATGTATTTATTGTCATAACTTGGATATCCCCCCCCTCACAGAACTGCATGCTAAGTACATGTATTAAATGTCAGAAAATGCATTTTGAAGTATAACCAAATTTATTTCATGAGGTTCCAAGTTTTCAGTTATTTATAAGTATACTTGTCAATGCACTTGATTTTACAGTGTATATTGATCCCTTGGAATTGATTACTGTTGTTATAGTAAAAGCCATAGAAAAAGGTTCATAGAAGTTGTTTTTCTGTGGAGCTGACACAACAATCTGTGCCTTCTGTTCTGTGCAGTATAAATGTCATGGCAAATATCAGAATCAGCATGAAATTAGACAATAACAATTCCAAAAATTAATTGGGAAAAAAGGAAAGCAAACTACAAAATCAGGATGAAAACCTGCAGAGCAAAGCAATTGTCTTAGGTTCCTAAAAAAAGGATGAATAACCCCAATTTTATTAAACAAATCATTTAATTTTGTAATATTGAGTCGCCTCTTTATAATTATGTGGCCTGATAAAATGATAGAAGTGTCTTAATTTAAGAAGAAGAAAAAGGGGCTCCCGAGTGGCGCATCTGGTAAAGGCACATCGAGTGAATTATTACATTAGCTGTAGTGATTGTAAGAGTAATGATTAGCAATCGAACCAGCATAAAATATTTGTGAGCTAGTTAGGTTTATTTGTACCTTGTATTGTTGTCATGGACTATTTGGCTGCTGTCAGTGTAGTTGCTTTTCTGTCTTGATGGCAGTGTTTATTCATTTTTAGAAAGGGAAACAGTGATGCAATTTGATTCCAGTTTTCTAATGTGACAGTGTTGGTGCTGTGAACTTCAGGAAAGAACAAAAATGCAGCACACTAATTGCCTGAAACACCTTCCAGCATGTTGATGCAGAGTTGTTATCGTCATGATATGGGATGTCAGTGTGGTTCAGTTTTGCGTACCATGTGAAATATTCCTGGGGGCATTCCTGCACACGACCCACCCACACTCATCCACAAAACACTAAAAACAGGGGCTTGATTACGGGAGGGTTTGATAATTTAACCAGCAGGCTCTCTGGTGCTAAACTTTCAAAACAGTTTAGCATCAATTTTCAAAATGATTTGCAGCCCTGAAATGCCTTTCCACAACTACCTGCATATTCCTTTCATATAGAAAAAAACCCAAAACACAATACAGCTGACCTATTATGTTTAACTATTCTGTCAGAAAAAAAAAAAAATGGCACACGGTAGTTAGTATAGCCACTTTTGGCTTGTCATTTGTAACTTACAACAGGATCAGTTTAATCTGATTATGAGCACGCTGGTTTATTGAATCCAGGAGAATAATAAGCCAGAAACTCATTAGGAATTTTAAACTAAATGTTCTTTCAAAAAAATGAACGGCAGCTTCATTTCAAATCGCTTAAATCTGCCTGCCAGTTCCCCAGCTACCTGGGGTGTCCTGACCTCCGCTGTGCAGAAAATACTTACAGAAACAATAACATGAATTGCCTAAGAACACAGAGCAGGTCTATTTAAAACAGTTGCATCGTTTTAATTCTGCAGTTATATATATATATATATATATATATATATGTTTATGAAAACATTTATGAGATAGAAATCATGTATTTTACCCACTGGCAATAACCTGTATGTCAGATGGCATTATACAGAGTTCAAATATATAGTACGCCATGAAAAAAGGTAGAATCAACGATGTATAAGAATTTGACTGGGGAATAACAGTATGATAGTGTGATAGTGGGTACACTTCGAGGGGTGGCATTTGGATCCAAGACTGCACAGATCGGTTCACCTTCAAGACTTCACTCTGCCATGAGTCTGGAAGGAACAGTGAACCTCCCAGAAACAACTACTGATGAGCTAACGTTTGGTAGAGAGGTTTGGTGGCTGACAGGAGAAGATGACAACTGCAAAGGATTGTGCATCTTTAAAGGTGTCAATCAGCACTTACAACAGCACATTGAATGCAATGTCTGCACAAGCTGTATTGACCTGCACAAGAGGCAGGCTGGATTTAGGAACTCAATGGCGTCGCTATTTGATTAGGAAAACCCTGTTTTTAACATAGTGATCATGTCCTGTAATTGCTCAATTGATCTCAAATGAGATGAAAGATCGTAAAGAGTTGTTGTGTCCAGTTTTACAATCATTAGGCTAAAATAGAATAGGGGTGTGTCCTGCCTATACAAGGTCGGGGGTCGGACAGAGCTGAAAAGTGCTATTCCTTTTTATATGTATTATGTTATTATTGCAGGCAGTGTGACTCGAAGGGTTTTTTCAATTATAAAAAAATACAAACAATACATGTTTTACTGGTGATAATCCCTATATTATTATGATCATTATTATTTCAGAACCTAGACCAATATCTAGATCAGTGGTACTCAACTCTGGCCCTCGAGATCCATTCAAGTCCTGGGTATTTTTTTAAGTATGGGGTTAATTCCATCTCTCCTGTCAAATCCACATGTGGAATGTGGCTGGGTCGTGATTCAATAATTGACCGTCAATCAAGTTCCAGCCACATGGTATAAAAAGAGATGCTTTGTTTGGTGGAGGACCTTTAGTGAAGGTCAATGCCCATCCTACAGGTATCTTTCAGTTTGAACACTGTATTATTTAGTTTGAACTATTTATTTTGGCCCTATGCCTTGTTTCTTTTGTTCTTGAGTCTTATTGTTAATAAAAGCATGCACAGCACTTTGAACTGCAGTTTCTGTCTCTGGGTTTGCTTCCCTGCCTCTGACCAGCCTTGACTACAACGCTACCCTGCTACAATAACATTGAAAATACATGCATACATACATACATTATTCCCTTCATAATAAAGTACTTCAACACTAGACATGCTCATTTTTCAGAAACCTTGAAATGCTTCAGAACTAATTAAGGACAAGCACTTGTTCTGAAGTAACATTCCTGGAGATGTATTGCAGCAAATATGTATGCACTTAACAAGCTATACATATGTAACAAAAAGGTTGCTGCTCCAGAACCCCGCCTTTGAATGGTGAAGTTAGCAGTTCTTGTCCAGCTTGCCTCTCCATTCAATGCAATGGGCAGAGTTGCCATGCCATTACACTTTGTACTGGTACTCAATGGGTTAAACCTGCAGCCAAGCATAACTCTTTAAAATAACCACCAAGGTGCACACAAACCAACCGTTTGGGTGGTTGTATGATACCTTGGGTAGTCAGACTATTAATATCCAGCTCTCTTTTAGCTTTCTTGCCAGAGATCTGAACTCATTGACACTCATAACACAACTCATTTCAGAGCTAGAAATCGTAAGTCTCTGCTGGGAGGTCAATGCATGCTGGCCTCCCAGCTATTACACATGTCAAGATGAAATCAGCAAAAGCATTTTCTGTTAATATGCACTTAAAGCTTCACTTCTCTAAAAAAAAAACTTTTGCTTTTCTTTCCTGTAGACCTACCTGTTTTTTTTTTTTTTGTTTTTTTTTTGCTCAGCAGGTTCACTATTTTGAAGTAACATTCAACATTACAGTCTATGTTCATTTTATTATTTTATTATACACCTGCCATATCTGCCCTATTGTCGACCCTACATACATGAAAATAGTGAGGGATCCCCACCGTCAAGCCTGGAATGAATTCTGTAAACTGCACTGTTGATGAGTATCTGTGGGCACATGCTTACTGTACACAGAGACGATACATGACAGTTACAAGTGGGTAATGTAGGGATGGTAATAAGACTCATATTGTATACCCATTCCAGGTTTAAATACAAGCTTGATTGGCCACAGTGTATAGGTAACAAGCTCAAGTTTGTCTGATTAAACTTATAGAAAAACCAGGAATGCTATGCAATGGGAGTCTTATTTCTATCCCTGTACCATGAAAATAATCAATGAGCGAGGGAAAAAATAAAACACAGAGTTTTACATTTATCCGTAATACATATATTACGGATAAACGGATATATGTGAAACAGCCTTGCAGCTCGCGTTCGGTTCGCCCTTTTAAAGTACACACCCAGACACAGAGATGGAGGTTTTAAGCGTTGATATGCTAATTTAATCACAAAATAAACAAAACAGAAAACCAAAACCTAGCTCTATACGAACACTAACTACCACAGACAGGAACATACACGAATAAGCCGGACAGCTAAAACCCAATAAATACACGTTTGCATGTGTTTTTGGCAGGGAGGATTTTAGCTGATAGATTTATTGAAGAAATGTGTTTTTGTTTTACAGAAAAAAAATTAAAGTTGTTAGGCAAAGCAGTTATTGTGACATTACTGCTACCACAGACTTCCAGCACAATATGAAAACTAGACAATAAACTAAATGGAAAAAAATGAAAATTATTACATCAACATACAAAGTGATACTGTTGTTAGCGCTAATAAATGGTAAGGAAGTGGATTTTAAAACATTAATAAATGGCTAACTGTACAAAGTACTGTATAAGGAGGCTGTGTAGTCCAGTGGTTAAAGAAAAAGGGCTTGTAACCTGGAGATCCCCGGTTCAAATCCCACCTCAGCCACTGACTCATTCTGTGACCCTAAGCAAGTCACTTAACCTCCTTGTGCTCTGTCTTTTGGGTGAGACGTAATTGTGACTCTGCAGCTGATGCATAGTTCACACACCCTAGTCTCTGTAAGTCGCCTTGGATAAAGACGTCTGCTAAATAAACAAATAATAATAAAACAAATAATAATGTTGATTTTAACTTAAAACAAAACAAGGTTTACAGATTTGTAAAAGTAGTGTAATTTGTATTTAACTTTTTCTTTAAGTACAGTTAGGAGCCCTTTTAAACAGCTTGCAGGCTTACATTACTTAAGCGTTCATCGTACCATACTGAAAGTTATACTGTTGCAACGTGATTAGATTTCTTATAACCATGTGTTCACTTTATCAAAACACTATCCAGAGAGTTATTTTACAGATAAAACAATTGCATGCTCTTATTAGTATAAAAAAGAGGAATATATCAAATATAATCAGTGTGTTGATATCAAACTCGGCACACTGCAACAAACAATTAGGAAACAGGTGTCCACTTTATATGATAAATAAGCCATCACAGCTAGCCACTAATTATTCCCCATGTGCCATTAGGCTGCAGAAAATCACCCTAGAAAAAAAAAGATTAACTGCTATAGGAACACAATATTCACACCAAAGCAGGAGAGAATCCAAAGGGGGATGTGACTAATCTTGCTTAAATATTCCCCAAACCGATATAGAACCATTGCTGCTTGCAGACTTGATGCAGTAGATCATTTGTATTTACACATGGCCTGTTTTCTGTCCTAGGTTTACATATTCTAAAATCAGCCTGTGCAAAGGTACACCAACATCCATTCCGCTGTTCTGCACAATTTTCTGAAATGCACAAGAACTTAAAGAGCCAGTATCTATATATGGTGCAACCACACGTGTGAGATGTTTTAAAACGCGATGCTGTTTCCCCAATTCACCCGAAATTCATTTTGGATGCAATTCCAGAGGTTTCTAGCGCTCTGGTCGTAGCATGGTGCAGCTAATAAATTCAGGAGATTCAGCACCTCATTTTCACATGAGCCTCTGATGGTGTTCAGCTTCCCCTGAGCTACTGAAGCTGCACAGACTGCTTTTGGCTGCAGCAGCAGACAGAACCACCTGGTCCTGTACACAACACCGCTTGCCAGGGTAGCAGCATGTCCCAAATCTTTGGGGCACACACTGCAAGCCTGTGTGAGCATTATTGTGGGTTGTAAGGAGGACATCTTTAGACACAGCAGTGTTTTAAAAGAAATATGCATTTCTTTATTTGTTTATTGGAATGATGTAAAGCATGTCTCTTGTTTAGAGTGATGGTTATTCTTTTTTTTTTTTTTTTTTAATTAAACATTTTTTTGTAATTTATAGCAAAGTTGTGCTTGAGCCAAATTAAAAATGGCGCTATACATTTCGGGTGATCATTGGCTCAGTTTATTTTACTCGAGAAGCCCCGCTTTTCATCCAATGTTATGCAAATGAAGGGGGAAGGCTGAGGTCGATATGCAAATTAGCCATGCTTAGCATTCTTGTGCTGTTTTCACATAAAAAGCAAAATAACCCTGCGCTTTGTAAACTAAGTTGTTTGTTACGGTGGGTAGACCAAAACGTAAACTATAAAGAAATCCAAAAAAGGGCTGCACTCAAAAATTAGAAATGATTTCCTTTATTTCCAACTAAAAACATTTTTTTAAAAATGTACAGCTCTCAATCACGGATATGTTTCACCCGTAGACTTCATCAGCGTTGAGTTTGAAATTTTCGTATATGGAAAACTACAAAGCGGGATGTTATTCAATATGTTATGTAACATTATTCATCAGGTTTCATTTGACTTTATGAAGCAAAACATGTATATTCTATAGAGTGATGCTAAACTTTTGGCTGTAGCGGCATGTGATTCAGCTTCCAGCGAATCAGAGATTGCAGATGTGTAGTCAACCTTGTTCTCATTCTTACAGGGCACAAAAGGGTTAGTTATACCTTTACCAGTTTCCGCAGACCTCTACAATAAAACATAACATTTCTACAGATCTCTGTGCGCTTTGTGAAAACCCAAGATTTAAATAGAAAATACAATGTGCTAATTTTAGCAGTACTACCGCTTGACCCTAAACAAACCAATAACACAACAAAATAAAGGAACTCAGTTCAACCCTACAAACAATAATGCACCTCCAGCCGACCGCACATGGGTTTAAAATGACTTAACTAAAGATGATTTATAGTAAGTTAATACTGAATCGTTCTGAAAGGCACTGGTTTTCCCAGCATTAATTGCTAAAGCCCACCTCCTGCTATTGATTTCCAATCATGTAAGAAATTCAGCACCAGAGCAAAGATTCAAATGGCAGAATAAAAATAAAGCACCATTCAATTAATCTCTGTTGTCAGGCTACAAGTCAAGTGTTTGTACTGATCAAAAATATGCTGGGCAGTCCACATAATTAAATACTCAGCATGCTAATAAAAAACAAAAAATCCAATTGACTTTTACCCTAGTCATATATGAGAAAAATAGCGCTTATACTTAGAGATAGCCCTTAGCCACATGCTCTTGGGTCAGCATTAAATGGGCAATGAAGTGTTATTTAATACACTGTGTTCACCAGGGACCAACGACCATTCATTATTTCGGATTATTATGAGTTCTTTGCCAAGTCTCTGTCAATCATGTTTGCCAAAAATATTAGGAATGTATTTTTCATTTTATCCACTTGATATATGTTATAATGAATTGCTGACACAGACTGCATCAGCAATCATGTCAAATGTTAGACATAAAGGGAAGCAAATATCTGTTTTGGGCCGTAACTGGCCAATTTTCAGCTGGAAATGCTGACTGGGCTGGATCCAAAGAAACACTGGGCCAAATGTTAACTACTGTACAGAGTACAGAGTAGGTCTAATTCGCTTTATTTTATTATAATTTTGGACTATTTTAATATTTAAAAAATGTTCAAAACATGTACATATTTTGTGTCAGGTGATTTTAAACATTTATCCACCTGTAACAGGGAGAGACCTGTGCTGACTCTTCTGACGTGTTCATAGTGCTGCAGGGAGAGGGCAGCGGCTCGTCAATATCCGCCTGTCAGTCATGGCAGTGACACGGAGAGGTGGGAGAGTGGGTGTGCGGACTTTCCTTCTCTCTGAGTGGCTGAGAGGCGGGTCTTGGGGGAATTGCTGGCCCTATAAGTTAACATTCTGCTGTTCCCTCAGGTCTGCCCTCCGAGACGTAAAAGGGGTGCGGAAGCGCTGGAAGAAAATCAGCCGGGACGAAAATCCCAACAAGAAAAATAAGTAAAAGAATTAGCGGTAGCAGGGAAAATTCTTGGGCAGCCCCGGTAGAGTGTATAGCAGGCTGAGGGAGCCGCTAGTGTAGGACGGAGACCCAGGCCGTGTGGGTAGCGACGGTTGGGGTGAAGCTGCCGAGCGCAGCACTTTTTATTTGTAGTTTTGTTTACTGTGTTTTTTTTTCCCTGTTCTTTTCGCCTTTTGATAAGTGTTTTGTTTAAAACTCTGTACCCTGTACCCCCCGGTATAGTTGTGGCTCTGTCGCTACCATAGCTGGTATGGCAGACCACAGACAACAGCGCCCTCTGCGGGCTAAAAAGAAAGTAAGCTCTCATAATAAAACTGGGCACCTGTGCGGTGTTTTCAGAATTATTTCTCTGTGTCCTGTGTGTCAGTGAATTACCCACCACCCTTCCACACCACCATTTTATTTTGTTTTGACAAGAGTTATGTATCACTTCCTTCCAAACCCCTTTTGAAGAGTATTACATGGTGGTAGACCAAATAAAACTAAATCCTAAAATAATTTGTTACACCCACTGCATGGTCACGTAGTATACAGAAAAGACAAGATTAAAAGAGTTTCAGTATTTAATTTCTGAAGCATGTCCAACTGCAATCACAGTTTATTTTGAGGATATAGGCAAGTTCTTCTCCGGCTGCCAATCTGCTATAAGCCATGAAGTAAACACATTAGAAATAAGAAATGTGCTAGGGGAGTGTTCCTGCAACAGGACCTCCTTTTTAAAAGAGAGCAGTGCTGATGCCAACTGTGCGGCAAACTTATAAAAAAAAGTTTGTAACTTTCGCAATACAATACTGCGAGCTGAAGATAAAGGAAACAGTGCTTTCCTGTGCAGCATCCCTCATTCTAGTACCCTCACCATCTGCTGTATAAAATATTTAAACTTCGCAACAGCACATGTCACCCCACCACCTGGTTGAGGTGTAATTCCATTTAACAGAAGAGGTGACATTGAAAAATCATTCAAACTGTATGAAATGGGAGCAAGGAATGAGAAAACATACACTATACAGTAGTTCACATAAGTTTGGACACCCTGTTGTGGGGACTCTGAATGGCAACACAATTGTCATTTAACATTAGTCCCCCAATAAAAATTGCGTATGGATTTATGAAACCTTCTCGATGTCGTAACACGTACAGTGTTTTTTTCACAGGTTTGAGCAATGGACTGAAAACTGGAGGTAATGCGGTCTAAGGAACAGCAACAGTTATTACTCTGTGGGATTATATTGAAACATGTATGTCTGTGACATACACCCCCTGCAAATAGCAAATACTGGTACTGTATATTACATTCTTACCAAATGAACTCAGAAAGGGTAAACCCACTTCATAGACTTACTATGAAGTATGTGTGAGAGATTGTACCATGTTAAATTTTACTGAGGCATGATAAAAGCATAGCAAAGTAAACTTATGACACAGCACATGGCTGTCAGCACTGTGTTCAAACCAGCACATCATTCATTGACACCTATGAACCAAGCTTTTGCTACTGCATGTTTGAAGTAAAGTAGTATTATACACAAATGAATCAATGCCTTTTACAGTACAGTAATGAGGATGTTCACAAAATAAGACAATAAAAGGGCAACACCAATGCTGACAAAAATGATTTCTTGCCGCTAATTATGCATTCTGCTCACTCGAAACCCAATACAAGATTGTGTGTCGCCTTTTGGTAGCCTAAGATAGTACATTTAACTTTCAAGAGGTTGACAGCTGCTCTTTCATTGCTCCTTAAAGTTAAACAATCACAATTTTTCCACAGTTTTTCCATACATTACACTTGTTATAAAAACGGTTCATAGAGTGCTGTGTTTACATTTGAGCTTCTAGTGACATCATCCTAATTTTCAGAGTCTATAGCCTACCAGTTTAAGGTACCGGGATGTCCTTGCAATGTCAAAGACAGTGCTCATTGTTGCAGTTTCATTTTCTTCTTGCAGATGAATCGTTTCCTAAAAGGCTTTTTTTTTTTAAAAGGCTGAACACAGCAGTATAACAAAAACAAAACAATGTTTTGGGAAAACTTCATGTGATGACACTATATAATGTTTTTGAATGGGTTTGGGCTCAGTAATATCAATATATTATTGTTAGGGTTGTATTTTTAGGGTGTAGTGATAACTTGCTCTAGTTATTCTACAACAAATGCTCCTAAATACTTAAATGATTACCTGAAACACATTGTTTAATTATCAAATATTTCTTTTTTTCATGTCTCCCTTTTAAAAGACATTTATTATCAAACAAAATACAAACATAAATAAAATGCAAAATGTTCATGGCAAAAAAACTCAACATTTACGTTTTCAGCCTGATCGGTCAAGGGGTCAAAAGTTATAGAGGGGATCCAAATTTGGTTGAATTTGGACCCCCCCCACCCCCCCACCTTTAATTCAAAAACTATTTCAGCTAGACTTGTGTTAGGCATAGTTTTTATTAGAAATGGCATGATCAGGCTGAAAATGTATGGTTTCCCATGAACAACCCTTAGCACCCTGAGTTTGGTGTGAATGGGAGATGGTAGGATGTTACATCTAATATCTGTCATGGAATGCCCCTTGCCCCCCGCACAAAGCATGCCATAAGAAACAGGGTCAACTGTACATATTAACTTATACCACAGGTTATAAGACCCTGCAGACAATAAACACTGTCTATTGCATGCTATTTAATATGGGCAGCTTTTGTTCTGCCACTGAGATAACATAAAAAACAGAATACAATATTTTCACCAGTACCGTTTTCCTTTTGAATGTCTAGCGGACCTCTTAAGTTAATTTGTGTTAGCTGTTCTGCAAAACTACTGTAGAACAATTATGAGAAACAGCCACAGGCTAATATAACAAACTCCTTGACTACAAATGACCTTGTTCACTGGTCTTATCAAGCACACTGGATCTACTGTCATGAAAAGAGGAATGAATATATTTTGGAAGTATCAAAGACTGATTGTATAAAACAAAATCAAAATCCCATTCCAGAATCACACCAACATACCAAACCTCTGTTCAATTAGTTCTCTACTGAGACCAACATGTTGTAAACTACTTACTATTATATAAAAAAAGAAACTCATTATCCAACTCACCTGCACATTTTATTCTGAAGAAAAACTAAAAACTGACCACAGCGATGTAGAACACAGATATTAAATATATCTATAAATAATTTTAAAGCGGACAGGACTCTTCTCAAGTACTGTAGTTCAATACAAGCAGAAAAAATAATTGGATAATTTTTCAGACCGATACTTAAATGTTAGATTTTAAATTGAGTCGTTTTTGCTTCCTATCCCTTGACACAAAAGTCTAGTCAAGCAGCTTTTAGGCAAAAATTAAACCAGGCCCTCCAACATAAATACAGTAATTATTTCTTTACACCCTCATCATACTATCACGGTAAATCACACTGCAATAACCTGTTTTATTCTAAGAGTCCTACATGGTGTTTAATATGCTTTCATGAAAAATGGGTAATATACTGTATTAATAATAAAGCATGAAAGTGGGTACTTTGGAAAAAAAAAGTGGCATTTTGTTCTACCCACTTAAACTTGCACAGTCTTTCTTGACAAGCAATCAAGAAAAGACCAGTGCAAATGTATCGATATGATATAGTGAATGAAAAGGCACATTCGGCATGCTTTCAATAAAAATAAAATAAATATATTAGAAAATGGTTCCTTAAGATTTGTGTGTTTCATTAAAAAAATAAAATAAAGTGCTACACATATTCATTAAACATGACTTAAGGGGGCTCCCGAGTGGCGCATCCAGTAAAAGCACTCGCTAGAGTGCAGGATGCGCTCTATAGCCTGGACGTCGCGAGTTCGAGTCCAGGCTATTCCACAACCGACCGTGGATGGGAGCTTCCAGGGGGCAGCGCTCAATTGGCCGAGCGTCGCCCGGGGGGAGGGAGGGTTAGGTCGGCCAGGGTGTCCTCGGCTCACCGCGCACCAGCGACCCCTGTAGTCTGGCCGGGCGCCTGCGGGCTTGCCTGTAAGCTGCCCAGAACTGCGTTGTCCTCTGTAGCTCTGAGGCGGCTGCATGGTGAGTTCGCAGTGTGTAAAGAAGCGGGCGGCTGACGCAACACGCTTCAGAGGACAGCGTGTGTTCATCTTCGCCCCTCCCGAGTCAGCGCAGGGGTGGTAGCGGTGAGCTGAGCATAATAAAATAATTGGGCATTTCAAATTGGGGAGAAAATAATAAAAAAACTAATCGGCAACGACTAAATTTATATAAAAAAAAACAAAACAAAAAAAAAACAACATGACTTAAAAAAACAAAACAAAAAACAAACAAAAACAAAACAAAAAAAACACTATTAACTAGTAGAATTGTTATGCAAGCTCCAAACGTAAAAGTGTAAAAATGCAAGTGTGATAAATAAACAGACAGACAGACAGACAAACTACCGTATCTCTCCATATTTCAATACATACATACAGACAGAGAGAACAGTGACAAACACGGGCCTCCATATACCCCCAGACTGTGACACTTTCAATAGCTAAGGAATGTCTTTAAGACATTTCATTACATTTAGATAAGAAGATCTCTTGATATTATAAAGTGTGATATTCCATAACTACTGAATGCACAAACATTAGGAATGCCCACACATTATAAACCCCTCAGATGAATGGATTCATTAGCAGCAGCCAGGTCTGTTCTTCCTCAATGGTCCCCCTTCAAATTGAAGCCCCTCCCCAGAACTGCATCTCTGCAGCAAACCCTTCAGATGTTTCTGGTTGAGAGAAAAACATGAACTGAAATAAAGGCTTCCCAAACACACTTTGTAGGCCATGACCTATATATTTTTGGAAAGTTGATGTCGTTGTATTTGTCAAACTAACAAATATTATCACACACCCTCTGTGAATTATAAGTAGATAATCTGGAATTAGACAGGCGGCTGTGTAAGAACCTGTGTGAATTTGTAAGCCTGTTTCCAAAGGTCAATCTGCCACATGCAATGTTTCTGATGGCAAGGATGAATCAATGTGGATTTGGCTGTTATGTGGGTGATTGCAAAGCCCCATGGGTAATCTATTTCATGGCTGAACGCTTTCCTCAAAGGTTCTGATCATTAAAAAAAAAAGAAGAAATGTGCAGAGGAAAGATACTTAACTCTAAAACCAAATGGAAAATCTATTTTTTATTGTAAAAAAAATAACTATATATGTATATTGTCTGCTTGTATTCCTGTTGCCCATCTGTTTCAAAGAATTTAGATTGAATAATGATGACCTAAATTTCCTGAACTAAAATCAAACTTCCTTTATAGCTCTTATGACCCACAGGCAATAACATGGTCTAAAGATGTAATGCTTTTATTTTATTTCCAATACAAACACTCATGCATTTATGAATATAATACTGGATGGCAATGAAATAGCGCACAGTAAATATAACTGTATTGTAATATTGCTGAACAGCCCAACTATTTGTAAAATCCTGGAACATTGCTTCAGTAACATAATGTGATGCCATCTTGACATCTGCTTCAATACTCGTAATGCATCTCCAGCATATGGTAAGATAGCTGTCTTGATATACAGATAGCTGGTGAACGGATTCAAAATCTTTCCACTGAAGAAAAAAAAAAATAGATCTATTCATCTACTAAACTAGAAAGAAAAATGTGTACATTTAAATGTAAAACAAATATAATTGACCCTGTAAGATACTCAAACAATATGTAATCTATTGTATTCGGAAAACTGAATCAGAAAACGTTTGAAAACAACACTTTTCCGTGTTTACATGACTTGGAACAGACAGGGCTCGGTTCAGTCTGCAGCAAAACTGTGGCATGAATTATCAGGTATTTTACACTAAGCAACCCTGCACATTCTTATACTGTATTCAACAGATTATTCTCCTATACATCACTCTTGTTCTTATTCCCTCACATGTGCAAACTGTCCACTCCTTGCAAGAGCTCATCCTTTTCTTCATATAAAACTATGGTACTGTACCAAACGGTAGTGTAAAATTCTCAATGCATTTTACCTAGCTAGAATTAATTAGCTGCTCCAATGGTTTAGGCAATTTCTGTGCAAACAACTAGAATTATGATAATGTTTTCTTTTGATGTATACATGACTTTTGATATCAGAATTAGTTTTTGGAAAACAATATATTTCTGAAAAATATCGGGATTTTTACGTTCATGTAAACGCACTGTATTTACTCATTGTATACCACAGAGGTGATTTTTTATCTTGGCTTCATTACATAAATTACACCCTGCATAGGTTTGCTCAGAGACAGCCCCAATATGATTGTGACTTTATTAAACATGCCAAATACACATGTGTTTGAAACAGTAAAAAGACTAAGAACACTTATCAATGAACGTCAACCAGATTTTTAAAAAATATAAATTCATAGGGTACAAAGTATTCCCGTAAATGTTTAGAACTACCCTGAGTACATTATATTACTGATCAAGAATCATGTGTTTAAATAGTGTTCCCTATTTTCAGATGTGCTTGAATGATAAGGCATGCCACAGTAAAAAATGACACTACACACTGTATCACACTCACTGTAAATAAAACTGTCCTTTTACCTTTAAAATACATTTATTTTCATACTGCATGTCCCTTTTAGTGGGATTTTTAACACTAAATGAAGGGGCATTTAATAAAGGAAGGGGGTAAATCAAAGCTATTTTTCCTTCCCTCTATCCTGAACAACTCCAAACAGTAATCTTATGGATCAGACATATTCATGTTGTGATTTTTCAGTGTTTTTAAAAAATGGTGAAACCAAGTGCCAAAGCGTGTGTGAGCTGTGACTTTTGTATTGTTTTATAACATTCTGGTGAAGGCTAATGCCCAGCCTACAAGTGCTTTGGTTAACGCTTTAGATTGTGTGGCATAGATTAATATTACATAGATATGCAATTGCATATTAAATTAATGTTAAATTAATATTTAGTAGATATGCCATTGATATTAAATTTACGTTTAATTATCCTTCTTACTTTCCATTAACATTTAAGTCAGATTAACTGTATTTTCTATTAAAAAACATGTAAACAATGGAATATTATTACATATTTTCAAGGGTAACAAAACGTACTATAAATGGATGTGATATGCAATTACATTTTCTTTCTTTTTTTTAATATATATATATATATATTTTTTAAATTCAGTCGTCGCCAATTTTCTACCCAGGTTTTTCTCCCCAATTTAGCATGCCCAATTATTATCTGTATCCTCGGCTCACCGAGCCACAGGGGTCGCTGATGCGTGGTGAACCGTGGATTCCCCTGCCGACCTAAGCCCAGCCAATTGTGCGCCACCCCCTAGGAACTCCCGGTCACGGTCGGCTTTGATATAGCCTGGATTCGAAACTGCGATCTCTAGGGTACATCCTGCACTCCGCGCAGAGCGCCTTTACTGGATATGCCACTCGGGAGCCAGCTACTGCATATTCATTAAATATGAATTTAATATGCAATTGCATATCTATTTAATATTCATTTATGCCACGCAATATAAAGCGTTACCGTGATTTGTTCTTTTGTTTGTACCTTTTACTTTGGCCCTCGTACCGTGTTTATTGTGTTCTGTTATGTTCCGTGTTTATTTTTGTGCGCATACACGCTTAAAAAGCAACTTTCTGTCTCCGGGTCTCTTACCTGCCGTTAACAGGTTGGGCCGTGACGCTACCCTGTGACACTATGGCTCCCAACTACAGTATTATGAAGGGTGAGCACTGTATCATTTTCAAGTTGTGTTGTTTCATGCCTCACTTTTACAGTATAGCGTTATTGTTTTGTAAAAGGATTGCACACCAGTGAATAAAATACGGTTACCTCAGCATTATGGGCATGTAGCAGGACGAGCAGTTGCAGACCTTTTGACCTCTTCTCACTTGTAAGGGTCAGAATTTGTATCTCCACTACATCACAGAAAACTGCCAAGAAATTGCAATTGGATTACTCCATAAAAGCATAACCTGCCTACGGATATATTACTTAAATCAATTCTATTATCCACAAACTCTTTCCCATATTTCTACACCTAAAATGTTACCTTGCATATTGCTCTATTGTACCTTAATCTAACATGCTCATGCTTCTCTGTAAAGAGCCTCGTAATCTTACTTCATGGTTGACTACAATGACAGATAGATATCAAGCACAGCCTGTACCCACTTTGTGATGTTAGAAGGGGCTCTGCTATCCTGGAGAGCCTCATTTCAACTTAAATTGAATGGGATGCATCCTTTGCACTTAACATTGCGGTATTCCTGTCCAGATATGCAGGAAAGAAAGATGCACAGCCTTGTAACCAGCTGTCCTATTGCTCGCAGCATGTGTTCAATACATTCCTCACATCTGCTGCTATGATAATATGCACACAGAACTGGCTTTTTGAACATGCACATCAGTCGATGGCTTATAAAGATATTGCCATGTGGCAAATGATGTTGTTTGCAGCCGGTCTGCATTCTCTCTTCGTCTTGCAGAAGATTCTGACTGTGCTCTGCAGTGCACAGCTGATTTTGTTTCTGCTGAAAGTAACTTCAGATCACACCCAAGAAACAATATATTTCATAAATCTGAAAACCACAAAAATGACTTCAGTTGGAAATAGAAATTGTAAATACAGTACTGTGGAGGGCAGCAGTGTGGTTAGGGCACTGGACTCTTGACCGGAGGGTTGTGGGTTCAATCCCCAGTGGGGGACACTGCTGTTGTACCCTTGAGCAAGGTACTTTACCTAGAATGCTCCAGTAAAAACCCAACTGTATAAATGGGCAATTGTATGTAAAAATAATGTGATAACTGTATAATGTGAAATAATGTATAATGTGATATCTTGTAACAATTGTAAGTCGCCCTGGATAAGGGTGTCTGCTAAGAAATGAATAATAAATAAATACTATAATCGTATGGTTAACAGTGACCTTGATGGTCTGAATTGAGGTTTTAAAATAGTAGTTACTTAACCAGAGAAATAAACTGTTCACTGCTATTATAATCACAGACTGACAAACTTTTCCCATTCCTTTTTAATCAATTCCACTACGTCATTGATCAAAATTGCAATGAAGACTACTCTGTTCAAAAGTAAATTAAATTGCCTTCAAATTAAAGCAGTTGAACAAATCGCAACAATTATTAATGTCTCTAAAATATCAACTCTAATTCACAGGGCGACAGCAGGGGCTATGTAGAGAGTTTCAAGGCTTGGAATGCTTCCGCTGAGCGGCTCCATGGGATAGGATAGAACAGCAAAGAGGGGTCTCGTCACGCTGGAGCCTTGCTGGGAAGAGGTGCTACCTCCAAGGCTGGAGATAGGTTAATTTGGGACTCGATCGCTGGGAGCAGGAACAGGCCGCATCCCGAATTAGATTAAGGGAATTAAAGTAGAGCCTCATCCTGCTGAGGGGAAGTAAAGTGCTTAGTTGCACTGATACACAGTATGGCTGGGGGTCCCCTCTGACTCATGTGGTGAGAACCTCCCTAAACGGAGGCTTGCTGGTGTTGCGTCCAACCCGAGACTCACTACCCCCCAAAAGAAAGGACCCCCGGCTCCGCACAGATGTTGACTGACGTTAGCTTTAGCTGCTGAGGTGATTGTTTCTATCCTGAAAGAGCGGGGAGTACAGAATTGAGGTGGTAGCCCTGCTCTAGAAATGAGGGTGACAAGGTGAGTTGAGAACCAGTGCCTGGTTACCACTGAGCGTGAACTGTCGATGAACAGAGGATCCGATGTGAGCAAAGGTTTCTTCCAGGAGATGTATATTGACATGGATGTATACGGGTGTATCGTGGAGTTAAGTTTGGAAAGTTGGATGAATTGTCCTTGGTGCAATTGATCAGTTTTGGAGGTGAGAAGGAGGATGATGAAGTGGGAGTCAGGTACTAGGTAAATATCACTAGAATGGATGGCAAGGGAAGGGAAGCTGGAGACTGATGGAAAAGTAAATTCAGCACGTCAAGAAAACGAAGAAGGTGGTAAGGCATAGGGTTTCCATCAGCAGATCTTCAAACAGGGAAAAACTTTTTGGAGGATTAGGATCAGTGAATGGAGAAGGTCTGATGATATAGGTAGCCGAGTAGTGGAAACAGGGGCTGAAATTTTTGCTATCCCTCTAAGCGTCAGATGGATTGCTGGGATTGATAATAGGGTCAGAGATGGTACGGACATGAGGCGATAGTGGTATTGGATGCTGAAGATGTATGTTTTGGTGGTTGCCGGTGCAAGGTTTAGGGAGCTGGTGCGAGGTTTAGGGAGCCTCTTCCGTGGACTACAAAAGTCAAAATTCAGTCCTGGTAAACGGAATGGGTTGAATTTTATTTTGGCTGCAGAAGACTGAGAAGGTAGACCACGCTGTGGAGTATGAAGACCTTGTAGATGTTGCCAAGGTGGCTGCCATGTAGCTCAGAGGGGATTGAAGCAGGATGGAGATTGATGTATTTATTTGAATATCGGTTCCTAGAATCGAGGGATTTGAAGAGATTCTGCTGCGGGAACTGGTTGATGGAATCTGGGGTCCTTTTTTGAAGAGATGTTTCAGGATTTATGCTAATTGGCCAGTCCTTGTAATGATGCAGTTGCGGGGCTGAGCTGCGGCGCTTGGATCTGCAAAGTTGCTGAGCTGGGGGGTGGATCACTGGCTGGGTGGCTGCAGTTGAGGGACCTGGCTGCTGGCTTTCATCCAAATCGGATGAGAAGGTAAGGATACGGCTGGTAGACATGATAGCAGGCTTGTCTTTTACTATGGAATAGCCAAATGGAGAGGTCTTGCTGTGTCCTGTTCAAGAACTGAAACACTTAGACAAAGAGGCTTTAAATAGGTGAGTTAGGTGATTAACGTATAGGGTGTTAATGTATCAATCAAATGTGTTAGTTGATTTCATACGAATTAACTGGAATTTGAATTGGGAATTGGTTTTAAAAAGGAAATGGAAATGGAATTGAAAAACAGGACTTGATCCCAACCCTGTCACCCATAATGTATTAATAACTTACCTGGTGAGTGAGGCAGGAGCATGTGTGCAAATCATTTTGAAAATTGGTGCTAAACTGTTTTGAAAGTTTAGCACCAGGCAGCCTACTGATGCTAAGCAGTTGTTGGTTTTAGGCCAGCTGATTTGTGACCTCTGCTCAATGACCCATGTGTTAATAAATTATGCTAAAATACACATCGTGAAAATACAGATTACACTGGATTCAGAAAAGATGGGATACTGCAGTTGAAGATATTTTAACAAGAAATCTGTCTTGACTTTTCTACTGCCCCTTTCATACAATTTGTTAAAAAGACACTTCATTTAAGTTAAATCCCCATTCAAGAGACATCCAATACAGAACTAAATCTAATTTAGGAGTAAAAGGAAAATATTAATCCAGTGTTGCAGACCTGTCAACTCTCCCTTATTTGCCAGGACTCCCCTGTTTTTTGGACACTTCTCCCACACAACACCCGGGACAGATTTTCTCCTGTATTTTGCTCAAAACTCAACTGTTAAACCCCTTTATGTCAGCAAACCATTAATTTTAAAAAAACTTATGTACGGTGTGTGGTTACTGAAATCCCCATCTGTACCTAGAAGGGTTTAGGACCCAGGGGAGATTTAAGTTTACAAAAGCTCCCATATTTTGAAAACTCAATTTGACAGGTATGGTGTTATTACAGAAAAGTGTGATTACGCCTACATTTTTTTTTTACTTTACTAAATTCAATAAGTCATGCTGTACCTTACAGCACAGTGAACATTAGTAATGTACTTGTTCTTAAAACAACAGTTTTCCCTTAAAATGAATGAACTACATTAGTTGCTCTCCTGAAAGCTATCCTTGGGAAGGGTTGTAAATCACGATCTGTGTCAGGGGAACCCAAGTTCAACTCTTAGCTCATACTTTATTTAAAGAAAACTTGGTTCCAGTCCAGCAGTCCAGCAGTCCAGCAGTCCAAAGCTGGATCAAGATAATTAACTGTCACCCCAAGTCTGGGTTAACTGTGGACTTACTACACTACTGTAAATCACTAGGGAATCACTGTCTGGTTCTGGCTTGTGAAGGACAGGCCTGCAACAGTTAGGAAAGTAGCTGTAACTCGGTCAACATTGAGAAGATCAATGAGAAATCAATGTCAGATGTACAGTACTTACTGATTTATCTAGAGAGCTGTGGTCTCATTTTCACAATACGTAGGGAATCACTTTGTGACAAAATAATGAACTTCAAGGAAGTGAAAAGCTTAAGCAACACAATCTGTGAAGCCACTCCCAAGTGACTGTCTGCATTCATCCCTAAAGGTTTTCATGAAAAGTCCAAACAAAAGTATAGCCATAGAGACACACGCTCTCCTGGCATATCCTCTTTGTAAACTTGAGCAGATTTAAAATGAGCATCACTAACAGGTTTGGGTTCAATTCGTTTTTCAATTCCAATTCCATCCTTCAAAGGAATTGGAATTGATATTTTAGAGACATAATAATTGTTGTGATTGTTCAACTGCTTTCATGTGAAACCAATTGAATTGATTAACAGTGACTTCAATTTAAAATAATTTGTGGCCACCGCGAGAAGCTAATTTGAACAGAATACTGCTAATTACAATTTTGATCAATGACCTGTTGGAAGTTATTTAAAGGGAATGTAAACTGAAATTGGGAATTGATTTTAAAAAGGAATTGGAATTGAAAAATAGGAATTGACCCCAACCCTGGTCATTAATGCATTTTTTGGTCCTTAACTCTAAATATGTACGTCAATTAATAGGTTTACAACACACCCTTCAAATACAATAATGATGTGATGCTTTTCCACAGCTCTTTCCTGTAACATTGCTTGAAACATGACAATGCAGCCTGGCTTTTTCAACCGCATGACGTGAAGGTGTCCTCCACAGATTACGCATGATTTTCTCCTTTTTGTCCTGTTCTAAAATACACATTTAAAAAAAAAAAAAAATCTGTATTCTTCACTGAGGACATCTTCAAAGCTCAAAGTTATGCCAGGTTGCCTAGTTTCAAGTTCAGTGGTAAAGAAAAGTGCTGTAAGCATGCATCAAATTATTATTTACTATGCATTGAAGATAGTAAAATATATTATCAGCTATCAGGCAATTAGAGGGGTTTCTAGAAATTCAATTTTTCAAGCCAGCCATCCAACAGAAGAAATCCCTTCTTGACACACTCCTTTAAAATATTTTAGGTCTTAAAATGGTGCCTTTTAATTGTTTGACTTTCTATGAGATTTTTATATATATACTCCCTAACCATGTCCTTCTTTACCCCTGACTAATCTCTTACAAAAATAGGAAGCAAGACCTGCATTACATATGTGACTTTAGATATAGTATACAGTAAACTACAGGGACCTCTGACATCTACAGAGCCTGAAAACTACCAGTATTTTTGTAGAGAAGATATGTACTAGTTGTCACCAGGCAACTATCCAATGTGTTTTAATAACAGTATTACTGTGTCTCTAACTGCTTTTCATTACCACAATATCCATCTTCACTGTTAATTAATGAGTCGTGCTTGAGAGATGAAGCCGGTAGCTAAAATGTGTCACAACTGTTAAATAAAGACTTTGCACTTTATGTTATTCCTCATATTACAAACCAAGTTTCCTTTTCACCTTCCAAGCATTGTTTCCTCTATACGTAAGGAATCGGTGAAGTAGCACCAGCAACCCAAACAAAATTATTTATTATTTATTTATTTTTAAATTTGAAATAGCCAATTGTATCATCTTAGGCTCGGGAGCGACGAAGACGAACACACGCTGTCCTCCATAACATGTGCTGTCAGCCGTCGGAGGACAACGCAGCTCTGGGTAGCTTGTAGGCAAGCCTGCAGTTGCCCGGCCAGTCTGCAGGGGTTGCTGGTGCACGGTGAACCGAGGACACCCTGGCTGACCTAAGCTCTCCCCACCAGGGCGACGCTCGGCCAATTGTGCACCGCCCCTTGGGAGCTCTTGTCCACGGTCGGCAGTGGAATAGCCTGGACTCGAACTGGCGACCTCCAGGGGTCAGTGAGCGCGTGTTTCCCGGATCAACAGGAAACTAACAGCCAATAACACCACAGGAGAAGTGGTTGCCCTTTGACCTTGCAAACTGTTAGGGAAGAAAACAAAAATATCAAATGTTGAGCTTCTACGTATGTCTCTGTAATTGCTACAGGCCAACACATTAAAATAAAATTGCATTATTTCACATTACGTTTTGTTAATAGTTCTTGGTAGTGTGAATTACTCAACACTCTGAAGGCATGACGTGATAATCAATGTGTGATAATAAGCACTGTACTTTTGATTAGGAGTCTTGTCAGCTAAAGAGACTATGTTGCCTTTATCTTTTTACACTTTTTTTTAGCATTTTGCGTCTTTGTTTTGCTCTACACATAAATATGGCTCGAGTCAAAAACACACTGAACACAAGCAACAAGAGACACTGATAACAAGAATGATGTCAGAGTAAATCAGTACCTGCTACCTGACTTATTCTTCCTAAATGTTGTTAGTTGCATGCTTCTGTACAGTGAATTTGCTTTAATGGGACCTTAAAGCCTATAGTTATTCCCCATTGAACTGTATTAAGACAGTGAAGTAATACCTGCACTATCAGGCATTGTGTAAGGTTCATTTTTTATTATTTTAATTCCTTATACACACTTGCTCTGAAAAGGGATAGTGTAACATATGTAAGCAATAAGGCACGGCTGCATTGCTTCAACTGCCCAGGGCGTGGTGATATTAGAGTATATCACACACAATGAAGTGCCTATTGCACGTATAAAATAGGTTAAATAATTAAATTGAAAAAAAAAATGGAAAAATGTTTAATTAAAAAAAAAACTTCTTTTTATTAAATATCCTTCTGTCTAAAGTGGAGGTAAGAAAAAATAGTTCCATTTACTATAACCTTTAAACCAAAAATGCATTTAGAAAAAAAATAGATTTATAGATGGTGAATTAAACATTGCCATTGAAAGTGCAGTTTTTCTGTATTTGATTTGTTATACTTCTTGTAATTCTTGGTTTGTTCATTACATTTTAAAAAAAAATATGACTGCCTATTTTCATCATGACACAGCCCAAATGAGTCTGCTGTTCAGTTATGCAGACCCTTCCTCACAAGACCTGACACAGTATCAGTGCTGTTTTTTTTTTAATATTCTTTTGTTATCCGGGGTAGTGACAGGAGGTATCCATACCAGATTTGTGCTATGCTTTGCATTATGAAATAGCTGGTTATAGCTAGAAATAGATGGTTACTTATCAAACTGACTTTGCAGTTTACGGCTGGACAACGTGGATAATTAGGGCCAGTATTAAGAAACCACTTAAAACAATGCAGGGCACAGCAGAAGAGATGACACCATTGTAGCTGGACACATTTACATGGAGAGAAAGGTACGGCAGGAAGTGTTGAGATGCATTTATAAATACTCTGCATCAGACCACACAGCTGCGCAGGGGGTGGGACCTGTGGCAGCAGGCAGGGACGGAGATGCAACCGACCAGAGAAGGACAGACAGAGTCACGGGCAGCGCCAACAAAACATCCATTTAACCACCAGAGTCTCTTTTAAGAGCGATCCAAATCTTTTTTAAAAAAAGGTTGAAAGTTTAAGATTTTTTGTAAACTATTTATTTTCAGAATGGTATAGTGAAACGTTGTAGTTCCGGGCAAGTTTTGAATTGATTTGAATACTTACTTTTGCCTTTTTTCACTACTTTAAACATTGGTGTCTGATTGAGACTCATTCAATATCTCATGTACACTTTGGTTTCCCAAAAGGTCAACATCTACATAAATCTCGTCAGTCAAGTTTATTGTGATAAATTCCAATGTCTGAGGGTTTTTTTTCCCTCCAAAATTCTAGTGGCATATGGATATCTACCAGTGATTTGCCTCTTTTTGAAAAAAAGTGTCGACCCATGGTCATATGCTGTAATATCAACACCCCCATGTGACCGGTTTTAACCAATCAGAATAGAGTATTTAAAATACCCATTTTAGAAATAATAGTCTTTGTCTGTTACAAATCAAATGTATCTGATTAAACTTAAAACTTGCTCACACGATATTTCCTTCTACTTGTGAAAAAGGGCAGAGGCTGGACGACTACACACCACACGCATGCGTGTTTACTACTAGGTTAAAGTCTGCAGGTGTGGCTATAGTGCTTTTAACATCACCTCACTGACATGGCTCAATCATGGCAGTGCATCACACAACTTTGCCTGTTACTCTTCACCTATTTAACCTCTGCAATCGTCTGCAGACAATCTATGAGATCTGATTCATGGTGCCAATGTAACAGGGTAGAGGCTGGGTGCTAACTGGCGATACTCACACCTCAAGCGAACATCTTAAGCACTGTGCAATAGAGCCAGGTTTCTTTGAATGCGTGGTTTTAGAGCTTAAACCTCATCACACCGACCGGTGTGAGAATCCGTAACACTGCCGGTTACACATGTATCCTTCCTCAAGGACAACAATTCAAAAAGGGAACCAATGTCATTTAAAAGTGTTCCAATATTCACCACCAGTGGCACTTGACCCTAACTGATATTTTTTTTTGTACAAAGAAAGCACTTGCCAATCATTCAATCATTTTCACTGCCACGGACAATCTCTTGATGAAAAGAACAATGTACAGTACTCAGCACTTTAGATTAAGATTCTGAAAGTGACGCTATAAATAACACAAGGTGTTCTCTCGAACAGGTTTGCTTTGCTTTGAACTTGACAGCAATCCTGCATGAGCAAAGAAGTTATTACCTTTCGAAAATGACCTGATTTAGCGGTAGGTTGGGCTTAAAGTCTCTGTTTAAACGCACAACTCTGATGAAAACTGCAGGTGATTTATTTTTCCAAGACCAATTCAGGATGTTTTTTTTGTTTTTTTTTACTGCCTCTATCATTTTGTTTAGAGGGGGAAAAAAAGACAATTAGTTGTACTGAATATTTCCTCATATCAGCCTTTTCAAATTGTAGTTGCTTTATTTTATTTTTTTGAATGGTATTGTTCAGTCCTCATGCTGAGCGAGCCCATTTCTAAGGACAACAAAAGCATCCTGCAATATTTATACAATTAAACTTGAACGGGGCTTGAACATCTTTCTTCAAAAGAGAGGAGCATTGTATGAAGCCATGTGAGGGAAGCAGGACCCCTGTCGAAGCGTTTCACAATTCTAGCATGATATGCATCGCTTTAACAGAATGAAAAGCAGAATAATTCAATGAAGGGATAAAGCACATCAAAAAAGTATCTGTGCATTTCCACACCTACCAATTAACATGGATTGTCTGTGTGATTTTTGGTATTGCAGCGACAGTTCAACACATACATCTTAATGAATTTTCCTTGCTCCACAGACACACTGTCTATATGAAAACCAAATATAAAAGAATGATTTGTTAATTCTGGTCAGAAGAGAAACTAAGCTAAAAAAGAAAGATGCTGCTGCTGACTCGGGTTATGATGGGTTCCTATTGTTTTATGTATCATCTCATGCATTAGTCAGGTCTGTTAACATGCAAAGTGGATCTAGTGGATATTGACAGTAACCATTCTAATGCAGTGGCCAATCTTAATTTAACAATTTAAGCTTTGAGGAGTCGATTCAATGGATCCAATTACTGCAGGTATAACAATCAAAATAAAAACTCTATTGGGAGTTTCAATCAAAACACAGATTCAAAAATGGATTGTTGGAGAGATGTTGGTTCTTCATGATCTTTACAAAGAGCCCTGCGGTACTTCAAATATTATCTGATGCTATTTTTATTGTTTAACGTAATAGAGAAACTGTACTACACTGGCACCTATCTGCACAACTAAAATCACATCATAAGGCAAGTCCATCCCATTCCATTAACCATCGGTCAATTCCATTTTTTTTTTAAATCAATGAAAAAATAATTGTCACTACAACTGATACAACTGTGATCTCTCTCATTCATTTCATTAGCTTTACAAGGGAGTTGCATGAAAATAACACAGTACTGTATCTGTCAGGTATAGATCGTCCACTGCTTCATGTGGTAACAGACGATAGAAAGAAAACCTGTGATTGGTTTTTAAGTCGATGTCTCGACAGAATGATCAGCTGGATGGATGGCGAGGCAGTCTACGAAGCCTTGTTCTTTAAACTGCATACAATCTGCCTGCATGTTTCCTTATCACAGATGCTTTCATGCAGGCACTTTATTTATTTGTGTTGCTGAGCCCTTGAGAAACAAGGTGCTGCTATTATCAGGCCAGTTAGCATTCCCATAGATAACTATGACTTTCTCTGTCTGAAATGCACTTGATAAAGACAGCACAAATGCTGTCAGGTACTTATCACTAGAGCAGGAAAATAGATCTGTGATAGTGTAGGCTGCTGTACCACAGCCATGACAATACAATCTGCTCCATTTCAGTGTATACTGGATGGTAGGCCAATCTATATACAGTCATACATGCTTTATACAAGGCGTCAGGCATCACAGGCAATATCATATATTTAGCTGATTAGGCATAATATATGATATTATGGGACACCTTGTATAATTGTGGTCCTACTATCAAGGTGAATGGCTGTACACTTTGGAGTTGTTCCTTCCTATTCTCTACAGAACAGGCTTAAGGTTTTGGCACAGAACAGGGTTGTAGTTTCTGATTCCTGTAAGAAATCTGTTTCACAATGTACAGAAAAATGTTTTTGTATGTTCATTGATAAAATAAATATACCAAACTTCTATGAATAATGAATAGATGGTGCCTCAAGGTTCTAGACTGTCTGCACTACTTGGCAGGCAATCCTTACCACCAGCAAAGCAGTCTGTCTAATATAAATACTGGTAAATTCATCCCTGGCTTAGTTTCAAACAGAAATGATTCATTATTTGGTATTGCATGTGTATGTACACTTTGGATTCTTCTGACAGTGTGTCTTTTCACAATTCCTGGTACTCTGTCAATCAACAATAACTGAATAACAAAAAGTAAAAAGTACAAATACATTTGCATTTGCAGAGAACACATACAACACAATAGTACCCTATTTCAATTGCAGGGTCCCTCAATCTGGTTCAGTTATGTTATAGAATATAGTTTGTTGGTGTTTACTGTTCTTCAGTCCATCTGTTCACTTTATTAGAAAACAGGACCGTGCTGACAGTATGGTTTGTTTAAAATGTACAAACCACTATGGTTACTCAAATAACCACACTTCCTTGATTATTTGAAATTACATTTTTACAGCTGCAGGAAGCAAAAAAAACTTGTTCACAGCACTGTAGTCTGAAATGTCCTGTTTTATCAATTAGTCACATTTTTGTGTACCTATTAGCTTTGATATTTGCACAGCTGTGCAAAAGTCTTAGACATGTTGCATTTTGCTAATCTGATGCATTATGAGCATTAACAATTTACTCAAAGTCTCCACTAGTGTTTTCTAACATTATAACAACTTTGACTTGCATAAAGAAAGAAAAAGATTGTTTGAAATAGTTCGCATCACTCAATTTTCAAGGTGTGATATCCGAAGCATAATCAACAAGTACAGAGAAACATCATCAGGACTGACAAGGATGATCAATACTTGAAGATAATATCCTTAACGAACAGAAAGAAGACAAGCATTGAATTGACAACAGAACTGGCAGAAGGCACATGTGTGGTTGTCCATTCATCAACAGTCCAAAGCACCTTTGACCATTGTTCCATAATCCAATTTCTGTGTTCTTGTAAATATTTTAGCCTTTTAGTCTTGTTCCCCTTTCTTAACAGAGGTATTCTTACTGCAACAGATCCTTTAAGTCCTGATTTCAAGAGTGACCTTCGTACTGTTGATTTGATGGACAACGACACCTGTGCCTTCTGCCAGTTCTGTTGTCAATTTCTATTCCTAAGGATGTTATCTTCAAGTATTGCTCATCCTTGCTAGACAGCTTTTTGGGTCTTCCAGTCCTGGTTTTGTCAATTACAGATGATGTTTCTCTATACTTGTTGATTATGCTTCAGATACCATACTTTGAAGAGCAAGTGATGCAAGCTATTTCACTCAATGTTTTTCCTAAGACTGCCATTGCATGTGACTAGAATGCATGAATAAAATACAAAAAATGGTAATGTAAACCAAATTAGTGTTTACTGGAAATGTATGCAATACAATATATTACACAGACAGAAGAATGTTTTAAAATTAGTTTACTTTGTGTTACTCCTAGCAAAATCAAAATGTGATACACTTCCAACCTCGTTCCCCTAGCTTTTTCTGTTACCAAAAAAATAAATAAAAAAATAATTAAAAATAAATAAAATACTATAAAACTGCAAGATCATATCAGTCAATCAATATCTATTTTATATAGCGCCTTTCACAGTGGACCACCATCACAAAGCACTTTACAAGACAGGGAGGAACAATGCATACTACATGAAATACAGTGAAATACAGGGCACATAGTACATTACATACAACATTAAAAAAAAACAATGCAAATACATTAAATATAGGCATAGTACATTAAATAAAAGGCTAGGTTGTGAATTTTAAATATTGTGGATGCGTGTGCCCAGCAGAATCATACGAATAAGATGTAGTGAAAAACCTGAAATAGCACTTTAGACAACAGCTAATAACAGATACCAGGCTTAAAGAGCATTAAAAGCAAGAGAGAACAAGTGGGTCTTGAGAGTTGATTTGAAGCGAGCGATTGTGGGAGCTTGTGGCAATGTGCTCCGCCCCTGTGTGCATTTCTGTGTTGTATGTTGCATGTGTTAATGTTGGTGTATAGAGATTGGCACAGGGGATATAAACGGTTCTGTGTTTCACGTGTATTTAAAAAGGTAGATTTGTATTTAGGCACGAGGATGGCACAGATCACTTCACGTGCTGGTTAAAATGTAATGTGTGGTCACGGGAGTACACTTAATTAATTCACGTGCAGTTGTACCGAGATCCCAATTGAATGATCGACTAGCAATCGACTCTCGGTACAACTGCATAAATAGATGCACGTTTCATTCACTCGGGGTTGGGTGTTCGAGAGTGGAGAACGGGAGAGAGAGAAAGGAGAAATAGAGTGAAGGTGAAATAACAATTGCTACAGCGTGCTGGAAGTGCCAGCACGGTACTTGTTTAACGTTCATCCACTTGTTTTGTGTGTTAGTACATTTTGTTTGTCTTTTTATTTTGGCGTAAAGTGCCGTGTCCTGTTTTTGTGTTCTGTTTAAACCTTTTATTTTGTTAATAAACGCTGAGTGCTACCTTGTGACAGAGCTGCATGAACTAAAGCTGGGAGAGAGTTCCAGAGAGTCGGGGCCATGAAGCTAAAAGAGCGCTCTCCAAGTGTGGCATGTTTCTGCTTGGGTATAACAAGCAGGCCTGAGTCAGAGGACCTCAGCTTGCGGGCAGGGACATAGCGGGTCAGCAGGTTGGAGAGATACTCTGGACCTGTGTGATGGAGGGCCTTGTAGGCAAGCAGGAGAATTTTGTTTTCAGTCTTTTGTTTCAGTGAGGCAAAATATGTTTACTGGGATTCACTAAGTAACTGCCTCAGGAGAACTAATCTGCTCTTCATACCAAGAAATGAATCCTCCCATCTGTAGCGCTGCAGTCTTCATGTCTACGGCACAGGTTTTAGATTGATGCATGCATCGTTATGTGTGTATGTGTTTGTGCGTGTGCACCACGGGCAGCAAGTCTACATTGGCAATAATGTTCTGTATTTCACAGATAGAACTTGCCAGGGAGCCGCAGATAAATGAGGTTCTACTGTATATTATATATCTCAAGGAAAAAGTAAAAAGGTAATGTAGGCACACAAAAATGTGAATAATTGGTACAGAAATTAATTATAAAATCAGGACTTTTCAGAGAACTAAGTTCTTCCTCAGCTGGATGGAAATAGCAGTGCTGTAAACAAGTCTTTCAAAAGAAAAGTTCCGGAGGATGAGGGCATCATGACTTCAGAACAGAATGTTCATTCCAAGAGGTTCCAAAGTGCCTAATTTGTCCCATAGCAGGAATTGATCCCACAAATTGTGATGTCTTCTGCAGTGTGGCAGCAGGAGATGTAGAGGTGTTCATTCTTATACTACGTAGATGTTTCACGAAGCGATCAGCTAAATGCTGTTTTGTTTCTCCGATGTACAGTTTGTTACAATTCACACAACCGGTTCCTTTACTGATGCAAGTACAAGTCTCATGAAATGTAAATGAAGACGTTGCCCCTTTGCTTACTGTGTTGTTGTGGATGCATTTACAAGTAGAACAGCGCTGGTTGCATGGAAATTAGCCTTTAGACTGCCACAACTAGGTCATCTCTTACTATGGACTCAGTATTCTCTCAGAGTTGTGTATCTTTTGTAAGACATCATCCTGTGGCCAAATACAATATTTAATCCGTGAACAAAGGTGCAGTATTGTCCGGGTTTGAGTTGGCCTTAAGCGACAGCTCCGGATCATCTGTCACAGGCTAGCTGCAGGGAGGACTTCAGGCCAGAAAGAACCACACAGAGACAGACAGTACTGGGGTTGAAACTGAAAACGCAAATGGCAGCGCTCAGTATTTTAATAAACAAATAAATAAACGGTTGAACAAAACACAGGACACTGCACTTGAGGCCAAATAAAATAGACAAACAAAACGGACTAACACTTAACAAACGGTGGACTAAGACAAACAAACACGGTGAGTTTAAACAACTATCAATTTACTTTATTTTACTTTACTTTCTCCTCTCCACACCCGTTCTCCACTCACCGAACACAAAACCCCGAGTGAGTAAAACGTGCATCTATATATACTGTTGTGCCGGGATAAAATTACTAATTAATTATTCACTTGAATCCCAGCACGTGAATTAATTATGTGCAACCTCGTGCTCACATATTAAATACTTTAAATGCACGTGAAGTGCAATCCCGTGCCTAAATATAATTATACATTTTAAATAACTCGTGCTGCACACACCCATTTATATCCTGTGTACCAACTGCAATACACCAACATTAACACACAAATGCACACAGAGGCGGGACACATTGCCACACCATCTAATAAATAACAAACAGTACGATTAGACGATACAAACAAACAAACACTCACGGTTATATTTTGCTCGTCCTTTAGCGTTCTCTTAACCATAAACTAAGGAACAGATCACCTAGCCACGTCCCCTTTTTGTACCTTCAGTCATGCCCCCTTGGTTAGCGAGTGCAGCCGTTTCTCCTCCAATTCGTGGTTGCCATATCACTTTCCCTCTGGGGCGATGACTTAATGTACAGTTGCAGTTGTGCCCCCTTTCTAAATGGCCGACTTCCACCTAACCCTGGGAATGAATTGTCAGGCCATCCAGTCCATGGCACTCTGTTCCCTTTATACAATGCTCGCACAGGTTGGGAGTTAGATTCATCACCAATAATCATTCTGTCTCTGTCACAGGTGTAATGAAACCTCTACTGACCTACTTATTCATTCTGATGCCTTCATCTGAATCAAGTTAATCTTTATTTTGGTTGTTTGCCATACTAAGACTGCAACAGGCAGAGTGGAATTCCACTGTTTGTATTCCTGTACAAGCACTTGAGTAAACACAGACACACTCGCACAGATAAAGAGGGGTGACAATGAAATGGCTGTGATTAGAATACGACTTTTAGGCTTAGTAATTTGTTGCTAAAAGGTTCTGTTGTACATACAAATAGAATTCCAAATGCAGGTGCCTTCCTTTACAGATTAGGTGTGTACCCTAACCTCATGCATAGCTGTAGTTATTCAGTGCAAATGGATGGAAGTTTAATTGTCTTGCCTTTACACTGCTTGTATCCAACTCGTAATCTAGTATCAAACATTTTAATAAAAAAGGTACCTTTTGCAAAGTTTTAATGAACTTTATAGTAAATAATGTTTTGTTTTTTAGTCTTAAAATGCATAAAATGATTCTAGGCTTCTGTGCTCCATGTTGAGCAGTTTAGGACAGTTCAGGCTTTTGACTCGCATTGCAATGCATTCTGGTAAGTGTAGTCCTGCTTCTCTTAAAGAAAAGTGACAAGTGAATGGTACCAGAATGCACTGGGATGGAAGTTAAAAAAAATCTGAACAGTACCGGTGAACATGGAGCCCTATAGTCTCCCTATACAGAAACCAACAAGATAAACAGAATTAAAGGATTTGAGAATTGAATCCATTGTGTTTCATCTCAAGATTTTATTAATTTTTTTCCTGTAAGGAGACGGCATACCCAAGTCACAAACTTAGATAAAGAACGTTCTCAGTTTGCTTTATGTTGTTCCTGTTCCTGTTTCACTTCCTAGATCCTTTCACCTCAGCGGTGTCAGGGCAAAGCATTTCACTGGTCGCAAGTAGTGCTTGCAAACAGAGCTTTTAGTACCCAATATCATTTAATTACTGTAAATGAAAACGTGTTTGCGATAGCATTTGCTTCTTTAAAACTGTACAATTGAGACCTACATAACAAATAAAAATGCATGGCAGGTAAGATTTATGGAATTATTGTTAGTGGCAAGGAACATTCTTTGTTGATTATAAGAATTTACTGTACTGAAAGAACATCAAGAAAAATCAGAATTCCACAAAACAGCAGCAATAGTTGGCAATAATTTCGTATGTGTGATGCAACAAACTAAAACACGTACATCAGGAGTTGAATTCAGCTTGTAGAGAAAGAATGGAAAAAAAAACAGGCAGAAGCTATTTTTATATTTGAATAACTCCAAGTATTGGTTATTATAGCTGTATTCTTAATATGTGACTTAAATTTACTAGCAAATGTGTTCCAAACTGCACTGAAAGGAACATTTCCTTAAAGTATGTGTGACAGGAATGGCTGGGCGGTGACGTCACGGCAGAAGCAGGAAGGGAAACTGACACCAGGGAGTACTGCAGTTAAAGGCGCTTGCACTATTTTATTTTGATACAACAAAAATAAATAAAAGGTTTTAACAAAAAGACTGTGCTCACAGAGCAAAACAAAACAGTAAACAAAACAAATCACGAACACTACAACCGGTCAGGCTGGGAAATCGCCTTCACTGACCCTATCCTTGGTTTAGTTTCGTTTTTAAATAAACTTCTCTCGCTCTCTCCTCTGTAGACCCACCACCCCGAGTGCCGAGAGCTGCAGGCTTTTATATTAGTGACCGAGGGATTAACTATCGAATTATTTAATAATCCCCCGGTCACATTCTGCACAGGTTTTCTAATTACTGTGTGGATGGGGCTTCCCATCCACGCTACTTAATACAAAAACAAACAAACAGTCGGCTACGCCGTCAATACATAAATACAATAAATACAAAACACTAACAAAACATACAGCGCTTCGCCGTCATATAAAAACATAATTAAACAAACAAACAAAAAAATAAATACAAAATAACACGGGCGGAGGGGGAAACCCTGTTCTAAAATAAATACATACATTTAATCAGCAGGGCTTACTACCGCCCTGGTACAGTATGATATACATTTGATGAGGTGAGGTGGGGTCACAGGGAACCTTTTGTGTATCTTGAAGAATTTAGCAAACCAGTCAAGCTACAAGGCTAGATCCTGTTAATCACTAATAGATTGATTGTGTTCACTGTTAAATAAAACCAAAATCCTACGTTATATTCTACTTTTTGTGTGTGTTTTGTGTGACGGGGAGGGGGGCAAGTAGATTTTTCCAGCATTTTCGACAACATCCCTTGCACAACAAGTTTTTTTCAAAAATTGCACACCCCTATACTTACAGTATGCTTAAAAGCAACACAGCAGAGTCCAAAGAGAAAGCATCACAGGGTATAATTTACTTGGGGGAAAATGCGAGTTTAGAGTTTTTTTGCAAAGGGATAACCAGCACAATTGTCATATTATTACCGTACTAATATTCTTGCACGGATGCTCTTAAGATCCATCATCCTCCAGCACTCGCCGCTTTATGGATCATTCAAACAGCAGGGGAGAGTCAGTAAGCAGTTCTCTAGGACATAAATAAACCAGCGGAAACAGCTCCAGACTGTTATATTCTACAAATTGTTTTTTTAATACTGCAAAATGAGCCAAAGGATTTTTTAAGGGACTCTTTTGGGAACCCATCAGTGCAAATACGACAAGTTTTTTTTATTTATTTTTTAAATTTTTATTTATTTATTTTTTATACATGTTACGGTACAAAAAAATGGTATCATTACGGTCTACATTCGTTTTTATACGTCCAAAATGTAATGCTCCTCTGCCTAACTGCCTGTGCTATTTTTATTATTATTATTATTTTTTTTTTAGCACATTAAGCACAGGCAGCCAAACAGAGGCAAATGTTTTTGTGAATACAATTTTACATGCACAGAAATATGATGAATTTAGGAATGCATAAAGGTTTTAACCAAAAAAACTGTCCTGACACTATATTTGCTTATAAAAATGTATTATGTAAAACACTAGGTAACTCTTCATTTTTCACACATTAGGAAATGTACAGCGATAGAGATTGTACTAATACAAGTGTTATATGTGTTATAATAATAATAATAATATTAATAATACATTAATATATCCTTGTCAAAAGTTGATAAAAGTATGTTTCTAAAATATTATTCTAACATTAACGTAAATAAGGTATAATAAAACGACTACACTAATAACACCATTTCAGTATTTCAAGGTTATTAAACACTTTGTCCAAGGTTTTCACATAACCCTGCAAATATGCATCTCAAATGAGTCTGAAATATGAGCTGCAGCAGTGTCATAAGACTGCTGCCCAAAAAAAAGAAAATAGCCACATGTATAAAACAACCAATGCTAGAATATCTAGCAACCATAAAACAAACAAAATACAATTCTTTGACAAATGGGGCAGTTTTTATTTGAAAACATTGAGAAATGTCTAGTCAAATAACTGAAGCTGTTTGGTCTATATCAATGGTTACAGAGCCACACTATAATGCTCATATTAGGTAAGAGCATAATGTCTTATGAATATCAATTATGTATGAGTGTTAATCTCACATGAAGAAATAACATGGGCTAGCACAAATGAAGAGGTTGCAAAACAATATTTAAAATAAAATGATTGTTTGACCTGTGAGATATCTCGCAGTATCCAGGCAAACTCATTAACAATATAATAATTACATCATGGCGTGTCTAATTATTCAAACACAATAGAGCACATGCCAATGATTCTGTTAATTCCTGGCATAGGTGGCTCTCGATGAAGGGCTAGTAGAAAAGACACAGTGACAATCCTGTTGATAGAAAGGACAAGACTTCTTCAATAGACTCCTCTGTTTAGACAGGCGACTCAAAGACACACCACTCACATTGAGAATTGTCATTCAAGGAGAAGATTGTATTGCGGATGGTATTTCATCTCAAGAGTAAACAGGAAAGCGCTCCCAACATTCAAATTAGTAAGTAATCATACAGTGACAAGAACTGTATGCACTATAAAACATGGCTATTTTGTAATTTCAATTCTGTTTTCTCTAATCTAAAAAAAAACATTGTACCTTCTACAGAATGACCAAAAGCTGTTTTACTGCAAACGTTGCTCACTGTCACTGACAGGTACCGATTACAAGTATGTGTAAATAAATGTGTTGGCTAAAAGGTCCCGGTGTCGCATCATTTTGCTTTTTAATCTTTAAAAAGTCCCAGTTTTCAGCCACTTTATATAGTGCGACACACTCTAAATACCTTTTTGTCAAAATAAAAAAAACAAGGTACGCGGGTAATCAAGAACATTATTTTTATAATGTGATTAACAGGTGTATGTGCTGATTCCTCAGTGCGCCATGCGTTTTCATTTACTTTACATGCAATATGAATCTACACTTGTGTGTAACACAGTCATTTTTCTGTTCTGGCTGGATTTAGCCCAGGCAGAGCAGCGAGAGGTTGCAAGCATCCAAATTCACCAGGTTAACACTAGAACCGCCGCGGTTATACTCATACCTAAAACTGTCGCCAGCAGTCATTATGACGGTTGCATTTTAAACCACATCAATATTATAATGAAAGACAAACTCGGATACAACTCAAGTTTTATTCAAGCACATTGTATCAAACATCTGCACAGCCGAAACGCCATATTTAAATGAACAATTAAACATTAAAGGGTTTATTTTCTAACTTACCACATATAAAGCATTACTTCAAAAAATGAAAAACTATAATAAAATAAACATTTCAAAAGAAACTAGTGTGTAAAGAGGTCTAAACAGGCATATGTACATACAAAACTGTATAAATTAAAGTAGTTTTTAATTTAAAACGAAAGTAACATGTGTTCGCTCTTGCGTGTGTCACTCGGTGCAGCACTGAATCCAGGTTGAGCTGCTGCAGCCTGCTGCTTTGCAGTTTTCTGATTGAAATGTTTTTGCCAAATCACTGTGGCTAGCTTCAAGATGAAATCTCTCTACTGATATTTACCGTGGTGCAATCCTTGTACAAAATGAAGGAATTGATGACTGCCAGGTCCAGCAGAGATAATAACAGGCTTGTATATAAAAATAAACTAGAATAGTGTAGGTTATATTCAAAATAAAAACATGTATTGTAAATGGCAGTCAAAATGACGGCTTTGGAGTTTCTAGTTGGCTGGGATTATAACTTCCTTATTTTCGTGATCCTGCCTTTCAAACGCCGTCAGGGTATTTAATACATTTATGTAGGAAAAGTCATAAACCGCATAACATTCAGACACGCAGACTAATTTAAATTTGAAAACCTCAAACTGTCACAATGACTGCCGTGGCGGTTCTAGTGTAAACCACATCAACAACGTCAATAAATAGAGCCAGACGCAGTGAATAAAAAAAGAAAAGAAAGAAACGCCAAAATGTAAATATATTTTTAATGATTTAATGTATTATTATTAAACTCAATATAAAAGTATGCAATATGTATAACACAATACGGTTACTTAAACTAATTACACCCGGGAGTGTACTGAAATTAGCTTGCTGCTTAAAAAAAATAATAATAACAATAATAATAATAATAATAATAATACTGTTGAGAGAGGATGGCTATTTAAATAACCATTAAAATAGCCTATATTAAGTGGCTTGATTTGTCTTATCAATTATTTAACAAATGTATCCCGGTTTTGAGCTTTGAAAATCTGGTCACCCTACTTGGGTCACAAATCCTCCATTTACAATACACAAAATGGATGCTATTTTATATGCTGTTTTTAAAATAAGAAACAGCTTTTCAACTCTTCCCCATCCCTGTCCCTTTATTTATTTTGAAGCAGTATATTCTGTGGAGTACCAGGCTCAGAGAGAATAAAAACTTGTAAGATGAGGCCCAGAGGGAAAATACTGCTAGTGAAGATCCCATGGGGAAACTCAATGAATTTCTGGAGTCAAGAAAAGCGACTGTAGTTTGAAGCAAGACGAACTGTGAAAACTGTGAATGTACTGGAGATCTTAACAGTTGATTCTAAAAGTAATTTAAGGCTGAAAGAGTCTGTTTCAGTTTTAATTCAATGAAACAAATTATATTTAGATCTTGATTTAAACTGTCGTGTGTTCTGAATGACAGTAGTTTCTCTCTTAATGATCTGCGGCAAATACCACCATCATTTAACTCTCTATAAATCCTGCTGATGTTCTTTCCCAGGAGGGATTTATTGACCCTTTTATTAACACTAAATATAGAGACTCAAGTGAGTTTTACCAATGATCCTATCCTTATTAATGCTCCCTCCCATAAAATGTTAATCAACGTACAATGTATGGACCCTGTTGACAAGAGCATTTCTTTTTAGATTTCTTGCCCTAAACACAATCCAATTTTCGATTTTCATTTTTCATGCACAAGGCCTTTAAAAGGGTGGGTTGGAACTGGTACAAAAACGTGTCTTATACATGGTGAAGTCTCGGGGGATGTATGGCTCAGCAGACGCACTGTTCACAGCTAAGAATGCAGGCTAACACTTAAACACAAAGGATAAAAATGCCCTTTAATGATTCCACACTTTCTCAGTTACTTCCAAAAGAAAAAGGGTCCCTTGAGATCTGAAAAATGGAACTCACAAGCCAAATCTATTCACATAAAATATCTGCAAAATACAAATAACTGTAATAACTGAGAAAGTGTTCAGAGAAATCGAATTTATACTAAGCAGTTTTCTAGTGAATGTGAAAGTAAACAATTTGCCTTAAAATGTTATTAATTCCCAGAAAACACCTTCACACACCTATAGTCTTTTTTAGTCAGATATTACTCCATGCACAGATGTTTTAAAGGGTGTGCCTGATCCCGAGAATCAAGCCATATCATGCTGCTTTGGGGGCATTCACATTGGCCAGGAGAGAACGGGGCTTTCTCAAGCCTGATGCTACCCTGCTGTAAAAGCATTTGTTGCTCAGGAAAGAAGAAAATATGTCGGTATTTAAGACTTAGAAACTGGCAAGAGGATAAGCTTTTCTACTCCTTTGGGGTGCAGCTGATTATTTTTGGTACAACAAGTCTCCATAAAAATGAAACACAACCTGTTTCTTTAAGGTTGGCTGCCTCTGCTACATATTGTGAGTTCAGTTACAGACCCTTTTGCCCTTCCCAAAACCTCTAAGTGTAGGTGTATCTGTCTCTCTCAGCCTGCTGCTTGCACTCAGTAACAGATTACTGAGGTATCACAATTTGTGTTTTCTGAAAAATGAACTGCAAATAACGTTGCCCAGAATACAAGTCTAGCAATACAAAGTTGTTCTAACATAAGTAGACTGGGAAGAACCAAATTATAATCCTAAGTAAGTCTGACACCGTTGCGCCTAACTGCAGTGCTAAGAGACCCCTATTGGGTATATTTCAACAAGGTTATAAATGTTTAATTTGAAATTGTCGATGCTTTCTAAGACATGACACACAGCACATGCAGCCTTTAAACATATGCAATAATTATTATGTGTGCCTCAATTATTATGTGTGCAATCTATAATAAATAAATATATTAATAATAGGTTGAACAGACAAATGCTTCGGAGCTACAAACCAGCAGCTTCACAGATGTTGCCCTTACTGAGTTTTAAAGAATGTTGTCAGTTAATAAGAATTTCTTGAGCATATGGTCAAATCCAACAACAAAATTAATTGGGACTGTTATAAGGTCTATTTTTGAGCTGCATGGTGCAATTTCCTTGAACACAAGTTTCAAATGGCATGATTAGGTTTGAGTGTTGTTCTGCTGTAGTGCAGGCTGTGTTGATAGCTGTTAATTAACATGTCAGTGGTAGGAGCATGTCTTTGATACTGCTGCAATGTTTAGTCCAATTTGTAGAGAATTGATACAAAGTGTGTTTAAATGAAGGAGTAAGTCATTGTGGTGGATGTCATTCTATGTTTTGGTATTGAATGTGGCATAATTCCAGTTTTAATTGCGTTTTTAAAATTAAAAAGTCTCCCTTGCTTCCTGTACGGGGGCAAATCGATCACCTCAACAGTCTTTATAAATACAGTAATTATTTCATTATTCAAACTAATTGGGACCAGGAGGTGTTCATTAACTGAAATGATGTGGATACTCCAATTAATGTTACATTGATTATATGACTTTCCCAAAAACATGTAGCATTCAGGACTACACTATACCAGAGATACAGACCTGGGTAACACATCTGCTATGACAACAGTGCAAAAGAACATCACACTTAACCGGGTTTGGATAAATCAAGGTTTCAAGATGTTATACATGCTGACACAATGGTATAGCTGCTGCCATACCTGTAAATACAAAACCAGTTATAATGAAAAAGTAGATCACCATGACCTACATTCATTGTAAGTACATTTCGAAATCTAACAGAGAGATGTATTTCTCCATTCTGATCCTCACAATGCATATATAACCAATCTACATTTATATCTGTATAACTATCTCTCTCGCATTCTGTATCTATATACAGACGTGCTCAAATTTGTTGGTACCCCTCCACAAAAAACGAAGAATGCACAATTTTCTCTGAAATAACTTGAAACTGACAAAAGTAATTGGCATCCACCATTCTTTATTCCATATTTAATAGAAATCAGACTTTGCTTTTGATTTTTTATTCAACATAATATTGTAAATAATAAAACAAATGAAAATGGCATGGACAAAAATGATGGGACCGCTAACCTAATATTTTGTTGCACAACCTTTAGAGGCAATCACTGCAATCAAACGTTTTCTGTAGCTCTCAATGAGACTTCTGCACCTGTTAACAGGTAGTTTAGCCCACTTTTCCTGAGCAAACTGCTCCAGCTGTCTCAGGTTTGATGGGTGCCTTCTCCAGACTGCAAGTTTCAGCTCTTTCCATAGATGTTCGATAGAATGCAGATCAGGACTCATCGAAGGCCACTTCAGAATAGTCCAATGTTTTGTTCTTATCCATTCTTGGGTGCTTTTAGCTGTGTGTTTTGGGTCATTATCCTGTTGGAGGACCCATGACCTGCGACTGAGACAGAGCTTTCTGACACTGGGCAGTACGTTTCGCTCCAGAATGCCTTGCCTTTTCATTGTGCCCTGCACAGATTCAAGGCACCCTGTGCCAGGCGCAGCAAAGCAGCCCCAAAACATAACCGAGCCTCCTCCATGTTTCACTGTAGGTATGGTGTTCTTTTCTTTGAAAGCTTCATTTTTTCGTCTGTGAACATAGAGCTGATGTGACTTGCCAAAAAGCTCCAGTTTTGACTCATCTGTCCAAAGGACATTCTCCTAGAAGGATTGTGGCTTGTCAATATGCATTTTAGCAAATTCCAGTCTGGCTTTTTTATGTTTTTCTTTCAAAAGTGGAGTCCTCCTGGGTCTTCTTCTATGGAGCCCACTTTCGCTCAAAAAGCGACGGATGGTGCGATCAGAAACTGACGTACCTTCACCTTGGAGTTCAGCTTGTATCTCTTTGACAGTTATCCTTGGTTCTTTTTCTACCATTCGCACTATCCTTCTGTTCAATCTGGGGTCGATTTTCCTCTTGCGGCCGCGCCCAGGGAGGTTGGCTACAGTTCCATGGACCTTAAACTTCTTAATAATATTTGCAACTGTTGTCACAGGAACATCAAGCTGCTTGGAGATGGTCTTGTAGCCTTTACCTTTACCATGCTTGTCAATTATTTTGTTTCTGATCTCCTCAGACAACTCTCTCCTTTGCTTTCTCTGGTCCATGTTCAGTGTGGTGCACACAATGATACCAAACAGCACAGTGACTACTTTTCTCCATTTAAATAGGCTGAATGACTGATTACAAGATTGGAGACATGTGTGATACTAATTAAAGAAACTAATTAGTTTGAAATATCACTATAATCCAATTATTTATTATCTTTTCTAAGGGGTACCGACAAATGTGTCCAGGCCATTTTAGAATATCTTTGTAGAATAAGCAATAATTAATCTATTTTCACAGCTTCTTTGCTTTATTCTATGACATACCAAAGGCATGCAAGTATACATGATAAAATAGCTTTTAATTTCATCGCTTTTCAGGAGGAATGAAGCATTATTTCAATGAGCTGTAAGGGTACCAACAAATTTGAGCACGTCTGTAAACATGCGTACAGGGGCCTCCACTATATCCATGTGGCTGGGAAAGGCACAAATATAACCAACACCAGTAAAAGAAAAAGTGGTGCAATGCTTCCCATTAATCCACAAGAAAGTTTTACTGATGTTGCTTTTACATGTTCTTATTTTACACGCAACACTAAGTAAACCACTTAGCTTCGGTTTCATGTGTCTAATCTTTGGGGCAAACAAATGAGTAGTAGGTTCTGCATCAGCCTGCTTCCAAGCAGAAGACTTATTCAACAACGTTAGCAGAAGAGCTATATTTTACTCCAGTGGTGCATGTAGAATCTGGTCTTTAAGAATAATATATATATATATATATATATATATATATATATATATATATATATATATATATATATATATATATATAATGAAAGCAATGACAGGCTGTGGATCTGATGCACGTCTTGTGTTGTACAGTTTGTAGGCAAAGCAAAAGCAAACCTTGTGTATGGATCATTTAGGCATGGGGTTATCAAGCTGCAAGTTTTCTTAGGCTGTCATTACATTATTGTGGATGTTGGAGAATTCAGATTTACATGACAGCTGAATACATATTACTTTTTTCAAGCAGTGCAGCTGGAAATATAGCATAGGGGTCAGGTCCACTTGGGAGGATTCTGAATACATGGCAGATACGTTCCATTATGTTAAACACATAGAATGGAATGTGGTATTTATTTATTTATTTAAAGAACACCTATTTCACATGACAAATACTCAACAAAATGAAATGGAAGACAGACCTGCTTTTAGACCAAGCAAGTTTGTGACTTCTGGTTTGCGGTGTTGTTTTATTCAACGACAGGAGGATGCCATTTACAAAAAAGTGGGTATAGGGATGTCCACCAATGCACCCCATTACCATGACAGAAAAAGCTATCTTCTGGCAAATAACAACCACCACCCCCCCCCCCCCTCCCTTTCAAGAGTCTACAAAAAGATTGTGAGAGGAACATAACTGCTCTGTAGCTTTAGACCTGTCAAAAACATGTTTTTGCTAATAGTATGATTATCGATGATGACTAGTACAATAAATGATCCAGAAATTAACGATAATATCACAATAATCGTATATTGTCCCAATTGATCTGAACAGTGCATTACCGTGTATAGGTGTGAGTTTAGCTGCATTAACGCAGATCGCTATATCTAAATTCTAGAAACACCAAACACTTCACTTGATTTTGACACTAATTATTTTCTACAGCAATAAGGTTTACGTTAACCTCTGTAATATAGTATTCATTTTGGACATTGGGAATTGTACGTGACACTGTCAAAACCATTTTAAAACAGACACTGAAATGATAATTAAAATCATGCCTTGCATAGTTATTTGTTTCCAAAAAAGAGAATTTGAACTTGATGCCCAGACATGCATTTAATCTTCATGACATAGTTCATAACTAAAGCATCTCCTCAAGTACTTCTCATTGAGGATGGACTGCCAAGCTTCTCTGACGAGACAGGATTGCTTCCTAATCTGGAGAACTCAAACCAGGAAAGACCCAGGATTCTGACAGGTTACCCACACTGCCGGGAGCACAAGCTGCTGTCACTTGTTATTCACCGTGCATCAGTAACATGTGGATGCAGGGAGCCTCACCATGAACTTCATACTGTGATGAAAATATTATATAGGAATAATAATAATAATAATAATAATAATAATAATAATAATAATAATAATAATAGATACATGCCAAGACTTATGTTATAGTAGACCAGTGGCTTGGAAAAAATACCCAATCAAATATTATTATTATTTATTTCTTAGCAGACACCCTTATCGAGGACGACTTAGAGTCGTGAACAAAAATACATTTCAAGAATCACAGTACAAGTAATAATACAATTAAGAGCAAGATAAATACAATGACTTTGGTTCTAGCAAGTACAAGTATGACAAAATACGATTCAATAACGGAGCAGATAACAGTGTCAGTGATAGTTACATCAGGATATAATTAAATACAAAATAACACTTGACAGATTACAGTACTCTAAAGTACAGGATTAAATGCAGTAAAATAGGGGGCAGATGAGAGCAAGTAAAGCTCATTTAAGGAAGAGTGATAAGTGTCCAGGGGGAAAAAAAGAGGAGTTCTACAGCTGCTGTCTGAAGAGGTGAGTATTATGAATGTATGATATTGTGTGTGTCTAATTGTACTGTATGCATATGTGCAAAAGTAATGGGAAAGCAAATGACAAAACGACTGTTAATGTGTTATTATTTTAATAGAGTAATCAAACTTCATATTCTAACAATAGCCCTATATATAAAAGATTTGGGAGCAGTTGGATTTTTGCTAGCTCTACTGTTTCCATTATAATGTAAATTAGAGGTGTACCAAAATAAAGTCAAATTTGTCCAATTTAGGCAAAAAGAAACAGTTGGCAAAACAGAACAGTCTTGCTGGTACATTTGAAATTGAACTTGGTCAATCTCTTACTATAATATAAAATATATTACAGTAAAACTATACAGGTTGCCAGGCCAAAAGTTGTCTATTAAAAAAAATATATATATATATAAATAAATAAATAAATAAATAAACTAATGTAAGCTTGCTGTAGTTCAGACAGACCAGGACAACCTCTTGTGTAAATGGTTTTGCCTGGGAGTACTTACTTACAGTACATGGTCATTCACGCATGTTTTTCTCATGATGTGTTATTTTACATTAATTGAAATCCCCCTTCGATAATGTTGCGGTGAGGGATCAGGCCATAATAAAGCATCAACACTGTCTGACAAGCCCTTGCTCTCTCATGCATCCACCAGCAATCAAGCCGATTGCAGGTAGCCTGCGTGCCAAAGTACAAGTCCAATTGCACTGCTGTTGTTAAACACTCCACATTGAGGGCCCTATCTCACCACTGTGCAGGATGGGTACAGCAAGTCCTCATCCTGCCGGAACATTCAGTGCTGGCAGGCAGTCCATGTGCCCTTGGGTGGTGCTCTCAGAATGAATGATTTTGTAATGATTAATAAATCAGATGTTTTATTTCAAAATTGTTGAAAAAAATTGATTGACTTCACCCAGCTTATCCAGAGGTGATACTCTCAAAGACCAACCAACACACGTTCAAACAGCTGAATCCAGTCTTAATTTCTCCACAGAATCAATTAACATTTCAGTCAAAAACATCATCAGAACACACTGCATATCAATGTGCAAGAGAGTTTTTACTGACACCTTTTAAGTTGACTTTCTAGTACACGTCGGGGTCAATTCAATTGATCTATACGATGGCAGCTCTAAGCTGACATTTAAGTAATTAATTAATTAAAAGTACCTTCCCTGATGATTCACATATTTTACAGACAGAAATACACTGCTTAATTGCACCGTTAAATATTAATGTTTTGATTATTATGTCCTTGGTACACAAAGAGAACAATTTGTATTATCTTAAAAGCAGTTTTAATAAAATCTGTATTTAGACTGAATAGACTCATTAGATCACAGAGGCTATGCTTATTCAACCAATTGAGTACAGAGAATGTTATGGCATGACATTTGTTAGCAAGTAGATGATGATGGGGGGGGGGGGGTATGCTATTCCAATTAAAAAAGGTCAGCTTTCAAATTAATTTGGAACTACCGGTATCTTTTGAAAAAAATTAGTTTGATGGACTTACTTCAGTAAAAATAAATGTCAGAGGACTGTCTGGAACTGTGAATCAACAGTGCGTTTCCAAACCAGATGAAACCGGCTGAATCAATCACTTGCTGGAAGGGAGCAGCACACTTCTTTTTTTACAAAAAGGTGCCTCTATTAAACTCCCCTTGCTTTCGCCCAATCCTCCTGTAATTTCCAATAATGCTGCTGGTTAGGCAAGTGTGGGCTGTAATACCCTGCCACTGAATTTGCTTTAACTCCTTTAAATGTATGGCGTAGAAGTCAGGGCAATGACGAAAAAAAACAAAGCAAGGTTGCTAGACAGTGCTGTTGGGAAAATAAAAAATACAGTTGTAAATAAAACATTCATAAAAATGTGTTTGAAGGCAAAATGACCATGTGTGTGTGACCAGTGGGGAACAATAAACAAAACATAGTGCTTCTTTCGTTACAGCCGAAAACTGAATTTTGCCCCTGGCTTCAGAATACATCTTATTCCGGTTTTATTTTTTAGGGGTTAAAAAAAAAAAAAAAAAACAGGTTCAATTTTAAATTGAAAAATAAATAAATGGCTTTTCGGACCTAATATATTGTCCAGATAGTGTATGTTCTGACTGTACAATATCCTGTCATAGTAAAACAAATCCTTAACCCTGTAATCTAATTTCTTTAATGCACATTAACTGGATCCTGGTACCGACTCTGTTGATTTGGTGTGCATATTGCCAACACGAATAAGTAGTCCCAGAAAAGATAAAAAGCTGTAATTGGAGGCTGATAGCCAGGATCTTACGCATGTATCATAAAAGTAAGTGATAAAAAACGATCAATCAAATGTGAAGGAAAGTAGGATGACTTCAGTAATCCTTACATTTAAAATCCTAGGTACCAATAGTAACCCACACCAGTACAGGTTTACAATTCCATTTTTTTCAAATGGTTGTTTTGAGATGTCGTGCCCCGATATGGTTTTTAAAATATTGTTTGCATAAAAAGTGTTGATGGATGGGCTGATTGCAGGCGTACCGCCTATCACTTTCCCATTTGTGAACTGACCGAGGGCATTCTGCTTTCCCATGTTGAATAGTTGGACACATCTCCAATGCATTTTGCTGCATACTGAAAACCATTCAAAAACCTTAACTGGTATAATTCAAAAGAGCCTTAGTGTGGAGCTCTATGAGCCATATATGTATTTTCTAATTGAACTTCAATTAAACACTCCTCCTGCCTATGGTCTGGAAACACGAGTCACAGTAAACCAACTATTGTTTGTAAGGACTGGCAGTGTGGCAATATGGGCCACGTGGCTGCATCTCAAACCATTGTACTTGTAGAGAAATTAAAACAGCTGGCCAGATTTCTATTTATGTGTTATTTTTTAAACCTGACTTGTGGGATGCTGGTGCTTTATAAAACAAACAAACAAAAAAGCTTTATTAAATTAGATGCAGCTACAGTACACTTTTCTATGTTCACTGTAAGGCTATGGTGAATAATAAAATACTAAATAATGGCCATTATAATCTCCCCCTTGCAATACAGTTACAGTTGTTCTAATTGGAAAGCATTAGAGATTAGTGATTGTATATAATGTGTGCGCAAAGGCATTTGCAGAATGAATGGAGGAAGGACACATTTTACCTGTACTCAAGTAAGTACAAAGCTCTGTCAAGTACAAATAGGCAGTGCAACAATGACAGATTCATCTGCTACTGCCTTTTGTTCTTCAAACATTCATTACAAGGTCTCTGATTCTAACAATGAGTTATAGCGTCAGAGATGATATGTTACTTGGTTAAGAAGTGCAATACATTTAAATTGGTTTAATTCAGATTTGAAAGACTTCCTTTTTTTTTTTTTTTTTTAACAGGACTTTGCCTAAACCTGGTGTCTATTAAAGGCTAGTGGCAATTTGTGATCAACTTCAGCACAAGAATGCCACACAGGGGATACAGCACTTATCAGACACTTGTTTCCATAGCAACCATTTTGATTATACTCAGTTTCC